>NC_083688.1:67565201-68299790 GCF_033118175.1 Dama dama | reverse complement strand
GTGAAAAGGTGTGAAAAATATTTGGAGCATGAAGCGATCTGAAGAATATGAGGATCATGAAGGTGTGTTGAAAAACATGAAGAGCCTGAAAAGGTGTGAAAAATATGAAGAGCTTCAAAATGTGTCAAAAATATGAGGAGCATGACACGGTCTGAAAAATAGGAGGAGCATGAAGCGGTGTTGAAAAACATGAAGAGCCTGAAAAGGTGTGAAAAATATGAAGAGCTATAAAAGGTGTAAAAAATATTTGGAGCATGAAACGATCTGAAGAATATGAGGATCATGAAGCGGTGTTGAAAAACATGAAGAGCGTGAAAAGGTGTGAAAAATATGAAGAGCTATAAAAGGTGTGAAAAATATTTGGAGCATGAAACGATCTGAAGAATATGAGGATCATGAAGGGGTGTTGAAAAACATGAAGAGCCTGAAAAGGTGTGAAAAATATGAAGAGCTTCAAAATGTGTCAAAAATATGAGGAGCATGACACGGTCTGAAAAATAGGAGGAGCATGAAGCGGTGTTGAAAAACATGAAGAGCCTGAAAAGGTGTGAAAAATATGAAGAGCTTCAAAGGGTGTGAAATACATGAGGAGCATGAAACGGTCTGAAAAATATGACGAGCATGAAGCTAGGCTCTAAAACACCAAGAGCCTTAAAAGGTGTGAAAAATATGCAGAGCTTCAAAAGGTGTCAAAATTATGAGGAGCATGAAACGGTCTGAAAAATAAGAGGAGCATGAAGTGGTGATGAAAAATATGAAGAGTCTGAAAAGGCATGAAAAACATGAAGAGGTTCAAAAGGTGTGAAAAATACCAGGAGCATGAAACGGTCTGAAAAAGAGGAGGAGCATGAAGCAGTGTTCAAAAACATGAAGAGCCTGAAAAGGTGTGAAATATATGAAGAGTTTCAAAAGGTGTCAAAATAGGAGTAGCATGAAACGGTGTTCAAAAACATGAAGAGCCTGAAAAGGTGTGAAATATATGAAGAGCTTCAAAAGGTGTCAAAAATAGGAGTAGCATGAAACGGTGTTCAAACACATGAAGAGCCTGAATATGTGGGAAAAATATTAAGAGCTTCAAAAGCTATCAAAAATATGAGGAGCATGAAAACAGTCTGAAATATAGGAGGATCATGAAATGGTGTTGAAAAACATGAAGTGCCTGGAAAGGTGTGAAAAATATGAAGAGCTTCAAACGGTGTCAAAAATATGAGGAGCATGAAACGGTCTGAAAAAGAGGAGGAGCATGAAGCGCTGTTCAAAAACATGAACAGCCTGAGAAGGTGTGAAAAATATGAAGAGCTTCAAACGTTTCAAAAATATGATGAGCATGAAAAGGTCTGAAAAATAGAAGTAGCAAGAAGTGTTGTTGAAAAACATGAAGAGCCTGAAAAGGTGTGAAAAATATGCAGAGCTTCAAAAGGTGTCAAAAATATGAGGAGCATGAAACGGTCTGAAAAACAGGAGGAGCATGAAATGGTGTTCAAAAACATGAAGAGCGTGAAAAGTAGTGAAAAATATGAAAGCTTCAAAAGAGGTCAAAAATATGAGGAACATGAAACGTTGTAAATAATAGGAGGAGCATGAAGTTGTGTTGAAAAACATGAAGAGCCTGAAAAGGTGTGAAAATTATGAAGAGCTTCAAAATTTCTCAAAAATATGAGGAGCATGAAACAGTCTGATAAATAGGAGGTGCATGAAGCGGAGTTGAAAAACATGAAGAGCCGGAAAAAATGTGAAAAATATGAAAAGCTTCAAAATTTCTCAAAAATATGAGGAGCATGAAACAGTCTGATAAATAGGAGGAGCATGATCGGTGTTCAAAAACATGAAGAACCTGAAAAGGTGTGAAAAATATGAAGGGCTTCAAAAATGTCAAAAATATGAGGAGCATGAAATGGTCTGAAAAATAGGAGGAGCATGAAGCGGTGTTGAAAACATGAAGAGTCTGAAAAGGTGTGAAAAATATGAAGGGCTTCAAAAATGTCAAAAAATATGAGGAGCATGAAACGGTCTGTAAAATAGGAGGAGCATGAAACGGTGTTCAAAAACATGAAGAGCCTGAAAAGAAGTGAAAAATATGAAGAGCTTCAAAAGGAGTCAAAAATATGAGGATCATGAAACGTTCTGAAATATAGGAGGAGCATGAAGTTGTGTTGAAAAACATGAAGTGCCTGAAAATGTGTGAAAATTATGAAGAGCTTCAAAATTTTTCTAAAATATGAGGAGCATGAAACAGTCTGATAAATAGGAGGACAATTAAGCGGAGTTGAAAAACATGAAGAGCCTGAAAAGGTGTGAAATATTTGAAGAGCTTCAAAAGTTGTCAAAAATATGAGGTGGATGAAACAGTCTATAAAATTGGAGGAGCGTGAAACGGTCTTGAAAAACATGAAGTGCATGAAAAGGTGTGAAAAATATGAAGAGCTTCAAAAGGTGTCAAAAATATGAGGAACTTGAAAAGTCTGAAGAATCGGAGGAGCATGAAGTGGTGTTGAAAACAAGAAGAGCATGAAAAGGTTTGAAAAATATGAAGAGCTTCAAAAATTGTGAAAAATATGAGGAGCATGAAACGGTCTAAAAATTAGGAAGAGCATGAAGTGGTGATGAAAAACTGAAGAGCCTGAAAAGGTGTGAAAAATATGAGGAGCATGAAACGGTCTGAAAAATAGCAGGAGCATGAAACGGTATTGAAAAACATGAAGAGCATGAAAATGTGTGAAAAATATGAAGAGCTTCAAAATCTGTCAAAAATATGAGAAGCATGAAACATTCTGAAAAATGACAGGAGCATGAAGTGGTGTTGCGAAACATGAAGAGCCTGAAAAGATGTGAAAAATATGAAGAGATTGAAAATGTGTCAAAAATATGAGGAGCATGACACGGTCAGAAAAATAGGAGGAGCATAAAGCGGTGTTCAAAAACATGAAGAGCCTGAAAAGGTGTGAAATATATGAAGAGCTTCAAAAGATGTCAAAAATATGAGGACCATGACACGATCTGAAAAATAGGAGGAGCACGAAACAGTCTGAAAAATAGGAGGAGCATGTAACGGTGTTGAAAAACATAAAGAGAATGAAAAGCTGTGAAAAATATGAAGAGCTTCAAAAGATGTCAAAAATATGAGGACCATGACACGGTCTGAAAAATAGGAGGAGCATGAATCGGTGTTGAAAAACATGAAGAGCTTCAAAATGTGTCAAAAATAGGAGGAGGATGAAACGGTAAGAAAAATATGAGAATCATGAAACCGTCTGAAAAATAGGAAGAGTACGAAACGGTGTTGAAAAACATGAAGAGCCTGAAAAGTTGTGAAAAATATGAAGAGCTTCAAAAGTTGTCTAAAATATGAGGAGCATGAAACAGTCTGAAAAATAGGTGGAGCATTAAATGGTGTTGAAAAATATGAAGAACATGAAAAGATGTGAATAATATGAAGTTCTTCAAAATGTATCAAAAATATGAGAAGCATGAAACGGTCAGAAAAATAGGAAGAGCTTGAAACGGTGTTGAAAAACATGAAGAGAATGAAAAGGTGTGAAAAATATGAAGAGCTTAAAAGGTGTCAAAAACATAAGGAGCATGAAATGTTCTGAAAAATAGGAGGAGCACGAAACGGTGTTGAAAACATGAAGAGCGTGGAAAAGTGTGAAAAATATGAAGATCTTCAAAAGCTGTCAAAATTAGGAGGATCATGAAATGGTATGAAATATATGATGAGCATGAAACGGTTTGAAAAATAGGAGGAGCAAGAAACGGTGTTGGAAAACATGAAGAGCATGAAAAGGTGTGAAAAATATGACGAGCGTTGAAAGGTGTCAAAAATACGAGGAGCATGAAAAAGTCTGAAAAATAAGAGTAGCAATAAACGGTGTTGAAAAACATGAAGAGCATGAAAAGGTGTGAAAAATAGGAAGATCTTCAAAAAGTGTCAAAAAAATGAGAAGCATGAAACGGTCGAAAAATATGGGGACCATGAAAAGGTCTGAAAAATTGGAGGAGCATGAAATGTGGTTGAAAAACCTGAAGAGCTTCAAAAGGTTTGAGAAATATGAGGAGCATGAAACGGTCTGCAATATAGGAGGAGCATGAAATGGTGTTGAAAAACATGAAGAGCTTCAAAAGGTTTGAAATATATGAGGAGAATGAAACGGTCTGAAAAATAGGAGGAGCATGAAACGGTTTTGAAAAACATGAAGAGCTTCAAAAGGTTTGAAAAATATGAGGAGCATGAAATGGTCTGAAAAATAGGAGGAACATGAAACGGTGTTGAAAAACATGAAGAGCATGAAAAGGTGTGAAAAATATAAAGAAGCTCAAAAGGTGTCAAAATTATGAGGAGCATGAAACTGTCTGAAAAATAGGAGGAGCATGAAACGGTGTTGAAAAACATGAAGAGCTTAAAAAGGTGTCAAAAAATATGAGAAGCATGAAACGGTCTGAATAATATGAGGAGCATGAAACAATGTTGATAAACATGAAGAGCTTCAAAAGGTGTCAAAATTAGGTGGAGCATGAAACGGTCTGAAAAATAGAAGGGGCATGAAACAGTGTTGAAAAACATGAAGAGCCTGAAAAGGTGTGAAAAATATGAAGAGCCTCAAAATTTGTCAAAAATATGAGGAGCATGAAACGGTCTGAAAAACATGAGGAGCAGGAAACTGTCTGAAAAATTAGAGCAGCATGAAAAAATGTTGATAAACATGAAGAGCTTCAAAAGGTGTCAAAAATATGAGGAGCATGAAACGGTCTAAAAATTAGGAGGAGCTTGAAGCCGTGTTCAAAAACTTGAAGAGCCTGAAAAGGTGTGAAAAATATGAAGTGCTTCAAAAGGTGTCAAAATTAGGAGTAGCATGAAACGGTGTTTAAAACTTGAAGAGCCGGAAAAGGTGTGAAAAATATGAAGAGCTTCAAAAGTTGTCAAAATTAGGTGTAGCATGAAACGGTGTTTAAAACTTGAAGAGCCGGAAAAGGTGTGAAAAATATGAAGAGCTTCAAAAGGTGTCAAAATTAGGAGTAGCATGAAACGGTGTTTAAAACTTGAAGAGCCGGAAAAGGTGTGAAAAATATGAAGAGCTTCAAAAGGTGTCAAAAATATGAGGAGCATGAAACGGTCTGAAAAATAGGAGGAGCATGAAACGGTGTTCAAAAACATGAAGAGCCTGAAAAGATGTGAAAAATATGAAGAGCGTGAAAAGATGTCAAAAATATGAGGAGCATGAAACGGTCTGAAAAATAGGAGGAGTATAAAATTGTGTTGAAAAACATGAAGAGCATGAAAAGGTGTGAAAAAGATGAAGAGCTTCAAAAGGTGTGAAAAATATGTGGAGCACGAAACGGTCTGAAAAATAGGAGGAGCGTGAAGCGGTGTTGAAAAACATGAAGAGCCTGAAAAGGTGTGAGAAATATGAAGAGCTTCAAAAGGTGTGAAAAATATGAGAAGCATGAAACGGTCTGAAAAATAGGAGGAGCATGAAGCGGTGTTGAAAAACATGAAGAGCCTGAAAAGCTGTGAGAAATATGAAGAGCTTCAAAAGGTGTGAAAAATATAAGGAGCATGAAACGGTCTGAAAATAGGAGGAGCATGAAGCGGTGTTGAAAAACATGGGAGCCTGAAAATCTTTGAGAAACATAAAGAGCTTCAAAAGGTGTGAAAACTATAAGGAGCATGAAACGGTCTGAAAATAGGAGGAGCATGAAGCGGTGTTGAAAAACATGAAGAGCCTGAAAAGTTGTGAGAAACACGAAGAGTTTCAAAAGGTGTCAAAAATATGAGTTGCTTGAAACGGTCTGAAAAATATGAGTATCAAAAAACGTTGTTGAAAAACAAGAAGAGCCTTAAAAGATGTGAAAAATATGAAGAGCTTTAAAAGGTGTCAAAAATATCCGGAGCATGAAACGGTCTGAAAAACTGAACGAGCAAGAAACGGTGTTCAAAAACATGAAGGGCCTGAAAATCTTTGAAAAATGTGAAGAGCTTCAAAAGGTGTCAAAAATATGAGGAGCATTGAACGGGCTGAAAAATAGGAGGAGCATGAAGCGGTGTTGAAAAACATGAAAAGCCTGAAAAGGTGTGAAAAATATGAAGAGCTTCAAAAGGTGTCAAAAATATGAGGAGCATGAAACGTTCTGAAAAATAGGAGGAGCATGAAGCAGTGTTGAAAAACATGAAGACCATGAAAAGGTGTGAAAAATATGAAGAGCTTCAAAAGGTGTGAAAAATAGGAGGAGCATGAAGGATTGTTCAAAAACATGAAGAGCCTGAAAAGGTGTGAAAAATATGAAGAGCTTCAAACGATGTCAAAAATATGAGGAGCATGAATCGGTCTGAAAAATAGGAGGAGCATGAAGCAGTGTTGAAAAACATGAAGCCCATGAAAAGGTTTGAAAAATATGAAGAGCTTCAAAAGGTGTGAAAAATATGAAGAGCTTCAAAAAGTGTAAAAATATGGGGAGCATGAAACATTCTGAAAAATAGGAGGATCATGAAGTGATGTTGAAAAACATGAAGAGCCTAAAACAGTGTGAAAATTATGAAGAGCTTAAAAAGGTGTCAAAAATATGAGGAGCATGTAACAGTCTGAAAAATAGGATGAGAATGAAACGGTTTTGAAAAACATGAAGAGCATGAAAAGTTGTGAAAAATATGAAGAGCTTCAAAAGGTGTCAAAAATATAAGGAGCATGAAACCGTCTGAAAAATAGGAGGAGCATGAACCGATGTTGAAAAACATGCAAGCCTGAAAAGGAGTGAAAAATATGAAGAGCTTCAAAAGGTGTCAAAGGTATGAGGAGCATATAACGGTCTGAAAAATAGGAAGAGGATGAAACCGTGTTGAAAAACATTAAGAGCCTGAAAAGGTGAGAAAAATATGAAGAGCTTCAAAAGGTGTCAAATATATGAGGAGCATGAAACGGTCTGAAAAATAGGAGGAGCATGAAGCGGTGTTGAAAAACATGCAAGCCTGAAAAGGTGTGAGAAATATGAAGAGCTTCAAAAGGTGTCAAAAATATGAGGTGTATGAAACACTATGAAAATAGTAGGAGAATGAACGATGCTGAAAACATGAAGAGCCTGAAAAGGTGTGAAATATATGAAGAGCTTCAAAAGGTGTCAAAAATATGAGGAGCATGAAACGGTCTGAAAAATAATAGGAACATTATGTGGTGTTGAAAATCATGAAGAACCTGAAAAGGTTTGACAAATATGAAGAGCTCCAAAAAGTGTCAAAAATATGAGAAGCATGAAACGACTGAAAAATAGGAGGAGCATGAAGCGATGTTTAAAAACATGAGGATCCTGAAAAGGTGTGAAAAATACGAAGAGCTTCAAAAGGTGTCAAAAATATGAGGAGCCTGAAACAGCCTGAAAAATAGGATGAGAATGAAACTGGTTGAAAACGATGAAGATCATGAAAAGGTGTGAAAAATATGAAGAGCTTCAAAAGGTGTGAAAAATATGAGGACCATGAAACGGTCTGAAAAATGGGAAGAGCATGAAACGCTGTTCAAAAACATGAAGAGCCTGAAAAGGTGTGCAAAATATGAAGTGCTTCAAAAGGTGTCAAATATATGAGGAGCCTGAAAAGGTCTGAAAAATAGGAGGAGCATGAAGCGGTGTTCAAAAACATGAAGAGCCTGAAAAGGTGTGAAAAATATGAAGAGCTTCAAAAGGTGTCCATAATATGAGGTTCATGAATCAGTCTGAAATATAGGAGAAGCATGAAACGGTGTTGAAAAACATGAGGAGCATGAAAAGGTTGTAATATATGTATTGATTCAAAAGGTCTCAAAAATATGAGGAGCATGCAACGGTCTGAAATATAGGAGGAGCATGAAGCGGTGTTCAAAAACATGAAGAGCCTGTAAAGTTGTGAAAAATAAAAAGAGCTTCAAAAGTTCTCAAAAATATGAGGAGCATGAAACGATCTGAAAAATAGGAGGAGCATGAAGCGGTCCTCCAATTCATGAAGAACCTGAAAAGGTGTGTAAAATATGAAAAGCTTCAAAAGGTTTCAAAAATATGCAGAGCATAAAATGGTCTGAAAAATAGGAGGAGCTTGAAGTGGTGTTGAAAAACATGAAGAGCCTGAAAAGGTGTGAAAATTATGAAGAGCTTAAAAAGGTGTCAAAAATATGAGGAGCATGTAACAGTCTGAAAAATAGGATGAGAATGAAACGGTTTTGAAAAAGATGAAGAGCATGAAAAGGTGTGAAAAATATGAAGAGCTTCAAAAGGTGTCAAAAATATGAGAAGCATGAAACGATCTGAAAAATAGGAGGAGCATGAAGCGGTCCTCAAAATCATGAAGAACCTGAAAAGGTGTGTAAAATATGAAGAGCTTCAAAAGGTTTCAAAAATATGAAGAGCATGAAACGGTCTGAAAAATAGGAGGAGCATGAAGTGTTGTTGAAAAACATGAAGAGCCTGAAACGGTGTGAAAATTATGAAGAGCTTCAAAAGGTGTCAAAAATATGAGGAGCATGTAACAGGCTGAAAAATAGGATGAGCATGAAACGGTGTTGAAAAAGATGAAGAGCATGAAAAGGTGTGAAAAATATGAAGAGCTTCAAAAGGTGTGAAATAAATGAGAAGCATGAAACGGTCTGGAAAAATAGGAGCAGCATGAAGCGGTATTGAAAAACATGAAGAGGGGGGAGGAGCCAAGATGGCGGAGGAGTAGGACGGGGAGACCACTTTCTCTCCTACAAATTCATCAAAAGAATAACTGAACGCAGAGCAACCTTCGCAAAACAACTTCTGATCGCTAGCTGAGTTCATCAGGCGCCCAGAAAAGCAGCCCATTGTCTTCGAAAGGAGGTAGGACAAAATATAAAAGATAAAAAGTGAAACAAAAGAGCTAAGGACGGAGATCCGTCCCGGGAGCTCTTAGGCAGCATTGCTTGGGGTAGGGTCCGGGCCTGAGTGCCCTGAGGACAATCGGAGCGAGCTTCTGTGAGTTGCCAACTTGAACTGTGGGAGACCAAAGGAGAGAGAGTAAATTAGCCGGCCCGAACACACTGCCGGCCGTTCGCAGAACAAAGAGACCGAGAGGGTCCAGAGAGGAGCTCGCAGGCTGCGGACCGGCCCAGCCCTGCTGGAGGCAGGAGGCAGGGGGGAGGGGAAGGTTGCGGCGAGACACAGGGCGCAGGCACCCGACCGGCGCGGGCGGGGACTGGGGCTGGGGACGCGGAGGGCAGAAGGCACGCGCACCCGACTGGCGCCAGCGGAAACTGAGACTGGGTCCGCGGAAGGAGGGGGAGCGCCACACCTGGGGAGAGTGCGCCCACCGAACCCCTGGCTGCCTGGACCGCTCTGACGGGGAAGGCACTGAGAGCAGGCGCAGCTTTCCCCTCCGCGCTTTTGTGGAACACCCGAGGGCTGGAACCTCGCGCAGCGCGGGGCGCGCTCCATATAGAACAGCCGGGAGCCTGAGCAGCGCAGAGGAGAGAGCAGCGTCAGCCCCTCCTGGCAGCCCCAGCCCATCCCCGCGGCGCAAGCCCCGCGGCGCAAGCCCCTCCCCGCAGAGCGACGGAACTAGCTACCTGAATAAGAGTCCACCTCCGCCCGCCTGTGTCAGGGCGGAAATGAGGCTCTGAAGAGACCGGCAAACAGAAGCCAAATAAACAAAGGGAACCGCTTCAGAAGGGACTGGTGCAACAGATTAAAATCCCTCTAGGAAACATTGTCTACACCAGAGGAGCCTGTAGATATCGAGAAGCGTAAGCTGGAACGAGGAGCTATCTGAAACTGAGCCGAACCCACACTGACCGCAACAGCTCCAGAGAAACTCCTAGATATAATTTTACTTTTTTCTCTTTTTTTAATTTTTTTTAATTTTTTTTTCTTTTTTTCTTTTTTTATTTTTTCTCTTTTATTTTCCTTTAAAATCCCCTATTACTCCCCCATTACTCCTTAACTTTCATTTCCATAGACTTTTACGATTTTTTAATTAGGGGGAAAAAAAAAATTTTTTCCTTTTTTTTTTCTTTTTTTTCTTTTTCTTTCTTTTTTTTCTTTCCTTTCTCTCTTCTATTTTCTATTTTTCTTTTTATCTTATTTCTTTTAAAGTCCTCTAGTACTCCTCTACTACTCCTTAATTTTCATTTTCAATACACTATAACCTTACAAAAAAAAAAAAAAAGAAGAGAAGCCCTATTTTTAAACCGAAGATTATTCTCTCCCAATCTTGACTCTCTGTTTTCTACCTCAGAACACCTCTATTTCCTCCTTTCCCCTTCTCTTCCCAATCCAATTCTGTGAATCTTTGTAGGTGACTGGGCTACGGAGAACACTCTGGGAACAGACAGCTGTGTAGATCTGTCTCTCTCCTCTTGAGTCCCCCTTTTTCTCCTCCTGTTCATCTCTATCTCCCTCCTCCCTCTCCTCTTCTTCATGTGACTCTGTGAACCTCTCTGGGTGTCCCTAACGGGGGAGAATCTTTTAGCCATTAACCTAGAAGTTTTCTTATCAGGGCTGCATAGTTGGAGAAGTCCTGAGACTACAGGAAGAATAAAACTGAAATCCAGAGGCAGGAGACTTAAGCCCAAAACCTGAGAACACCAGAAAACTCCTGACTACAAGGAACTTTAAGTAATAAGTGACTGTCCAAAAGCCTCCATACCTACACTGAAACCAACCACCACACAAGAGCCAATAAGTTTCAGAGCAAGACATACCACGCAAATTCTCCAGCAACGCAGGAACATAGCCCTGAACATCAACATACAGGCTGCCCAAGGTCACACCTAACACATAGACCCATCTCAAAACTCATTACTGGGCACTCCATTGCTCTCCAAAGAGTAGAAATCAAGTTCCACGCACCAGAACACTGATGCAAGCTTCCCTAACCAGGAAACCTTGACAAGCCAATCGTCTAACCCCACCCACTGGGTTAATCCTCCACAACAAAAAGGAACCACAGACCTCCAGAATACAGAAAGCCCACTCCAGATACAGCAATCTAAACAAGATGAAAAGGCAAAGAAATACCCAACAGGTAAAGGAACATGAAAAATGCCCACCAAGTCAAACAAAAGAGGAGGAGATAGGGAATCTACCTGAAAAAGAATTTAGAATAATGATAATAAAAATGATCCAAAATCTTGAAAACAAAATGGAGTTACAGATAAATAGCCTGGAAACAAATATTGAAAAGATTCAAGAACTGTTTAATAAAGACCTAGAAGAAATAAAAAAGAGTCAATTACAAATGAATAATGCAATGAATGAGATCAAAAACACTTTGGAGGGAACCAAGAGTAGAATAACGGAGGCAGAAGATAGGATAAGTGAGGTAGAAGATAAAATGGTGGAAATAAATGAAGCAGAGAGGAAAAAAGAAAAAAGGATCAAAAGAAATGAGGACAACCTCAGGGACCTCTGGGACACTGTGAAACGCCCCAACATTCGAATCATAGGAGTTCCAGAAGAAGAAGACAAAAAGAAGGGCCATGAGAAAATACTCGAGGAGATAATAGCTGAAAACTTCCCTAAAATGGGGAAGGAAATAGCCACCCAAATCCAAGAAACCCAGAGAGTCCCAAACAGGATAAACCCAAGGCGAAACACCCCAAGACACATATTAATCAAATTAACAAAGATCAAACACAAAGAACAAATATTAAAAGCAGCAAGGGAAAAACAACAAATAACACACAAAGGGATGCCCATAAGGATAACAGCTGATCTATCAATAGAAACCCTCCAGGCCAGAAGGGAATGGCAGGACGTACTGAAAGTAATGAAAGAGAATAACCTACAACCTAGATTACTGTATCCAGCAAGGATCTCATTCAGATATGAAGGAGAATTCAAAAGCTTTACAGATAAGCAAAAGCTGAGAGAATTCAGCACCACCAAACCAGCTCTTCAACAAATGCTAAAGGATCTTCTCTAGACAGGAAATGCAGAAAGGTTTTATAAATGTGAACCCAAAACAACAAAGTAAATGGCAATGGGACCACACCTATCAATAATTACCCTAAATGTAAATGGGTTGAATGCCCCAACCAAAAGACAAAGATTGGCTGAATGGATACAAAAACAAGACCCCTATATATGCTGTCTACAAGAGACCCACCTCAAAACAAGAGACACATACAGACTAAAAGTGAAGGGCTGGAAAAAAATATTTCATGCAAACGGAGACCAAAAGAAAGCAGGAGTCACAATACTCATATCAGATAAAATAGACTTTCAAATAAAGGAAGTGAAAAGAGACAAAGAAGGACACTACATAATGATCAAAGGATCAATCAAAAAAGAAGATATAACAATTATAAATATATATGCACCCAACATAGGAGCACCACAATATGTACGGCAAACGCTAACAAGTATGAAAGAGGAAATTAATAGTAACACAATAATAGTGGGAGACTTTAATACCCCACTCACAACTATGGATAGATCAACTAAACAGAAAATTAACAAGGAAACACAAACCTTAAATGACACAATGGACCAGCTAGACCTAATTGATATCTATAGGACATTTCACCCCAAAACAATCAACTTCACCTTTTTCTCAAGTGCACACGGAACATTCTCCAGAATAGATCACATCCTGGGCCATAAATCTGGTCTTGGAAAATTCAAAAAAATTGAAATCATTCCAGTCATCTTTTCTGACCACAGTGCAGTAAGATTAGATCTCAATTACAGGGAAAAAATTGTTAAAACTTCAAACATATGGAGGCTAAATAACATGCTTCTGAATAACCAACAAATCATAGAAGAAATCAAAAAAGAAATCAAAATATGTATAGAAATGAATGAAAATGAAAACACAACAACCCAAAACCTATGGGACACTGTAAAAGCAGTGCTAAGGGGAAGGTTCATAGCATTACAGGCTTACATCAAGAAACAGGAAAAAAACCAATTAAATAACCTACCTCTACACCTAAAGCAATTAGAGAAGGAAGAAATGAAGAACCCCAGAGTTAGCAGAAGGAAAGAAATCTTAAAAATCAGGGCAGAAATAAATGCAAAAGAAACTAAAGAGACCATAGCAAAAATCAACAAAGCTAAAAGATGGTTTTTTGAAAAAATAAACAAAATTGACAAACCATTAGCAAGACTCATTAAGAAACAAAGAGAGAAAAACCAAATTAACAAAATTAGAAATTGAAAATGGAGAGATCACAACAGACAACACTGAAATACAAAGGATCATAAGAGACTACTACCAGCAGCTCTATGCCAATAAAATGGACAACTTGGATGAAATGGACAAATTCTTAGAAAAGTATAACCTTCCAAAACTGAACCAGGAAGAAAGAGAAGATCTTAACAGACTCATCACAAGCAAGGAAATCGAAACTGTCATCAAAAATCTTCCAGCAAAAAAAATATGACGAGCATGATGCGGAATGAAAAATAGGAGGAGCATGAAACGGTGTTCAAAAACTTGAAGAGCCTGAAAAGGTGTGAAAAATATGAAGAGCTTCAAAAGGTGTCAAAAATATGAGTTGCATGAAACGGTCTGAAAAATAGGAGGAGCATGAAACAGTGTTCAAAAACATGAAGAGCTTGAAAAGGTGTGAAAAATATGAAGAGCTTCAAAAGGTGTCAAAAATATGAGTTGCATGAAACGGTCTGAAAAATTGGAGGAGCATGAAACTGTATTGAAAAACATGAAGAACGGGAAAAGGAGTGAAAAATATGATGAGCTTCAAAAGGTGTGAAGAATATGAGGAACATGAAGCGGTGTTCAAAAACTTGAAGAGCTTGAAAAAGTGAGAAATATATGAAGAGCTTCAAAAGGTGTGAAAAATAGGAGGAGCATGAAGCGGTGTTCAAAAACATGAAGAGCTTGAAAAGGTGTGAAATATATGAAGAGCTTCAATAGGTGTGAAAAATAGGAGGAGCATGAAGCGTTGTTCAAAAACATGAAGAACCTGAGGAGGTGTGAAATATATGAAGAGCTTCAAAAGGTGTCAAAAATATGAGGAGCATGAAACAGTCTGAAAATAGGAGGAGCATGATACGGTGTTGAAAAACATGAAGAGCATGAAAAGGTGTGAAAAATATGAAGAGATTCAAAAGCTGTCAAAAATATGAGGAGCATGAAACGGTGTTCAAAAACATGAAGAGCCTGAAAAGGTGTGAAAAATATGAAGAGCTTCAAAAGCTGTCAAAAATATGAGGACCTTGAAAAAGTTTTCAAAAACATGAAGAGCATGAAAAGGTGTGAAAAATATGAAGAGCTTCAAAAGGTGTCAAAACTATGAGGAGCATGAAACGTTCTGAAAAATAGGAGGAGCATGAAACGGTGTTCAGAAACATGAAGAGCCTGAAAAGGTGTGAAAAAAATGAAGAGGTTCAAAACTTGTCAAAGTATGAGAAGCATGAAACGGTCTGAAAAATAGGAGGAGCATGAAACGGGGTTGAAAAACATGAAGACACTGAAAAGGTGTGAAATATATGAAGAGCTTCAAAAGGCGTCAAAAATTTGAGGAGCATGAAACGGTCGGAAAAATAGAAGGACCATGAAGCGGTGTTGAAAAAGATGAAGAGCCTCAAAAGGTGTGAAAAATATGAAGAGATTCAAAAGGTGTCAAAAATATGAGGAGCATGAAACGGTCTGAAAAATAGGAGGAGCATGAAGCCCTGTTCAAAAACATGAAGAGCCTGAAAAGGTGTAAATTATATGAAGAGCTTCAAAAGGTGTCAAAACTATGAGGAGCATGAAACAGTCTGAAAAATAGGAGGAGCATGAAGTGGTGTTGAAAAAAATGAAGAGCCAAAAAGGTGTGAACAATATGAAGAGCTTCAAAAGGTGTGAAAAATATGAAGAGCTTCAAAAGGTGTCAAATATATGAGGAGCATGAAACAGTCTGAAAAATAGGAGGAGCATGAAAGGTGTTGAAAAACATGAAGAGCCTGAAAACGTGTGAAAAAAATGAAGAGCTTCAAACGGTGTCAGAAATAAGAGGAGCATGAAACGGTCTGAAAAATAGGAGGAGCATGAAACGTTGTTGAAAAACATGAAGAACAGGAAAATGTGTGAAAAATATGAAGAGTGTCAAAAGGTGTGAAAAATATGAGAAGCATGAAACGTTCTGAAATATAGGAGGAGCATGAAGCGGTGTTCAAAAAGATGCAGTGCTTGAAAAGGTGTGAAAAATATGAGGAGCATCAAAAGGTGTCAAAAATATGAGGAACTTGAAAAGGTGTTCAAAAACATGAAGAGCATGAAAAGGTGTGAAAAATATGAAGAGCTTCAAAAGTGTGAAAAATATGAGGAGCATGAAGCGGTGTCCAAAAACATGAAGAGCCTGAAAAGGTGTGAAAAGTATGAAGAGCTTCAAAAGGTGTCAAAATATGAGGAGCATGAAACGGTCTGAAAAATATGAAGAGTTCCAAAAGCTGTCAAAAATATGAAGAGCATGAAACGTTCTGAAAAATAGGAGGAGCTTGAAGCAGTGTTGAAAAATATGAAGAGCATCAAAAGGTGTGAAAAATATGAAGAGCTTCAAAAGGTGTCAAAAATATGAGAAGCAGGAAACGTTCTGAAAAATAGAAGGAGCATGAAGCCATGTTGAAACACATGAAGAGACTGAAAAGGTGTGAAAAATATGAAGAGTTTCAAAAGCTGTCAAAAATATGAGGAGCATGAAACGTTCTGAAAATTAGGAGGAGCATGAAGTGGTGTTGAAAAACATGAAGAGCCTGAAAAGGTGTGAAAAATATGAAGAGCTTCAAAAGGTGTCAAAAATATGAGGAGCATGAAATAGTCTGAAAAATAGGAGGTGCATGAAACGGTGGTCGAAAACATGACTAACCTGAAAAGGTGTGAAAAACATGAAGAGCTTCAAAAGGTGTGAAAATATGAGGAGCATGAAACGGTCTGAATATCAGGAGGAGCATGAAGCGGTGTTGAAAAACATGAATAGCCTGAAAACGTGTGAAACATATGAACAGCTTTAAAAGGTTTCAAAAATAGAAGGAGCATGGAACGGTATGAAAAACAGAAGGAGCATGAAGCGATGTTGAAAAACATGAAGAGACTGAAAAGGTGTGAAAAATATGAAGAGCTTTAAAATGTGTCAAAAATATGAGGAGCATGAAATGGTCTGAAAAATAGGAGGGGCATGAAACGGTGTTGAAAAACATGAAGAACAGAAAAAGGTGAGAAAAATATGAAGAGTGTCAAAAAGTGTGAAAAATATGAGGAGCATGAAACGTTCTGAAATATAGGAGGAGCATGAAGTGGTGTTCAAAAAGATGAAGTGCTTGAAAAGGTGTGAAATATATGAAGAGCTTCAAAAGGTGTCAAAAATATGAGGAGCATGAAACAGTCTGAAAATAGGAGGAGCATGATACGGTGTTCAAAAACATGAAGAGCCTGAAAAGGTGTGAAAAATATGAAGAGCTTCAAAAGCTGTCAAAAATATGAGGACCTTGAAAAAGTTTTCAAAAACATGAAGAGCATGAAAAGGTGTGAAAAATATGAAGAGCTTCAAAAGGTGTCAAAACTATGAGGACCTTGAAAAAGTTTTCAAAAACATGAAGAGCATGAAAAGGTGTGAAATATATGAAGAGCTTCAAAAGGTGTGAGAAGTAGAAGGAGCATGAAGCGGTGTTCAAAAACATGAAGAGCTTGAAAAGGTATGAAATATATGAAGAGCTTGAATAGGTGTGAAAAATTGGAGGAGCATGAAACAGTCTGAAAATAGCAGGAGCATGAAACGGTGTTGAAAAACATGAAGAGCATGAAAAGGTGTGAAAAATATGACGAGCTTCAAAAGGTGTCAAAAATATGAGGAGCATGAAACGGTCTAAAATATAGGAGGAGCATGAAATGGTGTTCGTAAACATGAAGAGCCTGAAAAGGTGTGAAAAATATGAAGAGGTTCAAAACGTGTCAAAGTATGAGGAGCATGAAACGGTCTGAAAAATAGGAGGAGCATGAAGCAGTGTTGAAAAAATGAAGACCATGAAAAGGTGTGAAATAAATGAAGAGCTTCAAAAGGTGTCAAAAATATGAGGAGCATGAAATGGTCTGAAAAATAGGAGGAACATGAAACGGTATTGAAAAACATGAAGAACAGGAAAAGGAGTGAAAAATATGATGAGCTTCAAAAGGTGTGAAGAATATGAGGAACATGAAGCGGTGTTCAAAAACTTTAAGAGCTTGAAAAAGTGTGAAATATATGAAGAGCTTCAAAAGGTGTGAAACATAGGAGGAGCATGAAGCGGTTTTCAAAAACATGAAGAGCTTGAAAAGGTGTGAAATATATGAAGAGCTTCAATAGGTGTGAAAAATAGGAGGAGCATGAAGCGTTGTTCAAAAACATGAAGAACCTGAAGTGGTGTGAAATATATGAAGAGCTTCAAAAGGTGTCAAAAATATGAGGAGCATGAAATAGTCTGAAAATAGGAGGAGCATGATATTGTGTTGAAAAACATGAAGAGCATGAAAAGGTGTGAAAAATATGAAGAGATTCAAAAGCTGTCAAAAATATGTGGAGCATGAAACGGTCTGAAAAATAGGAGGAGCATGAAGCCCTGTTCAAAAACATGAAAAGCCTGAAAAGGTGTAAATTATATGATGAGCTTCAAAAGGTGTCAAAATTATGAGGAGCATGAAACAGTCTGAAAAATAGGAGGAGCATGAAGTGGTGTTGAAAAAAATGAAGAGCCAAAAAGGTGTGAACAATATGAAGAGCTTCAAAAGGTGTGAAAAATATGAAGAGCTTCAAAAGGTGTCAAATATATGAGGAGCATGAAACAGTCTGAAAAATAGGAGGAGCATGAAAGGTGTTGAAAAACATGAAGAGCCTGAAAAGGTGTGAAAAAAATGAAGAGCTTCAAACGGTGTCAGAAATAAGAGGAGCATGAAACGGTCTGAAAAATAGGAGGAGCATGAAACGTTGTTGAAAAACATGAAGAACAGGAAAATGTGTGAAAAATATGAAGAGTGTCAAAAGGTGTGAAAAATATGAGGAGCATGAAACGTTCTGAAATATAGGAGTAGCATGAAGTGGTGTTCAAAAAGATGCAGTGCTTGAAAAGGTGTGAAAAATATGAGGAGCATCAAAAGGTGTCAAAAATATGAGGAACTTGAAAAGGTGTTCAAAAACATGAAGAGCCTGAAAAGGTGTGAAAAATATGAAGAGCTTCAAAAGGTGTCAAAATATGAGGAGCATGGAACGGTCTGAAAAATAGGAGGAGCATGAAACGGTGTTAAAAAACATGAAGAGCCTGAAAAGGTGTGAAAATATGAAGAGCTTCAAAAGGTGTCAAAAATATGAGGACCTTGAAAAGTTGTTCAAAAACATGAAGAGCATGAAAAGGTCTGAAAAATATGAAGAGCTTCAAAAGGTGTCAAAACTATGAGGAGCATGAAACGGTCTAAAATATAGGAGGAGCATGAAGCGGTGTTGAAAAACATGAAGAGCCTGAAAACGTGTGAAATATATGAAGAGTTTCAAAAGGTGTCAAAACTATGAGGAGCATGATACGGTCTGAAAAATAGGAGGAGCATGAAACGGTGTTCGTAAACATGAAGAGCCTGAAAAGGTGTGAAAAATATGAAGAGGTTCAAAACGTGTCAAAGTATGAGGAGCATGAAACGGTCTGAAAAATAGGAGGAGCATGAAGCAATGTTGAAAAAATGAAGACCATGAAAAGGTGTGAAATAAATGAAGAGCTTCAAAAGGTGTCAAAAATATGAGGAGCATGAAATGGTCTGAAAAATAGGAGGAACATGAAACGGTATTGAAAAACATGAAGAACAGGAAAAGGAGGGAAAAATATGATGAGCTTCAAAATGTGTGAAGAATATGAGGAACATGAAGCGGTGTTCAAAAACTTTAAGAGCTTGAAAAAGTGTGAAATATATGAAGAGCTTCAAAAGGTGTGAAACATAGGAGGAGCATGAAGCGGTGTTCAAAAACATGAAGAGCTTGAAAAGGTGTGAAATATATGAAGAGCTTCAATAGGTGTGAAAAATAGGAGGAGCATGAAGCGTTGTTCAAAAACATGAAGAACGTGAAGTGGTGTGAAATATATGAAGAGCTTCAAAAGGTGTCAAAAATATGAGGAGCATGAAATAGTCTGAAAATAGGAAGAGTATGATACGGTGTTGAAAAACATGAAGAGCATGAAAAGGTGTGAAAAATATGAAGAGATTCAAAAGCTGTCAAAAATATGAGGAGCATGAAACGGTCTGAAAAATAGGAGGAGCATAAAGCCCTGTTCAAAAACATGAAGAGCCTGAAAAGGTGTAAATTATATGATGAGCTTCAAAAGGTGTCAAAACTATGAGGAGCATGAAACAGTCTGAAAAATAGGAGGAGCATGAAGTGGTGTTGAAAAAAATGAAGAGCCAAAAAGGTGTGAACAATATGAAGAGCTTCAAAAGGTGTGAAAAATATGAAGAGCTTCAAAAGGTGTCAAATATATGAGGAGCATGAAACAGTCTGAAAAATAGGAGGAGCATGAAAGGTGTTGAAAAACATGAAGAGCCTGAAAAGGTGTGAAAAAAATGAAGAGCTTCAAACGGTGTAGAAATAAGAGGAGCATGAAACGGTCTGAAAAATAGGAGGAGCATGAAACGTTGTTGAAAAACATGAAGAATAGGAAAATGTGTGAAAAATATGAAGAGTGTCAAAAGGTGTGAAAAATATGAGGAGCATGAAACGTTCTGAAATATAGGAGGAGCATGAAGCGGTGTTCAAAAAGATGCAGTGCTTGAAAAGGTGTGAAAAATATGAGGAGCATCAAAAGGTGTCAAAAATATGAGGAACTTGAAAAGGTGTTCAAAAACATGAAGAGCCTGAAAAGGTGTGAAAAATATGAAGAGCTTCAAAAGGTGTCAAAATATGAGGAGCATGGAACGGTCTGAAAAATAGGAGGAGCATGAAACGGTGTTCAAAAACATGAAGAGCCTGAAAAGGTGTGAAAAATATGAAGAGCTTCAAAAGGTGTCAAAAATATGAGTTGCATGAAACGGTCTGAAAAAAAGGAGGAGCATGAAACGGTGTTCAAAAATATGAAGAGCCTGACATGGTGTGAGAGATATGAAGAGCTTCAAAAGATGTCAAAAATATGAGGAGAATGAAATGATCTGAAAAATTGGAGGAGCATGAAACGGTATTGAAAAACATGAAGAACAGGAAAAGGAGTGAAAAATATGATGAGCTTCAAAAGGTGTGAAGAATATGAGGAACTTGAAGCGGTGTTCAAAAACATGAAGAGCTTGAAAAGGTGTGAAATATATGAAGAGCTTCAAAAGGTGTGAAAAGTAGAAGGAGCATGAAGCGGTGTTCAAAAACATGAAGAGCTTGAAAAGGTGTGAAATATATGAAGAGCTTGAATAGGTGTGAAAAATAGGAGGAGCATGAAACAGTCTGAAAATAGGAGGAGCATGAAACGGTGTTGAAAAACATGAAGAGCATGAAAAGGTGTGAAAAATATGACGAGGTTCAAAAGGTGTCAAAAATATGAGGAGCATGAAACGGTGTTAAAAAACATGAAGAGCCTGAAAAGATGTGAAATATATGAAGAGCTTGAAAAGTTGTCAAAAATATGAGGAGCATGAAACGGTGTGAAGAAAAGGAGGAGCAGGACGTGGTGTTCAAAAACATGAAGAGCATGAAAAGGTATGAAATATTTGAATAGCTTCAAAAGGTGTCAAAAATATGAGGAGCATGAAACGGTCTAAAAATTAGGAGGAGCATGAAGTGGTGTTCAAAAAAACGAAGAGCCTGAAAAGCTGTGAAAAATATGAAGAGCTTCAAAAGCTTTCAGAAATATGAGGTGCATGAAACGGTCTAAAAAATAGGAGGAGCATGAAGCGTTGTTGAAAATCATGAAGAGCCTGAAAATGTGTGAAATATATGAACAGCTTCAAAAGATTTCAGAAATGAGAGGAGCATGACACGGTCTGAAAAATAGGAGGAGCTTGAAGCGGTGTTCAAAAACATGAAGAGCCTGAAAAGGTGTGAAAAATATGAAGAGCTTCAAAAGGTGTCAAAAATATGAGCAGCAAGAATCGGTCTGAAATATAGGAGGAGCATGAAACGGTGTTCAAAAACAGGAAGAGCCTGAAAAGGTGTGAAAAATATGAAGAGCTTCAAAATGTGTCAAAAATATGAGAAGCATGAAACGACTGAAAAATAGGAGGAGCATGAAGCGGTGTTGAAAAACATGAAGAGACTGAAAATGTGTGAAGAATATGAACAGCTTCAAAAGGTATCAAAAATATGAGGAAAATGACACGGTTTGAAAAATAGCAGGAGCATGAAGCGGTGTTGAAAATCATGAAGAGCCTGAAAAGGTGTGAAAAATATGAAGAGCTTCAAAATGTGTCAAAATTATGAGGAGATTGAAACGGTCTGAAAAACAGGAGGAGCATGAAACGGTGTTTAAAAACATGAAGAGCCTGAAAAGGTGTGAAAATATGAAGAGCTTCAAAAGGTGTGAAAAATATGAGGTGCATGAAACAGTCTGAAAAATTGGAGGAGCATGAAGCGGTGTTGAAATACATGAAGAGCCTGAAAAGGTGAGAAAAATACGAAAAGCTTCAAAAGGTGTGAAAAATATGAGGTGCATGAAAGTGTCTGAAAAATAGGAGGAGCATGAAGCGGTGTTGAAAAACATAAAGAGCCTGAAAACGTGTGAAAAAAAGGAAGAGCTTCAAAAGGTGTCAAAAATATGAGGAACATGAAAATGTCTGAAAAATAGAACGAGCATGAAGCCGTGTTTAAAAACATGAAGAGCCTGAAAAGGTGTGAAAAATATGAAGAGCTTCAAAAGCTTTCAGAAATATGAGGCGCATGAAAGGGTCTGAAAAATAGGAGGAGCATGAAGCGTTGTTGAAAAACATGAAGAGCCTGAAAAGGTGTGAAAAATATGAAGAGCTTCAAAACGTGTCAAAAATATGAGGAGCATGAAACGGTCTGAAAAATAGGAGGAGCATGAAACAGTGATCAAAATCATGAAGAGCCTGAAAAGGTGTGAAAAATATGAAGAGCTTCAAAAGGTGTGAAACACATGAGGAGCATGAAACGTGCCGAAAAATAGGAGAAGCATGAAGTGGTGTGGAAAAACATGAAGAGCCTGAAAAGGTGTGAAAAATATGAAGAGCTTCAAAAGGTGTGAAATACATGAGATGCAAGAACGGTCTGAAAAAATATGAGGAGCATGAAACTCTCTGAAAAATAGAAGAAGCATGAAGCTATGTTCAAAAACATGAAGAGCACGAAAAAGTGTGAAAAATATGAAAAGCTTCAAAAGGTGTCAAAAATGAGATGAGCTTGAAACGGTCTAAAAAACAGGAAGAGCTTGAAGCGGTGTTGAAAAACATGAAGAGCCTGAAATGGTGTGAAAAATATGAAGAGCTTCAAAACGTGTAAAAAATATGAGGAGCATGAAGCGTTGTTGAAAAACCTGAAGAGCCTGAAAACGTGTGAAAAATATTAAGAGCTTCAAAAGGTGTGAAAAATATGAAGAGCTTCAAAAGGTGTGAAAATATGAAGATCTTCAAAAGGTGTCAAAATGAGATGACCATGAAACGATCTGAAAAATAGGAGCATGAAGTGGTGTTGAAAAAAATGAAGAGCCTGAAAAGGTGTGAAATATTTGAAGAGCTTCAAAAGGAGTCAAAAATATGAGGAGAATGAAACGGTCTTAAAAATAGGAGGAGCATGAAGCGGTGTTGAAAAGCATGAAGAGCCTGAAAAGTTGTGAAAAATATGAAGAGCTTCTAAAGGTGTCAAAAATATGAGGAGCATGAAACCGTCTGAAAAATAGGAGGAGCATGAAGTGGTGTTGAAAAATATGAAGAGCCTGAAAAGTGTGAAAAATATGAAGAGCTTTGAAATGTGTGAAAAACATGAGGAGCATGATATGGACCGAAAAATAGGAGATGCATGAAGTTGTTTTGAAAAACATGAAGATCCTGAAAATGTGTGAAAAATATGAAGAGCTTCAAAATGTGTGAAAACCATGAGGACCATGAAACGGTCTGAAAAATAGGAGGAGCATGAAGCGGTGTTGAAAAACATGAAGAGCCTGAAAAGGTGTGAAAAATATGAAGAGCCTCAAAACGTGTCAAAAATATGAGGAGTATGAAACGGTCTGAAAAATAGCAGGAGCATGAAGAGGTGTTGAAAAACATGAAGAGCCTGAAAAGGTGTGAAAAATATGAAGAGCTTCAAAAGTCGTGAAAAATATGAAGGGCTTCAAAAGGTGTGAAAAATATGAAGAGCTTCAAAATGTGTCAAAAATGACATGAGCATGAAACGGTCTGAAAAATTGGAGGAGCATGAAGCGATGATGAAAAACATGAAGAGCCTGAAAAGGTGAGGGAAATATGAAGAGCTTCAAAAGTTGTCAAAAATATGAGGAGCATTAAACGGTCTGAAAAATAGGAGGAGCATGAAGCGGTGTTCAAAAACGTGAAGAGCCTGAAAAGGTGTGAAAAATATGAAGAGCTTCAAAACGTGTCAAAAATATAAGGAGCATTAAACGGTCTGAAAAATAGGAGGAGCATGAAACGGTCTGAAATATAGGAGGAGGATAAAGTGGTGTTCAAAAACATGAAGAGCCAGAAAAGGTGTGAAAAATATGAAGAGCTTCAAAAGGTGTGAAAAATATGAAGAGCTTCAAAAGGTGTCAAAAATATGAGGAGCATAAAACGGTCTGAAAAACAGGAGGAGCATGAAAAGGTGTTCAAAAACATGAAGAGCCTGAAAAGGTGTGAAAAATATTAAGAGCTTCTAAAGGTGTCAAAAATATGAGGAGCATTAAACGGTCTGAAAAAGAGGAGGAGCATAAAACGGTGTTCAAAACGTGAAGAGACTGAACAGGTGTGAAAAATATGAAGAGCTTCAAAAGGTGTGAAATACATGAGGAGCATAAAACGGTCAGAAAAATAGGAGGAGCATAAAGCGGAGTTGAAAAACATGAATAGCCTGAAAAGGTGTGAAAAATATGAAGAGCTTCAAAACGTGTAAAAAATATGAGGAACATGAAGCGTTGTTGTAAAACCTGAAGAGACTGAAAACGTGTGAAAAACATGAAGAGCCTGAAAAGGTGTGAAATATATGAAGAGCTTCAAAAGGTATCAAAAATATGAGGAGTATGAAACGGTCTGAAAAATAGGAGGAGCATGAAGCGGTGTTATAAAACGTGAAGAGCCTGAAAACATGTGAAAAATATTAAGAGCTTCAAAAGGTGTGAAAAATATGAAAGGCTTCAAAAGGTGTCAAAAATATGAGGAGCATGAAACGGTCTGAAAAATAGCAGGAGCATGAAGTGGTGTTGAAAAACATGAAGAGCCTGAAAAGGTGTGAAAAATATGAAGAGCTTCAAATGGTTTCAAAAATGAGATGAGCATGAAACGGTCTGAAAAACAGGAGGAGCTTGAAGTGGTGTTGAAAAACATGAAGAACCTGAAAAGGTGTGAAATATATGAACAGCTTCAAAAGTTGTGAAAAACCTGAGGAGCATGAAACGGTCTGAAAAATAGGAGATGCATGAAGTTGTGTTGAAAAACATGGAGAGCCTGAAAAGGTGTGAAAAATATGAAGAGCTTCAAAAGGTGTGAATTACATGAGGAGCTTGAAACGGAGTATAAAATAGGAGGAGCATGAAGTGGTGTTCAAAAACATGAAGAGGCTGAAAAGCTGCGAAAAATATGAAGAGCTAAAAATGGTGTCAAAAATATGAGGAGCATGAAACGGTCTGAAAAATAGGAGGAGCATGAAGCGGTGTTCAAAAACATGAAGAGCCTGAAAAGGTGGGAAAAATATGAAGAGCTTCAAAAGGAGTCAAAATTATGAGGAGCATTAATCGGTCTGAAAAATAGGAGGAGCATGAAGTGGTGGTTAAAAACATGAAGAGCCTGAAAAGCTGTGAAAAATATGAAGAGCTTCAAAAGGTGTGAAATACATGAGGAGCATGAACCGGTCTGAAAAATTGGAGGAGCATGAAGCGGTGTTCAAAAACATGAAGAGCCTGAAAAGGTGTAAAAAATATGAAGAGCTTCAAAATGTGTCAAAAATATGAGGAGCATGAAACGGGCTGAAAAATAGGAGGAGCATGAAACGGTGTTCAAAAACATGAAGAGCCTGAAAAAGTGTGAAAAATTTGAAGAGCTTCAAAAGGTGTCGAAAATATGAGGAGCATGAAACGGTCTGAAAAATAGGAGGAGCATGAAGCGGTGTTCAAAAACATGAAGAGCCTGAAAAGGTGGGAAAAATATGAAGAGCTTCAAAAGGAGTCAAAATTATGAGGAGCATTAATCGGTCTGAAAAATAGGAGGAGCATGAAGTGGTGTTTAAAAACATGAAGAGCCTGAAAAGCTGTGAAAAATATGAAGAGCTTCAAAAGGTGTGAAATACATGAGGAGCATTAAACGGTCTGAAAAATTGGAGGAGCATGAAGCGGTGTTCAAAAACATGAAGAGCCTGAAAAGGTGTAAAAAATATGAAGAGCTTCAAAATGTGTCAAAAATATGAGGAGCATGAAACGGGCTGAAAAATAGGAGGAGCATGAAACGGTGTTCAAAAACATGAAGAGCCTGAAAAGGTGTGAAAAATTTGAAGAGCTTCAAAAGGTGTCGAAAATATGAGAAGCATGAAACGGTCTGAAAAATAGGAGGAGCATGAAACCGTGTTCACACAAATGAAGAGCCTGAAAAGGTGTGAAAATTATGAAAAGCTTCAAAAGTTGTGAAATACATGATGAGCATAAAACGGTCAGAAAAATAGGAGAAGCTTGAAGCGGTGTTGAAAAACATGAAGAGACTGAAAAGGTGTGAAAAATATGATTAGCTTCAAAAGGTGTCAAAAATATGAGGAGCATGAAACGGTCTGAAAAATAGGAGGAGCATGAAACGGTGTTCAAAACCATGAAGAGACTGAAAAGGTGTGAAAAATATGAAGAGCTTCAAAAGTTGTAAAATACATAGGAGCATAAAACGGTCAGAAAAATAGGAGGAGCATGAAGCAGTGTTGAAAAACTTGAGGAGCCTGAAACGTGTGAAAAATATGAAGAGCTTCAAGAGGTGTAAAAAATATGAGGAGAATGAAACGGTCTGAAAATTAGGAGGAGCATGAAGCGGTGTTCAAAAATATGAAGAGCCTGAAAAAGTGTGAAAAATATGAAGAGCACGAAAAGTGTCAAAAATATGAGGACCATGAAACGGTCTGAAAAATAGGAGGACCATGAAGCGGTGTTGAAAAACATTAAGAGCCTGAAAAGGTGTGAAAATTATGAAGAGCTTCAAAAGATGTGAAAAATATGAAGAGCTTCAAAAGGTTTCAAAAATGAGATGAGCATGAAAAGGTCTGAAAAAGAGGAGGAGCTTGAAGCGGTGTTGAAAAATATGAAGAACCTGAAAAGGTGTGAGAAATATGAAGAGCTTCAAAAAATGTCAAAAATATGAGGAGCATAAAACGGTCTGCAAAAAAGGAGGAGCATGAAGTGGTGTTTAAAGACATGAAGAGACTGAAAAGGTGTGCAAAATTTGAAAAGCTTCAAAAGGTGTCAAAAATATGAGGAGCATGAAATGGTCTGAAAAATAGGAGGAGCATGAAGCGGTGTTCAAAAACATGAAGAGCCTTAAAAGGTGTGAATAATATGAAGAGCTTCAAAAGATGTCAAAAATAAGATGAGCATGAAACGGTCTGAAAAATAGGAAGAGCATGAAGCGGTGTTGAATATCATGAAGAGCCTGAAAAAGGTGAGAAATATTTGAAGAGCTTCAAAAGGAGTCAAAAATATGAGGAGAATGAAACGGTCTTAAAAATAGGAGGAGCATGAAATGGTGTTGAAAAACATGAAGAGCCTGAAAAGGTGTGAGAAATATGAAGAGCTTCTAAAGGTGCAAAAATATGAGGAGCTTGAAACCGTCTGAAAAATAGGAGGAACATGAAGTGGTGTTGAAAAATATGAAGAGCCTGAAAAGTGTGAAAAATATGAAGAGCTTCGAAATGTGTGAAAAACATGAGGAGCATGATACGGTCCGAAAAATAGGAGATGCATGAAGTTGTTTTGAAAAACATGAAGATCCTGAAAAGGTGTGAAAAATATGAAGAGCTGCAAAAAGGTGTGAAAAACATGAGGAGCATGAAACGGTCTTAAAAATAGGAAGATCATTAAACGGTGTTCAAAAACATGAAGAGCCTGAAAAGGTGTGAAAAATATGAAGAGCCTCAAAACGTGTCAAAAATATGAGGAGTATGAAACGGTCTGGAAAATAGCAGGAGCATGAAGCAGTGTTGAAAAACATGAAGAGCCTGAAAAGGTGTGAAAAATATGAAGAGATTCAAAAGTCGTGAAAAATATGAAGGGCTTCAAAAGGTGTGAAAAATATGAAGAGTTTCAAAATGTGTCAAAAATGACATGAGCATGAAACGGTCTGAAAAATTGGAGGAGCAGGAAGCGATGATGAAAAACATGAAGAACCTGAAAAGGTGAGGGAAATATGAAGAGCTTCAAAAGGTGTCAAAAATCGATGAGCATGAAATGTTCTGAAAAATAGGAGGAGCATGAAGTGTTGTTGAAAAACATGAAGAGCCTGAAAAGGAGTGAAATATATGAAGAGCTTCAAAAGGTATCAAAAATATGAGGAGAATGAAACGGTGTGAAAAATAGGAGGAGCATGAAGCGGTGTTATCAAACGTGAAGAGCCTGAAAACGTGTGAAAAATATTAAGAGTTTCAAAAGGTGTGAAAAATATGAAGAGCTTCAAAAGGTGTCAAAAATCGATGAGCATGAAATGGTCTGAAAAATAGGAGGAGCATGAAGCGGTGTTGAAAATCATGAAGAGCCTGAAAAGCTGTGAAATATATGAAGAGCTTCAAAAGGTATCAAAAATATGAGGACAATGAAACGGTCTGAAAAATAGGAGGAGCATGAAGTGGTGTTGAAAAACATGAAGAGCCTGAAAAGCTGTAAAAAATATGAAGAGCTTCAAAAGGTGTGAAATACATGAGGAGCATTAAACGGTTTGAAAAATTGGAGGAGCATGAAGCGGTGTTCAAAAACATGAAGAGCCTGAAAAGGTGTGAAAAATATGAAGAGCTTCAATATGTGTCAAAAATATGAGGAGCATGAAACGGGCTGAAAAATAGGAGGAGCATGACGCGGTGTTGAAAAACATGAAGAGCCTGAAAAGGTGTGAAAATTATAAAGAGCTTCAAAAGATGTGAAAAATATGAAGAGCTTCAAAAGGTTTCAAAAATGAGATGAGCATGAAACGGTCTGAAAAAGAGGAGGAGCTTGAAGCGGTGTTGAAAAATATGAAGAACCTGAAAAGGAGTGAGAAATATGAAGAGCTTCAAAAAATGTCAAAAATATGAGGAGCATGAAACGGTCTGCAAAAAAGGAGGAGCATGAAGTGGTGTTTAAAGACATGAAGAGCCTGAAAAAGTGTGCAAAATTTGAAAAGCTTTAAAAAGTGTCAAAAATATGAGAAGCATGAAACGGTCTGAAAAATAGGAGGAGCATGAAGCGGTGTTCAAAAACATGAAGAGCCTGAAAAGGTGTGAATAATATGAAGAGCTTCAAAAAGTGTCAAAAATGAGATGAGCAAGAAACGGTCTGAAAAATAGGAAGAGCATGAAGCGGTGTTGAAAATCATGAAGAGCCTGAAAAGGTGTGAAAAATATGAAGAGCTTCAAAAGGTGTGAAAATATGAAGAGCTTCAAAAGGTGTCAAAATGAGATGACCATGAAACGGTCTGAAAAATAGGAGCATGAAGTGGTGTTGAAAAAAATGAAGAGCTTGAAAAGTTGTGAAATATTTGAAGAGCTTCAAAAGGAGTCAAAAATATGAGGAGAATGAAACGGTCTTAAAAATAGTAGGAGCATGAAGCGGTGTTGAAAAACATGAAGAGCCTGAAAAGGTGTGAAAAATATGAAGAGCTTCTAAAGGTGTCAAATATATGAGGAGCATGAAACCGTCTGAAAAATAGGAGGAGCATGAAGTGGTGTTGAAAAATATGAAGGGCCTGAAAAGTGTGAAAAATATGAAGAGCTTTGAAATGTGTGAAAAACATGAGGAGCATGATATGGACCGAAAAATAGGAGATGCATGAAGTTGTTTTGAAAAACATGAAGATCCTGAAAAGGTGTGAAAAATACGAAGAGATTCAAAAGTCGTGAAAAATATGAAGGGCTTCAAAAGGTGTGAAAAATATGAAGAGCTTCAAAATGTGTCAAAAATGACATGAGCATGAAACGGTCTGAAAAATTGGAGGAGCATGAAGCGATGATGAAAAACATGAAGAGCCTGAAAAGGTGAGGGAAATATGAAGAGCTTCAAAAGTTGTCAAAAATATGAGGAGCATTAAACGGTCTGAAAAATAGGAGGAGCATGAAGCGGTGTTCAAAAACGTGAAGAGCCTGAAAAGGTGTGAAAAATATGAAGAGCTTCAAAACGTGTCAAATATATAAGGAGCATTAAACGGTCTGAAAAATAGGGGAGCATGAAGCGGTGTTCAAAAACATGAAGAGCCTGAAAAGGTGTGAAAAATATGAAAAGCTTCAAAATCTGTCAAAAATATGAGGAGCATGAAATGGTCTGAAATATAGGAGGAGCATGAAGTAGTGTTCAAAAACATGAAGAGCCAGAAAAGGTGTGAAAAATATGAAGAGCTTCAAAAGGTGTTAAAAATATGAAGAGCTTCAAAAGGTGTCAAAAATATGAGGAGCATGAAACGGTCTGAAAAATAGGAGGAGCATGAAAAGGTGTTCAAGAACATGAAGAGCCTGAAAAGGTGTGAAAAATATAAAGAGCTTCAAATGGTGTGAAATACATGAGGAGCATGAAACTCTCTGAAAAATAGGAGGAGCATGAAGTGGTGTTCAAAAACATGAAGAGCTTGAAAAGGTGTGAAAAATATTAAGAGCTTCTAAAGGTGTCAAAAACATGAGGAGCATGAAACGGTCTGAAACATAGGAGGATCTTGAAGCGGTGTTGAAAATCATGGAGAGCCTGAAAATGTGTGAAAAATATGAAGAGCTTCAAAAGGTGTCAAAATTATGAGGAGCATTAATCGGTCTGAAAAATAGGAGGAGCATGAAGAGGTGTTCAAAAACATCAAGACCTTGAAAAGGTGCGAAAAATATGAAGAGCCAAAAAATGTGTGAAAAATATGAAGAGTTTCAAAAGGTGTGAAAAATATGAAGAGCTTCAAAAGATGTCAAAAATAAGAGGAGCTTTAAACGGTCTGAAAAATAGAAGGAGCATGAAGCGGTGTTCAAAAACATGAAGAGCCTGAAAAGGTGTGAAAAATATGAAGAGCTTCAAAACGTGTCAAAAATATAAGGAGCATTAAACGGTCTGAAAAATAGGACGAGCATGAAGCGGTGTTCAAAAACATGAAGAGCCTGAAAAGGTGTGAAAAATAGGAAAAGCTTCAAAAGCTGTCAAAAATATGAGGAGCATGAAACGGTCTGAAAAATAGGAGGAGCATGAAGTAGTGCTCAAAAACATGAAGAGCCTGAAAAGGTGTGAAAAATATGAAGAGCTTCAAAAGGTGTGAAAAATATGAAGAGCTTCAAAAGGTGTCAAAAATATGAGGAGCATGAAACGGTCTGAAAAATAGGAGGAGCATGAAAAGGTGTTCAAAAACATGAAGAGCCTGAAAAGGTGTGTAAAATATAAAGAGCTTCAAAAGGTGTGAAATACATGAGGAGCATGAAACTCTCTGAAAAATAGGAGGAGCATGAAGCGGTGTTGAAAAACATGAAGAGCCTGAAAAGCTGTGAAATATATGAAGAGCTTCAAAAGGTATCAAAAAAGTGAGGACAATGAAACGGTCTGAAATATAGGAGGAGCATGAAGTGGTGTTGAAAAACATGAAGAGCCTGAAAACGTGTGAAAAATAAGAAGAGCTTCAAAAATGTGAAAAATATGAAGAGCTTCAAAAGGTGTGAAAAATATGAAGAGATTCAAAAGTTGTGAAAAATATGAAGAGATTCTAAAGGTGTCAAAAATATGAGGAGCTTCAAAATGTGTCAAAAATGAGATGAGCATGAAACGGTGAAAATAGGAGGAGCATGAAGCCGTGTTGAAAATCATTAAGAGCCTGAAAAGGTGTGAAATATATGAAAAGCTTCAGAAGGTGTGAAAAATATGAAGAGCTTCTAAAGGTGTAATAAATATGAGGAGCATGAAACGGTCTGAAAAATAGGAGGAGCATGAAGCGGTGTTGAAAAACATAAAGAGCCTGAAAAGGTGTGCAAAATATGAAGAGCTTCAAAAGGTGTGAAATACATGAGAAGCATAAAACGGTCTGAAAAATAGGAGGAGTATGAAGAGGTGTTCAAAAACATGAAGAGCCTGAAAAGCTGTGCAAAATCTGAAGAGCTTCAAAACGTGTCAAAAATATGAGGAGCATGAAACGGTCTGAAAAATAGGAGGAGCATGAAGCGGTGTTGAAAACCATGAAGAGCCTGAAAAGGTGTGAAAAATATGAAGAGCTTCAAAAGGTGTCAAAATTATGAGGAGCATTAAACGATCTGAAATATAGGAGAAGCATGAAGCGGGGTTCAAAAACATGAAGAGCCTGAAAACGTGTGAAATATGAAGAGCTTCAAAAATATGAAAAATATGAAGAGCTTCAAACGGTGTGTAAAATATGAAGAGCTTCAAAAGGTGTCAAAAATGATATGAGCATGAAACTGTCTGAAAAATAGGAGGAGCATGAAGCGGTGTGGAAAATCATGAAGAGCCTGAAAAGGTGTGAAAAATATGAACAGCTTCAAAAGGTGTCAAAAACATGACGAGAAAGAAACCGCCTGAAATATAGGAGGAGCATGAAGTGGTTTTGAAAAACATGAAGAGCCTGAAAAGGTGTGAAAATATGAAGAGCTTCAAAAGGTGTGAAATACATGAGGAGCATGAAACAGTCTGAAATATAGGAGGAGAATGAACAGGTGTTCAAAAACATGAAGAGCCTGAAAAGGTGTGAAAATTATGAAGAGTTTCAAAAGGTGTAAAATACATGAGGAGCATGAAACGTTCTGAAAAATAGGAGGACCATGAAGCGGTGATCCAAAACATGAAGAGCCTGAAAAGGTGTGAAAAATATGAAGAGCTTCAAAAGGTGTCAAAAAAGAGATGTGCATGAAACAGACTGAAAAATAGGAGGAGCATGAAGTGGTGTTGAAAAACATGAAGAGACTGAAAAGGTGTGAAAAATATGAAGAGCTTCAATAGGTGTGAAAAATATGAAAAGGTTCAAAAGGTGTCAAAAATTAGATTAGCATGAAAGGGTCTGAAAAAAAGGAGGAGGATGCAGTGGTGTTGAAAAAAATGAAGAGCCTGAAAACTTGTGAAATATACGAAGATCTTCAAAAGGTGTGCAAAATATGAAGAGCTTCAAAAGGTGTCAAATATATGAGGAGCATGAAACGGTCTGAAAAATAGGAGAAGCATGAAGCGGTGTTGAAAATCTTGAAGAGCCTTAAAAGGTGTGAAAAATATGAAGAACTCCAAAAGGTGTGAAAAATATGAGGAGCATGATACGGTCTGAAATATAGGAGGAGCAAAAAGCAGCATTCAAAAACAGGAAGAGCCTGAAAAGGTGTGAAAAATATGAGGAGCATGAAACGGTCTGAAAAATAGGAGGAGCATGAAGCAGTGTTCAAAAACATGAGGAGCCTTAAAAGATGTGAAAACTATGAAGAGCTTCAAAAGGTGTAAAAAATATGAAGAGCTTCAAAAGGTGTCAAAAATTAGATGAGCATGAAAAGGTCTGAAAAATAGGAGGAGCATGAAGCGGTGTTGAAAATCATGAAGAGCCTGAAAAGGTGTGAAAAATATGAAGAGCTTCAAAAGGTGTGAAAAATATGAAGAGCTTCAAAAGTTGTCAAAAATGAGATGAGCATGAAAGGGTCTGAAAAATAGGAGGAGCATGAAGCGGTGTTGAAAATCATGAAGAGCCTGAAAAGGTGTGAAAAATATGAAGAGCTTCAAAAGGTGTCAAAAGAGATGAACATGAAACGGTCTGAAAAATAGGAGGAGCATGAAGTGGTGTTGAAAAAAATGAAAAGCCTGAAAAGGTGTGAAATATATGAAGAGCATCAAAAGTTGTCAAAAATATGAGGAGAATGAAATGTTCTGCAAAATAGGAGGAGCATGAAATGGTGTTCAAAAACATGAAGAGCCTGAAAAGGTGTGAAAAATATGAAGATCCTCAAAACGTGTCAAAAATATAAAGAATAAGAAACGGTCTGAAAAATAGCAGGAGCATGAAGCTGTGTTTAAAAACATGAAGAGCCTGAAAAGGTGTGAAAAATGTGAAGAGCTTCAAAAGGTGTGAAAAATATGAAGAGCTTCAAAAGGTGTCAAAAATTAGATGAGCATGAAAAGGTCTGAAAAATAGGAACATAAAGAGCCTGAAAAGGTGTGAAATATATGAAGAGGTTCAAAATTGTGATAAACATGAAGAGTTTCAAAACGTGTCAAACATATGAGAAGCATGAAACGGTCTGAAAAATAGGAGGAGCATGAAACGGTGTTCAAAAACATGAAGAGCCTGAAAAGGTGTGAAAAATGTGAAGAGCTTCAAAAGGTGTGAAAAATATTAAGAGCTTCAAAAGGTGCGAAATATATGAGGAGCATTAAACGGTCTGAAAAATAGGAAGAGCATGAAGCGGTGTTCAAAAACATGAAGAGCCTGAAAAGGTGTGAAAAACATGAAGAGCTTCATAAGGTGTGAAATACATCAGGAGCATGAAACAGCCAGAAAAATAGGAGGAGCATGATGCGGTTTTCAAAAACATGCAGAGACTGAAAACTTGTAAAAAATATGAAGAGCTTCAAAAGGTGTGAAAAATATGAAGAGCTTCAAAACGTGTCAAAAATGAGATGAGCATGAACGGTCTGAAAAACAGGAGGAGCGTGAAGTGGTTTTGAAAAACATGAAGAGCCTGAAAAGGTGTGCAAAATATGAAGAGCTTCAAAAGTTGTGAAATACATGAGGAGCATGAAACGGTCTGAACAATAGGAGGATTATGAAACGGTGTTCAAAAACATGAAGAGCCTGAAAAGGTGTGAAGAATATGAAAAGCCTCAAAACGTGTCAAAAATATGAGGAGCATGAAACGGTCTGAAAAATAGGAGGAGCATAAAGCGGTGTTGAAAAACAAGAAGAGTCTGAAAAAGTGTGAAAATATGAAGAGATTTAAAAATATATAAAATATGAAGAGCTCAAAAGGTGTGAAAAATATGAAGAGCTTCAAAATGTGTCAAAAATGAGATGAGCATGAAAGGGTTTGAAAAATAGGAGGAGCATGAAGTGATGTTGAAAAACATGAAAAGCCTGAAAAGGTGTGAAATATATGAAGAGCTTCAAAAGGTGTCAAAAATATGAGGAGAATGAAACGGTCTGCAAAATAGAAGGAGCATGAGATGGTGTTCAAAAACATGAAGAGCCTGAAAAGGTGTGATAAATATGAAGAGCTTCAAAAGGTGTGAAATGCATGAGGAGGATTAAACAGTCTGAAAAATAGGAGGAGCATGAAGCGGTGTTCAAAAACATGAAGAGCTTGAAAAGGTGTGAAAAATATGAAAAGCTTCAAAAGGTGTCAAAAATATGAGGAGCATGAAACGGTCTGAAAAATAGGAAGAGCATGAAGCGGTGTTGAAAAATATGAAGAGCATGAAACGCTGTGAGAAATATGAAGAGCTTCAAAAGGTGTGAAAAATATGAGGAGCATGAAACGGTCTTAAAAATACGAGGAGAATGAAGTGGTGTTGAAAAACATGAAGAGCCTGAAAAGGTGTGAAAAATATGAAGAGCTTCAAAAGGTGTCAAAATATGAGGGGCATTAAACGGTCTCAAAAATACGAAGAGCATGAAGTGGTGTTGAAAAACATGAAGAGCCTGAAAAGGTGTGAAATATATGAAGAGCTTCAAAAGGTGTCAAATATATGTGGAGCATGAAACGGTCTGAAAAAGAGGAGGAGAATGAAGCGGTGTTGAAAAACGTGAAGAGCCTGAAAAGGTGTGTAAAATATGAAGAGGTTCTAAAGGTGTCAAAAATATAAAGAGGTTCAAAAGATGCGAAATACATAAGGGCATGAAACGGTCTGAAAAATAGGAGGAGCATGAAACGGTGTTCAAAAACATGAAGAGCCTGAAAAGGTGTGAAAAATGTGAAGAGCCTCAAAAGGTGTGAAAAATATAAAGAGGTTCAAAAGGTGCGAAATACATAAGGGCATGAAACGGTCTGAAAAATAGGAGGAGCATGAAACGGTGTTCAAAAACATGAAGAGCCTGAAAAGGTGTGAAAAATGTGAAGAGCCTCAAAAGGTGTGAAAAATATAAAGAGGTTCAAAAGGTGCGAAATACATAAGGGCATGAAACGGTCTGAAAAATAGGAGGAGCATGAAACGGTGTTAAAAACATGAAGAGCCTGAAAAGGTGTGAAAAATATGAAGAGCTTCATAAGATGTGAAATACATCAGGAGCATGAAACATTCTGAAAATTAGGAGGAGTATGATGCGGTGTTCAAAAACATGAAGAGCCTGAAAAGGTGTGAAAAATATGAAGAGCTTCAAAAGTGTGAAATACACGAGGAGCATGAAACATTCTGAAAAATAGAAGGAGCATAATGCGGTGATCAAAAACATGCAGAGACTGAAAACTTGTAAATAATATGAAGAGCTTCAAAAGGTGTGAAAATATGAAGAGCTTCAAAAGGTGTCAAAAATGAGATGAGCATGAAACGGTCTGAAAACTAGGAGGAGCATGAAGTGGTGTTGAAAAAAATGAAGAGCCTGAAAAGGTGTGAAATATTTGAAGAACTTCAAAAGGTGTGGAAAATATGAGGAGCATGATACGGTCTGAAAAACAGGAGGAGCGTGAAGTGGTTTTGAAAACATGAAGAGCCTGAAAACGTGTGCAAAATATGAAGAGCTTCAAAAGGTGTGAAATACATGAGGAGCATGAAACGGTCTGAGAAATAGGAGGAGCATGACGTGGTGTTCAAAAACATGCAGAGACTGAAAAGGTGTGAAAAATATGAAGAGCTTCAAAAAGTGTCAAAAATTAGATTAGCATGAAAGGGTCTGAAAAATAGGAGGAGCATGAAGTGGTGTTGAAAAACATGAAGAGCCTGAAAACGTGTGAAAAATATGAAGAGCTTCAAAAATATGAAAAATATGAAGAGCTTCAAAAAGTGTGAAAAATATGAAGAGCTTCAAAAGGTGTCAAATATTAGATGAACTTGAAACAGTCTGAAAAATAGGAGGAGCATGAAGTAGTGTTCAAAAACATGAAGAGCCTGAAAAGGTGTGAAAAATATGAAGAGCTTCAAACGGTGTGAAAAATAAGAAGAGCATGATACGGTCTGAAATTAAGAGGAGCATGGAGCGGTGTTGAAAAACCTGAAGAGCCTGAAAAGTTGTGAAAAATATGAAAAGCTTCAAAAGGTGTCAAAAATGAGATGAGCATGAAACGGTCTGAAAAATAGCAGGAGCATGAAGCATTGTTGAAAAACATGAAGAGCCTGAAAAGATGTGAAAAATATGAAGAGCTTCAAAAGGTGTCAAAAATATGAGGAGCATGAAACGGTCTTAAAAATAGGAGGAGCATGAAGCTGTGTTCAAAAACATGAAGAGCCTGAAAAGTTGTGAAAAATATGAAGAGCATCAAAAGGTGTGAAAAATATGAGAAGCATGAAACGGTCTGAAAAATAGGAGGAGCATGAAGCAGTGTTCAGAAACATGAAAAGCATGAAAAGGTGTGAAAAATATGAAGAGCTTCAAAGGGTGTGAAATAGATGAACAGCATGAAACGGTCTGAAAAATAGGAAGAGCATGAAGTGGTGCTCAAAAACATGAAGAGCCTGAAGAGGTGTGAGAAATATATAGAGCTTCAAAAGGTGTCAAAATTATGAGGAGCATGAAACGGTCTGAAAAATAGCAGGAGCATGATGTGGTGTTGAAAAACATGAAGAGCCTGAAAAAGTGTGAAAAATATGAAGAGCTTCAAAAGGTGTCAAAATTATGAGGAGCATGAAACGGTCTGAAAAATAGGAGGAGCATGAAGTGGTGTTGAAAAAAATGAAAAGCCTGAAAAGGTGTGAAATATATGAAGAGCTTCAAAAGGTGTCAAAAACATGAGGAGAATGAAACGGTCTGCAAAATAGGAGCAGCATGAAATGGTGTTCAAAAACATGAAGAGCCTGAAAAGGTGTGAAGTATATGAAAAGCCTCAAAACGTGTCAAAAATATGAGGAGCATGAAACGGTGTCAAAAATAGGAGGAGCATGAAGCGGTGTTGAAAAACAAGAAGAGCCTGAAAAGGTGTGAAAATATAAAGAGCTTCAAAAATATATAAAATATGAAGAGCTCAAAAGGTGTGAAAAATATGAAGAGCTTCAAAAGGTGTCAAAAATGAGATGAGCATGAAAGGGTCTGAAAAATAGGAGAAGCATGAAGCGGTGTTGAAAATCATGAAGAGCCTGAAAAGGTGTCAAAAATATGAAGAGCTTCAAAAGGTGACCAAATGAGATGAGCATGAAACGGTCTGAAAAATAGGAGGAGCATGAAGTGGTACTGAAAAAAATGAAAAGCCTGAAAAGGTGTGAAATATATGAAGAGCTTCAAAAGGTGTCGAATATATGAGGAGCATGAGACGGTCTGAAAATAGAAGGATCATGAAGTTTTGTTGAAAAACATGAAGAGCCTGAAAAGGTGTGAAAAATATGAAGAGCTTCTAAAGGTATGAAAAATATGAGGAGAATGAAACGGTCTGAAAAATAGGAGGATTATGAAACGGTGTTGAAAAACATGTAGAGCCTGAAAAGGTGTGAAAAATATGAAAAGCTTCAAAATGTGTCAAAAATGAGATGAGCATGAAACGGACTGAAAAATAGGAGGAGCATGAAGTGATGTTGAAAAATATGAAGAGCCTAAAAAGTGTGAAAAATATGAAGAGCTTCAAAAGGTGTGAAATACATGAGGAACATTAAACGGTCTGAAAAATAGGAGGAGCATGAATCGGTGTTCAAAAACATGAAGAGCCTGAAAAGGTGTGCAAAATATGAAGAGCTTCAAAAGGTGTCAAAAATATGAGGAGCATGAAACGGTCTGAACAATAGGAGGATTATGAAACGGTGTTGAAAAACATGAAGAGCCTGAAAAGGTGTGAAAAATATGAAAAGCTTCAAAAGGTGTCAAAAATGAGATGAGCATGAAACGGTCTGAAAAATAGGAGGAGCATGAAGCGGTGTTGAAAAACATGAAGAGTCTGAAACGGTGTGAGAAATATGAAGAGATTCAAAAGGTGTCAAAATATGAGGAGCATGAAACAGTCTGAAAAATTGCAGGAGCATGAACCGGTGTTGAAAATCATGAAGAGCCTGAAAAGGTGTGAAAAATATGAAAAGCTTCAAAAGATATGAAAAACATGAAGATCTTCAAAAGGTGTCAAAATGAGATGAGCATGAAACGGTCTGAAAAATAGGAGGAGCGTGAAGTGGTGTTGAAAATAAAGAAAAGCCTGAAAAGGTGTGAAATGTATGAAGAGATTCGAAAGGTGTGAAAAATATGAAGAGCTTCAAAAGGTGTGAAAAATATGAGGTGCATAAAAAGGTCTGAAAAATAGGAGGAGCATGAAGCGGTGTTGAAAAACATGAAGAGCCTGAAAACGTGTGAAAAATATGAAGAGCTTCAAAAGGTGTCAAAAATGAGATGAGCATGAAACGGTCTGAAAAATAGGAGGAGCAAGAAGTGGTGTTGAAAAAAATGAAGAGCCTGAATAGGTGTTAAATATATGAAGATCTTCAAAAGGTGTCAAAAATATGAGGAGTATGAAACGGTCTGCAAAATAGGAGGAGCATGAAGCGGTGTTCAAAAACATGCAGAGCCTGAAAAGGTGTGAAAAATATGAAGAGCTTCAAAAGGATTCAAGAATATGGGGAGTATGAAAAGGTCTGAAAAATAGGAGGAGCATGAAACGGTGATGAAAAACATGAAGATCCTGAAAAGGTGTGAAAAATATGGAGAGCTTCAAACGGTGTGAAATACATGAGGAGCATGAAACGGGCTGAAAAATAGGAGAAGCATGGAGTGGTGTGGAAAAACATGAGGAGCCTGAAAAGGTGTGAAAAATATGAAGAGCTTCAAAAGGTGTGAAATACACAAGGTGCATGAAACTCTCTGAAAAATAGAAGGAGCATGAATCGCTGTTGAAAAACATGAAGAGCCTGAAAAGGTGTGAGAAAAATAAAGAGCTTCAAAAGGAGTCAAAAATATGAGGAGCATGAAACGGTCTGAAAAATAGGAGGAGCATGAAGCGGTTTTCAAAAACATGAAGAGCCTGAAAAGGTGTGAAAAATATGAAGAGCTTCAAAAGGTGTCAAAAAATGAGGAGCATGAAACGGTCTGAAAAATAGAAGGAGCATGAAGTGGTGTTCAAAAACATGAAGAGTCTGAAAAGGTGTGAAAAACATGAAGTGCTTCAAAAGGTGTCAAAAATATGAGGAGCATGAAACGGTCTGAAAAATAGGAGGATTATGAAACGGTGTTCAAAAACAAGAAGAGCCTGAAAAGGTGTGAAGAATATGAAAAGCCTCAAAACGTGTCAAAAATATGAGGAGCATGAAACGGTCTGAAAAATAGGAGGAGCATAAAGCGGTGTTGAAAAACAAGAAGAGTCTGAAAAAGTGTGAAAATATGAAGAGCTTTAAAAATATATTAAATATGAAGAGCTCAAAAGGTGTGAAAAATATGAAGAGCTTCAAAAGGTGTCAAAAATGAGATGAGCATGAAAGGGTCTGAAAAATAGGAAGAGCATGAAGTGGTGCTCAAAAACATGAAGAGCCTGAAGAGGTGTGAGAAATATATAGAGCTTCAAAAGGTGTCAAAATTATGAGGAGCATGAAACGGTCTGAAAAATAGGAGGAGCATGATGTGGTGTTGAAAAACATGAAGAGCCTGAAAAAGTGTGAAAAATATGAAGAGCTTCAAAAGGTGTCAAAATTATGAGGAGCATGAAACGGTCTGAAAAATAGGAGGAGCATGAAGTGGTGTTGAAAAAAATGAAAAGCCTGAAAAGGTGTGAAATATATGAAGAGCTTCAAAAGGTGTCAAAAACATGAGGAGAATGAAACGGTCTGCAAAATAGGAGCAGCATGAAATGGTGTTCAAAAACATGAAGAGCCTGAAAAGGTGTGAAGTATATGAAAAGCCTCAAAACGTGTCAAAAATATGAGGAGCATGAAACGGTGTCAAAAATAGGAGGAGCATGAAGCGGTGTTGAAAAACAAGAAGAGCCTGAAAACGTGTGAAAATATAAAAGCTTCAAAAATATATAAAATATGAAGAGCTCAAAAGGTGTGAAAAATATGAAGAGCTTCAACAGGTGTCAAAAATGAGATGAGCATGAAAGGGTCTGAAAAATAGGAGAAGCATGAAGCGGTGTTGAAAATCATGAAGAGCCTGAAAAGGTGTGAAAAATATGAAGAGCTTCAAAAGGTGTCCAAATGAGATGAGCATGAAACGGTCTGAAAAATAGGAGGAGCATGAAGTGGTACTGAAAAAAATGAAAAGCCTGAAAAGGTGTGAAATATATGAAGAGCTTCAAAAGGTGTCGAATATATGAGGAGCATGAGACGGTCTGAAAATAGGAGGATCATGAAGTTTTGTTGAAAAACATGAAGAGCCTGAAAAGGTGTGAAAAATATGAAGAGCTTCTAAAGGTATGAAAAATATGAGGAGCATGAAACGGTCTGAAAAATAGGAGGAGCATGAAGCTGCTTTCCAAAATATGAAGAGCCTGAAAAGGTGTGAAAAATATGAAGAGCATGAAACGGTCTGAAAAATAGAAGCAGCATGAAACGGTGTTGAAAAACATGTAGAGCCTGAAAAGGTGTAAAAAATATGAAAAGCCTCAAAATGTGTCAAAAATTAGATGAGCATGAAACGGTCTGAAAAATAGGAGGAGCATGAAGTGATGTTGAAAAATATGAAGAGCCTAAAAAGTGTGAAAAATATGAAGAGCTTCAAAAGGTGTGAAATACATGAGGAACATTAAACGGTCTGAAAAATAGGAGGAGCATGAAGCGGTGTTCAAAAACATGAAGAGCCTGAAAAGCTGTGAAAAATATGAAGAGGTTCAAAAGGTGTCAAAAATATGAGGAGCATGAAACGGTCTGAACAATAGGAGGATTATGAAACGTTGTTGAAAAACATGAAGAGCCTGAAAAGGTGCGAAAAATATGAAAAGCTTCAAAATGTGTCAAAAATGAGATGAGCATGAAACGGTCTGAAAAATAGGAGGAGCATGAAATGGTGTTCAAAAACATGAAGAGCCTGAAAAGGTGTGAAGTATATGAAAAGCCTCAAAACGTGTCAAAAATATGAGGAGCATGAAACGGTGTCAAAAATAGGAGGAGCATGAAGCGGTGTTGAAAAACAAGAAGAGCCTGAAAACGTGTGAAAATATAAAAGCTTCAAAAATATATAAAATATGAAGAGCTCAAAAGGTGTGAAAAATATGAAGAGCTTCAACAGGTGTCAAAAATGAGATGAGCATGAAAGGGTCTGAAAAATAGGAGAAGCATGAAGCGGTGTTGAAAATCATGAAGAGCCTGAAAAGGTGTGAAAAATATGAAGAGCTTCAAAAGGTGTCCAAATGAGATGAGCATGAAACGGTCTGAAAAATAGGAGGAGCATGAAGTGGTACTGAAAAAAATGAAAAGCCTGAAAAGGTGTGAAATATATGAAGAGCTTCAAAAGGTGTCGAATATATGAGGAGCATGAGACGGTCTGAAAATAGGAGGATCATGAAGTTTTGTTGAAAAACATGAAGAGCCTGAAAAGGTGTGAAAAATATGAAGAGCTTCTAAAGGTATGAAAAATATGAGGAGCATGAAACGGTCTGAAAAATAGGAGGAGCATGAAGCTGCTTTCCAAAATATGAAGAGCCTGAAAAGGTGTGAAAAATATGAAGAGCATGAAACGGTCTGAAAAATAGAAGCAGCATGAAACGGTGTTGAAAAACATGTAGAGCCTGAAAAGGTGTAAAAAATATGAAAAGCCTCAAAATGTGTCAAAAATTAGATGAGCATGAAACGGTCTGAAAAATAGGAGGAGCATGAAGTGATGTTGAAAAATATGAAGAGCCTAAAAAGTGTGAAAAATATGAAGAGCTTCAAAAGGTGTGAAATACCTGAGGAACATTAAACGGTCTGAAAAATAGGAGGAGCATGAAGCGGTGTTCAAAAACATGAAGAGCCTGAAAAGGTGTGAAAAATATGAAGAGGTTCAAAAGGTGTCAAAAATATGAGGAGCATGAAACGGTCTGAACAATAGGAGGATTATGAAACGTTGTTGAAAAACATGAAGAGCCTGAAAAGGTGCGAAAAATATGAAAAGCTTCAAAATGTGTCAAAAATGAGATGAGCATGAAACGGTCTGAAAAATAGGAGGAGCATGAAGCGGTGTTGAAAGACATGAAGAGTCTGAAACGGTGTGAGAAATATGAAGAGATTCAAAAGGTGTCAAAATATGAGGAGCATGAAACAGTCTGAAAAACTGCAGGAGCATGAACCGGTGTTGAAAATCATGAAGAGCCTGAAAAGGTGTGAAAAATATGAAAAGCTTCAAAAGATATGAAAAACATGAAGAGCTTCAAAAGGTGTCAAAATGAGATGAGCATGAAACGGTCTGAAAAATAGGAGGAGCGTGAAGTAGTGTTGAAAATAATGAAAAGCCTGAAAAGCTGTGAAATGTATGAAGAGATTCAAAAGGTGTGAAAAATATGAAGAGCTTCAAAAGGTGTGAAAAATATGAGGTGCATAAAAAGGTCTGATAAATAGGAGGAGCATGAAGCGGTGATGAAAAACATGAAGAGCCTGAAAACGTGTGAAAAATATGAAGAGATTCAAAAGGTGTGAAAAATATGAAGAGCTTCAAAAGGTGTCAAAAATGAGATGAGCATGAAAGGGTCTGAAAAATAGGAGGAGCATGAAGTGATGTTGAAAAAAATGAAAAGCCTGAAAAGGTGTGAAATATATGAAGAGCTTAAAAGGTGTCAAAAATATGAGGAGAATGAAACGGTCTGCAAAATAGGAGGAGCATGAGATGGTGTTCAAAAACATGAAGAGCCTGAAAAGTTGTGAGAAATATGAAGAGCTTCAAAAGGTGTGAAATGCATGAGGAGGATTAAACTGTCTGAAAAATAGGAGGAGCATGAAGCGGTGTTCAAAAACATGAAGAGCCTGATAAGGTGTGAAAAATATGAAGAGCTTCAAAAGGTGTGAAAAATATGAGGAGCATGAAACGGTCTGAAAAATAGGAGGAGTATGAAGCGGTGTTGAAAACATGAAGAGCCTGAAAAGGTGTGAAAAATATGAAAAGCTTCAAAAGGTGTCAAAAATATGAGGAGCATGAAACAGTCTGAAAAATAGGAAGAGCATGAAGCGGTGTTGAAAAATATGAAGAGCCTGAAACGGTGTGAGAAATATGAAGAGCTTCAAAAGGTGTGAAAAATATGAGGAGCATGAAACGGTCTGAAAAATAGGAGGAGCATGAAGCGGTGTTGAAAAACATGAAGAGCCTGAAAAGGTGTGTAAAATATGAAGAGCTTCAAAAGGTGTGAAAAATATGAGGAGCATGAAACGGTCTTAAAAATACGAGGAGAATGAAGTGGTGTTGAAAAACATGAAGAGCCTGAAAAGTGTGAAAAATATGAAGAGCTTCAAAAGGTGTCAAAATATGAGGGGCATTAAACGGTCTGAAAAATACGAAGAGCATGAAGTGGTGTTGAAAAACATGAAGAGCCTGAAAAGGTGTGAAATATATGAAGAGCTTCAAAAGGTGTCAAATATATGTGGAGCATGAAACGGTCTGAAAAAGAGGAAGAGCATGAAGCGGAGTTGAAAAACGTGAAGGGCCTGAAAAGGTGTGTAAAATATGAAGAGGTTCTAAAGGTGTCAAAAATATGAGGAGCATGAAACGGTCTTAAAAATACGAGGAGAATGGAGTCGTGTTGAAAAACATGAAGAGCCTGAAAAGTGTGAAAAGAATGAAGAGCTTCAAAAGGTGTCAAAATATGAGGGGCATTAAACGGTCTGAAAAATACGAAGAGCATGAAGTGGTGATGAAAAACATGAAGAGCCTGAAAAGGTGTGAAATATATGAAGAGCTTCAAAAGGTGTCAAATATATGTGGAGCATGAAACGGTCTGAAAAATAGGAGGATCATGAAACGGTGTTGAAAAACATGAAGAGCCTGAAAAGGTGTGAAAAATATGAAGAGCTTCAAAAGGTGTCAAAAATATGAGGAGCATGAAACGGTCTGAAAAAAAAGAGGAGCATGAAGCTGTGTTCAAAAACATGAAGAGCCTGAAAAGGTGTGAAATGTATGAAGAGATTCAAAAGGTGTGAAAAATATGAAGAGCTTCAAAAGGTGTGAAAAATATGAGGTGCATAAAAAGGTCTGAAAAATAGGAGGAGCATGAACCGGTGTTGAAAAACATGAAGAGCCTGAAAACGTGTGAAAAATATGAAGAGATTCAAAAGGTGTGAAAAATATGAAGAGCTTCAAAAGGTGTCAAAAATGAGATGAGCATGAAACGGTCTGAAAAATAGGAGGAGCATGAAGTGGTGTTCAAAAACATGAAGAGCCTGAAAAGGTGTGAAAAATATGAAGAGCTTCAAAAGGTTTCAAATATATGGGGAGCATGAAAAGGTCTGAAAAATAGGAGGAGCATGAAACGGTGATGAAAAACATGAAGAGCCTGAATAGGTGTGAAAAATATGGAGAGCTTCAAACGGTGTGAAATACATGAGGAGCATGAAACGGGCTGAAAAATAGGAGAAGCATGGAGTGGTGTGGAAAAACATGAAGAGCCTGAAAAGGTGTGAAAAATATGAAGATATTCAAAAGGTGTGAAATACATGAGGTGCATGAAACTCTCTGAAAAATAGAAGGAGCATGAATCGCTGTTGAAAAACATAAAGAGCCTGAAAAGGTGTGAGAAAAATAAAGAGCTTCAAAAGGAGTCAAAAATATGAGGAGCATGAAACGGTCTGAAAAATAGGAGGAGCATGAAGCGGTGTTCAAAAACATGAAGAGCCTGAAAAGGTGTGAAAAATATGAAGAGCTTCAAAAGGTGTCAAAAAAATGAGGAGCATGAAACGGTCTGAAAAATAGAAGTAGCATGAAGCGTTGTTCAAAAACATGAAGAGCCTGAAAAGGTGTGAAAAACATGAAGTGCTTCAAAAGGTGTCAAAAATATGAGGAGCATGAAACGGTCTGGAAAACAGGAGGAGCATGAAGCGGTGTTCAAAAACATGAAGAGCCTGAAAAGGTGTGAAGAATATGAAAAGCCTCAAAACTTGTCAAAAATATGAGGAGCATGAAACGGTCTGAAAAATAGGAGGAGCATAAAGCGGTGTGGAAAAACATGAAGAGTATGAAAACGTGTGAAAATATGAAGAGCTTTAAAAATATATAAAATATGAAGAGCTCAAAAGGTGTGAAAAATATGAAGAGCTTCAAAAGGTGTCAAAAATGAGATGAGCATGAAAGGGTCTGAAAAATAGGAGGAGCATGAAGTGATGTAGAAAAACATGAAAAGCCTGAAAAGGTGTGAAATATATGAAGAGCTTCAAAACGTGTCAAAAATATGAGGAGCATGAAACGGTCTGCAAAATAGGAGGAGCATGAGATGGTGTTCAAAAACATGAAGAGCCTGAAAAGGTGTGAGAAATATGAAGAGCTTCAAAAGGTGTGAAATGCATGAGGAGGATTAAACGGTCTGAAATATAGGAGGAGCATGAAGCGGTGTTCAAAAACATGAAGAGCCTGATAAGGTGTGAAAAATATGAAGAGCTTCAAAAGGTGTGAAAAATATGAGGAGCATGAAACGGTCTGAAAAATAGGAGGAGTATGAAGCGGTGTTGAAAACATGAAGAGCCTGAAAAGGTGTGAAAAATATGAAAAGCTTCAAAAGGTTTCAAAAATATGAGGAGCATGAAACGGTCTGAAAAATAGGAAGAGCATGAAGCGGTGTTGAAAAATATGAAGAGCCTGAAACGGTTGAGAAATATGAAGAGCTTCAAAAGGTGTGAAAAATATGAGGAGCATGAAACGGTCTTAAAAATACGAGGAGAATGAAGTGGTGTTGAAAAACATGAAGAGCCTGAAAAGTGTGAAAAATATGAAGAGCTTCAAAAGGTGTCAAAATATGAGGGGCATTAAACGGTCTGAAAAATATGAAGAGCATGAAGTGGTGTTGAAAAACATGAAGAGCCTGAAAAGTGTGAAAAATATGAAGAGCTTCAAAAGTTTCAAAAATAGGAGGAGGATGAAACGGTCTGAAAAATAGGAGGAGCATGAAGCGGTGTTGAAAAACATAAAGAGCCTGAAAAGATGAGAAAAATATGAAGAGCTTCAAAACGTGTCAAAAATATGAGTAGCATGAAACGGTCTGAAAAATAGGAGGAGCATGAAGCTGTGTTCATATACATGAAGAGCCTGAAAAGGTGTGAAAAATATGAAGAGCTTCAAAATGTGAGAAAAATATGAGGAGCATGAAACGGTCTGAAAAATAGGAGGAGCATGAAGCGGTGTTGAAAAACATGAAGAGCCTGCAAAGGTGTGAAAAATATGAAGAGCTTCAAAACGTGTCAAAAATATAAGGAGCGTGAAATAATCTGAAAAATAGGAGGAGCATGAAGCGGTTTTGAAAAAGATGAATAGCCTGAAAAGGTGTGAAAAATATGAAGAGTTTCAAAAGGTGTCAAAAATATGAGGAGCATGAAACGGTCTGAAAAATAGGAGGAGCATGAAGCGGTGCTGAAAAACATGAAGAGCCTGCAAAGGTATGAAAAATATGAAGAGCTTCAAAATGTGAGAAAAATATGAGGAGCATGAAACGGTCTGAAAAATAGGAGGAGCATGAAGCGGTGTTGAAAAACATGAAGAGCCTGCAAAGGTGTGAAAAATATGAAGAGCTTCAAAACGTGTCAAAAATATGAGGAGCGTGAAATAATCTGAAAAATAGGAGGAGCATGAAGCGGTTTTGAAAAAGATGAATAGCCTGAAAAGGTGTGAAAAATATGAAGAGTTTCAAAAGGTGTCAAAAATATGAGGAGCATGAAACGGTCTGAAAAATAGGAGGAGCATGAAACCGTCTGAAAAATAGGAGGAGCAAGAAACGGTGTGGAAAAAAGTGAAGAGCCTGAAAAGGTGTGAAAAATATGAAGAGCTTCAAAAGATGTGAAATACATGAGGAGCATGAAACTCTCTGAAAAATAGGATGAGCATGAAGCCGTGTTCAAAAACATGAAGAGACTGAAAAGGTGTGAAAAGTATGAAGAGCTTCAAAACGTGTGAAATATATGAGGAGCATGAAACAGTCTGAAGATAGGAGGAGCATGATGCGGTGTTGTAAAAGATGAAGAGCCTGAAAAGGTGTGAAAAATATGAAGAGCTTCAAAAGGTGTCGAAAATATGAGGAGCATGAAACAGTCTGAAAAATAGGAGGAGCATGAAACGGTGTTGAAAAACATGAAGAGCCTGTAAAGTTGTGAAAAATATAAAGAGCTTCAAAGATGTGAAAAATATGAGGAGCGTGAAAATGTCTGAAAAATAGGAGGAGCATGAAGCGGTGTTTAAAAACATGAAGAGCCTGAAAAGGTGTGAAAAATATGAAGAACTTCAAAGCTTGTCAAAATATGAGGAGCATCAAACCGTCTAAAATATAGAAGGAGCATGAAATGGTGTTCAAAAACCTGAAGAGCCTGAAAAGGTGTGAAAAATATGAAGAGCTTCAAAAATGTCAAATATATGAAGAGCTTCAAAAGGTGTGAAAAATATGAATAGCTTCAAAAGTTGTCAAAAATGAGATGAGCATGAAACGGTCTGAAAAATAGGAGGAGCATGAAGCGGTGTTTAAAAATATGAAGAGCCTGAAAAGGTGTGAAAAATATGAGGAGCATGAAACGGTCTGAAAAATAGGAGGAGCATGAAGCGGTGTTGAAAAACATGAAGAGCCTGAAAAGTTGTGAAAAATATGAAGAGCTTCAAAACGTGTGAAAAATGTGAGGAGCATGAAACGGTCTGAAAAATAGGAGGAGCTTGAAGTGTTGTTGAAAAACATGAAGATCCTGAAAAGGTGTGAAAAATATGAAGAGATTCAAAAGGTGTGAAAAATATGGGGAGCATGAAACGGTCTGAAAAATAGGAGGAGCATGAAACGGTTTTGAAAAAGATGAAGAGCATGAAAAGGTGTGAAAAATATGAAGAGTTTCAAAAGGTGTCAAAAATATGGGGAGCATGAAACGGTCTGTAAAATAGGTGGAGCATGAACCGGTCATCAAAAACATGAAGATCCTGAAAGGATTTGAAAAATAAGAAGAGCTTTAAAAGGTGTGAAAAATATGAGGAGCATGAAACGGTCTGAAAAATAGGAGGAGCATGAAGCGGGGTTCAAAAACATGAAGAGCCTGAAAATGTGTGAAAAATATGAAGAGCTTCAAAAGGTGTCAAAAATATGAGGAGCATGAAAAGGTCTGAAAAATAGGAGGATCATGAAGCGGTGTTCAAAAACATGAAGAACCAGAAAAGGTGTGAAAAATATGAAGAGATTCAAAACGTGTCAAATACATGAGGAGCATTAAACGGTCTGAAAAATAGGAGGAGCATGAAGCGGTGTTCAAAAACATGAAGAACCTGAAAAGGTGTGAAAAATATGAAGAGCTTCAAAACGTGTGAAAATAGGAGGAGCATGAAACGGTGTTCAAAAACATGAAGAGCCTGAAAAGGTGTGAAAAATATTAAGAGCTTCCAAAAGTGTGAAAAATATGAAGAGCTTCAAAAGGTGTCAAAAATATGAGGAGCATGAAATGGTCTGAAAAATAGGAGGATCATGAAGCGGTGTTCAAAGACATGAAGAACCTGAAAAGGTGTGAAAAATATGAAGAGCTTCAAAACGTGTGAAAATAGGAGGAGCATGAAACGGTGTTCAAAAACATGAAGAGCCTGAAAAGGTGTGAAAAATATGAAGAGCTTCCAAAAGTGTGAAAAATATGAAGAGCTTCAAAAGGTATCAAAAATGACATGAGCATGAAACGGTCTGAAAAATAGGAGGAGCGTGAATTGGTGTTGAAAATCATGAAGAGCCTGAAAATGTGTGAAATATATGAAGAGCTTCAAAAGGTTTCAGAAATGAGAGGAGCATGACACGGTCTGAAAAATAGGAGGAGCTTGAAGCGGTGTTGAAAAACACGAAGAGCGTGAAAAGGTGTGAAAAATATGAAAGCTTCAACACGTGTCAAAAATATCAGGAGCATGAATTGGTCTGAAAAATAGGAGGAGCATGAAGCGATGGTGAAAAACATGAAGAACCTGAAGAGGTGTGAAAAATATGAAGAGCTTCAAGGGTGTCAAAATTATGAGGAGCATAAAACGGTCTGAAAAATAGGAGGAGCATGAAGCGGTGTTGAAAAACATGAAGAGCCTGAAAAGGTGTGAAAAATATGAAGAGCTTCAAAAGCTGTCAAAAATATGAGGAGCATGAAACGGTCTGAAAAATAGGAGGACCATGAAGCGGTGTTCAAAAACATTAACAGCCTGAAAAGGTGTGAAAATCATGAAGAGCTTCAGAAGGTGTCAAAAATATGAGGTGCATGAAACAGCCTGAAAAATAGGATGAGCTTGAAACGGTTTTGAAAAGATGAAGAGCCAGAAAAGGTGCGAAACATATGAAGAGCATGAAAAGGTGTCAAAAATATGAGGAGAATGAAACAGTCTGAGAAATAGGAGGAGCATGAAGTGCTTTTTAAAAACATGAGGAGCCTGAAAAGGTGTGAAAAATATTAAGAGCTTCAAAAAGTCTCAAAATTATGAGGAGCATGAAATGGTACGAAAAATAGGAGGAGCATGATAGGTCCTCAAAAACATGTAGAGAATGAAAAGGTGTGAAAAATATGAAGAGCTTCAAAAGCTTTCAAAAATATGAGGAGCATGAAACGGTCTCAAAAATAGGAGGAGCATGAAACGGTCTGAAAAAATAGGAGAAGCATGAAACGGTGTTGAAAAACATGAAGAGCCTGAAAAGGTGTGAAAAATATGAAGAGCTTCAAAAGGTTTCAAAAATATGTGGAGCATGAAACGGTCTGAAAAATAGGAGGAGCATGAAGCGGTGTTCAAAAACATGAAGAGCCTGAAAAGGTATGGAAAATATGAAGAGCTTCAAATGGTGTGAAATACATGAGAAGCATGAAACGGTCTGAAAAACAGGAGGAGCATGAAGCGGTGTTGAAAAACATAAAGAGCCTGAAAAGGTGTGAGAAATAAAAAGAGCTTCAAAAGGTGTGAAAAACATGAGGAGCATGAAACGGTCTGAAAAATAGGAGGAGCATGAAACGGTCTGAAAAACATGAAGAGCATGAAAAGGTGTGAAAAAAGGAAGAGCTTCAAAAGGTGTCAAAAATATGAGGAACATGAAACGGTCTGAAAAATAGAACGAGCATGAAGCCGTGTTTAAAAACATGAAGAGCCTGAAAAGGTGTGAAAAATATGAAGAGTTTCAAAAGGTGTCAAAATTATGAGGCGCATGAAACGGTCGGAAAAATAAGAGGAGCATGAAGCGTTGTTGAAAAACATGAAGAGCCTGAAAAGGTGTGAAAAATATGAAGAGCTTCAAAACGTGTCAAAAATATGAGGAGCATGTAACGGTCTGAAAAATAGGAGGAGCATGAAGCGGTGTTCAAAATCATGAAGAGCCTGAAAAGGTGTGAAAAATACGAAGAGCTTCAAAAGGTATCAAAATTATGAGGACAATGAAACGGTCTGAAAAATAGGAGGAGCATGAAGCGGTGTTGAAAATCATGAAGAGCCTGAAAAGCTGTGAAATATATGAAGAGCTTCAAAAGGTATCAAAATTATGAGGACAATGAAACGGTCTGAAAAATAGGAGGAGCATGAAGTGGTGTTGAAAAACATGAAGAGCCTGAAAAGGTGTGAAATATATAAAGAGCTTCAAAAGGTGTGAAATACATGTGTAGCATTAAACGGTCTGAAAAATAGGAGGAGCATGAAGTGGTGTTTAAAAACATGAAGAGCCTGAAAAGCTGTGAAAAATATGAAGAGCTTCAACAGGTGTGAAATACATGAGGAGCATTAAACGGTCTGAAAAATTGGAGGAGCATGAAGCGGTGTTCAAAAACATGAAGAGCCTGAAAAGGTGTGAAATATTTGAAGAGCTTCAAGAGGTGTAAAAAATATGAGGACCATGAAACGGTATGAAAAATAGGAGGACCATGAAGCGGTGTTGAAAAACATTAAGAGCCTAAAAAAGTGTGAAAATTATGAAGAGATTCAAAAGATGTGAAAAATATGAAGAGCTTCAAAAGGTTTCAAAAATGAGATGAGCATGAAAAGGTCTGAAAAAGAGGAGGAGCTTGAAGCGGTGTTGAAAAATATGAAGAACCTGAAAAGGTGTGAGAAATATGAAGAGCTTCAAATATGTCAAAAATATGAGGAGCATGAAACGGTCTGCAAAAAAGGAGGAACATGAAGTGGTGTTTAAAGACATGAAGAGCATGAAAATGTGTGCAAAATTTGAAAAGCTTCAAAAGGTGTCAAAAATATGAGGAGCATGAAATGGTCTGAAAAATAGGAGGAGCATGAAGCGGTGTTCAAAAACATGAAGAGCCTGAAAAGGTGTGAATAATATGAAGAGCTTCAAAAGGTCTCAAAAATGAGATAAGCATGAAACGGTCTGAAAAATAGGAAGAGCATGAAGCAGTGTTGAATATCATGAAGAGCCTGAACAGGTGTGAAAATATGAAGAGCTTCAAAAGGTGTCAAAAATGAGATGAACATGAAACGGTCTGAAAAATAGGAGCATGAAGTGGTGTTGAAAAAAATGAAGAGCCTGAAAAGGTGTGAAATATTTGAAGAGCTTCAAAAGGAGTCAAAAATATGAGGAGAATGAAACGGTCTTAAAAATAGGAGGAGCATGAAGCGGTTTTGAAAAACATGAACAGCCTGAAAAGGTGTGAAAAATATGAAGAGCTTCTAAAGGTGTCAAAAATATGAGGAGCATGAAACTGTCTGAAAAATAGGAGGAACATGAAGGGGTGTTGACAAATATGAAGAGCCTGAAAAGTGTGAAAAATATGAAGAGCTTCGAAATGTGTGAAAAACATGAGGAGCATGATACGGTCCGAAAAATAGGAGATGCATGAAGTTGTTTTGAAAAACATGAAGATCCTGAAAAGGTGTGAAAAATATGAAGAGCTTCAAAAAGTGTGATAAACATGAGGAGCATGAAACGGTCTTAAAAATAGGAGGATCATGAAATGGTGTTCAAAAACATGAAGAGCCTGAAAAGGTGTGAAAAATATGAAGAGCCTCAAAACGTGTCAAAAATATGAGGAGTATGAAACGGTTTGGAAAATAGGAGGAGCATGAACCGGTGTTGAAATACATGAAGAGCCTGAAAAGGTGTGAAAAATATGAAGAGCTTCAAAAGGTGTGAAAAATGTGAAGGGCTTCAAAAGGTGTGAAAAACATGAAGAGCTTCAAAATGTGTCAAAAATGACATGAGCATGAAACGGTCTGAAAAATTGGAGGATCATGAAGCGATGATGAAAAACATGAAGAGCCTGAAAAGGTGAGAGAAATATGAAGAGATTCAAAAGGTGTCAAAAATATGAGGAGCTTTAAACGGTCTGAAAAATAGGAGGAGCATGAAGCGGTGTTCAAAAACATGAAGAGCCTGAAAAGGTGTGAAGAATATGAAGAGCTTCAAAAGGTGTGAAAATATGAAGAGCTTTAAAAGGTGTCAAAAATATGAGGATCATGAAACGGACTGAAAAATAGGAGGAGCATGAAACGGTGATCAAAAACATGGAGAGCCTGAAAACGTGTGAATATTATGAAGAGTTTCAAAGGTGTGAAATACATGAGGAGCATGAAACGGGCTGAAAAATAGGAGAAGCATGAAGTGGTGTGGAAAAATATGAAGAGAATGAAAAGGTGTTAATAATATGAAGAGCTTCAAAAGGTGTGAAATACATGAGGAGCATGAAACTCTCTGAAAAATAGGAGGAGCATGAAGTGGTGTTCAAAAACATGAAGAGCCTGAAAAGCTGTGAAAAATATGAAAAGTTTCAAAAGGTGTCAAAAATGAGACGAGCATGAAACGGTCTGAAAAATAGGAGGAGCATGAAGTGGTGTTGAAAAAAATGAATAGCCTGAATAGGTGTGAAATATATGAAGAGCTTCAAAAGGTGTCAAAAATATGAGGGGTATGAAACGGTCTGAAAATTAGGAGGAGCATGAAGCGTTGTTCAAAAACATGAAGAGCCTGAAAAGGTGTGAAAAATATGAAGAGCTTCAAAAGGTTTCAAAAATATGAGGAGCATGAAAAGGTCTGAAAAATAGGAGGAGCATGAAACGGTGATGATAAACATGAAGATCATGACAAGGTGTGAAAAATATGGAGAGCTTCAAACGGTGTGAAATACATGAGGAGCATGAAACGGGCTGAAAAATAGGAGAAGCATGGAGTGGTGTGGAAAAACATGAAGAGCCTGAAAAGGTGTGAAAAATATGAAGAGCTTCAAAAGGTGTGAAATACATGAGGTGCATGAAACCTCTGAAAAATAGAAGGAGCATGAAGCGCAGTTGAAAAACATGAAGAGCCTGAAAAGGTGTGAGAAAAATGAAGTGCTTCAAAAGGTGTTAAAAATATGAGGAGCATGAAACGGTATGAAAAATAGGAGGAGCATGAAGCGGTGTTCAAAAACATGAAGAGCCTGAAAAGGTGTGAAAAATATGAAGAGCTTCAAAAGGTGTCAAAAATATGAGGAGCATGAAACGGTCTGAAAAATAGAAGGAGCATGAAGCGGTGTTCAAAAACATGAAGAGTCTGAAAAGGTGTGAAAAACATGAAGTGCTTCAAAGGTGTCAAAAATATGAGGAGCATGAAACGGTCTGAACAATAGGAGGATTATGAAACGGTGTTCAAAAACATGAAGAGCCTGAAAAGATGTGAAGAATATGAAAAACCTCAAAACGTGTCAAAAATATGAGGAGCATGAAACGGTGTGAAAAATAGGAGGAGCATAAAGCGGTGTTGAAAAACAAGAAGAGTCTGAAAACGTGTGAAAATATGTAGAGCTTCAATAATATATAAAATATGAAGAGCTCAAAAGGAGTGAAAAATATGAAGAGCTTCAAAAGGTGTCAAAAATGAGATGAGCATGAAAGGGTCTGAAAAATAAGAGGAGCATGAAGCGGTGTTGAAAATCATGAAGAGCCTGAAAGGGTGTGAAAAATATGAGGAGCTTCAAAAGGTGTTAATAATAGGAGGAGCATGAAACGGTCTGAAAAATAAAAGGAGCATGAAGCGGTGTTCAAAAACATGAGGAGCCTGAAAAGGTTTGAAAAATATGAAGAGCTTCAAAAGGTGTCAAAAATTTGAGGAGCATGAAACGGTTTGAAAAATATGAAGAGCATGAAGTCGTGTTGAAAAACATGAAGAGCCTGAAAAGGTGTGAAAAATATGAAGAGCTTCAAAAGGTGTCAAAAATTTGAGGAGCATGAAACGGTCTGAAAAATAGGAGGAGCATGAAGCTGTGTTCAAAAACATGAAGAGCCTGAAAAGGTGTGAAATATATGAAGAGCTTCAAATGGTGTCAAAATGAGATGAGCATGAAACGGTCTGAAAAATAGGAGGAGCATGAAGTGGTGTTGAAAAAAATGAAAAGCCTGAAAAGGTGTGAAATATATGAAGAGCTTCAAAAGGTGTCAAAAATATGAGGAGAATGAAATGGTCTGCAAAATAGGAGGAGCATGAAATGGTGTTCAAAAACATGAAGAGCCTGAAAATGCGTTAAAAATATGAAGAGCTTCAAAAGGTGTCAAAATTATGAGGAGCATGAAACGGTCTGAAAAATAGGAGGAGCATGAAGCGCTGTTCAAATACATGAAGAACCTGAAAAGGTGTGAAAAAAATGAAGAGCTTCAAAAGGTGTCAAAAATATGATTTGCATGAAACGGTCAGAGAAATTGGAGGAGCATGAAACCATGTTCAAAAACAGAAGAGCCTGAAAAGGTGTGAAAAATATGAAGAGCTTCACATGGTGGGAAATACATGAGGAGCATGTTACGGTCTGAAAAATAGGAGGAGCAGGCAGCGGTGTTCAAAAACATGAACAGTCTGAAAATGTGTGAAAAATATGAAGAGCTTCAAAAGATGTGAAGTACATGAGGAGCATTAAACTGTCTGAAAAACAGGAGGACAATGAAGCGGTGTTCAAAAAGATGAAGAGCCTGAAAAGGTGTGAAAAATATGAAGAGCTTCAAAATGTGTCAAAAATATGAGGAGCATGAAACGGTCTGAAAAATAGGATGAGCATGAAGCAGTGTTTGAAAACATGAAGAGCCTGAAAAGGTGTGAAAAATATCAAGAGCTTCAAAAGGTGTCAAAAATATGAGGAGCATGAAACAGTCTGAAAAATAGGAGGAGCATGAAACGGTGTTCAAAAACATGAAGAGACTGAAAAGGTGTGAAAAATAAGAAGAGCTTCAAAAGGTGTGAAATACATGAGGAGCATAAAATGGTCAGAAAAATAGGAGGAGTATGAAGCAGTATTGAAAAACTTGAAGAGCCTGAAAAGGTGTGAAAAATATGAAGAGATTCAAGAGTTGTAAAAAATATGAGGAGAATGAAACGGTCTGAAAATTAGGAGGAGCATGAAGCTGTGTTTAAAAACATGAAGAGCCTGAAAAGGTGTGAAAAATAGCAAGAGCATCAAAAGGTGTCAAAAATATGAGGAGCATGAAACGGTCTGAAAAATAGGAGGAGCATGAAACGGTGTTCAAAAACATGAAGAGCCTGAAAAGGTGTGAATAATATGAAAAACCTCAAAACGTGTCAAAAATATGAGGAGCATGAAATGGTGTGAAAAATAGGAGGAGCATAAAGCGGTGTTGAAAAACAAGAAGAGTCTGAAAACGTGTGAAAATATGTAGAGCTTCAATAATATATAAAATATGAAGAGCTCAAAAGGTGTGAAAAATATGAAGAGCTTCAAAAGGTGTCAAAAATTAGATGAGCATGAAACGTTCTGAAAAATAGGAGGAGGATGAAGTGGTGTTGAAAAACATGAAGAGCCTGAAAAGCTGTGAAATATATGAAGAGCTTCAAAAGGTGTGAAAAAATGAACAGCTTCTAAAGGTGTCAAAATTATTAGGAGCATGAAACGGTCTGAAAAATTGGAGGAGCATGAAACGGTGTTCAAAAACATGAAGAGCCTGAAAAGGTGTGAAAAATATGACGGGCTTCAAAAGGTGTGAAATACATGAGGAGAATGAAACGGTCTGAAAAATAGGAGGACCATGAAGCGGTGTTCAAAAACATGAAGAGCCTGAACAGGTGAGAAAAATATGAAGAGCTTCTAAATGTGTCAAAAATATGAGGAGCATGAAACGGTATGAAAAATAGGAGGAGCATTAAGCAGTGTTCAAAAACATGAAGAGCCTGAAAAAGTGTGATAAATATGAAGAGCTTCAAAAGGTGTCAAATATATGAGGAGCATGAAACTGTCTGAAAAATATGAGGAGCATGAAGCAGTGTTGAAAAACATGAAGAGCCTGAAAAGGTGTGAAAAATATGAAGAGCTTCATAAGGTGTCTAAAATATGAGGAGGATAAAACGGTCTGAAACATAGGAGGAGCATGAAGCGGTGTTGAAAAACTTGAAGAGCCTGAAAAGTTGTGAAAATTACGAAGGGCTTCTAAAGGTGTAAAAAATATGAGGAGTTTCAAAAAATGTCAAAAATGAGATGAGCATGAAACGGTGTGAAAATAGGAGGAGCATGAGGCCGGGTTGAAAATCACGAAGAGCCTGAAAGGGTGTGAAAAATATAAAGAGCTTGAAAAGGTGTCAAAAATTAGATGAGCATGAAACGTTCTGAAAAATAGGAGGAGGATGAAGTGGTGTTGAAAAACATGAAGAGCCTGAAAAGGTGTGAAATATATGAAGAGCTTCAAAATGTGTGCAAATATTGAACAGCTTCTAAAGGTGTCAAAATTATTAGGAGCATGAAACGGTCTGAAAAATCGGAGGAGCATGAAACGTTGTTCAAAAACATGAAGAGCCTGAAAAGGTGTGAAAAATATGAAGAGCTTCAAAACATGTGAAAAACATGAAGAGAATGAAACGGTCTGAAATATAGGAGGACCATGAAGCGGTGTTCAAAAACATGAAGAGCCTGAAGAGGTGAGAAAAACATGAAGAGCTTCTAAATGTGTCAAAAATATGAGGAGCATGAAACGGTCTGAAAAATAGGAGGAGCATGAAGCAGTGTTCAAAAACATGAAGAGCCTGAAAAGGTGTGATAAATATGAAGAGCTTCAAAAGGTGTCAAATATATGAGGAGCATGAAACGGTCTAAAAATTAGGAGGAGCATGAAACCGTGTTGAAAAACTTGAAGAGCCTGAAAAGTTGCGAAAAATATGAAGAGCCTCAAAAAATGTCAAAAATATGAGGAGTAAGAAACGGTATGAAAAATAGGAGGATCATTAAGCGGTTTTGAAAAACATGAAGAGCATGAAAAGGTGTGAAAAATATGAAGAGCTTCAAAAGGTGACATAAATCAGATGTGCAAGAAAAGGTCTGAAAAATAGGAGGAGCATGAAGCGGTGTTCAAAAACATGAAGAGTCTGAAAAGGTGTGAAAAATATGAAGAGCTTCAAAAGGTGTGAAAAATATGAAGAGCTTCAAAAGGTGTCAAAAATATGAGGAGCATGAAAAGGTCCGAAAAATAGGAGGATCATGAAGTGGTGTTGAAAAACATGAAGAGCCTGAAAAGGTGTGCAAAATATGATCAGCTTCAAAAGGTGAGAAAAATATGAGGAGCATGAAACGGTCTGAAAATTAGGAGGAGCGTGAAGCGGTGTTGATAACATAAAGAGCCTGAAAAGGTGGGAAAATATGAAGAGCTTCAACAGGTTTCAAAATTATGAGGAGCATGAAATGGTCTGAAAAATAGGAGGATCATGAATCGGTGTTGAAAATCATGAAGAGCCTCAAAAGGTGTGAAAAATATGAAGTGCTTCAAAAGGTGTGAAAAATATGAGGAGCAAGAAACGGTCTGAAAAATAGGAGGAACATGAACCGGTGTTCAAATACATGAAGAGCCTGAAAAGGTGTGAAAAATATGAAGAGCTTCAAAAGGTGTGAATCATATGAAGAGCTTCAAAAGATGTCAAAATTTAGATTTGCATGAAAGGGTCTGAAAAATAGGAGGAGCATGAAGTGGTGTTGAGAAACATGAAGAGGCTTAAAAGGTGTGAAAAATATGAAGATCTTCAAATGGTGTCAAGTATAAGAGGAGCATGAAAAGGTCTGAAAAATAGGAGGAGCATGAAGTGGTGTTCAAAAACATGAAGAGCCTGAAAAGGTGTGAAATATATGAAGAGCTCCAAAAGGTGTCAAGAATATGAGGAGCATGAAACGGTCTGAAAAATAGGAGGAGCATGAAGCGGTGTTGAAAAACATGAGGAGCCTGCAAAGGTGTGAAAAATATGAAGAACTTCAAAAGGTGTGAAAAATATGAAGAGCTTCAAAAGGTGTCAAACATGAGATGAGCATGAAACGGTCTGAAAAATAGGAGGAGCATGAGGTGGTGTAGAAAAAAAAAAAAGAGCCTGAAAAGCTGTGAAATATATGAAGAGCTTCAAAAGGTGTCAAAAATATGAGGAGCATGAAAAGGTCTCAAAAATAGGAGGAGCATGAAGCGGTGTTGAAAAACATGAAGAGCCTGAAAAGGTGTGAAAAATATGAAGAGATTCAAAAGGTGTCAAAAATATGAGGAGCATGAAACGGTCTGAAAAATAGGAGGAGCATGAAACGGTGTTCAAAACCATGAAGAGACTGAAAAGGTGTGAAAAATATGAAGAGCTTCAAAAGGTGTAAAAAATATGAGAAGGATGAAACGGTCTGAAACATAGGAGGAGCATGAAGCGGTGTTGAAAAACAAGAAGAGTCTGAAAACGTGTGAAAATATGTAGAGCTTCAATAATATATAAAATATGAAGAGCTCAAAAGGTGTGAAAAATATGAAGAGCTTCAAAAGGTGTCAAAAATGAGATGAGCATGAAAGGGTCTGAAAAATAGGAGAAGCATGAAGCGGTGTTGAAAATCATGAAGAGCCTGAAAAGGTGTGAAAAATATGAGGAGCTTCAAAAGGTGTTAATAATAGGAGGAGCATGAGACGGTCCGAAAAATAAAAGGAGCATGAAGCGGTGTTCAAAAACATGAGGAGCCTGAAAAGGTTTGAAAAATATGAAGAGCTTCAAAAGCTGTCAAAAATATGAGGAGCATGAAACGGTCTGAAAAATAGGAGGAGCATGAAGCAGTGTTCAAAAACATGAAGAGCCTGAAAAGGTGTGAAAAGTATGAAAAGCCTCATAACCTATCAAAAATATGAGGAGCATGAAACGGTCTGAAAAATTGCAGGATCCTGAAGCGTTGTTGAAAATCATGAAGAGTCTGAAAACGTGTGAAAATATGAAGAGCTGCAAAAATATGAAAAATATGAAGAGCTTCAAAAGGTGTGGAAAATATGAAGAGCTTCAAAAGCTGTCAAAAATGAGATGAGCATGAAACGCTCTGAAAAATACGAGGAGCATGAAGCGGTGTTGAAAATCATGAAGAGCCTGAAAAGGCGTGAAAAATATGAAGAGCTTCTAAAGGTGTCAAAATTATGAGGAGCCTGAAACTGTCTGAAAAATAGGAGGAGCATGAAGTGGTGTTGTAAACATGAAGAGCCTGAAAAGTGTGAAAAATATGAAGAGCTTCAAAAGGTGTCAAAGTTATGAAGGGCATGAAACGGTTTGAAAAATATGAAGAGGATGAAGTCGTGTTGAAAAACATGAAGAGCCTGAAAAGGTGTGAAAAATATGAAGAGCTTCAAAAGGTGTCAAAAATTTGAGGAGCATGAAACGGTCTGAAAAATAGGAGGAGCATGAAGCTGTGTTCAAAAACATGAAGAGCCTGAAAAGGTGTGAAATATATGAAGAGCTTCAAAAGGTGTCAAAATGAGATGAGCATGAAACGGTCTGAAAAATAGGAGGACATGAAGTGGTGTTGAAAAAAATGAAAAGCCTGAAAAGGTGTGAAATATATGAAGAGCTTCAAAAGGTGTCAAAAATATGAGGAGGATGAAACGGTCTGCAAAATAGGAGGAGCATGAAATGGTGTTCAAAAACATGAAGAGCCTGAAAATGTGTGAAAAATATGAAGAGCTTCAAAAGGTGTCAAAATTATGAGGAGCATGAAAAGGTCTGAAAAATAGGAGGAGCATGAAGTGCTGTTCAAATACATGAAGAACCTGAAAAGGTGTGAAAAAAATGAAGAGCTTCAAAAGGTGTCAAAAATATGATTTGCATGAAACGGTCAGAAAAATTGGAGGAGCATGAAACCATGTTCAAAAACAGAAGAGCCTGAAACGGTGTGAAAAGTATGAAGAGCTTCACATGGTGGGAAATACATGAGGAGCATGATACGGTCTGAAAAATAGAAGGAGCATGAAGCGGTGTTCAAAAACATGAACAGCCTGAAAATGTGTGAAAAATATGAAGAGCTTCAAAAGGTGTGAAGTACATGAGGAGCATTAAACTGTCTGAAAAATAGGAGGACAATGAAGCGGTGTTCAAAAACATGAAGAGCCTGAAAAGGTGTGAAAAATAAGAAGAGCTTCAAAAGGTGTGAAATACATGAGGAGCATAAAATGGTCAGAAAAATAGGAGGAGTATGAAGCAGTATTGAAAAACTTGAAGAGCCTGAAAAGGTGTGAAAAATATGAAGAGATTCAAGAGTTGTAAAAAATATGAGGAGAGTGAAACGGTCTGAAAATTAGGAGGAGCATGAAGCTGTGTTTAAAAACATAAAGAGCCTGAAAAGGTGTGAAAATAGCAAGAGCATCAAAAGGTGTCAAAAATATGAGGAGCATGAAACGGTCTGAAAAATTGGAGGAGCATGAAAAGGTGTTCAAAAACATGAAGAGCCTGAAAAGGTGTGAAAAATATGAATTCTTCAAAATGTGTCAAAAATATGAGAAGCATGAAACGTTCTGAAAAACAAGAGGTGCATGATGCAATGTTCAAAAACATGAAGAGCCTGAAAAAGTGTGAAAATTATGAAGAGCTTCGAAAGCTGTGAAATACATGAGGAGCATTAAACGGTCTGAAAAATAGGAGGAGCATGAAGCGGTGTTCAAATAAATGAAGAGCCTGAAAAGGTGTGAAAAATATGAAGAGCTTCAAATGGTGTCAAGAATATGAGGAGCATTAAACGGTCTGAAAAATAGGAGGAGCATGAAACGTTGTTCAAAAACATGAAGAGCCTGAAAAGGTGTGAAAAATATGAAGAGCTTCAAAAGGTGTGAAACATATGAAGAGTTTCAAAGGGTGTCAAAAATTAGATTAGCATGAAAGGGTCTGAAAAATAGGAGGAGCATGAAGTTGTGTTGAGAAACATGAAGAGCCTGAAAAGGTGTGAAAAATATGAAGAGCTTCAAAAGGTGTGAAAACTATGAGGAGCATGAAACGGTCTGAAAAATAGCAGGAGCATGAAGCGGTGTTGAAAAACATGAAGAGCGTGAAAAGTTGTGAAAAATACGAAGAGCTTCAAAAGGTGTGAAACATATGAAGAGCTTCAAAGGGTGTCAAAAATTAGATTAGCATGAAAGGGTCTGAAAAATAGGAGGAGCATGAAGTTGTGTTGAGAACATGAAGAGCCTGAAAAGGTGTGAAAAATATGAAGAGCTTCAAAAGCTTTCAAAAATATGACGAGCATGAAACGGTCTGAAAAATAGGAGGAGCATGAAGCGGTGTTGAAAAACATGAAGAGCCTTAAAAGGTGTGACAATTATGAAGAGCTTCAAAAGGTGTGAAACATATGAAGAGCTTCAAAAGGTGTGAAAACTATGAGGAGCATGAAACGGTCTGAAAAATAGGAGGAGCATGAAGCGGTTTTGTAAAAGATGAAGAGCCTGAAAAAGTGTAAAAAATATGAAGGGATTCAAAAGGTGTCAAAAAATGGGGAACATGAAACGGTCTGAAAAATATGAGGAGCATGAAGCAGTGTTGAAAAACATGAAGAGCCTGAAAAGGTGTGAAAAATATGAAGAGCTTCAAAAGGTGTCAAAAATATGAGGAGGATGAAACGGTCTGAAACATAGGAGGAGCATGAAGCGGTGTTGAAAAACATGAAGAGCCTGAAAAGATGTGAAAATTATGAAGGGCTTCTAAAGGTATAAAAAATATGAGGAGTTTCAAAAAATGTCAAAAATGAGATGAGCATGAAACGGTGTGAAAATAGGAGGAGCATGACGCCGGGGTGAAAATCACGAAGAGCCTGAAAGGGTGTAAAAAATATAAAGAGCTTGAAAAGGTGTCAAAAATTAGATGAGCATGAAACGTTCTGAAAAATAGGAGGAGGATGAAGTGGGGTTGAAAAACATGAAGAGCCTGAAAAGGTGTGAAATATATGAAGAGCTTCAAAAGATGTGAAAATATTGAACAGCTTCTAAAGGTGTCAAAATTATTAGGAGCATGAAACGGTCTGAAAAATCGGAGGAGCATGAAACGTTGTTCAAAAACATGAAGAGCCTGAAAAGGTGTGAAAAATATGAAGAGCTTCAAAACATGTGAAATACATGAGGAGAATGAAACGGTCTGAAATATAGGAGGACCATGAAGCGGTGTTCAAAAAAGTGAAGAGCCTGAAGAGGTGAGAAAAATATGAAGACCTTCTAAATGTGTCAAAAATATGAGGAGCATGAAACGGTCTAAAAATTAGGAGGAGCATGAAACCGTGTTCAAAAACATGAAGAGCCTGAAAAGGTGCGAAAAATATGAAGAGCCTCAAAAAATGTCAAAAATATGAGGAGTAAGAAACGGTATGAAAAATAGGAGGATCATTAAGCGGTTTTGAAAAACATGAAGAGCCTGAAAAGGTGTGAAAAATATGAAGAGCTCCAAAAGGTGTCATAAATCAGATGTGCAAGAAAAGGTCTGAAAAATAGGAGGAGCATGAAGCGGTGTTCAAAAACATGAAGAGTCTGAAAAGGTGTGAAAAATATGAAGAGCTTCAAAAGGTGTGAAAAATATGAAGAGCTTCAAAAGGTGTCAAACATGAGATGAGCATGAAACGGTCTGAAAAATAGGAGGAGCATGAGGTGGTGTAGAAAAAAAAAAAGAGCCTGAAAAGCTGTGAAATATATGAAGAGCTTCAAAAGGTGTCAAAAATATGAGGAGCATGAAAAGGTCTCAAAAATAGGAGGAGCATGAAGCGGTGTTGAAAAACATGAAGAGCCTGAAAAGGTGTGAAAAATATGAAGAGATTCAAAGGTGTCAAAAAATGAGGAACATGAAACGGTCTGAAAAATATGAGGAGCATGAAGCAGTGTTGAAAAACATGAAGAGCCTGAAAAGTTGTGAAAAATATGAAGAGCTTCAAAAGGTGTCAAAAATATGAGAAGGATGAAACGGTCTGAAACATAGGAGGAGCATGAAGCGGTGTTGAAAAACAAGAAGAGTCTGAAAACGTGTGAAAATATGTAGAGCTTCAATAATATATAAAATATGAAGAGCTCAAAAGGTGTGAAAAATATGAAGAGCTTCAAAAGGTGTCAAAAATGAGATGAGCATGAAAGGGTCTGAAAAATAGGAGGAGCATGAAGCGGTGTTGAAAATCATGAAGAGCCTGAAAAGGTGTGAAAAATATGAGGAGCTTCAAAAGGTGTTAATAATAGGAGGAGCATAAGACGGTCCGAAAAATAAAAGGAGCATGAAGCGGTGTTCAAAAACATGAGGAGCCTGAAAAGGTTTGAAAAATATGAAGAGCTTCAAAAGCTGTCAAAAATATGAGGAGCATGAAACGGTCTGAAAAATAGGAGGAGCATGAAGCGGTGTTCAAAAACATGAACAGCCTGAAAATGTGTGAAAAATATGAAGAGCTTCAAAAGGTGTGAAGTACATGAGGAGCATTAAACTGTCTGAAAAATAGGAGGACAATGAAGCGGTGTTCAAAAACATGAAGAGCCTGAAAAGGTGTGAAAAATATGAAGAGCTTCAAAGTGTGTCAAAAATATGAGGAGCATGAAACGGTCTGAAAAATAGGATGAGCATGAAACGGTGTTCAAAAACATGAAGAGACTGAAAAGGTGTGAAAAATAAGAAGAGCTTCAAAAGGTGTGAAATACATGAGGAGCATAAAATGGTCAGAAAAATAGGAGGAGTATGAAGCAGTATTGAAAAACTTGAAGAGCCTGAAAAGGTGTGAAAAATATGAAGAGATTCAAGAGTTGTAAAAAATATGAGGAGAGTGAAACGGTCTGAAAATTAGGAGGAGCATGAAGCTGTGTTTAAAAACATGAAGAGCCTGAAAAGGTGTGAAAAATAGCAAGAGCATCAAAAGGTGTCAAAAATATGAGGAGCATGAAACGGTCTGAAAAATAGGAGGAGCATGAAAAGGTGTTCAAAAACATGAAGAGCCTGAAAAGGTGTGAAAAATATGAATTCTTCAAAATGTGTCAAAAATATGAGAAGCATGAAACGTTCTGAAAAATAAGAGGTGCATGATACAATGTTCAAAAACATGAAGAGCCTGAAAAAGTGTGAAAATTATGAAAGCTTCGAAAGCTGTGAAATACATGAGGAGCATGAAACGTTCTGAAAAATAGGAGGAGCATGAAGCGGTGTTCAAAAAAATGAAGAGCCTGAAAAGGTGTGAAAAATATGAAAAGCTTCAAATGGTGTCAAGAATATGAGGAGCATTAAACGGTCTGAAAAATAGGAGGAGCATGAAGCAGTGTTCAAAAACATGAAGAGCCTGAAAAGGTGTGAAAAATATGAAGAGCTGCAAAACGTGTCAAAAATATGAGGAGCGTGAAACGACCTGAAAAATAGGAGGAGCATAAAGCTGTTTTGAAAAAGATGAAAAGCCTAAAAAGGTGTGAAAAATATGAAGAGGTTCAAAAGGTGTCAAAAATATGAGGAACATGAAACGGTCTGAAAAATAGTAGGAGCAAGAAGTGGTGTTGAAAAACATGAAGAACGTGAAAAATTGTGAAAAATACGAAGAGCTTCAAAAGCTATCAAATATATGAGAAGCATGAAACGGTCTGAAAATTAGGAGGAGCGGGAAGCGGTGTTGAAAAACATGAAGAGCGTGAAAAGTTGTGAAAAATACGAAGAGCTTCAAAAGGTGTGAAACATATGAAGAGCTTCAAAGGGTGTCAAAAATTAGATTAGCATGAAAGGGTCTGAAAAATAGGAGGAGCATGAAGTGGTGTTGATAAACATGAAGAGCCTTAAAAGGTGTGAAAAATATGAAGAGCTTCAAAAGGTGTGAAAACTATGAGGAGCATGAAACGGTCTGAAAAATAGCAGGAGCATGAAGCGGTGTTCAAAAACATGAAGAGCCTGAAAAGGTGTGAAAAATATGAAGAGCTTCAAATGGTGTCAAGAATATGAGGAGCATGAAAAGGTCTGAAAAATAGGAGGAGCATGAAGCGGTGTTGAAAAACATGAGGAGCCTGAAAAGGAGTGAAAAATATGAAGAACTTCAAAAGGTGTGAAAAATATGAAGAGCTTCAAAAGGTGTCAAACATGAGATGAGCATGAAACGGTCTGAAAAATAGGAGGAGCATGATGTGGTGTAGAAAAAAAAAAAAGAGCCTGAAAAGCTGTGAAATATATGAAGAGCTTCAAAAGGTGTCAAAAATATTAGGAGCATGAAAAGGTCTGAAAAATAGGAGGAGAATGAAGCGGTGTTGAAAAACATGAAGAGCCTGAAAAGGTGTGAAAAATATGAAGAGATTCAAAAGGTGTCAAATAATGCGGAACATGAAACGGTCTGAAAAATATGAGGAGCATGAAGCAGTGTTGAAAAACATGAAGAGCCTGAAAAGGTGTGAAAAATATGAAGAGCTTCAAAAGGTGTCAAAAATATGAGAACGATGAAACGGTCTGAAACATAGGAGGAGCATGAAGCGGTGTTGAAAAACATGAAGAGCCTGAAAAGTTGTGAAAATTATGAAGAGCTTCTAAAGGTGTAAAAAAAATGAGGAGTTTCAAAAAATGTCAAAAATGAGATGAGCATGAAACGGTGTGAAAATAGGAGGAGCATGAGGCCGGGTTGAAAATCACGAAGAGCCTGAAAGGGTGTGAAAAATATAAAGAGCTTGAAAAGGTGTCAAAAATTAGATGAGCATGAAACGTTCTGAAAAATAGGAGGAGGATGAAGTGGTGTTGAAAAACATGAAGAGCCTGAAAAGGTGTGAAATATATGAAGAGCTTCAAAAGGTGTGAAAAAATTGAACAGCTTCTAAAGGTGTCAAAATTATTAGGAGCATGAAACGGTCTGAAAAATCGGAGGAGCATGAAACGGTGTTCAAAAACATGAAGAGCCTGAAAAGGTGTGAAAAATATGAAGAGCTTCAAAACATGTGAAATACATGAGGAGAATGAAACGGTCTGAAATATAGGAGGACCATGAAGCGGTGTTCAAAAACATGAAGAGCCTGAAGAGGTGAGAAAAATATGAAGAGCTTCTAAATGTGTCAAAAATATGAGGAGCATGAAACGGTCTGAAAAATAGGAGGAGCATGAAGCAGTGTTCAAAAACATGAAGAGCCTGAAAAGGTGTGATAAATATGAAGAGCTTCAAAAGGTGTCAAATATATGAGGAGCATGAAACGGTCTAAAAATTAGGAGGAGCATGAAACCGTGTTCAAAACCATGAAGAGCCTGAAAAGTTGCGAAAAATATGAAGAGCCTCAAAAAATGTCAAAAATATGAGGAGTAAGAAACGGTATGAAAAATAGGAGGATCATTAAGCGGTTTTGAAAAACATGAAGAGCCTGAAAAGGTGTGAAAAATATGAAGAGCTTCAAAAGGTGTCATAAATCAGATGTGCAAGAAAAGGTCTGAAAAATAGGAGGAGCATGAAGCAGTGTTCAAAAACATGAAGAGTCTGAAAAGGTGTGAAAAATATGAAGAGCTTCAAAAGGTGTCAAATATATGAGGAGCATGAAACGGTCTAAAAATTAGGAGGAGCATGAAACCGTGTTCAAAAACATGAAGAGCCTGAAAAGTTGCGAAAAATATGAAGAGCCTCAAAAAATGTCAAAAATATGAGGAGTAAGAAACGGTATGAAAAATAGGAGGATCATTAAGCGGTTTTGAAAAACATGAAGAGCCTGAAAAGGTGTGAAAAATATGAAGAGCTTCAAAAGGTGTCATAAATCAGATGTGCAAGAAAAGGTCTAAAAAATAGGAGGAGCATGAAGCGGTGTTCAAAAACATGAAGAGTCTGAAAAGGTGTGAAAAATATGAAGAGCTTCAAAAGGTGTGAAAAATATGAAGAGCTTCAAAAGGTGTCAAACATGAGATGAGCATGAAACGGTCTGAAAAATAGGAGGAGCATGAGGTGGTGTAGAAAAAAAAAAAAGAGCCTGAAAAGCTGTGAAATATATGAAGAGCTTCAAAAGGTGTCAAAAATATGAGGAGCATGAAAAGGTCTCAAAAATAGGAGGAGCATGAAGTGGTGTTGAAAAACATGAAGAGCCTGAAAAGGTGTGAAAAATATGAAGAGATTCAAAAGGTGTCAAAAAATGAGGAACATGAAACGGTCTGAAAAATATGAGGAGCATGAAGCAGTGTTGAAAAACATGAAGAGCCTGAAAAGGTGTGAAAAATATGAAGAGCTTCAAAATGTGTAAAAAATATGAGAAGCATGAAACGTTCTGAAAAATAAGAGGTGCATGATGCAATGTTCAAAAACATGAAGAGCCTGAAAAAGTGTGAAAATTATGAAGAGCTTCGAAAGCTGTGAAATACATGAGGAGCATGAAACGGTCTGAAAAATAGGAGGAGCATGAAGCGGTGTTCAAAAAAATGAAGAGCCTGAAAAGGTGTGAAAAATATGAAGAGCTTCAAATGGTGTCAAGAATATGAGGAGCATTAAACGGTCTGAAAAATAGGAGGAGCATGAAGCAGTGTTCAAAAACATGAAGAGCCTGAAAAGGTGTGAAAAATATGAAGAGCTGCAAAACGTGTCAAAAATATGAGGAGCATGAAACGACCTGAAAAATAGGAGGAGCATAAAGCGGTTTTGAAAAAGATGAAAAGCCTAAAAAGGTGTGAAAAATATGAAGAGGTTCAAAAGGTGTCAAAAATATGAGGAACATGAAACGGTCTGAAAAATAGTAGGAGCAAGAAGTGGTGTTGAAAAACATGAAGAACGTGAAAAATTGTGAAAAATACGAAGAGCTTCAAAAGCTATCAAATATATGAGAAGCATGAAACGGTCTGAAAATTAGGAGGAGCGTGAAGCGGTGTTGAAAAACATGAAGAGCCTGAAAAAGTGGGAAAATATGAAGAGCTTCCAAAGGTTTCAAAAATATGAGGAGCAAGAAACGGTCTGAAAAATAGGAGGAGCATGAACCGGTATTCAAATACATGAAGAGCCTGAAAAGGTGTGAAAAATATGAAGAGCTTCAAAATGTTTCAAAAATATGACGAGCATGAAACGGTCTGAAAAATAGGAGGAGCATGAAGCGGTGTGGAAAAACATGAAGAGCGTGAAAAGTTGTGAATAATACGAAGAGCTTCAAAAGGTGTGAAACATATGAAGAGCTTCAAAGGGTGTCAAAAATTAGATTAGCATGAAAGGGTCTGAAAAATAGGAGGAGCATGAAGTTGTGTTCAGAAACATGAAGAGCCTGAAAAGGTGTGAAAAACATGAAGAGCTTCAAAAGGTTTCAAAAATATGAGAAGCATGAAACGGTCTGAAAAATAGGAGGAGCATGAAGCGGTGTTGAAAAACATGAAGAGTGTGAAAAGTTGTGAAAAATACGAAGAGCTTCAAAAGGTGTGAAACATATGAAGAGCTTCAAAGGGTGTCAAAAATTAGATTAGCATGAAAGGGTCTGAAAAATAGGAGGAGCATGAAGTTGTGTTGAGAACATGAAGAGCCTTAAAAGGTGTGAAAAATATGAAGAGCTTCAAAAGGTGTGAAAACTATGAGGAGCATGAAACGGTCTGAAAAATAGCAGGAGCATGAAGCGGTGTTCAAAAACATGAAGAGCCTGAAAAGGTGTGAAAAATATGAAGAGCTTCAAATGGTGTCAAGAATATGAGGAGCATGAAAAGGTCTGAAAAATAGGAGGAGCATGAAGCGGTGTTGAAAAACATGAGGAGCCTGAAAAGGAGTGAAAAATATGAAGAACTTCAAAAGGTGTGAAAAATATGAAAAGCTTCAAAAGGTGTCAAACATGAGATGAGCATGAAACGGTCTGAAAAATAGGAGGAGCATGAGGTGGTGTAGAAAAAAAAAAAGAGCCTGAAAAGCTGTGAAATATATGAAGAGCTTCAAAAGGTGTCAAAAATATGAGGAGCATGAAAAGGTCTGAAAAATAGGAGGAGCATGAAGTGGTGTTGAAAAACATGAAGAGCCTGAAAAGGTGTGAAAAATATGAAGAGATTCAAAAGGTGTCAAAAAATGCGGAACATGAAACGGTCTGAAAAATATGAGGAGCATGAAGCAGTGTTGAAAAACATGAAGAGCCTGAAAAGGTGTGAAAAATATGAAGAGCTTCAAAAGGTGTCAAAAATATGAGAAGGATGAAACGGTCTGAAACATAGGAGGAGCATGAAGCGGTGTTGAAAAACATGAAGAGCCTGAAAAGTTGTGAAAATTATGAAGGGCTTCTAAAGGTGTAAAAAAAATGAGGAGTTTCAAAAAATGTCAAAAATGAGATGAGCATGAAACGGTGTGAAAATAGGAGGAGCATGAGGCCGGGTTGAAAATCACGAAGAGCCTGAAAGGGTGTGAAAAATATAAAGAGCTTGAAAAGGTGTCAAAAATTAGATGAGCATGAAACGTTCTGAAAAATAGGAGGAGGATGAAGTGGGGTTGAAAAACATGAAGAGCCTGAAAAGGTGTGAAATATATGAAGAGCTTCAAAAGGTGTGAAAAAATTGAACAGCTTCTAAAGGTGTCAAAATTATTAGGAGCATGAAACGGTCTGAAAAATCGGAGGAGCATGAAACGGTGTTCAAAAACATGAAGAGCCTGAAAAGGTGTGAAAAATATGAAGAGCTTCAAAACATGTGAAATACATGAGGAGAATGAAACGGTCTGAAATATAGGAGGACCATGAAGCGGTGTTCAAAAACATGAAGAGCCGGAAGAGGTGATAAAAATATGAAGAGCTTCTAAAAGGTTTCAAATATATGAGGAGCATGAAACGGTCTAAAAATTAGGAGGAGCATGAAACCGTGTTCAAAACCATGAATAGCCTGAAAAGTTGCGAAAAATATGAAGAGCCTCAAAAAATGTCAAAAATATGAGGAGTAAGAAACGGTATGAAAAATAGGAGGATCATTAAGCGGTTTTGAAAAACATGAAGAGCCTGAAAAGGTGTGAAAAATATGAAGAGCTTCAAAAGTTGTCATAAATCAGATGTGCAAGAAAAGGTCTGAAAAATAGGAGGAGCATGAAGCGGTGTTCAAAAACATGAAGAGTCTGAAAAGGTGTGAAAAATATGAAGAGCTTCAAAAGGTGTGAAAAATATGAAGAGCTTCAAAAGGTGTCAAACATGAGATGAGCATGAAACGGTCTGAAAAATAGGAGGAGCATGAGGTGGTGTAGAAAAAAAAAAAGAGCCTGAAAAGCTGTGAAATATATGAAGAGCTTCAAAAGGTGTCAAAAATATGAGGAGCATGAAAAGGTCTAAAAAATAGGAGGAGCATGAAGCGGTGTTGAAAAACATGAAGAGCCTGAAAAGGTGTGAAAAATATGAAGAGATTCAAAAGGTGTCAAAAAATGGGGAACATGAAACGGTCTGAAAAATATGAGGAGCATGAAGCAGTGTTGAAAAACATGAAGAGCTTGAAAAGGTGTGAAAAATATGAAGAGCTTCAAAAGGTGTCAAAAATATGAGAAGGATGAAACGGTCTGAAACATAGGAGGAGCATGAAGCGGTGTTGAAATACAAGAAGAGTCTGAAAACGTGTGAAAATATGTAGAGCTTCAATAATATATAAAATATGAAGAGCTCAAAAGGTGTGAAAAATATGAAGAGCTTCAAAAGGTGTCAAAAATGAGATGAGCATGAAAGGGTCTGAAAAATAGGAGGAGCATGAAGCAGTGTTGAAAATCATGAAGAGCCTGAAAAGGTGTGAAAAATATGAGGAGCTTCAAAAGGTGTTAATAATAGGAGGAGCATGAGACGGTCTGAAAAATAAAAGGAGCATGAAGCGGTGTTCAAAAACATGAGGAGCCTGAAAAGGTTTGAAAAATATGAAGAGCTTCAAAAGCTGTCAAAAATATGAGGAGCACGAAATGGTCTGTAAAAAGGAGGAGCATGAAACTGTGTTGAGAAACATGAAGAGCCTGAAAAGGTGTGAAAAATATGAAGAGCTTCAAAAGGTGTAAAAAACATGAGGAGCACGAAACGGTCTGAAAAAAAGGAGGAGTACAAAAATGTCTGAAAAATAGGAGGAGTATGAAATGGTGTTGAAAAACAGAAAAGAGCATGAAACGCTGTGAAAAATATGAAGAGTTTCAAAAGGTGTAAAAAATATGAGGAACATGAAACGGTCTGAAAAATATGAGGAGCAGGAAACGGTCTGAAAAATAGGAGGAGCATGAAACAATGTTGAAAAACCTGAAGAGCCTGAAAAGGTGTGAAAAATATGAAGAGCTTCAAAAGGTGTGAAAAAAATGAGGAGCATAAAACGTTCTGAAAAATAGGAGGAGCATGAAGCGGTGTTCAAAAACATGAAGAGCCTGAAAGGGTGTGAATAATATGAAGACCTTCAAAAGATGTCAAAAATATGAGGAGCATGAAACGGTCTGAAAAATGAGATGAGCATGAAACGTTGTGGAAAAACATTAAGAGCCGAAAAGGTGTGATAAATTTGAAGAGCTTCAAAAGGTGTCAAAAATATGAGGAGCGTGAATCGTTTTGAAATATAGCAGGAGCATGAAACTGTGGTGAAAAACAGGAAGAGCTTAAAAAGTTGTCAAAAATATGAGGAGCATGAAACGGCCTATAAATAGGAGGAGTAAGAAACGGTGTTGAAAACATGAAAAGCATGAAAAGGTGTGAAAAATATGAAGAGCTTCAAAAGGTGTCAAAATTATGAAGAGCATGAAATGGACTGAAAAACATGAGCAAGACGAAACGGTCTAAAAAACAGGAGGAGCATGAAACGGTCTGAAAAATAGGAGGAGCAGGACGGTCTGAAAAATAGGAGGAGCAGGAAGGTCTAAAAAATAGGAGGAGCATGAAATGGTGTTGAAGAACCTGAAGGGCATGAAAAGGTGTGAAAAATATGAAGAGCTTTAAAAGTTGTCAAAAATATGAGGAGCATGAAGAGGTCTGAAAAATAGGAGGAGCATGAAACGGTGTTGAAAAACGTGAAGAGCCTTAAAACTTGTGGAAAGTATGAAGAGCTTCAAAAGGTGTCAAAAATATGAGGAGCATGAAGCGGTCTGAAAAATAGGAGGAGCATGAAACGGTGTTGAAAAACGTGAAGAGCCTGAAAAGGTGTGAAAAATATGAAGAGCTTCAAACGGTGTCAAAAATATGAGGAGCATGAAACGTTCTGAAAAATTTGAGGAGCATGAAACGGTGTTGAAAAAAAAGAAGAGCATGAAAAGGTGTGAAAAATATGAAGAGATTCAAAAGGTGTCAAAGTATGAGGAGCATGAAACGGTCTGAAAAAAAAAGGAGGAGCATGAAATGGTGTTGAAAAACATGAAGTGCTTCAAAACAGGTCAAAAATATGAGGGGCATGAAACGGTGTTGAAAAATATGAAGTACAGGAAAAGATGTGAAAAATATGAAGAGCTTCAAAAGGTGTCAAATATATGAGGAGCATGAAACGGTCTGAAAAATAGGAGGAGCATGAAACGTTGTTCAAAAACATGAAGAGCCTGAAATGGTGTGAAAAATATGAAGAGCTTCAAAAAGTATCAAAAATATGAGGATCATGAAACGTCTTGAAAAATAGAAGGAGCATGAAATGGTGTTTAAAAACGTGAAGAGTCTGAAAAGGTGTGAAAAATATGAAGAGCTTCAAAAGGTGTGAAAAATATGAGAAGCAGTAAAGGTCTGAAAAATAGGAGGAGCATGAAACAGTGTTCAAAAAAATGAAGAGCCTGAAATGGTGTGAAAAATATGAAGAGCTTCAAAAGGGGTCAAATATAGGAGGAGCATGAAATGGTGTTCAAAATATGCAGAGCCTGGAAAGGTGTGAAAAATAGCAAGAGCTTCAAAAGGTGTCAAAAATATGAGGAGCATGAAACGGTGTTGAAAAACATGAAGAGCATGAAAAGGTGTGAAAAATATGAAGAGCTTCAAAAGGTGTGAAAAATATGAGGAGCATGAAACGGTCTGAAAAATAGGAGGAGCATGAAGCGTTGTTGAAAAACATGAAGAGCCTGAAAAGTTGTGAAAATTATGAAGAGCTTCAAAAGGAGTCAAAAATAGGAGGAGCATGAAACGGTGTTGAAAACAATGACGAGCCTCCAAAGGTGTGAAAAATATGAAGAGCTTCAAAAGGTGTCAAAAATATGAGGTGCATCAAACGGTCTGAAAAATAGCAGGAGCATGAAACGGTGTTTAAAAACATGAAAGCCTGAAAAGGTGTGAAAAATATGAAGAGCTTCAAAGGGGTGAAAAATAGGAGGAGCATGAAACGGTGTTGAAAAACATGAAGACCCTGAAAAGGTGTGAAAAATATGAAGAGCTTCAAAAGGTGTCAAAAATATGAGGAGCATGAAACTGTCTGAAAAATAAGAGGAGCATGAAACAGTGTTGAAAAACATGAAGAGCATGAAAATGTGTGAAAAATATGAGGAGCTTCAAAAGGTGTCAAAAATATGAGGGGAACGAAACGATCTCAAAAATATGAGGAGCATGAAACAGTGTTGAAAAACATGAAGAGCTTCAAAAGGTGTCAAAAATAAGAGGAGCATGAAACAATCTGGAAAATATGAGGAGCATGAAACGGCCTAAAAAATAGGAGGAGCATGAAACAGTCTGAAAAATGGATGAGCATGAAACGGTGATGAAAAACATGAAGAGCTTCAAAAGATCTCAAAAATATGAGGAGAATAAAACGGTCTGAAAAGTAGGAGGAGCATGAAAGGTTGTTGAAAAACATGAAGAGCATGAAAAGGTGTGAGAAATATGGAGAGCTTCAGAAAGTGTCAAAAATATGAGGAGCATGATATGGTTTGATAAATAAGAAGAGCATGAAAGAGTGTTGAAAAACATGAAGAGCCTGAAAATGTGTGAAAAATATGAGGAGCTGCAAAACATGTCAAAAATATGAGGAGCATGAAACCTTCTGAAAACAGGAGGAGCATGAAACGGTCTGAAAAATAGTAGGAGCATGAAACGATGTTGAAAAACATGAAGAGAATGAAATGGTGTCAAAAATATGAAGAGCTTCAAAAGGTGTCAAAATATGAGGAGCACGAAACCGACTCAAAAATAGGAGGAGCATGAAACTGTGGAGAAAAACATGAAGAGCATGAATAAGTGTGATAAATATGAAGAGCTTCAAAAGGTGTCAAATATATGAGGAGCTTGAAACGGTCGGAAAAATAGGAGGAGCATGAAACGGTCTGAAAAATAGGAGGAGCATGAAACGGATTTGAAAAACATGAAGGGCTTCAAGAGGTGTCAAAAATATGAGGAGCAGGAAACGGACTGAAATATATGAGGAGCGTGAAACGGTCTGAAAAAAGGGAGGAGCATGAAACTGTGTTGAAAAACATGAAGAGCTTCAAAAGGGTCAAAAATATGAAGAGCTTCAAAAGGTGTCAAAAATATGAGGAGCATTAAACGTTCTGAAAAATAGGGGGAGCATGAAACTCTGTTGAATAATATGACGAGCATGAAAAGGTGTGAAAAATATGAAGAGCTACAAAAAGTGTCAAATAATATGAGGAGCATGAAACGGTCTGAAAAATAGGAGGAGCATGAAACGGTGTTGAAAACCATGAAGAGTCTGAAAAGGTGTGAAAAATATGAAGAGCTTCAAAAGGTGTCAAATATATGAGGAGCATGAAAAGGTCTGAAAAGTATGAGGAGCATGCCACGGTGTTGAAAAACATGAAGAGCCTGAAAAGGTGAGAAAAATATGAAGAGATTCAAAAGTGTCAAAAATATGAGGAGGATGAAACGGTCTGAAATATAGGAGTAGCATGAAACAGTGTTGAAAAACTTGAAGAGCCTGTAAAGTTGTAGAAAATATGAAGAGCTTCAAAAGGAGTCAAAAATATGAGGAGCAAGAAAAGGTCTGAAAAATATGAGGAGCATGAAACGGTCTGAAAAATAGGAGGAACATGAAACGGTGTTGAAAAACAAGAAGAGCATGAAAAAGTGTGAAAAATATGAAGAGATTTAAAAGATGGCAAACATATGAGGAACATGAAACATTCTGAAAAATATGAGGAGCATGAAATGCTGTTGAAAAACATGAAGAGCATCAAAAGCTGTCAAAAATATGAGGAGCATGAAATGGTGAAAAATAGTAGGAGCATGAAACGGTGTTGAAAAAACACGAAGATCATGAAATAGTGTGAAAAATATTAAGAGCTTCTAAAGGTGTCAAAAATATGAGGAGCATGAAATGGTCTAAAAAATAGGAGGAGCATGAAACGGTGTTGAAATACATGAAGAGCATGAAAAGGTGTGAAAAATATGAAGAGCTTCTAAAGGTGTCAAAAATATGAGGAGCATGAAACGGTCGGAAAATTATGAGTGGCATGAAACGGTCTGAAATTAGGAGGAGCATGAAACGGTTTTGAAAAACATGAAGAGCCTGAAAAGGTGTCAAAAATATGAGCAGCATGAAATGGTCTGAAAAATATGAGAAGCATGAAATGGTCTGAAAAATAGGGGGAGCATGAAACTGTGTTGAAAAATATGAAGAGAATGTAAAGATGTGAAAAATATGAAGAGCTTCAAAAGGTGTCAAAAATATGAAGAGCATGAAACGGTCTGAAATATATGAGTAGTAGAAACGGTGGTGAAAAACATGAAGATCATGAAAAGGTGTGAAAAATATGACGAGCATGAAATGCTCAGAAATATATGAGGAGCATGAAAAGGTCTGAAAAATATGTGGAGCATTAAAGGTGTCAAAAATATGAGGAGCATGAAAAGGTGTGAAAAATATGAAGAGCATGAAAATATTTCAAAAATGTGAGGAACATGTAAAGGTGTGAAAAATTTGAAGAGCATGAAAAGCTGTCAAAAATATGAGGAGCATTTAATGGTGTGAAAAACATGAGTAGCATAAAACTGTATGAAAAATATGAGGAGCATGAAACGGTCTGAAAAATATGAGGAGCATGAAAAGATGTCAAAAATATGAGGAGCATGAAACGGTGTGAAAAATATGAAGAGCATGAAAAGTTGTGAAAAATACGAAGTGATGAAAAGGTTTGAAAAATATGAAGAGCAAGAAAAGGTGTGAAAAATATGAAGAGCACGAAAAGCTGTGAAATATACGAAGAGCATGCAAAGGAGTGAAAAACACTAAGAGCATGAAAAGGTGTGAAAAATATGAAGAGCATGAAAAGGTGTGAAAAATACGAGGAGCATGAAAAACTCTGAAAAATACGAGGAGCATGAAAAGGACTGAAAAATATGAGGAGCATGAAAAGGTCTGAAAAATACGAGGAGCATGAAAAGTTCTGAAAAATACGAGGAGCATGAAAAAGTGTGAAAAATCCCAGGAGCATGAAATGGTCTAAAAAATATGAGGACAATGAAAAGGTGTCAAAAGTATGAGGAACAGGAAAAGGTGTGAAAAATATGAGGTGCATGAAAAGATGTCAGAAATATGAGGAGCATGAAACGGTGTGAAAAATATGAAGAGCATGAAAAGTTGTGAAAAATACGTAGTGATGAAAAGGTTTGAAAAATATGAAGAGCAAGAAAAGGTGTGAAAATATGAAGAGCATGAAACGGTGTGAAAAATCTGAAGAGCTACAAAAGGTGTCAAAAATATGAGGGCATGAAAAGGTGTGAAAAATATGAGGAACATGAAACGATATGAAAAATATGAGGAGCAGGAAACGGTGTGAAAAATATGAGGAACATGAAAAGCTGTGAAATATATGAGAAGCATGAAAAGTTGTGAAAACTATGACGAGCATAATACGGTCTGAAAAATATGAGGAGCAGGAATGGCTCCGACAAATACGAGGGGCATGAAAAGGTCTGAAAATATGTAGAGAATTAAAATGTGTCAAAAATATGAGGAGCATGAAAACGTGTGAAAAATATGAAGAACATGAAAAGGTTTCAAAAATGTGAGGAAACTGTAAAGGTGTGAAAAATATGAAGAGCATGAAACTGTCTGAAAAATATGAGGAGCATGAAATGCTCTGAAATATATGAGGAGCATGAAAAGGTCTGAAAAATATGTGGAGCATTAAAAGGTGTCAAAAATATGAGGAGCATGAAAAGATTTAAAAAATGTGAGGAACATGTAAAGGTGTGAAAAATATGAAGATCATGAAAAGCTGTCAAAAATATGAGGAGCATGTAACGGTGTGAAAAATATGAGGAGCATAAAACTGTATGAAAAATATGAGGAGCATGAAATGGTGTGAAAAATATGAGGAGCATGAAAAGATGTGAAAAATATGAGGAGAATGAAATGATCAGAATAAAAAGGGGAGCATTAAACGGTCTGAAAAACATGAGGAGCATGAAACGGTCTGAAAAAGATGATGGCATGAAAAGGTGTGAAAAATATGAGGAGAATGAAAAGGAGTGAAAAATATGAGGAGCATGAAAGGTCTGAAAAATACGAAGAGCATGAAAAGGTGTGAAATGTACGAGGAGCATGAAAAGGTGTGAAAAATACGGGGAGCATGAAAAGGTCTGAAAAATTCGAGGAGTATGAAAAGTTCTGAAAAATACGAGGAGCATGAAATGGTATGAAAAATACGAGGAGCATGAAAAGGTGTGATAAATACGAGGAGCATGAAAAGGTGTTAAAAATATGAGGAGCATGAATAGGTGTGAAAAATAAGAGGAGCATGGAAAGGTCTGAAAAATATGAAGCGCATGAAAAGGGGTCAAAAATAACAGGAGCATGTAAAGGTGTGAAAATATGAAGAGCATGAAATGGTTTCAAAAATATGAGGAGAATGTAAACGTGTGAAAAATATGAAGAGCATGAAATATGTGAAAAATATGAGGAGCAGAAAATGGTATGTAAAATATGAGGAGCATGAAAAGATGTCAAAAATATGAGGAGCATGAAACAGTGTGAAAATATGAAGCATGAAACTGTATGAAAAAGATGAGGAGCATGAAACAGTGTGAAAAATATGAAGAGCATGAAAAGGTGTGAAAAATACAAGGAGCATGAAATGGTCTGAAAATTACGAGGAGCATGAAAATGTCTGAAAAATACGAGGAGCATGTAAAGGTCTGAAAAATATGAGGAGCATGAGAAGCTCTGAAAAATACGAGGAGCATGAAAAGGTTGAAAAATCCGAGAGCATGAAATGGTCTGAAAAATATGAATAGCATGAAAAGGTGTGAAAAATATGAGGAGAATGAAAAGGTCTGAAAAATATGTAGATCATTAAAAGGTGTCAAAAATATGAGGAGCATGAAAACGTGTGAAAAATATGAAGAGCATGAAAAGGTGTGAAAAATATCAAGAGCAAAAAAGGTCTGAAAAATATGAGGAGCATGAAATGGTCCACAAAATATGACGAGCATGAAAAGGTTTCAAAAATTCGAGGAGCATGTAAATGTGTGAAACATATGAGGAGCATGAAAACGTGTGAAAAATACAAGGAACATGAAAAGGTCTGAAAATACGAGGAGAATGAAAAAGTCTGAAAAATATGAAGAACATGAAAAAGTCTCAAAAATATGAGGAGCATGAAAAGGTCTGAAAAATATGTAGAGCATTAAAAGGTGTCAAAAATATGAGGAGCATGAAAACGGGTGAAAAATATGAAGAGCATGTAAAGATTTCAAAAATGTGAGGAACATGTAAAGGTGTGAAGAATATGAAGAGCATGAAAAGCAGTCAAAAATATGAGGAGCATGTAATGGTGTGAAAAACATGATGAAAATGAAACTGTATGAAAAATATGAGGAGCATGAAACGGTGTGAAAAATATGAGGTGCATGAAAAGATGTCAAAAATATGAGGAGCATGAAACGGTGTGAAAAATATGAAGAGCATTAAAGCTTGTGAAAAATATGAGGAGCATGAAATGGTCTGAAAAATATGAGGAGCATAAAATGCTCTGAAAAATACGAGGAGCATGAAAAGGTCTGAAAAATATGTAGAGCATTAAAAGGTGTCAGAAATATGAGGAGCATGAAAACGTGTGAAAAATATGAAGAGCATGAAAAGGTATGAAAAATACAAGGAGCATGAAATGGTCTGAAAAATACGACGAGCATGAAAATGTCTGAAAAATACGAAGAGCATGAAAAGGTCTGAAAAATATGAGGAGCATGAGAAGCTCTGAAAAATACGAGGAGCATGAAAAGGTTGAAAAATCCGAGAGCATGAAATGGTCTGAAAAATATGAATAGCATGAAAAGGTGTGAAAAATATGAGGAGCATGAAACTGTATGAAAAATATGAGGAGCATGAAAAGGTGTGAAAATATGAAGAGCATGGAAAGCTGTCAAAAATATTAGGAGCATTTAAAGGTGTGAAAAATATGAGGAGCATGAAACTGTATGAAATATATGAGGAGTATGAATGGTCTGAAAAATATGAAGAGCATGAAATGGTCTGAAAAATATGAGGAGCCTGAAAAGGAGTCAAAAATATGAGCAGCATGAAAAGGTGTGAAAAAAACGAAGAGCATGAAAAGGTGTGAAAAACACGAAGAGCATGAAATGGTGTGAAAAATACGAAGAGCATTAAAAGTTGTGAAAAATACGAGGAGCTTGGAAAAGTCTGAAAAATACGAGGAGCATGAAAAAGTCTGAAAATTACGATGAGCATGAAAAGGTCTGAAAAATACGAGGAGCATGAAAGCTGTGAGTAATACGAAGACCATGAAAAGGTCTGAAAATTACGAGGAGCAGGAAAATGTCAGAAAAATACGAGGAGCATGAAAAGGTCTGAAAAATCCGAGGAGCATGAAAATGTCTGAAAAATATATAGAGCATTAGAGAGGTGTCAAAAATATGAGGAGCATGAAAAGGTGTCGAAAATATTAGGAGCACGTTAAGGTGTGAAAAATATGATGAACATGAATCTGTATGAAGAATATGAGGAGCATGAAAAGGTGTTAAAAATATGAAGAGCATGAAAGGGTCTGAAAAATATGAGGAGCATGAAACGGTCTGAAAAATATGAGGAGCATGATACTGTCTGAAAAATATGACGATCATGAATATGTGTCAAAAATATGAGGAGCATGAAACGGTGTGAAAAATATGAGCAGCATGAAACGGTCTGAAATATATGAGGAGCATGAAACAGAGTTAAAATATGATGAGCATTATACGGTGTGTAGAATATGAAGAGCTTCAAAAGGTGTCAAAAATACGAGGAGCATGAAAAGCTCAGAAAAATAGGAGGAAAATGAAAAGGTCTGAAAAATAGGAGGAGCCTGAAATAGTCTAAAAAATACGAGGAGCATGAAAAGGTCTGAAAAATATGAAGAGCATGAAAAGCTGTCAAAAATATGAGGAGCATGAAGAGGTGTGAAAAATATGAGGAGAATGAAAAGGTGTGAAAAATATGAGCAGCATGAATCTGCATGACAAATATGAGAAGCGTGAAACGGTGGGAAAAATATGAAGAGCATGAAAAGGTGTGAAAAATATGAAGAGCATGAAAAGGTGTGAAAAATATGAGGAGCATGAAACGGTCTGAAAAATATGAGGAGCATGAAACGGTCTGAAAAATATGAGGAGCATGAAATGGTGTCAAAAAAGTGAGGAGCATGAAACGGTGTGAAAAATATGAAGATCATGAAATTTGTGAAAAGTATGAGGAACAGGAAATGGTGTGAAAAATACGAGGAGCATGAAAAGCTCTGAAAAATACGAAGAGCAAGAAAAGGTGTGAAATGTATGAGGAGTATGAATGTATGAAAAATATGAAAAGGTGTGAAAAATATGAGGAGCACGAAACTGTGTTGAAAAACAAGAAGAGCCTGAAAAGGAGTGAAAAATATGAAGAGCTTCAAAAGGTGTCAAAAATATGAGGAGCATGAAACGGTGTGAAAAATAGGAGGAGCATGAGACGGTCTGAAAAATACGAGGAGCATGAAAAGATCTGAAAAATACGAAGAGCATGAAAAGGTGTGAAATGTACGAGGAGTATGAATGTATGAAAAATATGAAAAGATGTCAAAAATATGAGGAGCACGAAACGGTGTGAAAAATATGAAGAGCATGAAAAGTTGTGAAAAATAGGAAGAGCATGAAAAGGTCTGAAAAATATGAAGAGCATGAAAAAGTGTCAAAAATATGAGGAGCATGAAACGGTGTGAAAATATGAAGCATGAAACTGTATGAAAAAGATGAGGAGCATGAAACGGTATGAAAAATTTGAGGAGCATGAAAAGATGTGAAAAATATGAGGAGAATGGAATGATCTGAAAAAAAAAGGGGAGCATTAAACGGTCTGAAAAATATGAGGAGCATGAAACGTTCTGAAAAATATGAGGAGCATGAAAAGATGTCAAAAATATGAGGAGCATGAAACAGTGTGAAAATATGAAGCATGAAACTGTATGAAAAAGATGAGGAGCATGAAACAGTGTGAAAAATATGAAGAGCATGAAAAGGTGTGAAAAATACAAGGAGCATGAAATGGTCTGAAAATTACGAGGAGCATGAAAATGTCTGAAAAATACGAGGAGCATGTAAAGGTCTGAAAAATATGAGGAGCATGAGAAGCTCTGAAAAATACGAGGAGCATGAAAAGGTTGAAAAATCCGAGAGCATGAAATGGTCTGAAAAATATGAATAGCATGAAAAGGTGTGAAAAATATGAGGAGAATGAAAAGGTCTGAAAAATATGTAGATCATTAAAAGGTGTCAAAAATATGAGGAGCATGAAAACGTGTGAAAAATATGAAGAGCATGAAAAGGTGTGAAAAATATCAAGAGCAAAAAAGGTCTGAAAAATATGAGGAGCATGAAATGGTCCACAAAATATGACGAGCATGAAAAGGTTTCAAAAATTCGAGGAGCATGTAAATGTGTGAAACATATGAGGAGCATGAAAACGTGTGAAAAATACAAGGAACATGAAAAGGTCTGAAAATACGAGGAGAATGAAAAAGTCTGAAAAATATGAAGAACATGAAAAAGTCTCAAAAATATGAGGAGCATGAAAAGGTCTGAAAAATATGTAGAGCATTAAAAGGTGTCAAAAATATGAGGAGCATGAAAACGGGTGAAAAATATGAAGAGCATGTAAAGATTTCAAAAATGTGAGGAACATGTAAAGGTGTGAAGAATATGAAGAGCATGAAAAGCAGTCAAAAATATGAGGAGCATGTAATGGTGTGAAAAACATGATGAAAATGAAACTGTATGAAAAATATGAGGAGCATGAAACGGTGTGAAAAATATGAGGTGCATGAAAAGATGTCAAAAATATGAGGAGCATGAAACGGTGTGAAAAATATGAAGAGCATTAAAGCTTGTGAAAAATATGAGGAGCATGAAATGGTCTGAAAAATATGAGGAGCATAAAATGCTCTGAAAAATACGAGGAGCATGAAAAGGTCTGAAAAATATGTAGAGCATTAAAAGGTGTCAGAAATATGAGGAGCATGAAAACGTGTGAAAAATATGAAGAGCATGAAAAGGTATGAAAAATACAAGGAGCATGAAATGGTCTGAAAAATACGACGAGCATGAAAATGTCTGAAAAATACGAAGAGCATGAAAAGGTCTGAAAAATATGAGGAGCATGAGAAGCTCTGAAAAATACGAGGAGCATGAAAAGGTTGAAAAATCCGAGAGCATGAAATGGTCTGAAAAATATGAATAGCATGAAAAGGTGTGAAAAATATGAGGAGCATGAAACTGTATGAAAAATATGAGGAGCATGAAAAGGTGTGAAAATATGAAGAGCATGGAAAGCTGTCAAAAATATTAGGAGCATTTAAAGGTGTGAAAAATATGAGGAGCATGAAACTGTATGAAATATATGAGGAGTATGAATGGTCTGAAAAATATGAAGAGCATGAAATGGTCTGAAAAATATGAGGAGCCTGAAAAGGAGTCAAAAATATGAGCAGCATGAAAAGGTGTGAAAAAAACGAAGAGCATGAAAAGGTGTGAAAAACACGAAGAGCATGAAATGGTGTGAAAAATACGAAGAGCATTAAAAGTTGTGAAAAATACGAGGAGCTTGGAAAAGTCTGAAAAATACGAGGAGCATGAAAAAGTCTGAAAATTACGATGAGCATGAAAAGGTCTGAAAAATACGAGGAGCATGAAAGCTGTGAGTAATACGAAGACCATGAAAAGGTCTGAAAATTACGAGGAGCAGGAAAATGTCAGAAAAATACGAGGAGCATGAAAAGGTCTGAAAAATCCGAGGAGCATGAAAATGTCTGAAAAATATATAGAGCATTAGAGAGGTGTCAAAAATATGAGGAGCATGAAAAGGTGTCGAAAATATTAGGAGCACGTTAAGGTGTGAAAAATATGATGAACATGAATCTGTATGAAGAATATGAGGAGCATGAAAAGGTGTTAAAAATATGAAGAGCATGAAAGGGTCTGAAAAATATGAGGAGCATGAAACGGTCTGAAAAATATGAGGAGCATGATACTGTCTGAAAAATATGACGATCATGAATATGTGTCAAAAATATGAGGAGCATGAAACGGTGTGAAAAATATGAGCAGCATGAAACGGTCTGAAATATATGAGGAGCATGAAACAGAGTTAAAATATGATGAGCATTATACGGTGTGTAGAATATGAAGAGCTTCAAAAGGTGTCAAAAATACGAGGAGCATGAAAAGCTCAGAAAAATAGGAGGAAAATGAAAAGGTCTGAAAAATAGGAGGAGCCTGAAATAGTCTAAAAAATACGAGGAGCATGAAAAGGTCTGAAAAATATGAAGAGCATGAAAAGCTGTCAAAAATATGAGGAGCATGAAGAGGTGTGAAAAATATGAGGAGAATGAAAAGGTGTGAAAAATATGAGCAGCATGAATCTGCATGACAAATATGAGAAGCGTGAAACGGTGGGAAAAATATGAAGAGCATGAAAAGGTGTGAAAAATATGAAGAGCATGAAAAGGTGTGAAAAATATGAGGAGCATGAAACGGTCTGAAAAATATGAGGAGCATGAAACGGTCTGAAAAATATGAGGAGCATGAAATGGTGTCAAAAAAGTGAGGAGCATGAAACGGTGTGAAAAATATGAAGATCATGAAATTTGTGAAAAGTATGAGGAACAGGAAATGGTGTGAAAAATACGAGGAGCATGAAAAGCTCTGAAAAATACGAAGAGCAAGAAAAGGTGTGAAATGTATGAGGAGTATGAATGTATGAAAAATATGAAAAGGTGTGAAAAATATGAGGAGCACGAAACGGTGTTGAAAAACAAGAAGAGCCTGAAAAGGAGTGAAAAATATGAAGAGCTTCAAAAGGTGTCAAAAATATGAGGAGCATGAAACGGTGTGAAAAATAGGAGGAGCATGAGACGGTCTGAAAAATACGAGGAGCATGAAAAGATCTGAAAAATACGAAGAGCATGAAAAGGTGTGAAATGTACGAGGAGTATGAATGTATGAAAAATATGAAAAGATGTCAAAAATATGAGGAGCACGAAACGGTGTGAAAAATATGAAGAGCATGAAAAGTTGTGAAAAATAGGAAGAGCATGAAAAGGTCTGAAAAATATGAAGAGCATGAAAAAGTGTCAAAAATATGAGGAGCATGAAACGGTGTGAAAATATGAAGCATGAAACTGTATGAAAAAGATGAGGAGCATGAAACGGTATGAAAAATTTGAGGAGCATGAAAAGATGTGAAAAATATGAGGAGAATGGAATGATCTGAAAAAAAAAGGGGAGCATTAAACGGTCTGAAAAATATGAGGAGCATGAAACGTTCTGAAAAATATGAGGAGCATGAAAAGATGTCAAAAATATGAGGAGCATGAAACAGTGTGAAAATATGAAGCATGAAACTGTATGAAAAAGATGAGGAGCATGAAACAGTGTGAAAAATATGAAGAGCATGAAAAGGTGTGAAAAATACAAGGAGCATGAAATGGTCTGAAAATTACGAGGAGCATGAAAATGTCTGAAAAATACGAGGAGCATGTAAAGGTCTGAAAAATATGAGGAGCATGAGAAGCTCTGAAAAATACGAGGAGCATGAAAAGGTTGAAAAATCCGAGAGCATGAAATGGTCTGAAAAATATGAATAGCATGAAAAGGTGTGAAAAATATGAGGAGAATGAAAAGGTCTGAAAAATATGTAGATCATTAAAAGGTGTCAAAAATATGAGGAGCATGAAAACGTGTGAAAAATATGAAGAGCATGAAAAGGTGTGAAAAATATCAAGAGCAAAAAAGGTCTGAAAAATATGAGGAGCATGAAATGGTCCACAAAATATGACGAGCATGAAAAGGTTTCAAAAATTCGAGGAGCATGTAAATGTGTGAAACATATGAGGAGCATGAAAACGTGTGAAAAATACAAGGAACATGAAAAGGTCTGAAAATACGAGGAGAATGAAAAAGTCTGAAAAATATGAAGAACATGAAAAAGTCTCAAAAATATGAGGAGCATGAAAAGGTCTGAAAAATATGTAGAGCATTAAAAGGTGTCAAAAATATGAGGAGCATGAAAACGGGTGAAAAATATGAAGAGCATGTAAAGATTTCAAAAATGTGAGGAACATGTAAAGGTGTGAAGAATATGAAGAGCATGAAAAGCAGTCAAAAATATGAGGAGCATGTAATGGTGTGAAAAACATGATGAAAATGAAACTGTATGAAAAATATGAGGAGCATGAAACGGTGTGAAAAATATGAGGTGCATGAAAAGATGTCAAAAATATGAGGAGCATGAAACGGTGTGAAAAATATGAAGAGCATTAAAGCTTGTGAAAAATATGAGGAGCATGAAATGGTCTGAAAAATATGAGGAGCATAAAATGCTCTGAAAAATACGAGGAGCATGAAAAGGTCTGAAAAATATGTAGAGCATTAAAAGGTGTCAGAAATATGAGGAGCATGAAAACGTGTGAAAAATATGAAGAGCATGAAAAGGTATGAAAAATACAAGGAGCATGAAATGGTCTGAAAAATACGACGAGCATGAAAATGTCTGAAAAATACGAAGAGCATGAAAAGGTCTGAAAAATATGAGGAGCATGAGAAGCTCTGAAAAATACGAGGAGCATGAAAAGGTTGAAAAATCCGAGAGCATGAAATGGTCTGAAAAATATGAATAGCATGAAAAGGTGTGAAAAATATGAGGAGCATGAAACTGTATGAAAAATATGAGGAGCATGAAAAGGTGTGAAAATATGAAGAGCATGGAAAGCTGTCAAAAATATTAGGAGCATTTAAAGGTGTGAAAAATATGAGGAGCATGAAACTGTATGAAATATATGAGGAGTATGAATGGTCTGAAAAATATGAAGAGCATGAAATGGTCTGAAAAATATGAGGAGCCTGAAAAGGAGTCAAAAATATGAGCAGCATGAAAAGGTGTGAAAAAAACGAAGAGCATGAAAAGGTGTGAAAAACACGAAGAGCATGAAATGGTGTGAAAAATACGAAGAGCATTAAAAGTTGTGAAAAATACGAGGAGCTTGGAAAAGTCTGAAAAATACGAGGAGCATGAAAAAGTCTGAAAATTACGATGAGCATGAAAAGGTCTGAAAAATACGAGGAGCATGAAAGCTGTGAGTAATACGAAGACCATGAAAAGGTCTGAAAATTACGAGGAGCAGGAAAATGTCAGAAAAATACGAGGAGCATGAAAAGGTCTGAAAAATCCGAGGAGCATGAAAATGTCTGAAAAATATATAGAGCATTAGAGAGGTGTCAAAAATATGAGGAGCATGAAAAGGTGTCGAAAATATTAGGAGCACGTTAAGGTGTGAAAAATATGATGAACATGAATCTGTATGAAGAATATGAGGAGCATGAAAAGGTGTTAAAAATATGAAGAGCATGAAAGGGTCTGAAAAATATGAGGAGCATGAAACGGTCTGAAAAATATGAGGAGCATGATACTGTCTGAAAAATATGACGATCATGAATATGTGTCAAAAATATGAGGAGCATGAAACGGTGTGAAAAATATGAGCAGCATGAAACGGTCTGAAATATATGAGGAGCATGAAACAGAGTTAAAATATGATGAGCATTATACGGTGTGTAGAATATGAAGAGCTTCAAAAGGTGTCAAAAATACGAGGAGCATGAAAAGCTCAGAAAAATAGGAGGAAAATGAAAAGGTCTGAAAAATAGGAGGAGCCTGAAATAGTCTAAAAAATACGAGGAGCATGAAAAGGTCTGAAAAATATGAAGAGCATGAAAAGCTGTCAAAAATATGAGGAGCATGAAGAGGTGTGAAAAATATGAGGAGAATGAAAAGGTGTGAAAAATATGAGCAGCATGAATCTGCATGACAAATATGAGAAGCGTGAAACGGTGGGAAAAATATGAAGAGCATGAAAAGGTGTGAAAAATATGAAGAGCATGAAAAGGTGTGAAAAATATGAGGAGCATGAAACGGTCTGAAAAATATGAGGAGCATGAAACGGTCTGAAAAATATGAGGAGCATGAAATGGTGTCAAAAAAGTGAGGAGCATGAAACGGTGTGAAAAATATGAAGATCATGAAATTTGTGAAAAGTATGAGGAACAGGAAATGGTGTGAAAAATACGAGGAGCATGAAAAGCTCTGAAAAATACGAAGAGCAAGAAAAGGTGTGAAATGTATGAGGAGTATGAATGTATGAAAAATATGAAAAGGTGTGAAAAATATGAGGAGCACGAAACGGTGTTGAAAAACAAGAAGAGCCTGAAAAGGAGTGAAAAATATGAAGAGCTTCAAAAGGTGTCAAAAATATGAGGAGCATGAAACGGTGTGAAAAATAGGAGGAGCATGAGACGGTCTGAAAAATACGAGGAGCATGAAAAGATCTGAAAAATACGAAGAGCATGAAAAGGTGTGAAATGTACGAGGAGTATGAATGTATGAAAAATATGAAAAGATGTCAAAAATATGAGGAGCACGAAACGGTGTGAAAAATATGAAGAGCATGAAAAGTTGTGAAAAATAGGAAGAGCATGAAAAGGTCTGAAAAATATGAAGAGCATGAAAAAGTGTCAAAAATATGAGGAGCATGAAACGGTGTGAAAATATGAAGCATGAAACTGTATGAAAAAGATGAGGAGCATGAAACGGTATGAAAAATTTGAGGAGCATGAAAAGATGTGAAAAATATGAGGAGAATGGAATGATCTGAAAAAAAAAGGGGAGCATTAAACGGTCTGAAAAATATGAGGAGCATGAAACGTTCTGAAAAATATGAGGAGCATGAAAAGATGTCAAAAATATGAGGAGCATGAAACAGTGTGAAAATATGAAGCATGAAACTGTATGAAAAAGATGAGGAGCATGAAACAGTGTGAAAAATATGAAGAGCATGAAAAGGTGTGAAAAATACAAGGAGCATGAAATGGTCTGAAAATTACGAGGAGCATGAAAATGTCTGAAAAATACGAGGAGCATGTAAAGGTCTGAAAAATATGAGGAGCATGAGAAGCTCTGAAAAATACGAGGAGCATGAAAAGGTTGAAAAATCCGAGAGCATGAAATGGTCTGAAAAATATGAATAGCATGAAAAGGTGTGAAAAATATGAGGAGAATGAAAAGGTCTGAAAAATATGTAGATCATTAAAAGGTGTCAAAAATATGAGGAGCATGAAAACGTGTGAAAAATATGAAGAGCATGAAAAGGTGTGAAAAATATCAAGAGCAAAAAAGGTCTGAAAAATATGAGGAGCATGAAATGGTCCACAAAATATGACGAGCATGAAAAGGTTTCAAAAATTCGAGGAGCATGTAAATGTGTGAAACATATGAGGAGCATGAAAACGTGTGAAAAATACAAGGAACATGAAAAGGTCTGAAAATACGAGGAGAATGAAAAAGTCTGAAAAATATGAAGAACATGAAAAAGTCTCAAAAATATGAGGAGCATGAAAAGGTCTGAAAAATATGTAGAGCATTAAAAGGTGTCAAAAATATGAGGAGCATGAAAACGGGTGAAAAATATGAAGAGCATGTAAAGATTTCAAAAATGTGAGGAACATGTAAAGGTGTGAAGAATATGAAGAGCATGAAAAGCAGTCAAAAATATGAGGAGCATGTAATGGTGTGAAAAACATGATGAAAATGAAACTGTATGAAAAATATGAGGAGCATGAAACGGTGTGAAAAATATGAGGTGCATGAAAAGATGTCAAAAATATGAGGAGCATGAAACGGTGTGAAAAATATGAAGAGCATTAAAGCTTGTGAAAAATATGAGGAGCATGAAATGGTCTGAAAAATATGAGGAGCATAAAATGCTCTGAAAAATACGAGGAGCATGAAAAGGTCTGAAAAATATGTAGAGCATTAAAAGGTGTCAGAAATATGAGGAGCATGAAAACGTGTGAAAAATATGAAGAGCATGAAAAGGTATGAAAAATACAAGGAGCATGAAATGGTCTGAAAAATACGACGAGCATGAAAATGTCTGAAAAATACGAAGAGCATGAAAAGGTCTGAAAAATATGAGGAGCATGAGAAGCTCTGAAAAATACGAGGAGCATGAAAAGGTTGAAAAATCCGAGAGCATGAAATGGTCTGAAAAATATGAATAGCATGAAAAGGTGTGAAAAATATGAGGAGCATGAAACTGTATGAAAAATATGAGGAGCATGAAAAGGTGTGAAAATATGAAGAGCATGGAAAGCTGTCAAAAATATTAGGAGCATTTAAAGGTGTGAAAAATATGAGGAGCATGAAACTGTATGAAATATATGAGGAGTATGAATGGTCTGAAAAATATGAAGAGCATGAAATGGTCTGAAAAATATGAGGAGCCTGAAAAGGAGTCAAAAATATGAGCAGCATGAAAAGGTGTGAAAAAAACGAAGAGCATGAAAAGGTGTGAAAAACACGAAGAGCATGAAATGGTGTGAAAAATACGAAGAGCATTAAAAGTTGTGAAAAATACGAGGAGCTTGGAAAAGTCTGAAAAATACGAGGAGCATGAAAAAGTCTGAAAATTACGATGAGCATGAAAAGGTCTGAAAAATACGAGGAGCATGAAAGCTGTGAGTAATACGAAGACCATGAAAAGGTCTGAAAATTACGAGGAGCAGGAAAATGTCAGAAAAATACGAGGAGCATGAAAAGGTCTGAAAAATCCGAGGAGCATGAAAATGTCTGAAAAATATATAGAGCATTAGAGAGGTGTCAAAAATATGAGGAGCATGAAAAGGTGTCGAAAATATTAGGAGCACGTTAAGGTGTGAAAAATATGATGAACATGAATCTGTATGAAGAATATGAGGAGCATGAAAAGGTGTTAAAAATATGAAGAGCATGAAAGGGTCTGAAAAATATGAGGAGCATGAAACGGTCTGAAAAATATGAGGAGCATGATACTGTCTGAAAAATATGACGATCATGAATATGTGTCAAAAATATGAGGAGCATGAAACGGTGTGAAAAATATGAGCAGCATGAAACGGTCTGAAATATATGAGGAGCATGAAACAGAGTTAAAATATGATGAGCATTATAAGGTGTGTAGAATATGAAGAGCTTCAAAAGGTGTCAAAAATACGAGGAGCATGAAAAGCTCAGAAAAATAGGAGGAAAATGAAAAGGTCTGAAAAATAGGAGGAGCCTGAAATAGTCTAAAAAATACGAGGAGCATGAAAAGTTCTGAAAAATACATGGAGCATGAAAAGGTCTGAAAAATATGAAGAGCATGAAAAGCTGTCAAAAATATGAGGAGCATGAAGAGGTGTGAAAAATATGAGGAGAATGAAAAGGTGTGAAAAATATGAGCAGCATGAATCTGCATGACAAATATGAGAAGCATGAAACGGTGGGAAAAATATGAAGAGCATGAAAAGGTGTGAAAAATATGAAGAGCATGAAAAGGTGTGAAAAATATGAGGAGCATGAAACGGTCTGAAAAATATGAGGAGCATGAAACGGTCTGAAAAATATGAGGAGCATGAAATGGTGTCAAAAAAGTGAGGAGCATGAAACGGTGTGAAAAATATGAAGATCATGAAATTTGTGAAAAGTATGAGGAACAGGAAATGGTGTGAAAAATACGAGGAGCATGAAAAGCTCTGAAAAATACGAAGAGCAAGAAAAGGTGTGAAATGTATGAGGAGTATGAATGTATGAAAAATATGAAAAGGTGTGAAAAATATGAGGAGCATGAAACGGTCTGAAAAAAAAGAGGAGCATGAAACGCTGTTGAAAAACAAGAAGAGCCTGAAAAGGAGTGAAAAATATGAAGAGCTTCAAAAGGTGTCAAAAATATGAGGAGCATGAAACGGTGTGAAAAATAGGAGGAGCATGAGACGGTCTGAAAAATACGAGGAGCATGAAAAGATCTGAAAAATACGAAGAGTATGAAAATGTGTGAAATGTACGAGGAGTATGAATGTATGAAAAATATGAAAAGATGTCAAAAATATGAGGAGCACGAAACGGTGTGAAAAATATGAAGAGCATGAAAAGTTGTGAAAAATAGGAAGAGCATGAAAAGGTCTGAAAAATATGAAGAGCATGAAAAAGTGTCAAAAATATGAGGAGCATGAAACAGTGTGAAAATATGAAGCATGAAACTGTATGAAAAAGATGAGGAGCATGAAACGGTATGAAAAATTTGAGGAGCATGAAAAGATGTGAAAAATATGAGGAGAATGGAATGATCTGAAAAAAAAAAGGGGAGCATTAAACGGTCTGAAAAATATGAGGAGCATGAAACGTTCTGAAAAATATGAGGAGCATGAAAAGATGTCAAAAATATGAGGAGCATGAAACAGTGTGAAAAATATGAAGAGCATGAAAAGTTGTGAAAAATAGGAAGATAATGAAAAGGTGTGAAAAACACGAGGAGCATGAAAAGGTCTGAAAAATACGAGGATCATGAAAAGTTCTGAAAAATATGGGGAGCATGAAAACGTTTGAAAAATACAAGGAGCATGGAAAGGTCTGAAAAATATGAAGAGCATGAAAAGGGGTCAAAAATAAGAGGAGCATGAAAAGGTGTAAAAATATGAAGAGCATGAAATGGTTTCAAAAATATGAGGGGAATGTAAACGTTTGAAAAATATGAAGAGCATGAAATATGTGAAAAATATGAGGAGCATAAAATGGTCTGAAAAATATGAGGAGCATGAAAAGGTGTCAAAAATATGAGGAGCATGAAACGGTATGATAATATGAAGAGCATGAAACAGTGTGAAAAATCTGAAGAGCTACACAAGGTGTCAAAAATATGAGGGGCATGAGAAGGTGTGAAAAATATGAAGAGCATGAAAAGTTGTGAAAAATATTAAGAGCATGAAAAGGTCTGAAAAATATGAAGTGCATGAAAAGATGTCAAAAATATGAGGAGCATGAAATGCTGTGAAAATATGAAGAGCATGAAAAGCTGTCAAAAATATGAGGAGCATGTAACGGTGTGAAAAACATGAGGAGCATGAAACTGTATGAAAAATATGAGGAGCATGAAATGGTATGAAAAATATGAGGAGCATGAAAAGATGTGAAAAATATGAGGAGAATGAAATGATCTGAAAAAAAAGGGGAGCATTAAACGGTCTGAAAAATATGAGGAGCCTGAAACGGACTGAAAAATATGAGGAGCATGAAAAGATGTCAAAAATATGAGGAGAATGAAACCTTGTGAAAAATATGCAGAGCATGAAAAGTTGTGAAAAATAGGATGATAATGAAAAAGTGTGAAAAATACGAGGAGCATGAAAAGGTCTAAAAAATACAAGGAGCATGAAAAGTTCTGAAAAATATGGACAGCATGAAAACGTTTGAAAAATACAAGGAGCATGGAAAAGTCTGAAAAATATGTAGAGCATTAAAAGGTGTCAAAAATATGAGGAGCAGGAAAACGTGTTAAAAATATGAAGAGCATGAAAAGATTTCAAAAATGTGAGGAACATGTAAAGGTGTGAAATATATGAATAGCATGAAACGGTCTGAAAAATATGAGGAGCTTGAAATGCTCTGAAAAATATGAGGAGCATGAAAAGGTCTGAAAAATATGAGGAGCATGAAAAGATCTGAAAAATATGTAGAGCATGAAAAGGTGTCAAATATATGAGGAACATGAAAACGTATGAAATATATGAGGAGAATGAATCTGTATGAAAAATAAGAGGAGCATGAAACGGTGTGAAAAATATGAAGAGCATGAAAAGGTGTGAAAATATGATGAGCATGAAAAGGTGTTAAAAATATGGAGAGCATGAAACGGTCTGAAAAATATGAGGAGCATGCAACGGTCTGAAAAATGTGAGGAGCAAGACACAGTCTGAAAAATATGAGGAGCATGAATTTGTGTCAGAAATATGAGGAGAATGAAATGGTGAGAAAAATTTGAAGAGCCTGTAAATGTGTGAAAAATATGAGGGGTATGAAAAGGTGTGAGAAATACAAAGAGGATGAAAAGGTGTGAAAAATATGAAGAGCATGAAAAGGTGTGAAAAATACGAAGAGGATGAAAAGGTGTGAAAAATATGAAGAACATGAAAAGATGTGAAAAATATGAAGTGATGAAAAGGCTTGAAAAATATGAATAGCAAGAAAAGGTAAGAAAAATATGAAGAGCATGAAAAGGTGTGAAAAATACAAGGAGCATGTAAAGGTGACAAAAATACGAGGAGCATGAAAAGGGGTGAAAAATATGAATAGCCGGAAAAGTGAGAAAAATATGAGGAGCATGAAAAGGTCTGAAAAATAGGAGCAGCAATAAAAGGTCTGAAAAATACGAGGAGCATGAAACGCTGTGAAAAATACAAGGAGCATGAAAAGGTCTGAAGAATATGAGGAGCATGTAAATCTGTGAAAAATACGAGGAGCATGAAAAGGTCTGAAAAATAGGAGCAGCATGAAAAGGTCTGAAAGATACGAGGAGCATGAAAAGTTGTGAAAAATACGAGGAGCATGAAAACCTGTGAAAAATATGAGGAGCATGAAAAGGTCTGAATAATACGAGGAGGATGAAAAGGTGTGAAAAATATGAAGAGCATGAAAAGGTGCGAAAAATATGAGGAGCATGTAACGGTTTGAAAAATATGAGGAGCATGAAACGGTCTGAAAAATATGAGGAGCATGAAAAGGTGTCATTAATATGAGGAGTATGAAACGGTGTGAAAAACACGAAGAGCATGAAAAGGTGTGAAAAATACGAAGAGCATGAAAAGGTTGAAAAACACGAAGAGCATGAAAATGTGTGAAAAACACGAAGCACATGAAAAGGTGGGAAAATTTGAAGAGGAGGAAATGGTGTGAAAAATACGAGGAGGATGAAAAGGTGTGAAAAGTACGAAGGGCATGAAAAGGTCTGAAAAATATGAGGAGCATGAAAAGGTATGTAAAATATGAGTAGCATGAAACAGTCTCAAAAATATGAGGAGCATGAAAAGGTGTGAAAATATGAAGAGCATGAAACGGTGTGAAAAATCTGAAGAGCTACAAAAGGTGTCAAAAATATGAGGGCATGAAAAGGTGTGCCAAATATGAGGAACATGAAACGGTATGATAAAATGAGGAGCAGGAAACGGTGTGAAAAATATGAGGAGCATGAAAAGCTGTGAAATATATGAGAAGCCTGGAAAGTTGTGAAAAATATGAGGAGCATAAAACGGTCTGAAAAATAAGACGAGCATGAAAAGTTCTGAAAAATATGTAGAGCATGAAAAGGTGTCAAAAATATGAGGAGCACGAAAACGTGTGAAAAATATGAAGAGCACAAAAAGGTTTCAAAAATGTGAGGAAACTGCAAAGGTGTGAAAAATATGAAGAGCATGAAACGGTCTGAAAAACATGAGGAGCATTAAACACTCTAAAAAATATGAGGAGCATGAAAAGGTGTGAAAAATATGAAGATCATGAAGAGGTCTGAAAAATATGAGGAGCATGTAAAGGAATGAAAAATATGAGGAGCATAAAAAGTTGTCCAAAATATGAGGAGCATGAAAAGTTTTTAAAAATTGGAGGAACACGAAACGTTCTGAAAAATATGAGGAGCATGTAACGGTCTGAAAAATATGAGAAGCATGAAAAAGTGTCAAAAACATGAGGAGCATGAAACGGTCTGGAAAATATGAGGAGCATGAAACGGTCTGAAAAATATGAGGAGCATGAAAAGGTGTGAAAATATGAAGAGCATGGAAAGGTGTCAAAAATATTAGGAGCATTTCAAGGTGTGAAAAATATGAGGAGCATGAAACTGTATGAAAAATATGAGGAGCATGAATGGTCTGAAAAATATGAGGAGCCTGAAAAGGAGTCAAAAATATGAGCAGCATGAAAGGTGTGAAAAAAACGAAGAGCATGAAAAGGTGTGAAAAACACGAAGAGCATGAAATGGTGTGAAAAATACGAAGAGCATGAAAAGTGTGGAAAATACGAAAAGCATTAAAAGTTGTGAAAAATACGGGGAGCTTGGAAAAGTCTGAAAAACACGAGGAGCATGAAAGCTGTGAATAATACGAAGAACATGAAAAGGTCTGAAAAATACGAGGAGCAGGAAAATGTCTGAAAAATACAAGGAGCATGAAAAGGTCTGAAAAATCCGAGGAGCATGAAAAGGTCTGAAAAATATATAGAGCATTAGAGAGGTGTCAAAAATATGAGGAGCATGAAAAGGTGTCAAAAATATGAGGAGCACGTTAAGGTGTGAAAAATATGATGAACATGAATCTGTAGAAGAATATGAGGAGCATGAAAAGGTGTGAAAAATATGAAGAGCATGAAAAGTTGTGAAAAATATGAGGAGCATGAAAAGGTGTTAAAAATATGGAGAACATGAAACGGTCTGGAAAATATGAGGAGCATGCAACGGTCTGAAAAATACGATGTGGATGAAAAGGTCTGAAAAATTCCAGGAGCATGAAATGGTGTGAAAAATATGAGGACAATGAAAAGGTGTCAAAAATATGAGGAGCATGAAAAGGTGTGAAAAATATGAAGAGCATGAAAAGTTGTGAAAAATATGAGGAGCATGAAAAGGTGTTAAAAATATGGAGAGCATGAAACGGTCTGAAAAATATGAGGAGCATGCAACGGTCTGAAAAATACGATGAGGATGAAAAGGTCTGAAAAATTCCAGGAGCATGAAATGGTGTGAAAAATATGAGGACAATGAAAAGGTGTCAAAAATATGAGGAGCATGAAAAGGTGTGAAAATATGAAGAGCATGAAACGGTGTGAAAAATCTGAAGAGCTACAAAAGGTGTCAAAAATATGAGGGCATGAAAAGGTGTGCCAAATATGAGGAACATGAAACGGTATGATAAAATGAGGAGCAGGAAACGGTGTGAAAAATATGAGGAGCATGAAAAGCTGTGAAATATATGAGAAGCCTGAAAAGTTGTGAAAAATATGAGGAGCATAAAACGGTCTGAAAAATAAGACGAGCATGAAAAGTTCTGAAAAATATGTAAAGCATTAAAAGGTGTCAAAAATATGAGGAGCATGAAAACATGTGAAAAATATCAAGAGCACAAAAAGGTTTCAAAAATGTGAGGAAACTGCAAAGGTGTGAAAAATATGAAGAGCATGAAACGGTCTGAAAAACATGAGGAGCATGAAACACTCTAAAAAATATGAGGAACATGAAAAGGTGTGAAAAATATGAAGAGCATGAAAAGGTGGGAAAAATATGAGGAGCATGTAACGGTTTGAAAAATATGAGGAGCATGAAACGGTCTGAAATATATGAGGAGCATGAAAAGGTGTCATTAATATGAGGAGTATGAAACGGTGTGAAAAATACGAAGATCATAAAAGGTATGAAAAATATGAAGAGCATGAAAAGGTGTGAAAAACACGAAGAGCATGAAAAGGTGTGAAAAATACGAAGAGCATGAAAAGGTGTGAAAAACACGAAGAGCATGAAAGTGTGTGAAAAACACGAAGCGCGTGAAAAGGTGGGAAAATTTGAAGAGAAGGAAATGGTGTGAAAAATACGAAGGGCATGAAAAGGTCTGAAAAATACGAGGAGCATGAAAAGTTTTTTTAAAATATGAGGAGCATGAAACAGTCTCAAAAATATGAGGAGCATGAAAAGGTGTCAAGAATATGAGGACCATGAAACGGTGTGAAAATATGAAGAGCATCAACCGGTCTGAAAAATATGAAGAGCTTCAAAATGTCAAAAATGTAAGGGGCATGAAAAGGTATGAAAAATATGATGAGAATGAAACGGAATGAAAAATTTGAGGAGCATGAAAAGGTGTGAAAAACACGAAGAGCATGAAAAGGTGTAAAAATACGAGGAACATGAAAAGGTGTGAAAAATATGACGGGCATGAAATGGTCTGAAAAATACGAGGACCGTGAAAAGGTCTGAAAAATACGAGGAGCGTGAAAAGGTCTGAAAAATCCCAGGAGCATGAAATGGTCTGAAAAAAATGAGGACAATGAAAAGGTGTCAAAAATATGAGGAGCATGAAAAGGTGTGAAAATATGAAGAGCATGAAACGGTGTGAAAAATCTGAAGAGCTACAAAAGGTGTCAAAAATATGAGGGCATGAAAAGGTGTGCCAAATATGTGGAACATGAAACGGTATGATAAAATGAGGAGCAGGAAACGGTGTGAAAAATATGAGAAGCATGAAAAGCTGTGAAATATATGAGAAGCCTGAAAAGTTGTGAAAAATATGAGGAGCATAAAACGGTCTGAAAAATAAGACGAGCATGAAAAGTTCTGAAAAATATGTAGAGCATTAAAAGGTGTCAAAAATATGAGGAGCATGAAAACGTGTGAAAAATATGAAGAGCACAAAAGGTTTCAAAAGTGTGAGGAAACTGCAAAGGTGTGAAAAATATGAAGAGCATAAAAAGTTGTCCAAAATATGAGGAGCATGAAAAGTTTTTAAAAATTGGAGGAACACGAAACGTTCTGAAAAATATGAGGAGCATGTAACGGTCTGAAAAATATGAGAAGCATGAAAAAGTGTCAAAAACATGAGGAGCATGAAACGATCTGGAAAATATGAGGAGCATGAAACGGTCTGAAAAATATGAGGAGCATGAAACGGTCTGAAAAATATGAGGAGCATGAAAAGGTGTGAAAATATGAAGAGCATGGAAAGGTGTCAAAAATATTAGGAGCATTTAAAGGTGTGAAAAATATGAGGAGCATGAAACTGTATGAAAAATATGAGGAGCATGAATGGTCTGAAAAATATGAGGAGCATGAAATGGTCTGAAAAATATGAGGAGCCTGAAAAGTAGTCAAAAATATGAGCAGCATGAAAGGTGTGAAAAAAAACGAAGCGCATGAAAAGTGTGGAAAATACGAAGAGCATTAAAAGTTGTGAAAAATACGAGGAGCTTGGAAAGGTGTGAAAAGTACGAGGAGCATGAAAAGGTGTGAAAAACACGAAGAGCATGAAATGGTGTGAAAAATACGAAGAGCATGAAAAGTGTGGAAAATACGAAGAGCATTAAAAGTTGTGAAAAATACGAGGAGCTTGGAAAGGTGTGAAAAATACGAGGAGCATGAAAAGGTCTGAAAAATATATAGAGCATTAGAGAGGTGTCAAAAATATGAGGAGCATGAAAAGGTGTCAAAAATATGAGGAGCATGAAAACGTGTGAAAAATATGAGGAGAATGAATCTGTATGAAAAATAAGAGCAGCATGAAACGGTGTGAAAAATATGAAGAACATGAAAAGTTGTGAAAAATATGAGTAGCATGAAAAGGTGTTAAAAATATGGAGAGCATGAAACGTCAGAAAAATATGAGGAGCATGCAACGGTCTGAAATATATGAGAAGCATGATACAGTCTGAAATATATGAGGAGCATGAATATGTGTCAAAAATATGAGGAGAATGAAATGGTGAGAAAAATTTGAAGAGCCTGAAAATGTGTGAAAAATATGAGGAGTACGAAAAGGTGTGAAAAATACGAAGAGGATGAAAAGGTGTGAAAAATATGAAGAGCATGAAAAGGTGTGAAAAATACGAAGAGGATGAAAAGGTGTGAAAGATATGAAGAGCATGAAAAGATGTGAAAAATACGAAGTGATGAAAAGGTTTGAAAAATATGAAGAGTAAGAAAAGGTATGAAAAATATGAACATCATTAAAAGGTGTGAAAAATACGATGAGCATGAAAAGGTGTGAAAAATATGAATAGCCGGAAAAGTGAGAAAAATATGACGAGCATGAAAAGCTGTGAAAAATACGAGGAGCATGAAAAGGTCTGAAAAATAGGAGCAGCATGAAAAGGTCTGAAGAATACGAGGAGCATGAAAAGCTGTGAAAAATACGAGGAGCATGTAAAGGTCTGAAAAATATGAGGAGCATGAAAACCTGTGAAAAATACGAGGAGCATTAAAAGGTCTGAAGAATACGAGGAGCACGAAAAGCTGTGAAAAATACGAGGAGCATGTAAAGGTCTGAAAAATATGAGGAGCATGAAAACCTGTGAAAAATACGAGGAGCATTAAAAGGTCTGAAGAATAGGAGGAGCATGAAATGCTGTGAAAAATACGAGGAGCATGAAAAGGTCTGAAGAATACTAGGAGCATGAAAAGGTCTGAAAAATATGAGGAGCATGAAAACCTGTGAAAAATACGAGGAGCATGAAAAGGTCAGAAAAATACGAGGAGCATGAAACGCTGTGAAAAATACGAGGAGCATGAAAAGGTGTGAAAAATACGAAGAGCATGAAACAGTCTCAAAAATATGAGGAGCATGAAAAGGTGTCAAAAATATGAGGACCATGAAACGGTGTGAAAAATGAAGAGCATGAAACGGTCTGAAAAATATGAAGAGCTTCAAAAGTGTTCAAAAATATAAGGGGCATGAAAAGGCATGAAAAATATGAGGAGCATGAAAAGGTGTAAAAACACGAAGAGCATGAAAAGGTGTGAAAAATATGAAGAGCATGAAAAGGTGTGAAAAATACGAGGAGCATGAAAAGGTGTGAAAAATACGACGGGAATGAAAAGGTCTGAAAAATACGAGGACTGTGAAAAGGTCTGAAAAATACGAGGAGCTTGAAAAGGTCGGAAAAATTTTAGGAGCATGAAAAGGTCTGAAAAATACGAGGAGGATTAAAAGGTCTGAAAAATCCCTGGAGCATGAAATGGTCTGAAAAATATGAGGACAATGAAAAGGTGTCAAAAATATGAGGAGCATATAAAGGTGTGAAAAATATGAGGAGCATGAAAACGTGTCAAAAATATGAGGAGCATGAAAGGTGTGAAAATATGAAGAGCATGAAATGGTGTGAAAAATCTGAAGAGCTTCAAAAGGTTTCAAAAATATGAGAGCATGAAAAGGTGTGCCAAATATGAGGAACATGAAATGGTATGAAAAATATTAGAACAGGAAACGGTGTGAAAAATATGAGAAGCATGAAAAGCTGTGAAATATATGAGAAGCCTGAAAAGTTGTTAAAAAATATGAGGAGCATAAAAGGCTCTGAAAAATATGAGGAGCATGAAACGGTCTGAAAAATACGAGGAGCATGAAAAGGTCTGAAAAATAAGTAGAGCATTAAAATGTGTGAAAAATATGAGGAGCATGAAAAGGTTTCAAAAATGTGAGGAAACTGTAAAGGTGTGAAATATATGAAGAGCATGAAACGGTCTGAAAAATATGAGGAGCATAAAATGCTCTGAAAAATACGAGGAGCATGAAAAGGTCTGAAAAATATGTAGAGCTTTAAAAGGTGTCAAAAATATGAGGAGCATGAAAACGTGTTAAATATATGAAGAGCATGAAAAGATTTCAAAAATGTGAGGAATATGTAAAGGTGTGAAAAATATGAAGAGCATGAAACGGTCTGAAAAATATGAGGAGCATGAAATGCTCTGAAAAATACGGAGAGCATGAAAAGGTCAGAAAAATAGGAGGAGCATGAAAAGGTTTGAAAAATATGAAGTGCATGAAAAGGAGTGAAAAATATGAAGAGCATGAAAAGGTGTGAAAAATATGAGGAGCATGAAAAGATGTTAAAATATGGAGAGTATGAAACGGTCTGAAAAATATGAGGAGCATGCAACGGTCTGAAAAATATGAGGAGCATGATACAGTATGAAAAATATGAGGAGCATGAATATGTGTCAAAAATATGACAAGAATGAAATGGAGAGAAAATTTGAAGAGCCTGAAAATGTGTGAAAAATATGAGGAGTATGAAAAGGTGTCAAAAATACAAAGAGGATGAAAAGGTGTGAAAAATATGAAGAGTATGAAAAGGTGTGAAAAATATGAAGTGATGAAAAGATTTGAAAAATATGAAGAGTAAGAAAAGGTATGAAAAATATGAAGAGCATGAAAAGGTGTGAAAATGCAAGAAGCATGAAAAGGTGTGAAAAATACGAGGAGCATGAAAATGTGTGAAAAATATGAATAGCCGGAAAAGTGAGAAAAATATGAGGTGAATGAAAAGCTGTGAAAAATACGAGGAGCATGAAAAGGTCTGAAAAATAGGAGCAGCATGGAAAGATCTGAAAAATACGAGGAGCATGAAAATTTCTGAAGTATACGAGGAGCATGAAAAGCTGTGAAAAACACGAGTAGCATGAAAAGGTCTGAAAAATATGAGGAGCATGAAAATCTGTGAAAAATACGAGGAGCATGAAAAGGTGTGAAAAATACAAGGAGCATGAAAATGTCTGAAAAATAGGAGCAGCATGAAAAGGTCTGAAAAATACGAGGAGCATGAAAAGGTGTAAAAAATACGAGGAGCATGAAAAGGTGTGAAAATTACGAGGAGCATGAAAAGGTGTGAAAAATATGAAGAGCATGAAACGGTCTGAACAATATGAGAAGCATGAAATCGTCTGAAAAATACGAGGAGCATGAAAAGTTCTGAAAAATATGTATAGCATGAAAAGGTGTCAAAAATCTGAGGAGCATGAAAAAGTGTGAAAATACGAGGAGCATGAAAAAGTCTGAAAAATAGGAGGAGCCTGAAAAGGTCTGAAAAATTGGAGGAGCATGAGATGGTCTGATAAAAACGAGGAACATGAAGGTGTTAAAAATATGAAGAGCATGAAAAGGTGTCAAAAATATTAGGAGAATATAAACGTGTGAAAAATATGAGGAGCATTAAATTGTATGAAAAATATTTGGAGCATGAAACGCTGTGAACAATATGAAGAGCATGAAAAGGTGTGAACAATATGAAGAGCATGAAACGGTCTGAAAAATATGAAGAGCATGAAACGGTCTGAAATATATGAGGAGCATAAAATGGTGGGAAAAATATGAGGAGCATGAAACGGTGTTAAAAATATGAAGATCATGAAATTTGTGAAAAGTGTGAGGAACAGGAAATGGTGTGAAAAATACGAGGAGCATGAAAAGCTCTGAAAAATACGAAGAGCATGAAAAGGTGTGAAATGTACAAGGAGTATGAATGTATGAAAAATTTGAAAAGGTGTGAAAAATATGAGGAGCATGAAACGGTATGAAAAATATGAGGAGCAGGAAACGGTGTGAAAAATATGAGGGGCATGAAAAGCTGTGAAATATATGAGAAGCATGAAAAGTTGTGAAAAATATGAGGAGCATGAAACGCTCTGAAAAATATGAGGAGCATGAAACGGTCTGAAAAAAACGAGGAGCATGTAAAGGTCTGAAAAATAAGTAGAGCACTAAAAGGTGTGAAAAATATGAGGAGCATGAAAACGTGTGAAAAATATGAAGAGCATGAAAAGGTTTCAAAAATGTGAGGAAACTGTAAAGGTGTGAAATATATGAAGAGCATGAAACGGTCTGAAAAATATGAGGAGCATAAAATGCTCTGCAAAATACGAGGAGCATGCAAAGGTCTGAGAAATATGTAGAGCATTAAAAGGTGTCAAAAATATGAGGAGCATGAAAACGTGTTAAAAATATGAAGAGCTTGAAAAGATTTCAAAAATGTGAGGAACATGTAAAGGTGTGAAAAATATGAGAGAATGAAACGGTCTGAAAAATATGAGGAGCATGAAATGCTCTGAAAAATACGGGGTGCATGAAAAGGTCTGAAAAATATGAGGAGCATGAAAAGGTCTGAAAAATATGAAGAGCATTAAAAGGTGTCAAAAATATGAGGAGCATGAAAACGTGTTAAAAATATGAAGAGCATGAAAAGATTTCAAAAATGTGAGGAACATGTAAAGGTGTGAAAAATATGAGAGCATGAAACGGTCTGAAAAATATGAGGAACATGAAATGCTCTGAAAAATATGGGGTGCATGTAAAGCTCTGAAAAATATGTAGAGCATGAAAAGGTGTGAAAAATATGAAGAGCATGAAAAGGTGTGAAAAATATGAGGAGCATGAAAAGATGTTAAAAATATGGAGAGTATGAAACGGTCTGAAAAATATGAGGAGCATGCAACAGTCTGAAAAATATGAGGAGCATGATACAGTCTGAAATATATGAGGAGCATGAATATGTGTCAAAAATATGAGGAGAATGAAATGGTGAGAAAAATTTGAAGAGCCTGAAAATGTGTGAAAAATATGAGGAGTATGAAAAGGTGTGAAAAATATGAAGAGGATGAAAAGGTGTGAAAAATACGAAGAGCATGAAAAGATGTGAAAAATTCGAAGTGATGAAAAGGTTTGAAAAATATGAAGAGCAAGAAAAGGTATAAAAAATATGAAGAGCATGAAAAGGTGTGAAAAAAACGAAGAGCATGAAAGGTGTGAAAAATACGAGGAGCATCAAAAGTTGTGAAAAATATGATAACCATGAAATGGTGTGAAAAATATGAATAGCCAGAAAAGTCAGAAAAATATGAGGAGTATGAAAAGCTGTGAAAAATACGAGGAGCATGAAAAGGTCTGAAAAATAGGAGCAGCATGAAAAGGTCTGAAAAATACGAGGTGCAAGAAACGCTGTGAAAAATACGAGGACCATGAAAAGGTCTGAAGAATACGAGTAGCATGAAAAGCTGTGAAAAATATGAGGAGCATGAAAAGGTCTGAAAAATATGAGGAGCATGAAAACCTGTGAAAAATACGAGGAGCATTAAAAGGTCTGAAGAATAGGAGGAGCATGAAACGCTGTGAAAAATACGAGGAGCATTAAAAGGTCTGAAGAATACGAGGAGCACGAAAAGCTGTGAAAAATACGAGGAGCATGAAAAGGTGTGAAAAATACAAGGAGCATGATAAGGCGTGAAAAATACAAAGAGCATGAAACGGTGTGAAAATTACGAGGAGCATGACAAGGTCTGAAGAATACGAGGATCATGAAAAAGTGTGAAAAATACGAGGAGCATGAAACGCTGTGAAAAATACGAGGAGCATGAAAAGGTCTGAAAAATATGAGGAGCATGAAAATCTGTGAAAAATACAAGGAGCATGAAAAGGTTTGAACAATTCAAGTAGCATGATAAGGCGTGAAAAATACGGGGAGCATGAAACGCTGTGAAAATTACGAGGAGCATGAAAAGGTCTGAAGAATACGAAGAGCATGAAAAGGTGTGAAAAATACGAGGAGCATGAAAAGGTGTGATAATTACGAGGAGCATGAAATGGTCTGAAGAATACGAGGAGCATGAAAAGGTGTGAAAAATATGAAGAGGATGAAAAGTTCCGAAAAATATGAGGAGCATGTAACGGTTTGAAAAATATGAGGAGCATGAAAAGGTGTCAATAATATGAGGAATATGAAACGGTGTGAAAAATTCAAAGATCATGATAAGCTGTGAAAAATAAGAAGAGCATGAAAAGGTTTGAAAAACACGAAGAGCATGAAAAGGTGTGAAAAACACGAAGAGCATGAAAATCTGTGAAAAACACGAAGCTCATGAAAAGGTGGGAAAATTTGAAGAGGAGGAAACGGTGTGAAAAATACGAGGAGGATCAAAAGGTATAAAAAATATGAAGAGCATGAAACAGTCTCAAAAATATGAGGAGCATGAAAAGGTGTCAAAAATATGAGGACCATGAAACAGTGTGAAAATTAGAGAAGAGCATGAAACGCTCTGAAAAATATGAAGAGCTTCAACAGTGTTCAAAAATATAAGGGGCATGAAAAGGTATGAAAAATATTAGGAGCATGAAACTGTATGAAAAATTTGAGGAGCATGAAAAGGTGTAAAAACATGAAGAGCATGAAAAGGTGTGAAAAATATGAAGAGCATGAAAAGGTGTGAAAAATATGAGGAGCATGAAAAGGTGTGAAAAATACAACGGGCATGAAAAGGTCTGAAAATACGAGGACCATGAAAAGGTCTGAAAAATACAAGGAGCGTGAAAAGGTCGGAAAAATTTGAGGAGCATGAAAAGGTCTGAAAAATACGAGGATGATTAAAAGGTCTGAAAAATCCCAGGAGCATGAAACGGTGTGAAAAATATGAGGACAATGAAATGGTGTCAAAAATATGAGGAACATGAAGGTGTGAAAAATATGAAGAGCATGAAAACGTGTCAAAAATATAAGGAGCATGAAAGGTTTGAAAATATGAAGAGCATGAAACGGTGTGAAAAATCTGAAGAGCTACAAAAGGTTTCAAAAATATGAGGGCATGAAAAGGTGTGCCAAATATGAGGAACATGAAACGGTATGAAAAATATTAGAAGCAGGAAACGGTGTGAAAAATATGAGGAGCATGAAAAGCTGTGAAATATATGAGAAGCCTGAAAAGTTGTGAAAAATATGAGAAGCATAAAACGGTCTGAAAAATATGAGGAGCATGAAAAGCTGTGAAATATATGAGGAGCATGAAACGGTCCGAAAAATATGAGGAGCATGAAAAGGTGTGAAAAATTTAGTAGCATGAAATGGTGTCAAAAATATGAGGAGCAGGTAAAGGTGTGAAAAATATGCGGAGCATCAATCTGCATGAAAAATATGAAGAGCACGAAATGGTGTGAAAAATATGAAGAGCATGAAAAGGTGTGAAAAATATGAAGAGCATGAAAATGTGTGAAAAATATGAGGAGCATGTACAGGGGTGAAAAATATGAGGAGCATGAAACGGTCCACAAAATATGACGAGCATGAAAAGGTGTCAAAAATATGAGGAGCATGAAAATTTGTGAAGAACACGAACAGCATGATAAGGTGTGAAATACACGAACAGCATGAAAACGTGGGAATATTTGAAGAGGATAAAAAGGTGTGAAAAATACGAAGAGCATGAAAAGGCGTGAAAAATATGAAGAGCATGAAAAGGCATGAAAAATATGAATAGCATGAAAATGTGTCAAAAATATGAGGAGCATGAAACGGTATGAAATATATGAAGAGCATGAAAAGGTGTGAAAAATACGAGGAGCATGAAAAGGTGTGAAAAATACGAGGAGCATGAAGGGTGTGAAAAATACGAGGATCATGAAAGGGGTGAAAAATACGAAGAGTATGAAAATGTGTGAAAAATACGAGGAGCGTGAAAAGGTGTGAAAAATATGAGCAGCATGAAAAGGTGTGAAAAATACGAGCAGCATGAAAAGGTGTGAAAAATACGAGGAGCATGAAAAGGTGTGAAAAATATGAAAAGCATGAAAATGTGTGAAAAATATGAGGAGCATGTAATAGTGTGTAAAATATGAGGAGCATGACACTGTATGAAAAATATGAGGAGCATTAAAAGGTGTGAAAAACAAGAAGAGCATGAAAAGGTGTGAAAAATATCAAGAGCATGAAAAGGTCTGAAAAATTTGAAGAGCTTCAAAAGGTGTCAAAAATATGAGGGGCATGAAAAGGTGTGAAAAAATGAGGAGCATGAAACGGTATGAAAAATATGAGGAGCAGGTAACGGTGTGAAAAATATGAGGAGCATTAAAAGCTGTGAAATATATGAGTAGGATGAAAAGGTGTGAAAATATGAAGAGCATGAAACGGTGTGAAAATTTTCAAGAGCTTCAAAAGGTGTCAAAAATATGAGGGGCATAAAAAGTTGTGAAAAATATGAGGAGCTTGTAACGGTATGAAAAATATGAGGAGCAGGAAACGGTGTGAAAAATATGAGGAGCAAGAAAAGCTTTGAAATATATGAGAAGCCTGAAAAGTTGTGAAAAATATGAGGAGCATAAAACGGTCTGAAAAATATGAGGAGCATGAAACGGTCTGAAAAATAGGAAGAGCATTAAACGGTCTGAAAAATACGAGGAGCATGAAAAGGTCTGAAAAATATGTAGAGCATGAAAAGGTGTCAAAATATGAGGAGCATGAAAACGTGTGAAAAATATGAAGAGCCTGTAAAGGTTTCAAAAATGTGAGGAAACGGTAAAGGTGTGAAAAATATGAAGAGCATGAAACGGTCTGAAAAATATGAGGAGCATGAAATGCTCTGAAAAATATGAGGAGCATGAAAAGGTCTGAAAAATATGTAGAGCATTAAAAGGTGTCAAAAATATGAGGAGCACAAAAACGTGTGAAAAATACGAGGAGCATGAAAAGGTGAGAAAAATACGAGGAGCATGGAAAAGTCTGAAAAATAGGAGGAGCGTGAAAAGGTCTGAAATATCCGAGGAGCATGAAATGGTCTGAAAAATACGAGGAGCATGGAAAGGTGTTAAAAAAATGAAGAGCATGAAAAGGTTTTCAAAAATATGAGGAGAATGTAAACGTGGGAAAAATATGAGGAGCATGAAATTGTATGAAAAGTATTTGGAGCATGAAACCGTGTGAACAATATGCAGAGCATGAAAAGGTGTGAAAAATATGAGGAGCATGAAACGGTCTGAAAAATATGAGGAGCATGAAAAGGTCTGATAAATATGAGGAGCATGAAAAGGTGTCAAAAATATGAGGAGCACGAAACGGTGTGAAAAATATGAAGAGCATGAAATTTGTTAAAAATATGAGGAGCAGGAAAAAGTGTGAAAAATTTGAGGAGCATGAAAAGCTCTGAAAAATACAAAGGGCATGAAAAGGTGTGAAATATACGAGGAGCATGAATGTATGAAAAATATGAAAAGGTGTGAAAAAATCGAGGAGCATTAAAAGGTCTGGAAAATACGAGGAGCATGAAAAATTCTGAAAAATACGAGGAGCATGAAAAAGTCTGAAAAATAGGAGGAGCCTGAAAAGGTCTGAAAAAGACGAGGAGAATGAATGTATGAAAAATATGAAACGGTGTGAAAAATACGAAGAGCATGAAAAGGTGTGAAAAATATGAGGAACATGAAAAGATTTGAGAAATACGTAGAGGATGAAAAGGTTTGAAAAATACGAAGTGCATGAAAAGGTTTGAAAAATATGAAGAGCATGAAAAGGTGTGAAAAATACGAAAGGCATGAAAAGGTGTGAAAAACAAGAAGAGCATGAAAAGGTGTGAAAAATACGAAGAGCATGAAAAGGTTTGAAAACCACAACAGCATGAAAATGTGGGAAAATTTGAAGAGCATGAAAAGGTGTGAAAAATACGAGGAGCATGAAAAGGCGTGAAAAACACGAAGAGCATGAAAAGGTGTGAAAAATACGAAGAGCATGAAAAGGTTTGAAAAATACGAGGAGCATGAAAAGGTCTGAAAAATATGAGGAGCATGAAAATTTCTGAAAAATATGAGAAGCATCAAAAGATATGAGAAATACGAGGAGCATGAAAAGGTGTGAAAAATATGAAGAGCATGAAAAGGTGTCAAAATAATGAGGAGAATAAAAAGCTGTGAAAAATATGAGGAGCATGAAAAGATGTGAAAAACACGAAGAGTATGAAAAGCTGTGAAAAACACGAACAGCATGAAAATGTGGGAAAATTTGAAGAGCATGCAAAGGTGTGAAAAATATGAAGAGCACGAAAAGGTGTGAAAAATACGAAGGGCATAAAAGGTGTAAAAAATACGAGGAGCATGAAAAGGTCTGAAAAATACGAGGAGCATGAAACAGTCTGAAAGATACGAGGAGCGTGAGAAGGTCTGAAAAATACGAGGAGCGTGAAAAGGTGTGAAAATTAAGAGGTGCGTGAAAAGGTCTGAAACATAAGAGAAGCGTGAAAAAGTCTAAAAAATAGGAGGAGCGTGAAATGGTGTGAAAAATATTATGATCATGAAACGGTCTGCAAATTATGAGGAGCAAGAAAAGGTTTGAAAAATATGAGGTTTGAAAATGTCAGAAACATACAAGGAGCATGAAAAGGTTTGAAAAATATTAGGAGCATGAAAAGGTGTGAAAAATATGAAGATATTGGTTTTCTCTGGAGTGCCATCAAGGAAACCAAGGCTCCATTCACGTTTGATATGGAACAAGGAATTGCTCTGCACGCAATTCAGGGGAATAGGGCCTCATCTCGCGGCGAGGGGGAAGGCTCATGGTTTTTCTCTAGTTGTGGCCGGAACCTGGGGTATATTCTCGAGTTACGACGGGGAGGGCCCTTCCAGACACGTGTTTGTTCAGCGACGTCAGGACTCCTGCCTAGGTGCGAGGGACACCTCGGGATTCTCCTCGAGTCTTGGCATGGCAATTGGGACGCGTCTCCACGTGAGGTCGGAGACCCAGCGTCCCTATCGACGTGCCACAGGGATCCTGCGACTCCTATCAATTTTCAAGAGGAGTCAGGCATCGTCTCCTTTGGAAGAATTGATCTCCGCGGACCTCTCGAGTTTTCAAAGGATGTGAGGCCTCCGGTCGCGATGAGGCGGAGAACGAGGTCTATCTCTGTGGTCTCCACAGGGGTTTCAGACATCCCTTCGTCTTGGGAGATGCAAGACGAGCCTGCATTCAATTCACTGCAGGGATATCCGGCCTTACTTCGATTCAAAGCATCTCAGTGTCCATTCCACTTGAGGCCACAAACTCAGGATCCCTCTCACATACCTGTAGCTGAGAGAAGCCTCCTCTTGAGGTACTTTTGGAAAGTTGGTATTCCTCTTGAGTCGAAGCGAGGGACTAAGCTCTCATCTCGAGTTGATTTGGGGTCCACGGAGCCCTTTCTTGTTGCTACAGTGACCTCAGGATCCCTCTAGACTTGAAACAGTGATCTTGGATTTTCTCTGGAGTGCCATCAAGGAAATCAAGTCTCCTTTCACGTTTGATGTGGAACACGGAATTGCTCTGCACGCAGTGCAGGGGAATCGGGCCTCATCTCGCGGCGAGAGGGAAGTCTCATGGTTTTTCTGGAGTTGCGGCCAGAACCTGGGGTATATTCTCGAGTTACGACAGGAAGGGCCCTTCCAGACACGTGTTTGTTCAACGATGTCAGGACTCCTGCCTAGGTGCGAGGGACACCTCGGTATTCTCCTCGAGTCTTGGCATGGCATTTGGGACGCATCTGCACGTGAGGCGGGAGACCCAGGGTCCCTTTGCACGTGCCACAGGGATCCTGGGACTCCTATCATTTTCAAGAGGAGTCAGGCTTCGTCTCCTTTGGAAGCATTGATCTCCGCCGACCTCTCGAGTTTTCTTTTTTTTTTTTATTTTATTTTTTTTTCCAGTGGGTTTTGTCATACATTGATATGAATCAGCCATGGATTTACATGTATTCCCAATCCCGATCCCCCCTCCCACCTCCCTCTCCACCCGATTACTCTGGGTCTTCCCAGTGCACCAGGCCGGAGCACTTGTCTCGTGCATCCCTCCTGGGCTGGTGATCTGTTTCACCATAGATAGTATACATGCTGTTCTTTTGAAATATCCCACCGTCACATTCTCCCACTAAGTTCAAAAGTCTGTTCTGTATTTCTGTGTCTCTTTTTCTGTTCTGCATATAGGGTTATCGTTATCACCTTTCTAAATTCCATATACATGTGTCAGTATGCTGTAATGTTCTTTATCTTTCTGGCTAACTTCACTCTGTATAACGGGCTCCATCTTCATCCATCTCATTAGGACTGGTTCAAATGAATTCTTTTTAATGGCTGAGTAATATTCCCTGGTGTATATGTACCACATCTTCCTTATCCATTCATCTGCTGATGGGCATCTAGGTTGCTTCCATGTCCTGGCTATTATAAACTGTGCTGCGATGAACATTGGGGTGCACGTGTCTCTTTCAGATCTGGTTTCCTCAGTGTGTATGCCCAGAAGTGGGATTGCTGGGTCATATGGCAGTTCTATTTCCAGTTTTTTAAGAAATCTCCACACTGTTTTCCATAGCGGCTGTACTAGTTTGCATTCCCACCAACAGTGTAAGAGGGTTCCCTTTTCTCCACACCCTGTCCAGCATTTATTGCTTGTAGACTTTTGGATAGCAGCCATCCTGACTGGCGTGTAATGGTACCTCATTGTGGTTTTGATTTGCATTTCTCTAATAATGAGTGATGTTGAGCATCTTTTCATGTGTTTGTTAGCCATCTGTATGTCTTCTTTGGAGAAATGTCTGTTTAGTTCCTTGGCCCATTTTTTGATTGGGTCATTTATTTTTCTGGAATTGAGCTGCAGGAGTCGCTTGTATATTTTTGAGATTAATCCTTTGTCTGTTTCTTCATTTGCTATTATTTTCTCCCAATCTGAGGGCTGTCTTTTCACCTTACTTATAGTTTCCTTTGTAGTGCAAAAGCTTTTAAGTTTCATTAGGTCCCATTTGTTTAGTTTTGCTTTTATTTCCAATATTCTGGGAGGTGGGTCATAGAGGATCTTGCTTTGATTTATGTCAGAGTGTGTTTTGCCTATGTTCTCCTCTAGGAGTTTTATAGTTTCTGGTCTTACATTTAGATCTTTAATCCATTTTGAGTTTATTTTTGTGTATGGTGTTAGAAAGTGTTCTAGTTTCATTCTTTTACAAGTGGTTGACCAGTTTTCCCAGCACCACTTGTTAAAGAGGTTGTCTTTTTTCCATTGTATATCCTTGCCTCCTTTGTCAAAGATAAGGTGTCCATAGGTTCGTGGATTTATCTCTGGGCTTTCTATTCTGTTCCATTGATCTATATTTCTGTCTTTGTGCAAGTACCATACTGTCTTGATGACTGTGGCTTTGTAGTAGAGTCTGAAGTCAGGCAGGTTGATTCCTCCAGTTCCATTCTTCTTTCTCAATACTACTTTGGCTATTCGAGGCTTTTTGTGTTTCCATACAAATTGTGAAATTCTTTGGTCTAGTTCTGTGAAAAATACCGTTGGTAGCTTGATAGGGATTGCATTGAATCTATAGACTGCTTTGGGTAGAATAGCCATTTTGACAATATTAATTCTTCCAATCCATGAACATGGTATGTTTCTCCATCTGTTTGTGTCCTCTTTGTTTTCTTTCATCAGTGTTTTATAGTTTTCTATGTATAGGTCCTTTGTTTCTTTAGGTAGATATACTCCTAAGTATTTTATTCTTTTTGTTGCAATGGTGAATGGTATTGTTTCCTTAATTTCTCTGTCTGTTTTTTCATTGTTAGTATATAGGAATGCAAGGGATTTCTGTGTGTTAATTTTATATCCTGCAACTTTACTATATTCATTGATTAGCTCTAGTAATTTTCTGGTAGAGTCTTTAGGGTTTTCTATGTAGAGGATCATGTCATCTGCAAACAGTGAGAGTTTTACTTCTTCTTTTCCTATCTGGATTCCTTTTACTTCTTTTTCTGCTCTGACTGCTGTGGCCAGAACTTCCAACACTATGTTGAATAGTAGTGGTGAGAGTGGGCACCCTTGTCTTGTTCCTGATTTCAGGGGAAATGCCTTCAATTCTTCACCATTGAGGGTGATGCTTGCTGTGGGTTTGTCATATATAGCTTTGATTATGTTGAGGTATGTTCCTTCTATTTCTGCTTTTTGGAGAGTTTTAATCATAAATGAGTGTTGAATTTTGTCAAAGGCTTTCTCTGCATCTATTGAGATAATCATATGGTTTTTATCTTTCAATTTGTTAATGTGGTGTATTACATTGATTGATTTGCGGATATTAAAGAATCCTTGCATTCCTGGGATAAAGCCCACTTGGTCATGGTGTATGATTTTTTTAATATGTTGTTGGATTCTGTTTGCTAGAATTTTGTTAAGGATTTTTGCATCTATGTTCATCAGTGATATTGGCCTGTAGTTTTCTTTTTTTGTGGCATCTTTGTCTGGTTTTGGAATTAGGGTGATGGTGGCCTCATAGAATGAGTTTGGAAGCTTACCTTCTTCTGCAATTTTCTGGAAGAGTTTGAGTAAGATAGGTGTTAGCTCTTCTCTAAATTTTTGGTAGAATTCAGCTGTGAAGCCATCTGGTCCTGGGCTTTTGTTTGCTGGAAGATTTTTGATGACAGTTTCGATTTCCTTGCTTGTGATGGGTCTGTTAAGATCTTCTATTTCTTCCTGGTTCAGTTTTGGAAAGTTGAACTTTTCTAAGAATTTGTCCATTTCATCCAAGTTGTCCATTTTATTGGCATAGAGCTGCTGTTAGTAGTCTCTTATGATCCTTTGTATTTCAGTGTTGTCTGTTGTGATCTCTCCATTTTCATTTCTAATTTTGTTAATTTGGTTCTTCTCTCTTTGTTTCTTAATGAGTCTTGCTAATGGTTTGTCAATTTTGTTTATTTTTTCAAAAAACCAGCTTTTAGCTTTGTTGATTTTTGCTATGGTCTCTTTAGTTTCTTTTGCATTTATTTCTGCCCTGATTTTTAAGATTTCTTTCCTTCTGCTAACTCTGGGGTTCTTCATTTCTTCCTTCTCTAATTGCTTTAGGTGTAGAGTTAGGTTATTTAATTGGTTTTCTCCTGTTTCTTGATGTAAGCCTGTAATGCTATGAACCTTCCCCTTAGCACTGCTTTTACAGTGTCCCATAGGTTTTGGGTTGTTGTGTTTTCATTTTCATTCATTTCTATACATATTTTGATTTCTTTTTTGATTTCTTCTATGATTTGTTGGTTATTCAGAAGCGTGTTATTTAGCCTCCATATGTTTGAAATTTTAACAATTTTTCCCTGTAATTGAGATCTAATCTTACTGCACTGTGGTCAGAAAAGATGACTGGAATGATTTCAATTTTTTTGAATTTTCCAAGACCAGATTTATGGCCCAGGATGTGACCTATTCTGGAGAAGGTTCCGTGTGCACTTGAGAAAAAGGTGAAGTTGATTGTTTTGGGGTGAAATGTCCTATAGATATCAATTAGGTCTAGCTGGTCCATTGTGTCATTTAAGGTTTGTGTTTCCTTGTCAATTTTCTGTTTAGTTGATCTATCCATAATTGTGAGTGGGGTATTAAAGTCTCCCACTATTATTGTGTTACTATTAATTTCCTCTTTCATACTCGTTAGCGTTTGCCGTACATATTGCAGTGCTCCTATGTTGGGTGCATATATATTTATAATTGTTATATCTTCTTCTTCGTTTGATCCTTTGATCATTATGTAGTGTCCTTCTTTGTCTCTTTTCACATCCTTTATTTGAAAGTCTATTTTATCTGATATGAGTATTGCGACTCCTGCTTTCTTTTGGTCTCCGTTTGCATGAAATATTTTTTTCCAGCCCTTCAGTTTTAGTCTGTATGTGTCTCTTGTTTTGAGGTGGGTCTCTTGTAGACAGCATATATAGGGGTCTTGTTTTTGTACCCATTCAGCCAATCTTTGTCTTTTGGTTGGGGCATTCAACCCATTTACATTTAGGGTAATTATTGATAGGTGTGGTCTCGTTGCCATTTACTTTGTTGTTTTGGGTTCACGTTTATACAACGTTTCTGTATTTCCTGTCTAGAGAAGATCCTTTAGCATTTGTTGAAGAGCTGGTTTGGTGGTGCTGAATTCTCTCAGCTTTTGCTTATCTGTAAAGCTTTTGAATTCTCCTTCATATCTGAATGAGATCCTTGCTGGATACAGTAATCTAGGTTGTAGGTTATTCTCTTTCATTACTTTCAGTACGTCCTGCCATTCCCTTCTGGCCTGGAGGGTTTCTATATATAGATCAGCTGTTATCCTTATGGGAATCCCTTTGTGTGTTATTTGTTGTTTTTCCCTTGCTGCTTTTAATATTTGTTCTTTGTGTTTGATCTTTATTAATTTGATTAATATGTGTCTTGGGGTGTTTTGCCTTGGGTTTATCCTGTTTGGGACTCTCTGGGTTTCTTGGATTTGGGTGGCTATTTCCTTCCCCATTTTAGGGAAGTTTTCAGCTATTATCTCCTCGAGTATTTTCTCATGGCCTTTCTTTTTGTCTTCTTCTTCTGGAACTCCTATGATTCGAATGTTGGGGCGTTTCACAGTGTCCCAGAGGTCCCTGAGGTTGTCCTCATTTCTTTTGATCCTTTTTTCTTTTTTCCTCTCTGCTTCATTTATTTCCACCATTTTATCTTCTACCTCACTTATCCTATCTTCTGCCTCCGTTATTCTACTCTTGGTTCCCTCCAAAGTGTTTTTGATCTCATTCATTGCATTATTCATTTGTAATTGACTCTTTTTTATTTCTTCTAGGTCTTTATTAAACAGTTCTTGAATCTCTTCAATCTTTGTTTCCAGGCTATTTATCTGTAACTCCATTTTGTTTTCAAGATTTTGGATCATGATTATTATCATTATTCTAAATTCTTTTTCAGGTAGATTCCCTACCTCCTCCTCTTTTGTTTGACTTGGTGGGCATTTTTCATGTTCCTTTACCTGTTGGGTATTTCTTTGCCTTTTCATCTTGTTTAGATTGCTGTATCTGGAGTGGGCTTTCTGTATTCTGGAGGTCTGTGGTTCCTTTTTGTTGTGGAGGATTAACCCAGTGGGTGTGGTTAGACGATTGGCTTGTCGAGATTTCCTGGTTAGGGAAGCTTGTGTCAGTGTTCTGGTGCATGGAATTTGATTTCTTCTCTTTGGAGAGCAATGGAGTGCCCAGTAATGAGTTTTGAGATGGGTCTATGTGTTAGGTGTGACCTTGGGCAGGCTGTATGTTGATGTTCAGGGCTATGTTCCTGCATTGATGGAGAATTTGCATGGTATGTCTTGCTCTAAAACTTATTGACTCTTGTGTGGTGGTTGGTTTCAGTGTAGGTATGGAGGCTTTTGGACAGTCACTTATTACTTAAAGTTCCGTGTAGTCAGGAATTTTCTGGTGTTCTCAGGTTTTGGGCTTAAGTCTCCTGCCTCTGGATTTCAGTTTTATTCTTCCTGTAGTATCAGGACTTCTCCAACTATACAGCCCTCCTTTCGAAGACAATGGGCTGCTTTTCTAGGCGCCTGATGACCTCAGCTAGCGATCAGAAGTTGTATTGCGAAGTTTGCACTGCATTCAGTTATTCTTTTGATGAATTTGTAGGAGAGAAAGGGGTCTCGCCGTCCTACTCCTCCGCCATCTTGACTCCTCCTCCTCTCGAGTTTTCAAAGGATGTGAGGCCTCAGGTCGCGATGAGGCGGAGAACGAGGTCTTACTCTGTTGGTCTCCACAGGGGATTCAGACATCCCTTCGTCTTGGGAGATGCAAGACGAGCCTGCATTCAATTCACTGCAGGGATATCTGGCCTTACTTCGAGTCAGAGCATCTCAGTGTCCATTCCACTTGAGGCCACAAACACAGGGTCCCTCTCACATACCTGTAGCTGAGAGAAGCCTCCTCTTGAGGTGCTTGTGGAAAGTTGGTATTCCTCTTGAGTCGAAGCCAGGGACTAAGCTCTCATCTCGAGTTGATTTGGGGTCCTCGGAGCACTTTCGTGTTGCTACAGTGACCTCAGGATCCCTCTAGACTTGAGACAGTGATCTTGGGTTTTCTCTGGAGTGCCATCAAGGAAATCAAGGCTCCTTTCACGTTTGATGTGGAACACGGAATTGCTCTGCACGCAGTGCTTGGGAATCGGCCCTCATCTAACGGCGAGGGGGAAGTCTCATGGTTTTTCTCGAGTTGCGGCCGGAACCTGGGGTATATTCTCGAGTTAGGTTGAGGAGGGCCCTTCCAGACACGTGTTTGTTCAGCGACGTCAGGACTCCTGCCTAGGTGTGAGGGGCACCTCGGGATTCTCCTCGAGTCTTGGCATGGCAATTGTGACACGTCTCCACGTGAGGCGGGAGACCCAGGGTCCCTTTCCACGTGCCACAGGGATGCTGGGACTCCTATCCGTTTTCAAGAGGAGTCAGGCATTGTCTTCTTTGGAAGCATTGATCTCCGCGGATCTCTCGAGTTTTCAAAGGATGTGAGGCCTCCAGGAGCGATGAGGCGGAGAACTAGGTCTTTCTCTGTGGTCTCCACAGGCGATTCAGACAACCCTTCGTCTTCGGAGATGCAAGTCGAGCCTGCATTCAATTCACTGCAGGGATATCCGGCCTTACTTCGAGTCAGAGCATCTCGGTGTCCAATCCACTTGAGGCCACAAACTCAGGGTCCCTCTCACATACCTATAGCTGAGAGAAGCCTCCTCTTGAGGGGCTTGTGGAAAGCTGGTATTCCTCTTGAGTCGAAGCCAGGGACTAAGCTCTCATCTCGAGTTGATTTGGCATCCACGGAGCCCTTTCGTGTCGCTACAGTGACCTCAGGACCCCTCTAGACTTGAGACAGTGATCTTGGGTTTTCTCTGGAGTGCCATCAAGGAAATCAAGACTCCTTTCACGTTTGATGGGGAACACGGAATTGCTCTGCACGCAGTGCAGGGAAATCGGGCCTCATCTCGGGGCGAGGCGGAAGTCTCATGGTTTTTCTCGAGTTCCGGCCGGAACCTGTGGTATATCCTCGAGTTACGACGGGGAGGCCCCTTCCAGACACGTGTTTGTTCAGCGACGTCAGGACTCCTGCCTAGGTGCAACGGACACCTCGGGATTCTCTTCGAGTCTTGGCATGGCAACTGGGACGCGTTTCCACGTGAGGCGGGAGACCCAGGGTCCCTTTCCACGTGCCACAGGGATACTTGGACTCCTAACCATTTTCAAGAGGAGTCAGGCATCGTCTCCTTTGGAAGCATTGACCTCCGCAGACCTATCAAGTTTTCAAAGGATGTGAGGCCTCCTGTCGCGATGAGGCGTACAACTTGGTTTTTATCTGTGGTCTCCACAGGGCATTCAGAAATCCCTTCGTCTTGGGAGATGCAAGACGAGCCTGCATTCAATTCACTGCAGGGACATCCGGCCTTACTTCGAGTCAGAGCATCTCGGTGTCCATTCCACTTGAGGCCACAAACTCAGGGACGCTCTCACATACCTGTAGCTGAGAGAAGCCTCCTCTTGAGGTGCTTGTGGAAAGTTGGTATTCCTCCAGAGTCAAAGCTAGTCACTAAGCTCTCATCTCGAGTTGATTTGGGGTCCACGGAGCCCTTTCTTTTTGCTCCAGTGACCTCAGGATCCCTCTAGACTTGAGGCAGTGATCTTGGGTTTCTCTGGAGTGCCATCAAGGAAATCAAGGCTCCTTTCACGTTAGATGAGGATCACGGAATTGCTCTGCACGGAGAGCAGGGGAATCGGGCCTCATCTCTCGGCGAGGGAGAAGTCTCATGGTTTTTCTCGAGTTGCGGCCGGAACCTGGGGTATATTTTCGAGTTACGACGGGGAGGGCCCTTCCAAACACATGTTTGTTCAGCGACGTCAGGACACCTGCCTAGGTGCAAGGGACACCTCGGGATTCTCCTCGAGTCTTGGCATGGCAATTGGGACGCCTCTCCATGTGAGGCGGGAGACCCAGGGTCCCTTTCCACGTGCCACAGGGATCCTGGGACTCCTATCCATTCTCAAGAGGAGTCAGGCATCGTCTCCTTTGGAAGCATTGATCTCCGCCACCCTCTCGAGTTTTCAAAGGATGTGAGGCCTCCGGGCGCGATGAGGCAGAGAACTAGGTCTTTCTCTGTGGTCTCCACAGGGGATTCAGACATCCCTTCGTCTTGGGAGATGCAAGACGAGCCTGCATTCAATTCACTGCAGGGATATCCGGCCTTACTTCGAGTCAGAGCATCTCCGTGTCCATTCCACTTGAGGCCACAAACTCAGGGTCCCTCTCACATACCTGTAGCTGAGAGAAGCCTTCTCTTGAGTTGCTTGTCGAAAGTTGGTATTCCTCTTGAGTCGAAGCCAGGGACTAAGCTCTCATCTCGAATTGATTTGGGGTCCACGGAGATATTTCTTGTTGCTACATTGACCTAAGGATCCCTCTAGACTTGAGGCAGTGATCTTGGGTTTTCTCTTGAGTGCCATCAAGGAAATCATGGCTCCTTTCATGTTTGATGTGGAACACGGAATTGCTCTGCACGCAGTGCAGGAGAATCGACCTTAACCTCGCGGGCGAGGGGGAAGTCTCATGGTGTTTCTCGAGTTGCGGCCGGAACCTGGAGTATATTCTCGAGTTAAGACGGGGAGGGCCCTTCCAGACACGTGTTTGTTCAGCGTCGTCAGGACTTCTGCCTAGGTGCGAGGGACACCTCGGGATTCTCCTCGAGTCTTGGCATGGCAATTGGGACGCGTCTGCACGTGAGGCGCGAGACCCATGTTCCCATTCCACGTGAGACAGGGATCCTGGGACTCCAATCCATTTTCAAGAGGAGTCAGGCATCGTCTCCTTTGGAAGCATTGATCTCCGCTGACCTCTCGAGTTTTCAAAGGATTTGAGGCCTCCGGTCACGATGAAGCGGAGAACTAGGTCTTTCTCTGTGGTCTCCACAGGGGATTCATTCTTCCCTTCATCTTGGGAGATGCAAGACCAGCCTACATTCAATTCACTGCAGGGATATCCGGTTTACTTCGAGTCAGAGCATCTTGGTGTCCATTCCACTTGAGGCCACAAACTCAGGGTCCATCTCACATACCAGTAGCTGAGAGAAGCCTCCTCTTGAGGTGCTTGTGGAAAGTTGGTGTTCCTCTTGAGTCGAAGCCAGAGACTAAGCTCTCATCTCGAGTTGATTTGGGTTCCACGGAGCCCTTTCGTGTTTCTACAGTGACCTCAGGATCCCTCTAGACTTGAGACAGAGATCTTGGGTTTTCTCTGGAATGCCATCAAGGAAATCAAGGCTCCTTTAACGTTTGATGTGGAACACGGAATTGCTCTGCACGCAGTGCAGGGGAATTGGGCCTCACCTCGCGGCGAGGGGGATGTCTCATGGTATTTCTCGAGTTGTGGCCGGAACCTGGGGTATATTCTCGAGTTACGACGGGGAGGGCCCTTCCAGACCCGTGTTTGTTCAGCGACGTCAGGACTTCTGCCTAGGTGCGAGGGACACCTCGGTGTTATCCTCGAGTCTTGGCATGGCAATTGGGACGCGTCTTCACGTGATGCACGAGACCCAGGGTCCCTTTCAACGTGCGACAGGGATCCAGGGACTCCTATCCATTTTCAAGAAGAGTCAGGCATCGTCTCCTTTGGAAGCATTGATCTCCGCGGATCTCTCGAGTTTTCAAAGGATGTGAGGCCTCCGGTGGAGATCAGGCGGAGAACTAGGTCTTTCTCTGTGGTCTCCACAGGGCATTCAGTCATCCCTTCGTCTTGGGAGATGCAAGACGAGCCTGCATTCAATTCACTGCAGGGATATCCGGCCTTACTTCGAGTCAGAGCATCTCGGTGTCCATTCCACTTGAGGCCACAAACTCAGGGTCCCTCTCACATACCTGTAGCTGAAAGAAGCCTCCTCTTGAGGTGCTTGTGGAAAGTTGGTATTCCTCTTGAGTCGAATCCAGGGACTAAGCTCTGATCTCGAGTTGATTTGGGGTCCACGGATCCCTTTCCTGTTGCTACAGTGACCTCACGATCACTCTAGACTTGAGACAGTGATCTTGGGTTTTCTCTGGAGTTCCGTCAAGGAAATCAAGTCTCCTTTCAGGTTTGATGTGGAACACGGAATTGCTCAGCATGCATTGCAGGGGAATCGGGGTTCATCTCGAGGCGAGGCGGAAGTCTCATGGTTTTTCTCGAGTTGCGGCCAGATCCTGGGGTATATTCTCGAGTTACGACGCGGAGGGCCCTTCCAGACACGTGTTTGTTCATCGACGTCAGGACTTCTGCCCAGGTGCGAGGGACACCTCGGGATCCTCCTCGAGTCTTGGCATGGCAATTGGGAGGCGTCTCCCCCTGAGGCGGGAGACCCAGGGTCCCTTTACACGTGCCACAAGGATCCTGGGACTCCTATCCATTTTCAAGAGGAGTCAGGCATCGTCTCCTTTGGAAGCATTGATCTCCGCGGACCTCTCGAGTTTTCAAAGGATGTGAGGCCTCCGGTCGCGATGAGGCGGAGAACTAGTTCTTTCTCTGTGGTCTCCACAGATGATTCAGACATCCCTTCGTCTTGAGAGATGCAAGACGAGCCTGCATTCAATTCACTGCAGGGATATCTGGCCGTACTTCGAGTCAGAGCATCTCGGTGTCCATTCCACTTGAGGCCACAAACTCAGGGTCCCTCTCACATACCTGTACCTGAGAGAAGCCTCCTCTTGAGGTGCTTGTGGAAAGTTGGTATTCCACGTGAGTCGAAGCCAGGGACTAAGCTCTCATCTCGAGTTGATTTGGGGTCCACGGAGCCCTTTCGTGTTGCTACAGTGACCTCAGGATCCCTCTAGACTTGAGACAGTGATCTTGGGTTTTCTCTGGAGTGCCATCAAGGAAATCAAGGCTCCTTTCACGTTTGATGTGGAACACGGAATTGCTCTGCACGCAGTGCAGGGGAATCGGGCCTCATCTCGTGGCGAGGGGGAAGTCTCATGGTTTTTCTCGAGTTGCAGCCGGAACCTGGGGTATATTCTCGAGTTACGATGGGGAGGGCCCTTCCAGACACGTGTTTGTTCAGCGACGTCAGGACTCCTGCCTAGGTGCGAGGGACACCTCGGGATTCTCCTCGAGTCTTGGCATGGCAATTGGGACGCTTCTCCACGTGAGGCGGGAGCCCCAGAGTCCCGTTCCACGTGGCACAGGGATCCTTGGACTCCTATCCATTTTCAAGAGGAGTCATGCATCGTCTCCTTTGGAAGCATTGATCTCTGTGGACCTCTTGAATTTTAAAAGGATGTGAGGCCTCCGGTCGCGATGAGAGGGAGAACTAGGTCTTTCTCTGTGGTCTCCACAGGGGATTCAGACATCCCTTAATCTTGGGAAATACAAGACGAGCCTGCATTCAATTCACTGCAGGGATATCCGGCCTTACTTCGAGTCAGAGCATCTCGATGTCCATTCCACTTGAGGCCACAAATTGCGGGTCCCTCTCACATACCGGTAGCTGAGAGATGCCTCCCCTTGAGGTGCTTGTGGAAAGTTGGTATTCCTCTTGAGTCGAAGCCAGGGACTAAGCTCTCATCTCGAGTTGATTTTGGGTCCACGGAGCCCTTTCGTGTTGCTCCAGTGACCTCAGGATCCCTCTAGACTTGACACAGTGATCTTTGGTTTTCTCTGGATTGTCATCAAGGAAATCAAGGCTCCTTTCACGTTTGATGTGGAACACGGAATTGCTCTGCACGCAGTGCAGGGGAATCGGGCTTCATCTCGCGGCGAGGGGGAACTCTCATGGTTTTTCTCGAGTTGCGGCCGGAACCTGGGGTATATTCTCGAGTTACGACGGGGAGGGCCCTTCCAGACACGTGTTTGTTCAGCGACGTTAGAACTCCGGCCTAGGTGCGAGGGACACATCGGGATTCTCCTCGAGTCTTGCCATGGCTATTGGGACGCGTCTCCACATAAGGCGGGAGACCCAGGGTCCCTTTCCACCTGCCACAGGGATCCTGGGTCTCCTATCCATTTTCAAGAGGAATCAGGCATCGTCTCTTTTGGAAGCATTTATCTCCGCGGACCTCTCGAGTTTTCAAAGGATGTGAGGCCTCAGGTCGCGATGAGGCGGAGAATTAGGTCTTTCTCTGTGGTCTCCACACGGGATTCAGACTTCCCTTCATCTTGGGAGATGCAAGACGAGCCTGCACTCAATTCACTGCAGGGATAGAAGGCCTTACTTCGAGTCAGAGCCTCTCGGTGTCCATTCCACTTGTGGCCACAAACTCAGGGTAACTCTCACATACTTGTAGCTGAGAGAAGCCTCCTCTTGAGGTGCTTGTGGAAAGTTGGTATTCCGCTTGAGACGAAGCCAGGGACTAAGCTCTCATCTCGAGTTCATTTGGGGCCCACGGAGCCCTTTCGTGTTGCTCCAGTGACCTTAGGATCCCTCTAGACTTGAGACAGTGATCTTGGGTTTTCTCTGGAGTGCCATCAAGGAAATCAAGGCTTCGTTCACGTTTGATGTGGAACACGGAATTGCTCTGCATGCAGTGCAGGGGAATCTGGCCTCATCTCGCGGCGAGGGGGAAGTCTCATAGTTTTTCTAGAGTTGTGGCCGGATCCGGGGGTATATTCTTGAGTTACGACGGGGAGGGCACTTTCAGACATGTGTTTGTTCAGCGGCATCAGGACTCCTGCCTAGGTGCTAGGGACACCTCGGGATTCTCCTCGAGTCTTGGCATGGCAATTGGGACGCGTCTCCACGTGAGGCGGGAGACCCAGGGTCCCTTTCCACGTGCCACAGGGATCCTGGGACTCCTATCCATTTTCAAGATGAGTCAGGAATCGTCTCCTTTGGAAGCATTGATCTCCGCGGACCTCTCGAGTTTTCAAAGGATGTGAGGCCTCTGGTCGCGATGAGGTGGAGAACTAGTTCTTTATCTGTGATTTCCACAGGGGATTCAGACATCCCTTCGTCTTCGGAGATGCAAGACGAGCCTGCATTCAATTCACTGCAGGGATATCCGGCCTTACTTCGAGTCAGAGCATCTCGGTGTCCATTCCACTTGAGGCCACAAACTCAGGGTACCTCTCACATACCTGTAGCTGAGAGAACCCTCCCCTTGAGGTGCTTGTGGAAAGTTGGTATTCCTCTTGAGTCGAAGCCAGGGACTAAGATCTCATCTCGAGTTGATTTGGGGTCCACGGAGCCACTTCGAGTTGCTCCAGTGACCTCATTATCCCTCTAGACTTGAGACAGTGATCTTGTGTTTTCTCTGGAGTGCCATCAAGGAAATAAAGGCTCCTTTCACGTTTGATGTGGAACACGGAATTGCTCTGCACGCAGAGCACGGGAATCGCTCCTCATCTCGCGGTGAGGGGGAAGTCTCATTGTTTTTCTCGAGTTGCGGCCGGAACCTGGGGTATATTCTCGAGTTACGACGGGGAGAGCCCTTCAGGACACGTGTTTGTTCAGCGACGTCAGGACTCCTGCCTAGGTGCGAGGGACACCTCGGGATTCTCCTCGAGTCTTGGCATGGCAATTGGGACGCGTCTCCCCGCGAGGCAGGAGACCCAGTGTCCCTTTCCACGTGCCACAGGGATCCTTGGACTCCTATCCATTTTCAAGATGATTCAGGCATCGTCTCCTTTGGAAGCATTGATCTCCGCGGACCTCTCGAGTTTTCAAAGGATGTGAGGCCTCCGGTCGCGATGAGGCGGAGGACTAGGTCTTTCTCTGTGGTCTCCACAGCAGATTCAGACATCCCTTCGTCTTGGGAGATGCAAGACGAGCCTGCATTCAATTCACTGCAGGGATATCCGGCCTTACTTCGAGTCAGAGCATCTCGGTGTCCATTCCACTTGAGGCCACAAACTCAGGGTCCCTCTCACATACCTGTAGCTGAGAGAAGCCTCCTCTTGAGGTGCTTGTGGAAAGTTGGTATTCCTCTTGAGTCGAAGCCAGGGACTAAGCTCTCATCTCGAGTTGATTTGGGGTTCACGGAGCCCCTTCGTGTTGCTCCAGTGACCTCAGGATCCCTCTAGACTTGAGACAGTGATCTTGGGTTTTCTCTGGAGTGCCATCAAGGATATCAAGGCTCCTTTCACGTTTGATGTGGAACACGGAATTGCTCTGCTCGCAGTGCAGGGGAATCGGGCCTCATCTCGTGGCGAGGGGGAATTCACATGGTTTTTCTCGAGTTGCGGCCGGAACCTGGGGTATATCCTCGAGTTACGACGGGGAGGGCCCTTCCAGACACGTGTTTCTTCAGCGACGTCAGGACTCCTGCCTAGGTGCGAGGGACACCTCGGGATTCTCCTCGAGTCTTGGCATGGCAATTGGGACGCGTCTCCACGTGAGACGGGAGACCTAGAGTCCCTTTCCACCTGCCACAGTGATGCTGGGACTCCTATCCATTTTCAAGAGGAGTCAGACATCTTCTAATTTGGAAGCATTGATCTCCGCGGACCTGTCGAGTTTTCAAAGGATGTGAGGCCTCCGGTCGCGATGAGGCGGAGGACTAGGTCTTTCTCTGTGGTCTCCACAGGGGATTCAGACATCGCTTCGTCTTGGGAGATGCAAGACGAGCCTGCATTCACTTCACTGCAGGGATATCCGGCCTTACTTCGAGTCAGAGCATCTCGGTGTCCATTCCACTTGAGGCCACAAACTCAGGGTCCCTCTCACATACATGTAGCTGAGAGAAGCCTCCTCTTGAGGTGCTTGTGGAAAGTTGGTATTCCTCTTGAGTCGAAGCCAGGGACTAAGCTCTCATCTCGAGTTGATTTTGGTTCCACGGAGCCCTTTCGTGTTGCTACAGTGACCTCAGGATCCCTCTAGACTTGAGACAGTGATCTTGGGTTTTCTCTGGAGTGCCATCAAGGAAATCAAGGCTCCTTTCACGTTTGATGTGGAAAACGGAATTGCTCTGCACGCAATGCAGGGGAATCGGGCCTCATCTGGCGGCGAGGGGGAAGACTCATTGTTTTTCTCGAGTTGCGGCCGGAACCTGGGGTATATTCTCGAGTTATGACGGGGAGGGCCCTTCCAGACACGTGTTTGTTCAGCGACGTCAGGACTCCTGCCTAGGTGCGAGGGACACCTCGGGATTCTCCTCGAGTCTTTGCATGGCAATTGGGACGCGTCTACACGTGAAGCGGGAGACCCAGGGTCCCCGTACATGTGGACAGGGATCCTGGGACTCCTATCCATTTTCAAGAGGAGTCAGGCATCGTCTCATTTGGAAGCATTGATCTCCGCGGACCTCTCGAGTTTTCAAAGGATGTGAGGCCTCCGGTCGCGATGAGGCGGAGGACTAGGTCTTTCTCTGTGGTCTCCACAGGGGATTCAGACATCCCTTCGTCTTGGGAGATGCAAGACGAGCCTGCATTCAATTCACTGCAGGGATATCCGGCCTTACTTCGAGTGAGAGCATCTCGGTGTCCTTTCCACTTGAGGCCACAAACTCAGGGTCCCTCTCACATACCTGTAGCTGAGAGAAGCCTCCTCTTGAGGTGCTTGTGGAAACATGGTATTCATCTTGAGTCGAAGCCAGGGACTAAGCTCTCATCTCGAGTGGATTTGGGATCCCCGGAGACCTTTCGTGTTGCTCCAGTGACCTCAGGATCCCTCTAGACTTGAGACAGTGACTTTGGGTTTTCTCTGAAGTGGCATCAAGGAAATCAAGGCTCCTTTCACATTTGATGTGGAACACGGAATTGCTCTGCACGCAGTGCAGGGGAATCGGGCCTCATCTCGCGGCGAGGGGGAAGTCTCATGGTTTTTCTCGAGTTGCGGCCGGAACCTGGGGTATATTCTCGAGTTACGACGGGGAGGGCCCTTCCAGACACGTGTTTGTTCAGCGACGTTAGAACTCCGGCCTAGGTGCGAGGGACACATCGGGATTCTCCTCGAGTCTTGCCATGGCAATTGGGACGCGTCTCCACATAAGGCGGGAGACCCAGGGTCCCTTTCCACCTGCCACAGGGATCCTGGGTCTCCTATCCATTTTCAAGAGGAATCAGGCATCGTCTCTTTTGGAAGCATTTATCTCCGCGGACCTCTCGAGTTTTCAAAGGATGTGAGGCCTCCGGTCGCGATGAGGCGGAGAATTAGGTCTTTCTCTGTGGTCTCCACACGGGATTCAGACTTCCCTTCATCTTAGGAGATGCAAGACGAGCCTGCACTCAATTCACTGCAGGGATAGAAGGCCTTACTTCGAGTCAGAGCCTCTCGGTGTCCATTCCACTTGTGGCCACAAACTCAGGGTAACTCTCACATACTTGTAGCTGAGAGAAGCCTCCTCTTGAGGTGCCTGTGGAAAGTTGGTATTCCGCTTGAGTCGAAGCCAGGGACTAAGCTCTCATCTCGAGTTCATTTGGGGTCCACGGAGCCCTTTCGTGTTGCTCCAGTGACCTTAGGATCCCTCTAGACTTGAGACAGTGATCTTGGGTTTTCTCTGGAGTGCCATGAAGGAAATCAAGGCTTCGTTCACGTTTGATGTGGAACACGGAATTGCTCTGCATGCAGTGCAGGGGAATCTGGCCTCATCTTGCGGCGAGGGGGAAGTCTCATAGTTTTTCTAGAGTTATGGCCGGATCCGGGGGTATATTCTTGAGTTACGACGGGGAGGGCACTTTCAGACATGTGTTTGTTCAGCGGCATCAGGACTCCTGCCTAGGTGGTGGGGACACCTCGGGATTCTCCTCGAGTCTTGGCATGGCAATTGGGACACGTCTCCACGTGAGGCGGGAGACCCAGGGTCCCTTTCCACGTGCCACAGGGACCCTGGGACTCCTATCCATTTTCAAGAGGAGTCAGGCATCGTCTCCTTTGGAAGCATTGATCTCCGCGGACCTCTCGAGTTTTCAAAGGATGTGAGGCCTCTGGTCGCGATGAGGTGGAGAACTAGTTCTTTATCTGTGATTTCCACAGGGGATTCAGACATCCCTTCGTCTTCGGAGATGCAAGACGAGCCTGCATTCAATTCACTGCAGGGATATCCGGCCTTACTTCGAGTCAGAGCATCTCGGTGTCCATTCCACTTGAGGCCACAACTCAGGATCCCTCTCACATACCTGTAGCTGAGAGAACCCTCCCCTTGAGGTGCTTGTGGAAAGTTGGTATTCCTCTTGAGTCGAAGCCAGGGACTAAGATCTCATCTCGAGTTGATTTGGGGTCCACGGAGCCCTTTCGAGTTGCTCCAGTGACCTCATTATCCCTCTAGACTTGAGACAGTGATCTTGTGTTTTCTCTGGAGTGCCATCAAGGAAATAAAGGCTCCTTTCACGTTTGATGTGGAACACGGAATTGCTCTGCACGCAGTGCAGGGGAATCGGGCATCATCTCGCGGCGAGGGGGAAGTCTCATGGTTTTTCGCGAGTTGCGGCCGGAACCTGGGGTATATTCTCGAGTTACGACGGGGAGAGCCCTTCAGGACACGTGTTTGTTCAGCGACGTCAGGACTCCTGCCTAGGTGCGAGGGACACCTCGGGATTCTCCTCGAGTCTTGGCATGGCAATTGGGACGCGTCTCCCCGCGAGGCAGGAGACCCAGGGTCCCTTTCCACGTGCCACAGGGATCCTTGGACTCCTATCCATTTTCAAGATGAGTCAGGCATCGTCTCCTTTGGAAGCATTGATCTCCGCGGACCTCTGGAGTTTTCAAAGGATGTGAGGCCTCCGGTCGCGATGAGGCGGAGGACTAGGTCTTTCTCTGTGGTCTCCACAGGGGATTCAGACATCGCTTCGTCTTGGGAGATGCAAGACGAGCATGCATTCACTTCACTGCAGGGATATCCGGCCTTACTTCGAGTCAGAGCATCTCGGTGTCCATTCCACTTGAGGCCACAAACTCAGGGTCCCTCTCACATACATGTAGCTGAGAGAAGCCTCCTCTTGAGGTGCTTGTGGAAAGTTGGTATTCCTCTTGAGTCGAAGCCAGGGACTAAGCTCTCATCTCGAGTTGATTTTGGTTCCACGGAGCCCCTTCGTGTTGCTACAGTGTCCTCAGGATCCCTCTAGACTTGAGACAGTGATCTTGGGTTTTCTCTGGAGTGCCATCAAGGAAATCAAGGCTCCTTTCACGTTTGATGTGGAAAACGGAATTGCTCGGCACGCAATGCAGGGGAATCGGGCCTCATCTGGCGGCGAGGGGGAAGACTCATGGTTTTTCTCGAGTTGCGGCCGGAACCTGGGGTATATTCTCGAGTTATGACGGGGAGGGCCCTTCCAGACACGTGTTTGTTCAGCGACGTCAGGACTCCTGCCTAGGTGCGAGGGACACCTCGGGATTCTCCTCGAGTCTTTGCATGGCAATTGGGACGCGTCTTCACGTGAAGCGGGAGACCCAGGGTCCCCGTACATGTGGAAAGGGATCCTGGGACTCCTATCCATTTTCAAGAGGAGTCAGGCATCGTCTCCTTTGGAAGCATTGATCTCCGCAGACCTCTCGAGTTTTCAAAGGATGTGAGGCCTCCGGTCGCGATGAGGCGGAGGACTAGGTCTTTCTCTGTGGCCTCCACAGGGGATTCAGACATCCCTTCGTCTTGGGAGATGCAAGACGAGCCTGAATTCAATTCACTGCAGGGATATCCGGCCTTACTTCGAGTCAGAGCATCTCGGTGTCCTTTCCACTTGAGGCCACAAACTGAGGGTCTCTCTCACATACCTGTAGCTGAGAGAAGCCTCCTCTTGAGGTGCTTGTGGAAACATGGTATTCCTCTTGAGTCGAAGCCAGGGACTAAGCTCTCATCTCGAGTGGATTTGGGGTCCCCGGAGACCTTTCGTGTTGCTCCAGTGACCTCAGGATCCCTCTAGACTTGAGACAGTGACTTTGGGTTTTCTCTGAAGTGGCATCAAGGAAATCAAGGCTCCTTTCACATTTGATGTGGAACACGGAATTGCTCTGCACGCAGTGCAGGGGAATCGGGCCTCATCTCGCGGCGAGGGGGAAGTCTCATGGTTTTTCTCGAGTTGCGGCTGGAACCTGGGGTATATTCTCGAGTTACGACGGGGAGGGCCCTTCCAGACACGTGTTTGTTCAGCGACGTCAGGACTCCTGCCTAAGTGCGAGGGACACCTCGGAATTCTCCTCAAGTCTTGGCATGGCAATTGGGACGCGTCTCCACCTGAAGCGGGAGACCCAGGGTCCCCGTCCATGTCGACAGGGATCCTGGGACTCCTAACCATTTTCAAGAGGAGTCATGCATCGTCTCCTTTGGAAGCATTGATCTCCGCGGACCTCTCGAGTTTTCAAAGGATGTGAGGCCTCCGGTCGCGATGAGGCGGAGGACTAGGTCTTTCTCTGTGGTCTCCACAGGGGATTCAGACATCCCTTCGTCTTGGGAGATGCAAGACGAGCTTGCATTCAATTCACTGCAGGGATATCCGGCCTTACTTCCAGTCAGAGCATCTCGGTGTCCATTCCACTTGAGGCCACAAACTCAGCGTACCTCTCACATACATGTAGCTGAGAGAAGCCTCCTCTTGAGGTGCTTGTGGAAACTTGGTATTCCTCTTTAGTCGAAGCCAGGGACTAAGCTCTCATCTCGAGTTGATTTGGCGTCGACGGAGCCCTTTCGTGTTGCTCCAGTGACCTCAGGATCCCTCTAGACTTGAGACAGTGACTTTGGGTTTTCTCTGGTGTGGCATCAAGGAAATCAAGGCTCCTTTCACGTTTGATGTGGAACACGGAATTGCTCTGCTCGCAGAGCAGGGGAATCGCTCCTCATTTCGCGACGAGGGGGAAGTCTCATGGTTTTTCTCGAGTTGCGGCCGGAACCTGGGGTATATTCTCGAGTTACGACGGGGAGGGCCCTTCAGGACACGTGTTTGTTCAGCGACGTCAGGACTCCTGCCTAGGTGCGAGGGACACCTCAGGATTCTCCTCGAGTCTTGGCATGGCAATTGGGACGCGTCTCCCCGCGAGGCAGGAGACCCAGGGTCCTTTTCCACGTGCCACAGGGATCCTTGGACTCCTATCCATTTTCAAGATGAGTCAGGCATCGTCTCCTTTGGAAGCATTGATCTCCGCGGACCTCTCGAGTTTTCAAAGGATGTGAGGCCTCCGGTCGCGATGAGGCTGTGAACTAGGTCTTTCTCTGTGGTCTCCACAGGGGATTCAGAGATCCCTTCATATTGGGAGATGCAAGACGAGCCTGCATTCAATTCACTGCAGGGATATCCGGCCTTACTTCAAGTCAGAGCATCTCGGTGTCCATTCCACTTGAGGCCACAAACTCAGGGTCCCTCTCACATACCTGTAGCTGAGAGAAGCCTCCTCTTGAGGTGCTTGTGGAAAGTTGGTATTCCACTTGAGTCGAAGCCAGGGACTAAGCTCTCATCTCGAGTTGATTTGGGGTCCACGGAGACCTTTCGTGTTGCTTCAGTGACCTCAGGATCCCTCTAGACTTGAGACAGTGATCTTGGGTTTTCTCTGGAGTGCCATCAAGGAAATCAAGGCTCCTTTCACATTTGATGTGGAACACGGAATTGCTCTGCACGCAGTGCAGGGGAATCGGGCCTCATCTCGCGGCGAGGGGGAAGTCTCATTGTTTTTCTCGAGTTGCGGCCAGAACCTTGGGTATATTCTCGAGTTACGACGGGGAGGGCCCTTCCAGACACGTGTTTCTTCAGCGACGTCAGGACTCCTGCCTAGGTGCGAAGGACACCTCGGGATTCTCCTCGAGTCTTGGCATGGCAATTGGGACGCGTCTCCACGTGAGGCGGGAGAACCAGGGTACTTTTCCACGTGACACAGGGATCCTGGGACTCCTATCTATTATCAAGAGGCGTCAGGCATCGTCTGCTTTGGTAGCATTGATCTCCGCGGACCTCTCGAGTTTTCAAAGGATGTGAGGCCTCTGGTCGCGTTGAGGCGGAGGACTAGGTCTTTCTCTGTGGCCTCCACAGGGGATTCAGACATCCCTTCGTCTTGGGAGATGGAAGACGAGCCTGCATTCAATTAACTGCAGGGATATCCGGCCTTACTTCGAGTCAGAGCATCTCGGTGTCCATTCCACTTGAGGCCACAAACTCAGGGTCCCTCTCACATACATGTAGCTGAGAGAAGCCTCCTCTTGAGGTGCTTGTGCAAAGTTGGTATTCCTCTTGAGTCGAAGCCAGGGACTAAGCTCTCATCTCGAGTTGATTTGGGGTCCACGGACCCCTTTCCTTCTGCTGCAGAGGCCTCAGGATCCCTCTAGACTTGAGACAGTGACTTTGGGTTTTCTCTGGAGTGCCATCAAGGAAATCAAGGCTCCTTTCACGTTTGATGTGGAACACGGAATTGCTCTGCACGCAGTGCAGGGGAATCGGGCCTCATCTCGCGGCGAGGGGGAAGTCTCATGGTTTTTCTCGAGTTGCGGCCGGAACCTGGGGTATATTCTCGAGTTACGACGGGGAGGGCCCTTCCAGACACGTGTTTTTTCAGCGACGTCAGGACTCCTGCCTAGGTGCGAGGGACACCTCGGAATTCTCCTCGAGTCTTGGCATGGCAATTGGGACGCATCTCCACGTGAGGCGGGAAACCCAGCGTCCCTTTCCACGTGCCACAGGGATCCTGGGACTCCTATCCATTTGCAAGAGGAGTCAGGCATCGTCTCCTTTGGAAGCATTGATCTCCGCGGACATCTCGAGTTTTCAAAGGATGTGAGGCCTCCGGTCGCGTTGAGGCGGAGGACTAGGTCTTTCTCTGTGGTCTCCACAGGGGATTCAGACATCCCTTCGTCTTGGGAGATGCAAGACGAGCCTGCATTCAATTCACTGCAGGGATATCTGGCCTTACTTCGAGTCAGAGCATCTCGATGTCCATTCCACATGAGGCCAGAAACTCAGTGCCCCACTCACATACCGGTAGCTGAGAGAAGCCTCCCCTTGAGGTGCTTGTGGAAAGTTGGTAATCCTCTTGAGTCGAAGCCAGGGACTAAGCTCTCATCTCGAGTTGATTTGGGGTCCACGGAGCCCTTTCGTGTTCCTACAGTGACCTCAGGATCCCTCTAGACTTGAGACAGTGATCTTGGGTTTTCTCTGGAGTGCCATCAAGGAAATCAAGGCTCCTTTCACTTTTGATGTGGAACACAAAGTTGCTCTGCACGCAGTGCAGGGGAATCGGGCCTCATCTCGTGGCGAGGGGGAAGTCTCATGGTTTTTCTCGAGTTGCGGGCGGAACCTGGGGTATATTCTCGAGTTATGACGGGGAGGGCCCTTCCAGACACGTGTTTGTTCAGTGACGTCAGGACTCCTGCCTAGGTGCTGGGGACACCTCGGGATTCTCCTCGAGTCTTGGCATGGCAATTGGGACGCGGCTCCACGTGAGGCGGGAGACCCAGGGTCCCTTTCCGTGTGCCACAGGGATCCTGGGACTCCTATCCATTTTCAAGAGGAGTCAGGCATCGTCTCCTTTGGAAGCATTGATCTCCACAGACCTCTCGAGTTTTCAAAGGATGTGAGGCCTCCGGTCGCGATGAGGCAGAAAACTAGGTCTTTCTCTGTGGTCTCCACAGGGGATTCACACATCCCTTCGTCTTGGGAGATGCAAGACGAGCCTGCATTCAATTCACTGCAGGGATATCCGGCCTTACTTCGAGTCAGAGCATCTCGGTGTCCATTCCAATTGAGGCCACAAACTCAGGGTCCCTCTCACATACCTGTAGCTGAAAGAAGCCTCCTCTTGAGGTGCTTGTGGAAAGTTGGTATTCCTCTTGAGTCGAAGCCAGGGACTAAACTCTTATCTCGAATTAATTTGGGGTCCACGGAGCCCTTTCGTGTTGCTACAGTGACATCAGGATCCCTCTAGACTTGAGACAGTGATCTTGGGTTTTCTCTGGAGTGCCATCAAGGAAATCAAGTCTCCTTTCAATTTTGACGTGGAACACGGAATTGCTCTGCACGCAGTGCAGCTGAATCTGGCCTCAGCTCTCGCGCGGGGGAAGTCTCATGGTTTTTCTCGAGTTGCGGCCGGAACCTGGGGTATATTCTCAAGTTACGACGGGGAGGGCCCTTCCAGACACGTGTTTGTTCAGCGACGTCAGGACTCCTGCCTATGTGCGAGGGACACATCGGGATTCTCCTCGAGTCTTGGTATGGCAATTGGGACCCGTCTCCACGTGAGGCGGGAGACCTAGGGTCCCTTTCCACGTGCCACAGTGATGCTGGGACTCCTATCCATTTTCAAGAGGAGTCAGGCATCGTCTCCTTTGGAAGCATTGATCTCCGCGCACCTCTCGAGTTTACAAAGGATGTGAGGCCTCTGGTCGCGATGAGGCGGAGAACTAGGTCTTTCTCTGTGGTCTCCACAGGGGATTCAGACATCGCTTCTTCTTGGGAGATGAAAGACGAGCCTGCATTCAATTCACTGCAGGGATACCCGGCCTTACTTCGAGTCAGGGCATCTCGGTGTCCATTCCACTTGAGGCCACAAATTCAGCGTCCCTCTCCCATACCTGTAGCTGAGAGTAGCCTCCTCTTGAGGTGTTTGTGGAAAGTTGGTATTCGTCTTGATTCGCAGCCAGGGACTAAGCTCTCATCTCGAGTTGATTTCGGGTCTCGGAGCCCTTTCGTGTTGCTACAGTTACCTCAGGATCCCTCTAGACTTGAGACAGTGATCTTGGGTTTTCTCTGGAGTGCCATCTAGGAAATCAAGGCTCCTTTCACGTTTGATGTGGAACACTGAATTGCTCTGCACGCAGTGCAGGGCAATGGGGCCTCATCACGCGGCGAGTTTGAAGCCTCTTGGTTTTCTCGAGTTGCAGCCGGAACCTGGGGTATATTCTCGAGTTACGACGGGGAGGGCCCTTCCAGACTGGTGTTTATTCAGCGACGTCAGGACTCCTGCCTAGGTGCGAGGGACACCTCGGGATTCTCCTCGAGTCTTGGCATGGCAATTGGGACGCGTCTCCACGTGAGGCGGGAGACCCAGGGTCCCTTTCCACGTGCCACAGGGATCCTGGGACTCCTATCCATTTTCAAGAGGTGTCAGGCATCGTGTCCTTTGGAAGCATTGATGTCCCTGGACCTCTCCAGTTTTCAAAGGATGTGAGGCCTCCGTTCGCGTTGAGGCGGAGAACGAGGTCTTTCTCTGTGGTCTCCACAGGGGATTCAGACATGCCTTCGCCTTGGGAGATGCAAGACGAGCCTGCATTCAATTCACTACAGGGATATCCGGCCTTACTTCGAGTGAGAGCATGTCGGTGTCCATTCCACTTGAGGCCACAAATTCAGGGTCCCTCTCACATACCTGTAGCTGAGAGAAGCCTCCTCTTGAGGTGCTTGTGGAAAGTTGGTATTCCTCTTGATTCGAAGCCAGGGACTAAGCTCTCATCTCGAGTTGATTTGGGGTCCACGGAGCCCTTTCGTGTTGCTACAGTGACCTCAGGATCCCTCTAGACTTGAGACAGTGATCTTGGGTTTTCTCTGGAGTGCCATCAAGGAAATCAAGGCTCCTTTCACGTTTGATGTGGAAAACGGAATTGCTCTGCACGCAGTACAGGGGAATCGGGCCTCATCTCGCGGCGAGGGGGATGTCTCATGGTTTTATTCGAGTTGCGGCTGGAACCTGGGGTATATTCTCGAGTTACGACGGGGAGGGCCCTTCCAGACACGTGTTTGTTCAGCGACGTCAGGACTCCTGCCTAGGTGCGAGGGACAACTCGGGATTCTCCTCGAGTCTTGGCATGGCAATTGGGACGCGTCTCCACGTGAGGCGGGAGACCCAGTGTCCCTTTCCACGTGCCACAGGGATCCTGGGACTCCTATCCATTTTCAAGAAGAGTCAGGCATCGTCTCCTTTGGAAGCATTGATCTCCGCAGACCTCTCGAGTTTTCCAAGGATGTGAGGCCTCCGGTCGCGATGAGGCGGAGGACTAGGTCTTTCTCTGTGGTCTCCACAGGGGATTCAGACATCCCTTCGTCTATGGAGATGCAAGACGAGCCTGCATTCAATTCACTGCAGGGATATCCGGCCTTACTTCGAGTCAGAGCATCTGGGTGTCCATTCCACTTGAGGCCACAAACTCAGGGTACCTCTCACATTCCTGTAGCTGAGAGAAGCCTCCTCTTGAGGTGCTTGTGAAAAGTTGGTATTCCTCTTGAGTCGAAGCCAGGGACTAAGCTCTCATCTCGAGTTGATTTGAGGTCCACGGAGCCCTTTCGTGTTGCTCCAGTGACCTCAGGATCCATCTAGACTTGAGACAGTGATCTTGGGTTTTCGCTGGAGTGCCATCAAGGAAATCAAGGCTCCTTTCACGTTTGATGTGGAACACGGAATTGCTCTGCACGCAGTGCAGGGGAATCGGGCCTCATCTCGCGGCAAGTGGGAAGTCTCATGGTTTTTCTTGAGTTGCGGCCGGAACCTGGGGTATATTCTCGAGTTACGATGGGGAGGGCCCTTCCAGACACGTGTTTGTTCAGCGACGTCAGGATTCCTGCCTAGGTGCGAGGGACACCTCGGGATTCTCCTCGAGTCTTGGCATGGCAATTGGGACGCGTCTCCACGTGAAGCGGGAGACCCAGGGTCCCCGTCCATGTGGACAGGGATCCTGGGACTCCTATCCATTTTCAAGAGGAGTCAGGCATCGTCTCCTTTTGAAGCATTGATCTCCGCGGACCTCTCGAGTTTTCAAAGAATGTGAGGCCTCCGGTCGCGATGAGGCGGAGGACTAGGTCTTTCTCTGTGGTCTCCACAGGGGATTCAGACATCCCTTCGTCTTGGGAGATGGAAGACGAGCCTGCATTCAATTCACTGCAGGGATATCTGGCCTTACTTCGAGTCAGAGCATCTCAGTGTCCATTCCAATTGAGGCCACAAACTCATGGTCCCTCTCACCTACCTGTAGCTGAGAGAAGCCTCCTCTTGAGGTGCTTGTGGAAAGTTGGTATTCCTCTTGAGTGGAATCCAAGGACTAAGCTCTCATCTCGAGTTGATTTGGGGTCCACGGAGCCCTTTGGTGTTGCTCCAGTGACCTCAGGATCCCTCTAGACTTGAGACAGTGATCTTGGGTTTTCTCTGGAGTGCCATCAAGGAAATCAAGGCTCCTTTCACGTTTGATGTGGAACACGGAATTGCTCTGCACGCACTGCAGGGGAATCGGTCCTCATCTCGCGGCGAGGGGGAAATCTCATGGTTTTTCACGAGGTGCGGCCGGAACATGGGTTATATTCTTGAGTTACGACGGGGAGGGTCCTTCCAGACACGTGTTTGTTCAGCGACTTCAGGACACCTGCCTAGGTGCGAGGGACACCTCGGGATTCTCCTCGAGTCTTGGAATGGCAATTGGGACGCGTCTTCACGTGAGGCGGGAGACCCAGTCTCCCTTTCCACGTGCCACAGGGATCCTGGGACTCCTATCCATTTTCACGAGGACCCAGGCATCTTCTCCTTTGGAAGCATTGATCTCTGCCGACCTTTCGAGTTTTCAAAGAATGTGAGGCCTCCGGTCGCGATGTGGCGGAGAACTAGGTCTTTCTCTGTGGTCTCCACAGGGGATTCAGACATTCCTTCGTCTTCGGAGATGCAAGACCAGCCTGCATTCAATTCACTGCAGGAATATTCGGCCTTACTTTGAGTCAGATCATCTCGGTGTCCATTCCACTTGAGGCCACAAACTCAGGGTACCTCTCACTTCCATGTAGCTGGGAGAAGCCTCCTCTTGAGGTGCTTGTGGAAACTTGGTATTCCTCTTGAGTCGAAGCCAGGGACTAAGCTCTCATCTCGATTTGATTTGGGGTCCACGGAACCCTTTCGTGTTGCTCCAGTAACCTCAGGATCCCTCTAGACTTGAGACAGTGAATTTGGGTTTTCTCTGCAGTGCCATCAAGAAATCAAGGCTCTTTTCACGTTTGATGTGGAACACGGAATTGCTCTGCACGCAGTGCAGGGGAATCTCCCTCATGTCGGGTCGAGGGGGAAGTCTCATGGTTTTTCTCGAGTTGCGGCCGGAACCTGGGGTATATTCTCGAGTTACGACGGGGAGGGTCCTTCCAGACACGTGTTTGTTCAGCGACGTCAGGACTCCTGCCTAGGTGCGAGGGACACCTCGGGATTCTCCTCGAGTCTTGGCATGGCAATTGGGACGCGTCTCCACGTGAGGCGGGAGACCCAGTGTCCCTTTCCACGTGCCACAGGGATCCTGGGACTCCTATCCATTTTCAAGAGGAGTCAGGCATCGTCTCCTTTGGAAGCATTGATCTCCGCAGACCTCTCGAGTTTTCAAAGGATGTCAGGCCTCCGGTCTTGATGAGGCGGGGGATTAGGTCTTTCTCTGTGGTCTCCACAGGGGATTCAGACATCCCTTCGTCTTGGGAGATGCAAGACGAGCCTGCATTCAATTCACTGCAGGGATATCCGGCCTTACTTCGAGTCAGAGCATCTCGGTGTCCATTCCACTTGAGGCCACAAACTCAGGGTACCTCTCACATACCTGTAGCTGAGAGAAGCCTTCTCTTGAGGTGCTTGTGAAAAGTTGGTATTCCTCTTGAGTCGAAGCCAGGGACTAAGCTCTCATCTCGAGTTGATTTGGGGTCCACGGAGCCCTTTCGTGTTGCTCCAGTGACCTCAGGATCCATCTAGACTTGAGACAGTGATCTTGGGTTTTCGCTGGAGTGCCATCAAGGAAATCAAGGCTCCTTTCACGTTTGATGTGGAACACGGAATTGCTCTGCACGCAGTGCAGGGGAATCGGGCCTCATCTCGCGACAAGGGGGAAGTCTCATGGTTTTTCTTGAGTTGCGGCCGGAACCTGGGGTATATTCTCGAGTTACGACGGGGAGGGCCCTTCCAGACACGTGTTTGTTCAGCAACGTCAGGACTCCTGCCTAGGTGCGAGGGACACCTCGGGATTCTCCTCGAGTCCTGGATTGGCAATTGGGACACGTCTCCACGTGAAGCGGGAGACCCAGGGTCCCCGTCCATGTGGACAGGGATCCTGGGACTCCTATCCATTTTCAAGAGGAGTCAGGCATCGTCTCCTTTGGAAGCATTGATCTCCGCGGACCTCTCGAGTTTTCAAAGGATGTGAGGCCTCCGGTCGCGATGAGGCTGTGAACTAGGTCTTTCTCTGTGGTCTCCACAGGGGATTCAGAGATCCCTTCATATTGGGAGATGCAAGACGAGCCTGCATTCAATTCACTGCAGGGATATCCGGCCTTACTTCAAGTCAGAGCATCTCGGTGTCCATTCCACTTGAGGCCACAAACTCAGGGTCCCTCTCACATACCTGTAGCTGAGAGAAGCCTCCTCTTGAGGTGCTTGTGGAAAGTTGGTATTCCACTTGAGTCGAAGCCAGGGACTAAGCTCTCATCTCGAGTTGATTTGGGGTCCACGGAGACCTTTCGTGTTGCTTCAGTGACCTCAGGATCCCTCTAGACTTGAGACAGTGATCTTGGGTTTTCTCTGGAGTGCCATCAAGGAAATCAAGGCTCCTTTCACATTTGATGTGGAACACGGAATTGCTCTGCACGCAGTGCAGGGGAATCGGGCCTCATCTCGCGGCGAGGGGGAAGTCTCATTGTTTTTCTCGAGTTGCGGCCAGAACCTTGGGTATATTCTCGAGTTACGACGGGGAGGGCCCTTCCAGACACGTGTTTCTTCAGCGACGTCAGGACTCCTGCCTAGGTGCGAAGGACACCTCGGGATTCTCCTCGAGTCTTGGCATGGCAATTGGGACGCGTCTCCACGTGAGGCGGGAGAACCAGGGTACTTTTCCACGTGACACAGGGATCCTGGGACTCCTATCTATTATCAAGAGGCGTCAGGCATCGTCTGCTTTGGTAGCATTGATCTCCGCGGACCTCTCGAGTTTTCAAAGGATGTGAGGCCTCTGGTCGCGTTGAGGCGGAGGACTAGGTCTTTCTCTGTGGCCTCCACAGGGGATTCAGACATCCCTTCGTCTTGGGAGATGGAAGACGAGCCTGCATTCAATTAACTGCAGGGATATCCGGCCTTACTTCGAGTCAGAGCATCTCGGTGTCCATTCCACTTGAGGCCACAAACTCAGGGTCCCTCTCACATACATGTAGCTGAGAGAAGCCTCCTCTTGAGGTGCTTGTGCAAAGTTGGTATTCCTCTTGAGTCGAAGCCAGGGACTAAGCTCTCATCTCGAGTTGATTTGGGGTCCACGGACCCCTTTCCTTCTGCTGCAGAGGCCTCAGGATCCCTCTAGACTTGAGACAGTGACTTTGGGTTTTCTCTGGAGTGCCATCAAGGAAATCAAGGCTCCTTTCACGTTTGATGTGGAACACGGAATTGCTCTGCATGCAGTGCAGGGGAATCGGGCCTCATCTCGCGGCGAGGGGGAAGTCTCATGGTTTTTCTCGAGTTGCGGCCGGAACCTGGGGTATATTCTCGAGTTACGACGGGGAGGGCCCTTCCAGACACGTGTTTTTTCAGCGACGTCAGGACTCCTGCCTAGGTGCGAGGGACACCTCGGAATTCTCCTCGAGTCTTGGCATGGCAATTGGGACGCATCTCCACGTGAGGCGGGAAACCCAGCGTCCCTTTCCACGTGCCACAGGGATCCTGGGACTCCTATCCATTTGCAAGAGGAGTCAGGCATCGTCTCCTTTGGAAGCATTGATCTCCGCGGACATCTCGAGTTTTCAAAGGATGTGAGGCCTCCGGTCGCGTTGAGGCGGAGGACTAGGTCTTTCTCTGTGGTCTCCACAGGGGATTCAGACATCCCTTCGTCTTGGGAGATGCAAGACGAGCCTGCATTCAATTCACTGCAGGGATATCTGGCCTTACTTCGAGTCAGAGCATCTCGATGTCCATTCCACATGAGGCCAGAAACTCAGTGCCCCACTCACATACCGGTAGCTGAGAGAAGCCTCCCCTTGAGGTGCTTGTGGAAAGTTGGTAATCCTCTTGAGTCGAAGCCAGGGACTAAGCTCTCATCTCGAGTTGATTTGGGGTCCACGGAGCCCTTTCGTGTTCCTACAGTGACCTCAGGATCCCTCTAGACTTGAGACAGTGATCTTGGGTTTTCTCTGGAGTGCCATCAAGGAAATCAAGGCTCCTTTCACTTTTGATGTGGAACACAAAGTTGCTCTGCACGCAGTGCAGGGGAATCGGGCCTCATCTCGTGGCGAGGGGGAAGTCTCATGGTTTTTCTCGAGTTGCGGGCGGAACCTGGGGTATATTCTCGAGTTATGACGGGGAGGGCCCTTCCAGACACGTGTTTGTTCAGTGACGTCAGGACTCCTGCCTAGGTGCTGGGGACACCTCGGGATTCTCCTCGAGTCTTGGCATGGCAATTGGGACGCGGCTCCACGTGAGGCGGGAGACCCAGGGTCCCTTTCCGTGTGCCACAGGGATCCTGGGACTCCTATCCATTTTCAAGAGGAGTCAGGCATCGTCTCCTTTGGAAGCATTGATCTCCACAGACCTCTCGAGTTTTCAAAAGATGTGAGGCCTCCGGTCGCGATGAGGCAGAAAACTAGGTCTTTCTCTGTGGTCTCCACAGGGGATTCACACATCCCTTCGTCTTGGGAGATGCAAGACGAGCCTGCATTCAATTCACTGCAGGGATATCCGGCCTTACTTCGAGTCAGAGCATCTCGGTGTCCATTCCAATTGAGGCCACAAACTCAGGGTCCCTCTCACATACCTGTAGCTGAAAGAAGCCTCCTCTTGAGGTGCTTGTGGAAAGTTGGTATTCCTCTTGAGTCGAAGCCAGGGACTAAACTCTTATCTCGAATTAATTTGGGGTCCACGGAGCCCTTTCGTGTTGCTACAGTGACATCAGGATCCCTCTAGACTTGAGACAGTGATCTTGGGTTTTCTCTGGAGTGCCATCAAGGAAATCAAGTCTCCTTTCAATTTTGACGTGGAACACGGAATTGCTCTGCACGCAGTGCAGCTGAATCTGGCCTCAGCTCTCGCGCGGGGGAAGTCTCATGGTTTTTCTCGAGTTGCGGCCGGAACCTGGGGTATATTCTCAAGTTACGACGGGGAGGGCCCTTCCAGACACGTGTTTGTTCAGCGACGTCAGGACTCCTGCCTATGTGCGAGGGACACATCGGGATTCTCCTCGAGTCTTGGTATGGCAATTGGGACCCGTCTCCACGTGAGGCGGGAGACCTAGGGTCCCTTTCCACGTGCCACAGTGATGCTGGGACTCCTATCCATTTTCAAGAGGAGTCAGGCATCGTCTCCTTTGGAAGCATTGATCTCCGCGCACCTCTCGAGTTTACAAAGGATGTGAGGCCTCTGGTCGCGATGAGGCGGAGAACTAGGTCTTTCTCTGTGGTCTCCACAGGGGATTCAGACATCGCTTCTTCTTGGGAGATGAAAGACGAGCCTGCATTCAATTCACTGCAGGGATACCCGGCCTTACTTCGAGTCAGGGCATCTCGGTGTCCATTCCACTTGAGGCCACAAATTCAGCGTCCCTCTCCCATACCTGTAGCTGAGAGTAGCCTCCTCTTGAGGTGTTTGTGGAAAGTTGGTATTCGTCTTGATTCGCAGCCAGGGACTAAGCTCTCATCTCAAGTTGATTTCGGGTCTCGGAGCCCTTTCGTGTTGCTACAGTTACCTCAGGATCCCTCTAGACTTGAGACAGTGATCTTGGGTTTTCTCTGGAGTGCCATCTAGGAAATCAAGGCTCCTTTCACGTTTGATGTGGAACACTGAATTGCTCTGCACGCAGTGCAGGGCAATGGGGCCTCATCATGCGGCGAGTTTGAAGCCTCTTGGTTTTCTCGAGTTGCAGCCGGAACCTGGGGTATATTCTCGAGTTACGACGGGGAGGGCCCTTCCAGACTGGTGTTTATTCAGCGACGTCAGGACTCCTGCCTAGGTGCGAGGGACACCTCGGGATTCTCCTCGAGTCTTGGCATGGCAATTGGGACGCGTCTCCACGTGAGGCGGGAGACCCAGGGTCCCTTTCCACGTGCCACAGGGATCCTGGGACTCCTATCCATTTTCAAGAGGTGTCAGGCATCGTGTCCTTTGGAAGCATTGATGTCCCTGGACCTCTCCAGTTTTCAAAGGATGTGAGGCCTCCGTTCGCGTTGAGGCGGAGAACGAGGTCTTTCTCTGTGGTCTCCACAGGGGATTCAGACATGCCTTCGCCTTGGGAGATGCAAGACGAGCCTGCATTCAATTCACTACAGGGATATCCGGCCTTACTTCGAGTGAGAGCATGTCGGTGTCCATTCCACTTGAGGCCACAGATTCAGGGTCCCTCTCACATACCTGTAGCTGAGAGAAGCCTCCTCTTGAGGTGCTTGTGGAAAGTTGGTATTCCTCTTGATTCGAAGCCAGGGACTAAGCTCTCATCTCGAGTTGATTTGGGGTCCACGGAGCCCTTTCGTGTTGCTACAGTGACCTCAGGATCCCTCTAGACTTGAGACAGTGATCTTGGGTTTTCTCTGGAGTGCCATCAAGGAAATCAAGGCTCCTTTCACGTTTGATGTGGAAAACGGAATTGCTCTGCACGCAGTACAGGGGAATCGGGCCTCATCTCGCGGCGAGGGGGATGTCTCATGGTTTTATTCGAGTTGCGGCTGGAACCTGGGGTATATTCTCGAGTTACGACGGGGAGGGCCCTTCCAGACACGTGTTTGTTCAGCGACGTCAGGACTCCTGCCTAGGTGCGAGGGACAACTCGGGATTCTCCTCGAGTCTTGGCATGGCAATTGGGACGCGTCTCCACGTGAGGCGGGAGACCCAGTGTCCCTTTCCACGTGCCACAGGGATCCTGGGACTCCTATCCATTTTCAAGAAGAGTCAGGCATCGTCTCCTTTGGAAGCATTGATCTCCGCAGACCTCTCGAGTTTTCCAAGGATGTGAGGCCTCCGGTCGCGATGAGGCGGAGGACTAGGTCTTTCTCTGTGGTCTCCACAGGGGATTCAGACATCCCTTCGTCTATGGAGATGCAAGACGAGCCTGCATTCAATTCACTGCAGGGATATCCGGCCTTACTTCGAGTCAGAGCATCTGGGTGTCCATTCCACTTGAGGCCACAAACTCAGGGTACCTCTCACATTCCTGTAGCTGAGAGAAGCCTCCTCTTGAGGTGCTTGTGAAAAGTTGGTATTCCTCTTGAGTCGAAGCCAGGGACTAAGCTCTCATCTCGAGTTGATTTGAGGTCCACGGAGCCCTTTCGTGTTGCTCCAGTGACCTCAGGATCCATCTAGACTTGAGACAGTGATCTTGGGTTTTCGCTGGAGTGCCATCAAGGAAATCAAGGCTCCTTTCACGTTTGATGTGGAACACGGAATTGCTCTGCACGCAGTGCAGGGGAATCGGGCCTCATCTCGCGGCAAGTGGGAAGTCTCATGGTTTTTCTTGAGTTGCGGCCGGAACCTGGGGTATATTCTCGAGTTACGATGGGGAGGGCCCTTCCAGACACGTGTTTGTTCAGCGACGTCAGGATTCCTGCCTAGGTGCGAGGGACACCTCGGGATTCTCCTCGAGTCTTGGCATGGCAATTGGGACGCGTCTCCACGTGAAGCGGGAGACCCAGGGTCCCCGTCCATGTGGACAGGGATCCTGGGACTCCTATCCATTTTCAAGAGGAGTCAGGCATCGTCTCCTTTTGAAGCATTGATCTCCGCGGACCTCTCGAGTTTTCAAAGAATGTGAGGCCTCCGGTCGCGATGAGGCGGAGGACTAGGTCTTTCTCTGTGGTCTCCACAGGGGATTCAGACATCCCTTCGTCTTGGGAGATGGAAGACGAGCCTGCATTCAATTCACTGCAGGGATATCTGGCCTTACTTCGAGTCAGAGCATCTCGGTGTCCATTCCAATTGAGGCCACAAACTCATGGTCCCTCTCACCTACCTGTAGCTGAGAGAAGCCTCCTCTTGAGGTGCTTGTGGAAAGTTGGTATTCCTCTTGAGTGGAATCCAAGGACTAAGCTCTCATCTCGAGTTGATTTGGGGTCCACGGAGCCCTTTGGTGTTGCTCCAGTGACCTCAGGATCCCTCTAGACTTGAGACAGTGATCTTGGGTTTTCTCTGGAGTGCCATCAAGGAAATCAAGGCTCCTTTCACGTTTGATGTGGAACACGGAATTGCTCTGCACGCAGTACAGGGGAATCGGTCCTCATCTCGCGGCGAGGGGGAAATCTCATGGTTTTTCACGAGGTGCGGCCGGAACATGGGTTATATTCTTGAGTTACGACGGGGAGGGTCCTTCCAGACACGTGTTTGTTCAGCGACTTCAGGACACCTGCCTAGGTGCGAGGGACACCTCGGGATTCTCCTCGAGTCTTGGAATGGCAATTGGGACGCGTCTTCACGTGAGGCGGGAGACCCAGTCTCCCTTTCCACGTGCCACAGGGATCCTGGGACTCCTATCCATTTTCACGAGGACCCAGGCATCTTCTCCTTTGGAAGCATTGATCTCTGCCGACCTTTCGAGTTTTCAAAGAATGTGAGGCCTCCGGTCGCGATGTGGCGGAGAACTAGGTCTTTCTCTGTGGTCTCCACAGGGGATTCAGACATTCCTTCGTCTTCGGAGATGCAAGACCAGCCTGCATTCAATTCACTGCAGGAATATTCGGCCTTACTTTGAGTCAGATCATCTCGGTGTCCATTCCACTTGAGGCCACAAACTCAGGGTACCTCTCACTTCCATGTAGCTGGGAGAAGCCTCCTCTTGAGGTGCTTGTGGAAACTTGGTATTCCTCTTGAGTCGAAGCCAGGGACTAAGCTCTCATCTCGATTTGATTTGGGGTCCACGGAACCCTTTCGTGTTGCTCCAGTAACCTCAGGATCCCTCTAGACTTGAGACAGTGAATTTGGGTTTTCTCTGCAGTGCCATCAAGAAATCAAGGCTCTTTTCACGTTTGATGTGGAACACGGAATTGCTCTGCACGCAGTGCAGGGGAATCTCCCTCATGTCGGGTCGAGGGGGAAGTCTCATGGTTTTTCTCGAGTTGCGGCCGGAACCTGGGGTATATTCTCGAGTTACGACGGGGAGGGTCCTTCCAGACACGTGTTTGTTCAGCGACGTCAGGACTCCTGCCTAGGTGCGAGGGACACCTCGGGATTCTCCTCGAGTCTTGGCATGGCAATTGGGACGCGTCTCCACGTGAGGCGGGAGACCCAGTGTCCCTTTCCACGTGCCACAGGGATCCTGGGACTCCTATCCATTTTCAAGAGGAGTCAGGCATCGTCTCCTTTGGAAGCATTGATCTCCGCAGACCTCTCGAGTTTTCAAAGGATGTCAGGCCTCCGGTCTTGATGAGGCGGGGGATTAGGTCTTTCTCTGTGGTCTCCACAGGGGATTCAGACATCCCTTCGTCTTGGGAGATGCAAGACGAGCCTGCATTCAATTCACTGCAGGGATATCCGGCCTTACTTCGAGTCAGAGCATCTCGGTGTCCATTCCACTTGAGGCCACAAACTCAGGGTACCTCTCACATACCTGTAGCTGAGAGAAGCCTTCTCTTGAGGTGCTTGTGAAAAGTTGGTATTCCTCTTGAGTCGAAGCCAGGGACTAAGCTCTCATCTCGAGTTGATTTGGGGTCCACGGAGCCCTTTCGTGTTGCTCCAGTGACCTCAGGATCCATCTAGACTTGAGACAGTGATCTTGGGTTTTCGCTGGAGTGCCATCAAGGAAATCAAGGCTCCTTTCACGTTTGATGTGGAACACGGAATTGCTCTGCACGCAGTGCAGGGGAATCGGGCCTCATCTCGCGACAAGGGGGAAGTCTCATGGTTTTTCTTGAGTTGCGGCCGGAACCTGGGGTATATTCTCGAGTTACGACGGGGAGGGCCCTTCCAGACACGTGTTTGTTCAGCAACGTCAGGACTCCTGCCTAGGTGCGAGGGACACCTCGGGATTCTCCTCGAGTCCTGGATTGGCAATTGGGACACGTCTCCACGTGAAGCGGGAGACCCAGGGTCCCCGTCCATGTGGACAGGGATCCTGGGACTCCTATCCATTTTCAAGAGGAGTCAGGCATCGTCTCCTTTGGAAGCATTGATCTCCGCGGACCTCTCGAGTTTTCAAAGGATGTGAGGCCTCCGGTCGCGATGAGGCGGAGGACTAGGTCTTTCTCTGTGGCCTCCACAGGGGATTCAGACATCCCTTCGTCTTGGGAGATGGAAGACGAGCCTGCATTCAATTCACTGCAGGGATATCCGGCCTTACTTCGAGTCAGAGCATCTCGGTGTCCATTCCACTTGAGGCCACAAACTCATGGTCCCTCTCACCTACCTGTAGCTGAGAGAAGCCTCCTCTTGAGGTGCTTGTGGAAAGTTGGTATTCCTCTTGATTGGAATCCAAGGACTAAGCTCTCATCTCGAGTTGATTTGGGGTCCACGGAGCCCTTTGGTGTTGCTCCAGTGACCTCAGGATCCCTCTAGACTTGAGACAGTGATCTTGGGTTTTCTCTGGAGTGCCATCAAGGAAATCAAGGCTCCTTTCACGTTTGATGTGGAACACGGAATTGCTCTGCACGCACTGCAGGGGAATCGGTCCTCATCTCGCGGCGAGGGGGAAATCTCATGGTTTTTCTCGAGGTGCGGCCGGAACATGGGTTATATTCTTGAGTTACGACGGGGAGGGTCCTTCCAGACACGTGTTTGTTCAGCGACTTCAGGACACCTGCCTATGTGCGAGGGACACCTCGGGATCCTCCTCGAGTCTTGGCATGGCAATTGGGACGTGTCTCCACGTGTAGCGGGAAACCCAGGGACCCTTTCCACGTGCCACAGGGATCCTGGGACTCCTATCCATTTTCAAGAGGAGTCAGGCATCGTCTCCTTTGGAAGCATTGATCTCCGCGGACCTCTCGAGTTTTCAAAGAATGTGAGGCCTCCGGTCGCGATGTGGCGGAGAACTAGGTCTTTCTCTGTGGTCTCCACAGGGGATTCAGACATCCCGTCGTCTTGGGAGATGCAAGACGAGCCTGCATTCAATTCACTGCAGGGATATCCGGCCTTACTTCGAGTCAGAGCATCTTGGTGTCCATTCCAATTGAGGCCACAAACTCAGGGTCCCTCTCACATACCTGTAGCTGAGAGAAGCCTCCTCTTGTGGTGCTTGTGGAAAGTTGGTATTCCTCTTGAGTCGAAGCCAAGGACTAAGCTCTCATCTCGAGTTGATTTGGCGTCCACGGAGACCTTTCGTGGTGCTCCAGTGACCTCAGGATCCATCTAGACTTGAGACAGTGATCTTGGGTTTTCTCTGCAGTGCCATCAAGGAAATCAAGGCTCCTTTCTCGTTTGATGTGGAACACGGAATTGCTCTGCACGCAGTGCACGGGAATCGGGCCTCATGTCGCGGCGAGGGGGAATTCTCATGGTTTTTCTCGAGTTGCGGCCGGAACCTAGGGTATATTCTCGAGTTACGACGGGGAGGGCCCTTCCAGACACGTGTTTGTTCAGCGACGTCAGGACTCATGCCTAGGTGCGAGGGACACCTCGGGATTCTCCTCGAGTCTTGGCATGGCAATTGGGACGCGTCTCCACGTGAAGCGGCAGACCCAGGGACCCCGTCCATGTGGACAGGGATCCTGGGACTCCTAACCATTTTCAAGAGGAGTCAGGCATCGTCTCCTTTGGAAGCATTGATCTCCGCGGACCTCTCGAGTTTTCAAAGGATGTGAGGCCTCCGGTCGCGATGAGGCGGAGAACTAGGTCTTTCTCTGTGGTCTCCACAGGGGATTCAGACATCCCTTCGTCTTCGGAGATGCAAGACGAGCTTGTATTCAATTCACTGCAGGGATATCCGGCCTTACTTTGAGTCAGAGCATCTCGGTGTCCATTCCACTTGAGGCCACAAGCTCAGGGTTCCTCTCACATCCATGTAGCTGAGAGAAGCCTCCTCCTGAGGTCCTTGTGGAAACTTGGTATTCCTCTTGAGTCGAAGCCAGGGACTAAGCTCTCATCTCGAGTTGATTTGGGGTCCACGGAGCCCTTTCGTGTTGCTCCAGTGACCTCAGGATCCCTCTAGACTTGAGACAGTGACTTTGGGTTTTCTCTGGAGTGCCATCAAGGAAATCAAGGCTCCTTTCACGTTTGATGTGGAACACGGAATTGCTCTGCACGCAGTGCAGGGGAATCGGGCCTCATCTCGCGACAAGGGGGAAGTCTCACGGTTTTTCTCGAGTTGCGGCCGGAACCTGGGGTATATTCTCGAGTTACGACGGGGAGGGCCCTTCCAGACACGTGTTTGTTCAGCGACGTCAGGACTCCTGCCTAGGTGCGAGGGACACCTCGGGATTCTCCTCGAGTCTTGGCATGGCAATTGGGACGCGTCTCCACGTGAAGCGGGAGACCCAGGGTCCCCGTCCATGTGGACAGGGATCCTGGGACTCCTATCCATTTTCAAGAGGAGTCAGGCATCGTCTCCTTTGGAAGCATTGATCTCCGCGGACCTCTCGAGTTTTCAAAGGATGTGAGGCCTCCGGTCGCGATGAGGCGGAGGACTAGGTCTTTCTCTGTGGCCTCCACAGGGGATTCAGACATCCCTTCGTCTTGGGAGATGGAAGACGAGCCTGCATTCAATTCACTGCAGGGATATCCGGCCTTACTTCGAGTCAGAGCATCTCGGTGTCCATTCCACTTGAGGCCACAAACTCATGGTCCCTCTCACCTACCTGTAGCTGAGAGAAGCCTCCTCTTGAGGTGCTTGTGGAAAGTTGGTATTCCTCTTGAGTGGAATCCAAGGACTAAGCTCTCATCTCGAGTTGATTTGGGGTCCACGGAGCCCTTTGGTGTTGCTCCAGTGACCTCAGGATCCCTCTAGACTTGAGACAGTGATCTTGGGTTTTCTCTGGAGTGCCATCAAGGAAATCAAGGCTCCTTTCACGTTTGATGTGGAACACGGAATTGCTCTGCACGCACTGCAGGGGAATCGGTCCTCATCTCGCGGCGAGGGGGAAATCTCATGGTTTTTCTCGAGGTGCGGCCGGAACATGGGTTATATTCTTGAGTTACGACGGGGAGGGTCCTTCCAGACACGTGTTTGTTCAGCGACTTCAGGACACCTGCCTATGTGCGAGGGACACCTCGGGATCCTCCTCGAGTCTTGGCATGGCAATTGGGACGTGTCTCCACGTGTAGCGGGAAACCCAGGGACCCTTTCCACGTGCCACAGGGATCCTGGGACTCCTATCCATTTTCAAGAGGAGTCAGGCATCGTCTCCTTTGGAAGCATTGATCTCCGCGGACCTCTCGAGTTTTCAAAGAATGTGAGGCCTCCGGTCGCGATGTGGCGGAGAACTAGGTCTTTCTCTGTGGTCTCCACAGGGGATTCAGACATCCCGTCGTCTTGGGAGATGCAAGACGAGCCTGCATTCAATTCACTGCAGGGATATCCGGCCTTACTTCGAGTCAGAGCATCTTGGTGTCCATTCCAATTGAGGCCACAAACTCAGGGTCCCTCTCACATACCTGTAGCTGAGAGAAGCCTCCTCTTGTGGTGCTTGTGGAAAGTTGGTATTCCTCTTGAGTCGAAGCCAAGGACTAAGCTCTCATCTCGAGTTGATTTGGCGTCCACGGAGACCTTTCGTGGTGCTCCAGTGACCTCAGGATCCATCTAGACTTGAGACAGTGATCTTGGGTTTTCTCTGCAGTGCCATCAAGGAAATCAAGGCTCCTTTCTCGTTTGATGTGGAACACGGAATTGCTCTGCATGCAGTGCACGGGAATCGGGCCTCATGTCGCGGCGAGGGGGAATTCTCATGGTTTTTCTCGAGTTGCGGCCGGAACCTAGGGTATATTCTCGAGTTACGACGGGGAGGGCCCTTCCAGACACGTGTTTGTTCAGCGACGTCAGGACTCATGCCTAGGTGCGAGGGACACCTCGGGATTCTCCTCGAGTCTTGGCATGGCAATTGGGACGCGTCTCCACGTGAAGCGGCAGACCCAGGGACCCCGTCCATGTGGACAGGGATCCTGGGACTCCTAACCATTTTCAAGAGGAGTCAGGCATCGTCTCCTTTGGAAGCATTGATCTCCGCGGACCTCTCGAGTTTTCAAAGGATGTGAGGCCTCCGGTCGCGATGAGGCGGAGAACTAGGTCTTTCTCTGTGGTCTCCACAGGGGATTCAGACATCCCTTCGTCTTCGGAGATGCAAGACGAGCTTGTATTCAATTCACTGCAGGGATATCCGGCCTTACTTTGAGTCAGAGCATCTCGGTGTCCATTCCACTTGAGGCCACAAGCTCAGGGTTCCTCTCACATCCATGTAGCTGAGAGAAGCCTCCTCCTGAGGTCCTTGTGGAAACTTGGTATTCCTCTTGAGTCGAAGCCAGGGACTAAGCTCTCATCTCGAGTTGATTTGGGGTCCACGGAGCCCTTTCGTGTTGCTCCAGTGACCTCAGGATCCCTCTAGACTTGAGACAGTGACTTTGGGTTTTCTCTGGAGTGCCATCAAGGAAATCAAGGCTCCTTTCACGTTTGATGTGGAACACGGAATTGCTCTGCACGCAGTGCAGGGGAATCGGGCCTCATCTCGCGACAAGGGGGAAGTCTCACGGTTTTTCTCGAGTTGCGGCCGGAACCTGGGGTATATTCTCGAGTTACGACGGGGAGGGCCCTTCCAGACACGTGTTTGTTCAGCGACGTCAGGACTCCTGCCTAGGTGCGAGGGACACCTCGGGATTCTCCTCGAGTCTTGGCATGGCAATTGGGACGCGTCTCCACGTGAAGCGGGAGACCCAGGGTCCCCGTCCATGTGGACAGGGATCCTGGGACTCCTATCCATTTTCAAGAGGAGTCAGGCATCGTCTCCTTTGGAAGCATTGATCTCCGCGGACCTCTCGAGTTTTCAAAGGATGTGAGGCCTCCGGTCGCGATGAGGCGGAGGACTAGGTCTTTCTCTGTGGTCTCCACAGGGGATTCAGACATCCCTTCGTCTTGGGAGATGCAAGACGAGCCTGCATTCAATTCACTGCAGGGATATCCGGCCTTACTTCGAGTCAGAGCATCTCGGTGTCCATTCCACTAGAGGCCACAAACTCATGGTCCCTCTCACCTACCTGTAGCTGAGAGAAGCCTCCCCTTGAGGTGCTTGTGGAAAGTTGGTATTCCTCTTAAGTCCAAGCCAGGGACTAAGCTCTCATCTCGAGTTGATTTGGGGTCCACGGAGCCCTTTCATGCTGCTACAGTGGCCTTAGGATCCCTCTAGACTTGAGACAGTGACTTTGGGTTTTCTCTGGAGTGCCATCAAGGAAATCAAGGCTCCTTTCACTTTTGATGTGGAACACGGAATTGCTCTGCACGCAGTGCAGGGGAATCGGTCCTCATCTCGCGGCGAGGGGGAAGTCACATGGTTTTTTTTGAGTTGCGGCTGGAACCTGGGGTATATTCTTGAGTTACGACGGGGAGGGCCCTTCCGGACACGTGTTTGTTCAGCGACGTCAGGACTCCTGCCTATGTGCGAGGGACACCTCGGGATCCTCCTCGAGTCTTGGCATGGCAATTGGGACGTGTCTCCACGTGAAGCGGGAGACCCAGGGACCCTTTCCACGTGCCACAGGGATCCTGGGACTCCTATCCATTTTCAAGAGGAGTCAGGCATCGTCTCCTTTGGAAGCATTGATCTCCGCGGACCTCTCGAGTTTTCAAAGGATGTGAGGCCTCCGGTCGTGATGAGGCGGAGGACTAGGTCTTTCTCTGTGGTCTCCACAGGGGATTCAGACATCCCGTCGTCTTGGGAGATGCAAGACGAGCCTGCATTCAATTCACTGCAGGGATATCCGGCCTTACTTCGAGTCAGAGCATCTTGGTGTCCATTCCAATTGAGGCCACAAACTCAGGGTCCCTCTCACATACCTGTAGCTGAGAGAAGCCTCCTCTTGAGGTGCTTGTGGAAAGTTGGTATTCCTCTTGAGTCGAAGCCAAGGACTAAGCTCTCATCTCGAGTTGATTTGGCGTCCACGGAGACCTTTCGTGGTGCTCCAGTGACCTCAGGATCCATCTAGACTTGAGACAGTGATCTTGGGTTTTCTCTGGAGTGCCATCAAGGAAATCAAGGCTCCTTTCTCGTTTGATGTGGAACACGGAATTGCTCTGCACGCAGTGCACGGGAATCGGGCCTCATGTCGCGGCGAGGGGGAATTCTCATGGTTTTTCTCGAGTTGCGGCCGGAACCTAGGGTATATTCTCGAGTTACGACGGGGAGGGCCCTTCCAGACACGTGTTTGTTCAGCGACGTCAGGACTCATGCCTAGGTGCGAGGGACACCTCGGGATTCTCCTCGAGTCTTGGCATGGCAATTGGGACTCGTCTCCACGTGAAGCGGGAGACCCAGGGACCCCGTCCATGTGGACAGGGATCCTGGGACTCCTAACCATTTTCAAGAGGAGTCAGGCATCGTCTCCTTTGGAAGCATTGTTCTCTGCGGACCTCTCGAGTTTTCAAAGGATGTGAGGCCTCCGGTCGCGATGAGGCGGAGAACTAGGTCTTTCTCTGTGGTCTCCACAGGGGATTCAGACATCCCTTCGTCTTCGGAGATGCAAGACGAGCTTGTATTCAATTCACTGCAGGGATATCCGGCCTTACTTTGAGTCAGAGCATCTCGGTGTCCATTCCACTTGAGGCCACAAGCTCAGGGTTCCTCTCACATCCATGTAGCTGAGAGAAGCCTCCTCTTGAGGTCCTTGTGGAAACTTGGTATTCCTCTTGAGTCGAAGCCAGGGACTAAGCTCTCATCTCGAGTTGATTTGGGGTCCACGGAGCCCTTTCGTGTTGCTCCAGTGACCTCAGGATCCATCTAGACTTGAGACAGTGACTTTGGGTTTTCTCTGGAGTGCCATCAAGGAAATCAAGGCTCCTTTCACGTTTGATGTTGAACACGGAATTGCTCTGCACGCAGTGCAGGGGAATCGGGCCTCATCTGGCGGCGAGTGGGAAGTCTCACGGTTTTTCTCGAGTTGCGGCCGGAACCTGGGGTATATTCTCGAGTTACGACGGGGAGGGCCCTTCCAGACACGTGTTTGTTCAGCGACGTCAGGACTCCTGCCTATGTGCGAGGGACACCTCGGGATCCTCCTCGAGTCTTGGCATGGCAATTGGGACGTGTCTCCACGTGAAGCGGGAGACCCAGGGACCATTTCCACGTGCCACAGGGATCCTGGGACTCCTATCCATTTTCAAGAGGAGTCAGGCATCGTCTCCTTTGGAAGCATTGATCTCCGCGCACCTCTCGAGTTTTCAAAGGATGTGAGGCCTCTGGTCGCGATGAGGCGGAGGACTAGGTCTTTCTCTGTGGTCTCCACAGGGGATTCAGACATCCCTTCGTCTTGGGAGATGCAAGACGAGCCTGCATTCACTTCACTGCAGGGATATCCGGCCTTACTTCGAGTCAGAGCATCTCGGTGTCCATTCCACTTGAGGCCACAAACTCAGGGTCCCTCTCACCTACCTGTAGCTGAGAGAAGCCACCTCTTGAGGTGCTTGTGGAAAGTTAGTATTCCTCTTGAGTCGAAGCCAGGGACTAAGCTCTCATCTCGAGTTGATTTGGGTTCCACGGAGTTCTTTCGTGTTGCTACAGTGACCTCAGGATCCCTCTAGACTTGAGACAGTGATCTTGGGTTTTCTCTGGAGTGCCATCAAGGAAATCAAGGCTCCTTTCAGGTTTGATGTGGAACACGAAATTGCTCTGCACGCAGTGCAGGGGAATCGGGCCTCATCTGGCGGCGAGGGGGAAGTTTCATGGTTTTTCTCGAGTTGCGGCCGGAACCTGGGGTATATTCTCGAGTTACGACGGGGAGGGCCCTTCCAGACACGTGTTTGTTCAGCAACGTCAGGACTCATGCCTAGGTGCGAGGGACACCTCGGGATTCTCCTCGAGTCTTGGCATGGCAATTGGGACGCATCTCCACGTGAAGTGGGAGACCCAGTGTCCCCGTCCATGTGGACAGGGATCCTGGGACTCATATCCATTTTCAAGAGGAGTCAGGCATCGTCTCCTTTGGAAGCATTGATCTCCGCGGACCTCTCGAGTTTTCAAAGGATGTGAGGCCTCCGGTCGCGATGAGGCGGAGGACTAGGTCTTTCTCTGTGGCCTCCACAGGGGATTCAGACATCCCTTCGTCTTGGGAGATGGAAGACGAGCCTGCATTCAATTCACTGCAGGGATATCCAGCCTTACTTCGAGTCAGAGCATCTCGGTGTCCATTCCATTTGAGGCCACAAACTCAGGGTCCCTCTCACATACCTGTAGCTGAGAGAAGCCTCCCCTTGAGGTGCTTGTGGAAAGTTGGTATTCCTCTTAAGTCCAAGCCAGGGACTAAGCTCTCATCTCGAGTTGATTTGGGGTCCACGGAGCCCTTTCATGCTGCTACAGTGGCCTTAGGATCTCTCTAGACTTGAGACAGTGACTTTGGGTTTTCTCTGGAGTGCCATCAAGGAAATCAAGGCTCCTTTCACGTTTGATGTGGAACACGGAATTGCTCTGCACGCAGTGCAGGGGAATCGGGCCTCATCTCGCGGCGAGGGGGAGGTCACATGGTTTTTCTTGAGTTGCGGCTGGAACCTGGGGTATATTCTTGAGTTACGACGGGGAGGGCCCTTCCAGACACGTGTTTGTTCAGCGACATCAGGACTCCTGCCTAGGTGCGAGGTACACCTCGGGATCCTCCTCGAGTCTTGGCATGGCAATTGGGACGTGTCTCCACGTGAAGCGGGAGACCCAGGGACCATTTCCACGTGCCACAGGGATCCTGGGACTCCTATCCATTTTCAAGAGGAGTCAGGCATCATCTCCTTTGGAAGCATTGATCTCCGCGGACCTCTCGAGTTTTCAAAGGATGTGAGGCCTCCGGTCGCGATGAGGCGGAGGACTAGGTCTTTCTCTGTGGTCTCCACAGGGAATTCAGACATCCCTTCGTCTTGGGAGATGCAAGACGAGCCTGCATTCAATTCACTGCAGGGATATCCGGCCTTACTTCGAGTCAGAGCATCTCGGTGTCCATTCCAATTGAGGCCACAAACTCAGGGTCCCTCTCACATACCTGTAGCTGAGAGAAGCCTCCTCTTGAGGTGCTTGTGGAAAGTTGGTATTCCTCTTGAGTCAAAGCCAAGGACTAAGCTCTCATCTCGAGTTGATTTGGGATCCACGGAGACTTTTCGTGTTGCTCCAGTGACCTCAGGATCCCTCTAGACTTGAGACAGTGATCTTGGGTTTTCTCTGGAGTGCCATCAAGGAAATGAAGGCTCCTTTCAGGTTTGATGTGGAACACGAAATTGCTCTGCACGCAGTGCAGGGGAATCGGGCCTCATCTGGCGGCGAGGGGGAAGTCACATGGTTTTTCTTGAGTTGCGGCTGGAACCTGGGGTATATTCTCGAGTTACGACGGGGAGGGCCCTTCCAGACACGTGTTTGTTCAGCGACGTCAGGACTCATGCCTAGGTGCGAGGGACACCTCGGGATTCTCCTCGAGTCTTGGCATGGCAATTGGGACGCGTCTCCACTTGAAGTGGGAGACCCAGTGTCCCCGTCCATGTGGACAGAGATCCTGGGACTCCTATCCATTTTCAAGAGGAGTCAGGCATCGTCTCCTTTGGAAGCATTGATCTCCGAGGACCTCTCAAGTTTTCAAAGGATGTGAGGCCTCCGGTCGCGATGAGGCGGAGGACTAGGTCTTTCTCTGTGGCCTCCACAGGGGATTCAGACATCCATTCATCTTGGGAGTTGGAAGACGAGCCTGTATTCAATTCACTGCAGGGATATCTGGCCTTACTTCGAGTCAGAGCATCTCGGTGTCCATTCCACTTGAGGCCACAAACTCAGGGTCCCTCTCACATACCTGTAGCTGAGAGAAGCCTCCTCTTGAGGTGCTTGTGGAAAGTTGGTATTCCTCTTGAGTCGAAGCCAGGGACTAAGCTCGCATCTCGAGTTGATTTGGAGTCCACGGAGCCCTTTCATGTTGCTCCAGTGACCTCAGGATCCCTCTAGACTTGAAATAGTGATCTTGGGTTTTCTGAAGATCTGAAATGGTGTGAAAAACATGAAGAGCCTAAAAGGTGTGAAAAATATGAAAAACTTCAAAAGATGCCATAAATATGAGGAGCAAGAAACGGTCTGAAAAATAGGAGGAGCATGAAATCGTTTTAAAAAACATGAAGACCCTGAAAAGGTGTGAAAAATATGAAGAGCTTCAAAATGTGTGAAATACATGAGGAGCATGAAACGGTCTGAAAAGGAGGAGGAGCATGAAGCCGTGTTCAAAATCATGAAGAGCCTAAAAACGTGTGAAAAATATGAAGAGCTTCAAAATGTGTGAAAAATATGAAGAGGTTCAAAAGGTGTCAAAAATATGAGGAGCATGAAACGGTCTGAAAAATAGGAGAGGCATGAATTTGTGTTGAAAAACATGAGAGCCCAAAAAGGTGTGAAAAATATGAAGAGCTTCAAAATGTGTGAAATATATGAGGAGCATGAAACTGTCTGAAAATAGGAGGTGCATGAAGTGGTGTTCAAAAAAATGAAGAGCCTGAAAAGCTGTGAATAATATGAAGAGTTTCAAAAGGTGTGAAAAATATGAGGAGCATGATACGGAGTGAAAAATAGGAGGAGCATGAAGCGGTGTTCAAAACATGAAGAGCCTGAAAAGATGTGAAAAATATGAAGAGCTTCAAAAGGTGTGAAATACATGAGGAGCATGAAACTGTCTGAAAAATAGCAGGAGCATGAAAAGGTGTTCAAGAACATGAAGAGCCTGAAAAAGTGTGAAAAATATAAAGAGCATCAAAAGGTGTGAAATACATGCGGAGCATGAAACGGTCTGAAAAATAGGAGGAGCATGAAACGGTCTGAAAAACGGGAGGAGCATGAAGCGGTGTGGAAAAACATGAAGAGCCTGAAAAAGTGTGAAAAATATGAAGAGCTTATAAGCTGTGAGAAATATGAAGAGCTTCAAAAGTTGTCAAAAATAGGAGGAGCATGAAACGGTCTGGAAAATAGGGCGATCTTGAAGTGGTGTTGAAATCATGAAGAGCCTGAAAAGGTGTGAAAAATATGAAGAGCTTCAAAAAGTGTCAAAAATATGAGGAGCATGAAACGGTTTGAAAAACAGGAGGACCATGAAGCCGTGTTGAAAAATATGGGGAGCCTGAAAAGGTGTGAAAAATATGAATAGCTTCAAAAGGTGTCAAAAATATGAGGAGCATGAAACGTTCTGAAAAATATGAGGAGCATGAAATGGTCTGAGAAACAGGAGGATGATGAAGCCGTGTTGAAAAACATGGGGAGCCTGAAAAGGTGTGAAAAATATGAAGAGCTTCAAAAGGTGTCAAAAATATGAGGATCATGAAAAGTTCTGAAGAATAGGAGTAGCATGAAGCTGTTTTGAAAAACATGAAGAGCCTGAAAAGGTGTGAAAAATATGAAGAGCTTCAAAAGGTGTCAAAAATATGAGGAGCATGAAACGGTCTGAAAAATAGGAGGAGAATGAATCGGTGTTGATAAACCTGAGGAGCCTGAAAAGGTGTGAAAAATATGAAGAGCTTCAAAAGGTGTCAAAAATATGAGGTGCATGAAACGGTCTGAAAAATATGAGGAGCATGATGCGTTGTTGAAAAATATGAAAAGCCTGAAAAGGTGTGAAAAATATGAAGAGCTTCAAAAGGTGTCAAAAATATGAGGAGCATGCAATGGTCTGAAAAATAGGAGGAGCATGAAGCGGTGTTCAAAAACATGAAGAGACTGAAAAGGTGTGAAAAATATGAAGAGCTTCAAAAGATGTTAGAAATATGAGGAGCATGAAACGGTCTGAAAAATAGGAGGAGCATGAAGCTGTGTTCAAAAACATGAAGAGCCTGAAAATGTGTGAAAAATATGAAGAGCTTCAAAAGGTGTGAAATATATGAGGAACATGAAACGGTCTGAAAAACAGAAGCAGCATGAAACGGTGATGAAAAACATGAGAGCCTGAAAAGGTGTGAAAAATATGAAGAGCTTCAAAGGTGTCAAAAACATGAAGAGCATGAAAAGGTCTGAAAAATAGAAGGAGCATGAAGCGGTGTTCAAAAACATGAAGAGCCTGAAAAGGTGTGAAAAATATGAAGAGCTTCAAAAGGTGTCAAAAATGAGATGAGCATGAAACGGTCTGAAAAATAGGAGGAGCATGAAGTGGTGTTGAAAAAAAAAGAAGAGACTGAAAAGCTGTGAAATATATGAAGAGCTTCAAAAGGTGTCAAATATATGAGGAGAATGAAACGTTCTGAAAAATAGGAGGAGCATGAAGCTGTGTGGAAAAACATGAAGATTCTGAAAAGGTTTGAAAAATATGAAGAGCTTCTAAAGGTGTCAAAAATATGAGGAGCATGAAACGTTCTGATAAATAGGAGGAGCATGAACTGCTGTTGAAAAACATGAAGAGCCTGAAAAGGAGTGAAAAATATGAAGATCTTCAAAAGGTGTGAAATACATGAGGAGCATGAAACGGTCTGAAAAATAGGAGGATCATGAAACGGTGTGGAACACATGAAGAGCATGAAAAGGTCTGAAATATATGAAGAGCTTGAAAAGGTGTGAAAAATATCAGGAGCATGATACGGTCAGAAATATAGGAGGAGCATGAAAGGTGGTCAAAAACATGAAGAGCCTGTAAAGTTGTGAAAAATATGAAAAGCTTCAAAAGGTGTCAAAAATGAGCTGAGCATGAAACGGTCTGAAAAATAGGAGGAGCATGAAGCGGTGTTGAAAAAATGAAGAGCCTGAAAAGGTGTGAAAAATATGAAGAGCATCAAAAGGTGTCAAAAATATGAGGAGCATGAAACGGTCTGCAAAAAAGGAAGATGATGAAGTGGTGTTGAAAAACTTGAAGAGCCTGAAAAGGTGTGAAAAATATGAAAAGCTTCAAAAGGTGTCAAAATATGAGGAGCATGAAACGGTCTGAAAAATAGGAGGAGCATGAAGCGGTGTTCAAAAACATGAAGAGCCTGAAACGGTTTGAAAAATATGAAGAGCTTCTAAAGGTGTCAAAAATATGAGGAGCATGAAACGGTCTGAAAAATACGAGGAGCATGAAGTGGTGTTAAAAACATGAAGAGCCTGAAAAGGTGTGATAAATATAAAGAGCTTCAAAAGGTGTCAAAAATATGAGGAGCATGAAACGGTCTGAAAAATAGGAGGAGCATGAAGCGGTGTTCAAAAACATGAAGAGCCTGAAAAGGTGTGAAATATATGAAGAGCTTCAAAAGATGTTAAAAATATGAGGAACATGAAACGGTCTGAAAAATAGGAGGAGCATAAAGCTGTGTTCAAAAACATGAAGAGCCTGAAAATGTGTGAAAAATATGAAGAGATTCAAAAGGTGTGAAATATATGAGGAGCATGAAACGGTCTGAAATACAGAAGCAGCATGAAACGGTGATGAAAAACATGAGAGCCTGAAAAGGTGTGAAAAATATGAAGAGCTTCAAAGGTGTCAAAAACATGAAGAGCATGAAACTTTCTGAAAAATAGGAGGAGCATGAAGCGGTGTTCAAAAACATGATGAGCCTGAAAAGGTGTGAAAAATATGAAGAGCTTCAAAAGGTGTCAAAAATGAGATGAGCATGAAACGGTCTGAAAAATAGGAGGAGCATGAAGCGGTGTTGAAAAAAAAAGAAGAGACTGAAAAGGTGTGAAATATATGAAGACCTTCAAAAGGTGTCAAATATATGAGGAGAATGAAACGGTCTGAAAAATAGTAGGAGCATGAAGCTGTGTGGAAAAACATGAAGATTCTGAAAAGGTTTGAAAAATATGAAGAGCTTCTAAAGGTGTCAAAAATATGAGGAGCATGAAACGGTCTGATAAATAGGAGGAGCATGAACTGGTGTTGAAAAACCTGAAGAGCCTGAAAAGGAGTGAAAAATATGAAGAGCTTCAAAAGGTGTGAAATACATGAGGAGCAAGAAACGGTCTGAAAAATAGGAGGATCATGAAACGGTGTGGAAAACATGAAGAGCCTGAAAAGGTCTGAAAAATATGAAGAGATTGAAAAGGTGTGAAAAATATCAGGAGCATGATACAGTCAGAAAAATAGGAGGAGCATGAAGCGGTGGTAAAAAACATGAAGAGCCTGTAAAGTTGTGAAAAATATGAAAAGCTTCAAAAGGTATCAAAAATGAGCTGAGCATGAAACGGTCTGAAAAATAGGAGGAGCATGAAGCGGTGTTGAAAAAATGAAGAGCCTGAAAAGGTGTGAAAAATATGAAGAGCATCAAAAGGTGTCAAAAATATGAGGAGCATGAAACGGTCTGCAAAAAAGGAAGAGCATGAAGTGGTGTTGAAAAACTTGAAGAGAGTGAAAAGGTGTGAAAAATATGAAAAGCTTCAAAAGGTGTCAAAATATGAGGAGCATGAAACGGTCTGAAAAAGAGGAGGAGCATGAAGCGGTGTTGAAAAACATGAAGAGCCTGAAATGGTGTGAAAAATATGAAGAGCTTCAAAAGGTGTCAAAAATATTAGGAGCAGGAAACGGTCAGAAAAATAGGAGGAGCATGAAGCGGTTTTGAAAATCATGAAGAGCCTGAAAAGGTGTGAAATATATGAAGATTTTCAAAAGGTGTGAAACATATGAAGAGCTTCAAAAGGTGTCAAAAATATGAGGAGCATGAAACGGTCTGAAAAATAGGAGGAGCATGATGCGGTGTTGAAAATCATGAAGAGCCTGAAAAGGTGTGAAAAATAAGAAGAGCTTCAAAAGGTGTGAAAAATATGAAGAGCTTCAAAAGGTGTCAAAAATATGAGGAGCATGAAACAGTCTGAAAAATTCGAAGAGCCTGAAGTGGTGTTGAAAAACATGAAGAGCCTGAAAAGGTGTGAAGAATATGAAGAGCTTCAAAAGGTGTCAAAATTATGAGGAGCTTGAAACGGTCTGAAAAATAGGAGGAGCATGAAGCGGTGTTAAAAAAAAGAGAAGAGCCTGAAAAGGGGCGAAAAATATGAAGAGCTTCAAAAGTTGTCAAAAATATGAGGAGCATGATAAGGTCTGAAAAATAGGGGGAGCCTGAAGTGGTGTTCAAAAACAGGAAGAGTGTGAAAAGGGTTGAAAAATATGAAGAGCTTCAAAAGGTGTAAAAAATATAAGGAACATGAAACGGTCTGAAAAATAGGAGAGCATGAAGGGGTGTTGAAAAACATGAAAAGCCTGAAAAGTTGTGAAAAATATGAAGAGCTTCTAAAGGTGTCAAAAATATGAGGAGCAAGAAATGGTCAGAAAAATAGGAGGAACTTTTAATGATCTGTAAAATAGGAGAAGCATGAAGTGGTGTTGAAAAACATGAAGAGCCTGAAAAGGTGGGAAAATATGAATAGCTTCAAAAGGTCTCAAAAATATGAGGAGGAAGAAATTTCCTGAAAAATAGGGGGATCATGAAGCGGTGTTGAAAAACACGAAGAGCCTGAAAAGCTGTGATAATTATGAAGAGCTTCAAAAGGTGTCATAAATATGACGAGCATGAAAGGGTCTGAAAAATAGGAGGAGCATGAAGCGGTGTTCAAAAACATAGAGAACCTGAAAAGGTGTGAAAAATATGAAGAGCTTCAAAACGTGTCAAAAATATGAGGAGCATAAAACAGTCTGAAAAATAGGAAGATCATGAAGTGGTGTTGAAAAAAATGAAGAGCCTGAAAAGGTGTGAAAAATATGAAGAGCTTCAAAAGGTGTCAAAAATATGATAAGCTTGAAACGGTCTGAAAAATAGGAGGATCATGAAGCGCTGTTGAAAAACATGAAGAGCCTGAAAAGGTGTGAACAATAAGAAGAGCTTCAAAAGGTGTCAAAAATATGAGGAGCTTGAAACGGTCTGATAAATCGGAGGATCATGAAGCGGTGTTGATAAACATGAAGAGCCTGAAAAGGTGGGAAAATATGAAGAGCTTAAAAAGGTGTCAAAAATATGAGGAGCATGAAATGGTCTGAAAAATAGGAGGATCATGAAGCGGTGTTGATAAACATGAAGAGCCTGAAAAGTTGTGAAAAATATGAAGAACTTGAGAAGGTGTCAAAAATATGAGGAGCTTGAAATGGTCTGAAAAATAAGAGGAGCATGAAGTGGTGTTGAAAAACAAGAAGAATCTGAAAAGGTGTGAAAAATATGAAGAGCTTCAAAAAGTGTCAAAAATATGAAGAGCATGAAACCGTCTGAAAAATAGGAAGACCATGAAGTGGTGTTGAAAAACATGAAGAGCCTGAAAGTTGTGAAAAATATGAAGAGTTTCAAAAGGTGTCAATAATATGAGGAGCTTGAAACGGTCTGAAAAATAGGAGGAGCATGAAGCGGTGTTCAAAAAGAAGAAGAGCCTGAAAACGGTGAAAAATATGAAGAGCTTCAAAAATTGTCAAAAATATGAGGAGCATGATACGGTCTGAAAAATAGGGGCAGCATGAAGCGGTGTTCAAAAACAGGAAGAGCCTGAAAAGAGGTGAAAAATATGAAGAGCTTCAAAAGTGTGAAAAATATAAGGAGCATGAAACGGTCTGAAAAATAGGAGGAGCATGAAGCGTTGTTGAAAAACAGGAAAAGCCTGAAAATGTGTAAAAAATATGAAGAGTTTCAAAAGTTGTCAAAAATATGAGGAGCATGATACGGTCTGAAAAAAAGGAGGAGGGTGAAGCGGTGTTCAAAAACATGAAGAGCCTGAAAATGTTTGAAAAATATGAAGAGCTTTAAAAGGTGTCAAAAATATGAGGAGCATGAAACGTTCTGAAAAATAGTAGGATCAAGAAACCGTGTTCAATGAGTCTTGCTAATGGTTTGTCAATTTTGTTTATTTTTTCAAAAAACCAGCTTTTAGCTTTGTTGATTTTTGCTATGGTCTCTTTAGTTTCTTTTGCATTTATTTCTGCCCTGATTTTTAAGATTTCTTTCCTTCTGATAACTCTGGGGTTCTTCATTTCTTCCTTCTCTAATTGCTTTATGTGTAGAGTTAGGTTATTTAATTGGTTTTTTTCCTGTTTCTTGATGTAAGCCTGTAATGCTATGAACCTTCCCCTTAGCACTGCTTTTACAGTGTCCCATAGGTTTTGGGTTGTTGTGTTTTCATTTTCATTCATTTCTACACATATTTTGATTTCTTTTTTGATTTCTTCTATGATTTGTTGGTTATTCAGAAGCGTGTTATTTAGCCTCCATATGTTTGAGGTTTTAACAATTTTTTCCCTGTATTTGAGATCTAATCTTACTGCACTGTGGTCAGAAAAGATGACTGGAATGATTTCAATTTTTTTGAATTTTCCAAGACCAGATTTATGGCCCAGGATGTGATCTATTCTGGAGAATGTTCCGTGTGCACTTGAGAAAAAGGTGAAGTTGATTGTTTTGGGATGAAATGTCCTATAGATATCAATTAGGTCTAGCTGGTCCATTGTGTCATTTAAGGTTTGTGTTTCCTTGTTAATTTTCTGTTTAGTTGATCTATCCATAGTTGTGAGTGGGGTATTAAAGTCTCCCACTATTATTGTGTTACTATTAATTTCCTCTTTCATACTTGTTAACGTTTGCCGTACATATTGCGGTGCTCCTATGTTGGGTGCATATATATTTATAATTGTTATATCTTCTTTTTTGATTGTTCCTTTGATCATTATGTAGTGTCCTTCTTTGTCTCTTTTCACTTCCTTTATTTGAAAGTCTATTTTATCTGATATGAGTATTGCGACTCCTGCTTTCTTTTGGTCTCCGTTTGCATGAAATATTTTTTTCCAGCCCTTCACTTTTAGTCTGTATGTGTCTCTTGTTTTGAGGTGGGTCTCTTGTAGACAGCATATATAGGGGTCTTGTTTTTGTATCCATTCAGCCAATCTTTGTCTTTTGGTTGGGGCATTCAACCCATTTACATTTAGGGTAATTATTGATAGGTGTGGTCCCGTTGCCATTTACTTTGTTGTTTTGGGTTCACGTTTATACAACCTTTCTGCATTTCCTGTCTAGAGAAGATCCTTTAGCATTTGTTGAAGAGCTGGTTTGGTGGTGCTGAATTCTCTCAGCTTTTGCTTATCTGTAAAGCTTTTGAATTCTCCTTCATATCTGAATGAGATCCTTGCTGGATACAGTAATCTAGGTTGTAGGTTATTCTCTTTCATTACTTTCAGTACGTCCTGCCATTCCCTTCTGGCCTGGAGGGTTTCTATTGATAGATCAGCTGTTATCCTTATGGGAATCCCTTTGTGTGTTATTTGTTGTTTTTCCCTTGCTGCTTTTAATATTTGTTCTTTGTGTTTGATCTTTGTTAATTTGATTAATATGTGTCTTGGGGTGTTTCGCCTTGGGTTTATCCTGTTTGGGACTCTCTGGGTTTCTTGGATTTGGGTGGCTATTTCCTTCCCCATTTTAGGGAAGTTTTCAGCTATTATCTCCTCGAGTATTTTCTCATGGCCTTTCTTTTTGTCTGCAAGACTCATTAAGAAACAAAGAGAGAAGAACCAAATTAACAAAATTAGAAATGAAAATGGAGACATCACAACAGACAACACTGAAATACAAAGGATCATAAGAGACTACTACCAGCAGCTCTATGCCAATAAAATGGACAACTTGGATGAAATTGACAAATTCTTAGAAAAGTATAACTTTCCAAAACTGAACCAGGAAGAAATAGAAGATCTTAACAGACCCATCACAAGCAAGGAAATCGAAACTGTCATCAAAAATCTTCCAGCAAACAAAAGCCCAGGACCAGATGGCTTCACAGCTGAATTCTACCAAAAATTTAGAGAAGAGCTAACACCTATCTTACTCAAACTCTTCCAGAAAATTGCAGAAGAAGGTAAGCTTCCAAACTCATTCTATGAGGCCACCATCACCCTAATTCCAAAACCAGACAAAGATGCCACAAAAAAAGAAAACTACAGGCCAATATCACTGATGAACATAGATGCAAAAATCCTTAACAAAATTCTAGCAAACAGAATCCAACAACATATTGAAAAAATCATACACCATGACCAAGTGGGCTTTATCCCAGGAATGCAAGGATTCTTTAATATCCGCAAATCAATCAATGTAATACACCACATTAACAAATTGAAAGATAAAAACCATATGATTATCTCAATAGATGCAGAGAAAGCCTTTGACAAAATTCAACACTCATTTATGATTAAAACTCTCCCAAAAGCAGGAATAGAAGGAACATACCTCAACATAATAAAAGCTATATATGACAAACCCACAGCAAGCATCACCCTCAAGGCGAAAAATTGAAGGCATTTCCCCTGAAATCAGGAACAAGACAAGGGTGCCCACTCTCACCACTACTATTCAACATAGTGTTGGAAGTTCTGGCCACAGCAGTCAGAGCAGAAAAAGAAGTAAAAGGAATCCAGATAGGAAAAGAAGAAGTAAAACTCTCACTGTTTGCAGATGACATGATCCTCTACATAGAAAACCCTAAAGACTCTACCAGAAAATTACTAGAGCTAATCAATGAATATAGTAAAGTTGCAGGATATAAAATTAACACACAGAAATCCCTTGCATTCCTATATACTAACAATGAAAAAACAGACAGAGAAATTAAGGAAACAATACCATTCACCATTGCAACAAAAAGAATAAAATACTTAGGAGTATATCTACCTAAAGAAACAAAGGACCTATACATAGAAATCTATAAAACACTGATGAAAGAAATCAAAGAGGACACAAACAGATGGAGAAACATACCGTGTTCATGGATTGGAAGAATTAATATTGTCAAAATGGCTATTCTACCCAAAGCAGTCTATAGATTCAATGCAATCCCTATCAAGCTACCAATGGTATTTTTCACAGAGCTAGACCAAAGAATTTCACAATTTGTATGGAAATACAAAAAACCTCGAATAGCCAAAGTAATCTTGAGAAAAAAGAATGGAACTGGAGGAATCAACCTGCCTGACTTCAGACTCTACTACAAAGCCACAGTCATCAAGACAGTATGGTACTGGCACAAAGACAGAAATATAGATCAATGGAACAGAATAGAAAGCCCAGAGATAAATCCACGAACTTATGGACACCTTATCTTTGACAAAGGAGGCAAGGATATACAATGGAAAAAAGACAACCTCTTTAACAAGTGGTGCTGGGAAAACTGGTCAACCACTTGTAAAAGAATGAAACTAGAACACTTTCTAACACCATACACAAAAATAAACTCAAAATGGATTAAAGATCTAAATGTAAGACCAGAAACTATAAAACTCCTAGAGGAGAACATAGGAAAAACACTCTCCGACATAAATCACAGCAAGATCCTCTATGACCCACCTCCCAGAATATTGGAAATAAAAGCAAAACTAAACAAATGGGACCTAATGAAACTTAAAAGCTTTTGCACTACAAAGGAAACTATAAGTAAGGTGAAAAGACAGCCCTCAGATTGGGAGAAAATAATAGCAAATGAAGAAACAGACAAAGGATTAATCTCAAAAATATACAAGCAACTCCTGAAGCTCAATTCCAGAAAAATAAATGACCCAATCAAAAGATGGGCCAAAGAACTAAACAGACATTTCTCCAAAGAAGACATACAGATGGCTAACAAACACATGAAAAGATGCTCAACATCACTCATTATTAGAGAAATGCAAATCAAAACCACAATGAGGTACCATTACACGCCAGTCAGGACGGCTGCTATCCAAAAGTCTACAAGCAATAAATGCTGGAGAGGGTGTGGAGAAAAGGGAACCCTCTTACACTGTTGGTGGGAATGCAAACTAGTACAGCCGCTATGGAAAACAGTGTGGAGATTTCTTAAAAAACTGGAAATAGAACTGCCATATGACCCAGCAATCCCACTTCTGGGCATACACACTGAGGAAACCAGATCTGAAAGAGACACATGCACCCCAATGTTCATCGCAGCACTGTTTATAATAGCCAGGACATGGAAGCAACCTAGATGCCCATCAGCAGATGAATGGATAAGGAAGCTGTGGTACATATACACCATGGAATATTACTCAGCCATGAAAAAGAATTCATTTGAACCAGTCCTAATGAGATGGATGAAGCTGGAGCCCATTATACAGAGTGAAGTAAGCCAGAAAGATAAAGAACATTATAGCATACTGACACATGTATATGGAATTTAGAAGGGTGATGACGATGACCCTATGTGCAGAACAGAGAAAGAGACATAGAAATACAGAACAGACTTTTGAACTTTGTGGGAGAATGTGAGGGTGGGATATTTCAAAAAGAACAGCATGTATATTATCTATGGTGAAACAGATCACCAGCCCAGGTGGGATGCACGAGACAAGTGCTCTGGCCTGGTGCACTGGGAAGACACAGAGGAATCGGGTGGAGAGGGGGGTGGGAGGGGGCGATCGGGATTGGGAATACACGTAAATCCATGGCTGATTCATATCAATGTATGACAAAACCCACTGGAAAAAAAATATATATATAATAATAATAAAAATAAAAAAATAAAAAAAAAGAAAATAAAAAATAAAAAAAAGAAACCGTGTTCAAAAGCATGAAGAGCCTGAAAAGGTGTGAAAAATATGAAGAGCCTCAAAAAATGTCAAAAATATGAGGAGTATGAAATGGTGTGAAAAATAGCAGGAGCATGAAGCGGTGTTCAAAAACATGAAGAGCCTGAAAAGGTGAGAAAAATATGAAGAGCTTCAAAAGGTGTCAAAAATATTAGGAGCATGAAACGGTCTGAAAAATAGGAGGAGCATGAAGCGGTGTTGAAAAACATGAAGAGCCTGAAAAGGTGTGAAAAATATGAGGAGCATGAAAGGGTCTGACTAATAGCAGGAGCATGAATCGGTGTTGAAAACATGAAGAGTCTGAAAACGTGTGAAAAACATGAAGAGCCTGAAAAGGTGTGAAAAATATGAAGAGCTTCAAAAATGTCAAAAATATGAAGAGCTTCAAAAGGTGTCAAAAATATGAGGAGTATGAAACGGTCTGAAAAATAGCAGGAGCATGAAGCGTTGGTGAAAAACATGAAGAGTCTGAAAACGTGTGAACAATATGAAGAGCTTCAAAAATGTGAAAAATATGAAGAGTTTTAAAAGGTGTGAAAAATATGAGGTGCAGGCCACGGTCTCAAAAATAGGAGGAACATAAAGCAATGTTGAAAAACATGAAGAGCCTGAAAAGGTGTGAAAAATATGAAGAACTTCAAAAGGTGTCAAAAATATGAGGATCATGAAACGTTCTGAAAAATAGGAGGAGCAGGAAGCAGTGTTGAAAAACATGAAGAGCCTGAAAAGGTGTGAAAAATAAGAAGAGCTTCAAAAGGTGTGAAAAATACGAAGAGCTTCAAAATGTGTCAACAATGAGATGAGCATGAAACGGTCTGAAAAATAGGACGAGCATGAAGCGGTGTTGAAAAAAATGAAGAGCCTGAAAAGGTGTGAAACATATGAAGAGCTTCAAAAGGTGTGAAATATATGAGGAGCATGAAACTCTCTGAAAAATAGGAGGAGCATGAAGTGTTGTTCAAAAACATGAAGAGCCTGGAAAGTTGTGAAATATCTGAAAAGCTTCAAAAGGTGTCAAAAATGAGATGAGCATGAAACGGTCTGAAAAATAGGAGGAGCATGAAATGGTGTTCAAAAAATGAAGAGCCTGAAAAGGTGTGATTTATATGAAGAGTTTCAAAAGGTGTCAAAAATATGAGGAGCATGAAACGGTCTGAAAAATACGAGCAGCATGATGTGGTCTTGAAAACCATGAAGAACCTGAAAAGGTGTGAAAAATATGAAAAGCTTCAGAAGGAGTCAAAAATATGAGGAGCATGATACGGTCTGAAAAATAGGAGTAGCATGAATTGGTGTTGAAAACATGAATAGCCTGGAAAGGTGTGAAATATATGAAGAGCTTCAAAAGGTGTGAAAAATATGAAGAGCTTCAAAAGGTGTCAAAAATATGAGGAGCATGAAACAGTCTGAAAAATTGGAGGAGCATGAAACGGTGTTCAAAAACATGAAGAACCTGAAAAGGTGTGAAAAATATGAAGAGCTTCAAAAACGTGAAATATGAAGAGCTTCAAAAGGTGTCAATAATATGAGGAGCATGAAACGGTCTGAAAAATAGGAGGAGCAAGAAGCTGTGTTCAAAAACATGAGAACCAGAAAAGGTGTGAAAAATATGAAGAGCTTCAAAATGTGTGAAAGATATGCTGAGAATTAAACTGTCTGAAAAATAGGAGTATCATGAAGCGGTGTTCAAAACATGAAGGGACTAAAAAGGTGGGAAAATATGAAGAGCTTCAAAAGGTGTGAAAAATATGAGGAGCATGAAACGGTCTGAAAAATAGGAGGGGCATGAAGCGGGGTTCAAAAACATGAAGAGCCTGGAAAGGTGTGAAATATATGAAGAGCTTCAAAAGGTGTCAAAAATATGAGGAGAATGAAACGGTCTGAAAAAGATGAGGAGCATGAAGAGGTGTTGAAAATCATGAAGAGCTTCAAAAGGTGTCAAAAATATGAAGAGCTTCTAAAAGTGTCAAAAATATGAGGAGCATGAAACGGTCTGAAAAATAGGAGTAGCAAGAAGCGGTGTTGAAAAACATGAAGAGCCTGAAAAGGTGTGAAAAATATGAAGAGCTTCAAAAGCTGTGAAAAATATCAAGAGCTTCAAAAAGTGTCAAAAATGAGATGAGCATGAAAGGGTCTGAAAAATAGGAGGAGCAAGAAGCGTTTTTGAAAAACATGAAGAGCCTGAAAAGGTGTGAAAAATATGAAAAGCTTCAAAAGATGTCAAAAATATGAGGAGCATGAAACGGTCTGAAATATAGGAGGAGCATGAAACGGTGTTCAAAAACATGAAGAGCCTGAAAATGTGAGAAAAATATCAAGAGCTTCAAAAGGTGTCAAAAATATGAGGAGCATGAAACGGTCTGAAAAATAGGAGGATCATGAAGCGGTGTTCAAAAACATGAAGAGCCTGAAAAGGTGTGAAAAATATGAAGAGCTTCAAAAATGTGAAAAATATGAGCAGCAAGAAACGGTCTGCAAACATGGAGTAGCATGAAGTGGTGTTGAAAAACATGAAGAGCCTGAAAAGGTGTGAAAAATATGAAAAGCTTCAAAAGACGTCAAAAATATGAGGAGCATGAAATGGTCTGAAATATAGGAGGATCATGAAGCGGTGTTCAAAAACATGAAGAGCCTGAAAAGGTGAGAAAAATATGAAGAGCTTCAAAAGGTGTCAAAAATATGAGGAGCATGAAACGGTCTGAAAAATAGGAGGAGCATGAAGCGGTGTTGAAAAACATGAAGAGCCTGAAAAGGTGTGAAAAATATGAGGAGCATGAAAGGGTCTGAGTAATAGCAGGAGCATGAATCGGTGTTGAAACACATGAAGAGTCTGAAAACGTGTGAAAAACATGACGAGCCTGAAAAGGTGTGAAAAATATGAAGAGCTTCAAAAATGTGAAAAATATGAAGAGCTTCAAAAGGTGTCAAAAATATGAGGAGTATGAAACGGTCTGAAAAATAGCAGGAGCATGAAGCGTTGGTGAAAAACATGAAGAGTCTGAAAACGTGTGAACAATATGAAGAGCTTCAAAAATGTGAAAAATATGAAGAGTTTTAAAAGGTGTGAAAAATATGAGGAGCATGCCACGGTCTCAAAAATAGGAGGAGCATAAAGCAATGTTGAAAAACATGAAGAGCCTGAAAAGGTGTGAAAAATATGAAGAACTTTAAAAGGTGTCAAAAATATGAGGATCATGAAACGTTCTGAAATATAGGAGGAGCAGGAAGCAGTGTTGAAAAACATGAAGAGCCTGAAAAGGTGTGAAAAATAAGAAGAGCTTCAAAAGGTGTGAAAAATACGAAGAGCTTCAAAATGGGTCAAAAATGAGATGAGCATGAAACGGTCTGAAAAATAGGACGAGCATGAAGCGGTGTTGAAAAAAATGAAGAGCCTGAAAAGGTGTGAAATATATGAAGAGCTTCAAAAGGTGTGAAATATATGAGGAGCATGAAACTCTCTGAAAAATAGGAGGAGCATGAAGTGTTGTTCAAAAACATGAAGAGCCTGAAAAGTTGTGAAATATCTGAAAAGCTTCAAAAGGTGTCAAAAATGAAATGAGCATGAAACGGTCTGAAAAATAGGAGGAGCATGAAATGGTGTTCAAAAAATGAAGAGCCTGAAAAGGTGTGATTTATATGAAGAGTTTCAAAAGGTGTCAAAAATATGAGGAGCATGAAACGGTCTGAAAAATACGAGCAGCATGATGTGGTCTTGAAAACCATGAAGAACCTGAAAAGGTGTGAAAAATATGAAAAGCTTCACAAGGAGTCAAAAATATGAGGAGCATGATACGGTCTGAAAAATAGGAGTAGCATGAATTGGTGTTGAAAACATGAATAGCCTGGAAAGGTGTGAAATATATGAAGAGCTTCAAAAGGTGTGAAAAATATGAAGAGCTTCAAAAGATGTCAAAAATATGAGGAGCATGAAACAGTCTGAAAAATTGGAGGAGCATGAAACGGTGTTCAAAAACATGAAGAACCTGAAAAGGTGTGAAAAATATGAAGAGCTTCAAAAACGTGAAATATGAAGAGCTTCAAAAGGTGTCAATAATATGAGGAGCATGAAACGGTCTGAAAAATAGGAGGAGCAAGAAGCTGTGTTCAAAAACATGAGAACCAGAAAAGGTGTGAAAAATATGAAGAGCTTCAAAATGTGTGAAAGATATGCTGAGAATTAAACTGTCTGAAAAATAGGAGTATCATGAAGCGGTGTTCAAAACATGAAGGGACTGAAAAGGTGGGAAAATATGAAGAGCTTCAAAAGGTGTGAAAAATATGAGGAGCATGAAACGGTCTGAAAAATAGGAGGAGCATGAAGCGGGGTTCAAAAACATGAAGAGCCTGGAAAGGTGTGAAATATATGAAGAGCTTCAAAAGGTGTCAAAAATATGAGGAGCATGAAACGGTCTGAAAAAGATGAGGAGCATGAAGAGGTGTTGAAAATCATGAAGAGCTTCAAAAGGTGTCAAAAATATGAAGAGCTTCTAAAGGTGTCAAAAATATGAGGAGCATGAAACGGTCTGAAAAATAGGAGTAGCAGGAAGCGGTGTTGAAAAACATGAAGAGCCTGAAAAGGTGTGAAAAATATGAAGAGCTTCAAAAGCTGTGAAAAATATGAAGAGCTTCAAAAAGTGTCAAAAATATGAAGAGCTTCTAATGGTGTCAAAAATATGAGGAGCATGAAAGGGTCTGAAAAATAGGAGGAGCAAGAAGCGTTTTTGAAAAACATGAAGAGCCTGAAAAGGTGTGAAAAATATGAAAAGCTTCAAAAGATGTCAAAAATATGAGGAGCATGAAACGGTCTGAAATATAGGAGGAGCATGAAGCGGTGTTCAAAAACATGAAGAGCCTGAAAAGGTGTGAAAAATATGAAGAGCTTCAAAAATGTGAAAAATATGAGGAGCTTCAAAAGGTGTGAAAAATATGAGGAGCATGAAAGGGTCTGAGTAATAGCAGGAGCATGAAGCGGTGTTGAAACACATGAAGAGTCTGAAAACGTGTGAAAAACATGAAGAGCCTGAAAAGGTGTGAAAAATATGAAGAGCTTCAAAAATGTGAAAAATATGAAGAGCTTCAAAAAGTGTGAAAAATATGAGGAGTATGAAACGGTCTGAAAAATAGCAGGAGCATGAAGCGTTGGTGAAAAACATGAAGAGTCTGAAAACGTGTGAACAATATGAAGAGCTTCAAAAATGTGACAAATATGAAGAGTTTTAAAAGGTGTGAAAAATATGAGGTGCATGCCACGGTCTCAAAAATAGGAGGAGCATAAAGCGATGTTGAAAAACATGAAGATCCTGAAAAGGTGTGAAAAATATGAAGAACTTCAAAAGGTGTCAAAAATATGAGGATCATGAAACGTTCTGAAAAATAGGAGGAGCAGGAAGCAGTGTTGAAAAACATGAAGAGCCTGAAAAGGTGTGAAAAATAAGAAGAGCTTCAAAAGGTGTGAAAAATACGAAGAGCTTCAAAATGTGTCAAAAATGAGATGAGCATGAAACGGTCTGAAAAATAGGACGAGCATGAAGCGGTGTTGAAAAAAATGAAGAGCCTGAAAAGGTGTGAAATATATGAAGAGCTTCAAAAGGTGTGAAATATATGAGGAGCATGAAACTCTCTGAAAAATAGGAGGAGCATGAAGTGTTGTTCAAAAACATGAAGAGCCTGAAAAGTTGTGAAATATCTGAAAAGCTTCAAAAGGTGTCAAAAATGAAATGAGCATGAAACGGTCTGAAAAATAGGAGGAGCATGAAATGGTGTTCAAAAAATGAAGAGCCTGAAAAGGTGTGATTTATATGAAGAGTTTCAAAAGGTGTCAAAAATATGAGGAGCATGAAACGGTCTGAAAAATACGAGCAGCATGATGTGGTCTTGAAAACCATGAAGAACCTGAAAAGGTGTGAAAAATATGAAAAGCTTCACAAGGAGTCAAAAATATGAGGAGCATGATACGGTCTGAAAAATAGGAGTAGCATGAATTGGTGTTGAAAACATGAATAGCATGGAAAGGTGTGAAATATATGAAGAGCTTCAAAAGGTGTGAAAAATATGAAGAGCTTCAAAAGGTGTCAAAAATATGAGGAGCATGAAACAGTCTGAAAAATTGGAGGAGCATGAAACGGTGTTCAAAAACATGAAGAACCTGAAAAGGTGTGAAAAATATGAAGAGCTTCAAAAACGTGAAATATGAAGAGCTTCAAAAGGTGTCAATAATATGAGGAGCATGAAACGGTCTGAAAAATAGGAGGAGCAAGAAGCTGTGTTCAAAAACATGAGAACCAGAAAAGGTGTGAAAAATATGCAGAGCTTCAAAATGTGTGAAATATATGCTGAGAATTAAACTGTCTGAAAAATAGGAGTATCATGAAGCGGTGTTCAAAACATGAAGGGACTGAAAAGGTGGGAAAATATGAAGAGCTTCAAAAGGTGTGAAAAATATGAGGAGCATGAAACGGTCTGAAAAATAGGAGGAGCATGAAGCGGGGTTCAAAAACATGAAGAGCCTGGAAAGGTGTGAAATATATGAAGAGCTTCAAAAGGTGTCAAAAATATGAGGAGCATGAAACGGTCTGAAAAAGATGAGGAGCATGAAGCGGTGTTGAAAAACATGAAGAGCCTGAAATGGTGTGAAATATATGAAGAGTTTCAAAAGGTGTCAAAAATATGAGGAGCATGAAACGGTCTGAAAAATAGGAAGAGCATGAAGCGGTGTTGAAAAACATGAAGAGCCTGAAAAGGTGTGAAATATATGAAGAGCTTCAAAAGGTGTCAAAAATATGAGGAGCATGAAACGGTCTGAAAAAGATGAGGAGCATGAAGAGGTGTTGAAAAACATGAAGAGCTTCAAAAGGTGTCAAAAATATGAAGAGCTTCGAATGGTGTCAAAAATATTATGAGCAGGAAACGGTCTGAAAAATAGGAGGAGCATGAAGCCGTGTTCAAAAACATGAACAGCATGAAAAGGTGTGAAAAATATGAAGAGCTTCAAAATGTGTCAGAATATGAGGAGCATGAAACGGCCTGAAAAATAGGAGGAGCATGAAACGGTCTGAAAAATAGGAGGAGCAAGAATCGGTGTTGAAAACATGAAGAGCATGAAAAGGTGTGAAAAATATGAAGAGCTTCAAAAGGTATCAAAAATATGAGGAGCATGAAACGTTCTGAAAAGTAGGAGGAGCATAAAGCGGTTTTGAAAAACATAGGAGCCTGAAAAGGTGTGAAATATATGAAGAGCTTCAAAACTTGTCAAATATGAGGAGCATGAAACGGTCTGAAAATTAGGAGGAGCATGAAGCCGTGTTGAAAAACATGAGTGCCTGAAAAAGTTTGAAATATATGAAGAGCTTCAAAACGTGTCAAATATGAGGAGCATGAAACGGTCTGAAAAATAGGAGAAGCATGAAGCTGTGTTCAAAAACATGAGAACCAGAAAAGGTGTGAAAAATATGAAGAGCTTCAAAAGGTGTCAAAAATATTAGGAGCAGGAACGGTCTGAAAAATAGGAGGAGCATGAAACGTTGTTCAAAAACATGAAGAGCCTGGAAAGGTGTGAAAATTATGAAGAGCTTCAAAAGGGTGTAATATATGAGGAACATGAAACGGTCTAAAAAATGGGAGGAGCATGAAGCGGTGTTGAAAAATATGAAGAGCCAGTAAAGGAGTGAAATAAATGAAGAGCTTCAAAAGGTGTCAAAAATATGAGGAGCATGAAACGGTCGGAAAAATAGGAGGAGGATGAAGCGGTGTTCAAAAACATGACGAGCCTGTAAAGGTGTGAAAAATATGAAGAGACTCAAAACGTGTCAAAATTATGAGGAGTATGAAACGGTCGGAAAAATAGCAGGAGCATGAAGCGGTGTTGAAAAACATGAAAAGTCTGAAAACGTGTGGAAAATATGAAGAGGTTCATAAAAGTGAAAAATATGAAGAGCCTCAAAAGGTGTCAAAATGAGATGAGCATGAAAAGGTCTGAAAAATAGGAGTAGCATGAAGCGGTGTTGAAAATCATGAAGAGCCTGAAAAGGTGTGAAAAATATGAAGAGCTTCAAAATTGTCAAAAATATGATGAGCTTCAAAAGGTGTCAAAATGAGATGAACATGAAACAATCTGAAAAATAGGAGGAGCATGAAGTGGTGTTGAACAAATGAAGAGCCTGGAAAGGTGTGAAATATCTGAAGATCTTCAAAAGGTGTCAAATATATGAGGAGCATGAAACGGTCTGCAAAATACGAGGAGCATGAACCGGTGTTGAAAAACATGAAGAGCCTGAAAAGAGGTGAAAAATATGAAGAGCTTCAAAAGTGTGAAAAATATAAGGAGCATGAAACGGTCTGAAAAATAGGAGGAGCATGAAGCGGTGTTGAAAAACAGGAAAAGCCTGAAAATGTGTAAAAAATATGAAGAGTTTCAAAAGTTGTCAAAAATATGAGGAGCATGAAACGTTCTGAAAAATAGTAGGATCAAGAAACCGTGTTCAATGAGTCTTGCTAATGGTTTGTCAATTTTGTTTATTTTTTCAAAAAACCAGCTTTTAGCTTTGTTGATTTTTGCTATGGTCTCTTTAGTTTCTTTTGCATTTATTTCTGCCCTGATTTTTAAGATTTCTTTCCTTCTGATAACTCTGGGGTTCTTCATTTCTTCCTTCTCTAATTGCTTTATGTGTAGAGTTAGGTTATTTAATTGGTTTTTTTCCTGTTTCTTGATGTAAGCCTGTAATGCTATGAACCTTCCCCTTAGCACTGCTTTTACAGTGTCCCATAGGTTTTGGGTTGTTGTGTTTTCATTTTCATTCATTTCTACACATATTTTGATTTCTTCTATGATTTGTTGGTTATTCAGAAGCGTGTTATTTAGCCTCCATATGTTTGAGGTTTTAACAATTTTTTCCCTGTATTTGAGATCTAATCTTACTGCACTGTGGTCAGAAAAGATGACTGGAATGATTTCAATTTTTTTGAATTTTCCAAGACCAGATTTATGGCCCAGGATGTGATCTATTCTGGAGAATGTTCCGTGTGCACTTGAGAAAAAGGTGAAGTTGATTGTTTTGGGATGAAATGTCCTATAGATATCAATTAGGTCTAGCTGGTCCATTGTGTCATTTAAGGTTTGTGTTTCCTTGTTAATTTTCTGTTTAGTTGATCTATCCATAGTTGTGAGTGGGGTATTAAAGTCTCCCACTATTATTGTGTTACTATTAATTTCCTCTTTCATACTTGTTAACGTTTGCCGTACATATTGCGGTGCTCCTATGTTGGGTGCATATATATTTATAATTGTTATATCTTCTTTTTTGATTGTTCCTTTGATCATTATGTAGTGTCCTTCTTTGTCTCTTTTCACTTCCTTTATTTGAAAGTCTATTTTATCTGATATGAGTATTGCGACTCCTGCTTTCTTTTGGTCTCCGTTTGCATGAAATATTTTTTTCCAGCCCTTCACTTTTAGTCTGTATGTGTCTCTTGTTTTGAGGTGGGTCTCTTGTAGACAGCATATATAGGGGTCTTGTTTTTGTATCCATTCAGCCAATCTTTGTCTTTTGGTTGGGGCATTCAACCCATTTACATTTAGGGTAATTATTGATAGGTGTGGTCCCGTTGCCATTTACTTTGTTGTTTTGGGTTCACGTTTATACAACCTTTCTGCATTTCCTGTCTAGAGAAGATCCTTTAGCATTTGTTGAAGAGCTGGTTTGGTGGTGCTGAATTCTCTCAGCTTTTGCTTATCTGTAAAGCTTTTGAATTCTCCTTCATATCTGAATGAGATCCTTGCTGGATACAGTAATCTAGGTTGTAGGTTATTCTCTTTCATTACTTTCAGTACGTCCTGCCATTCCCTTCTGGCCTGGAGGGTTTCTATTGATAGATCAGCTGTTATCCTTATGGGAATCCCTTTGTGTGTTATTTGTTGTTTTTCCCTTGCTGCTTTTAATATTTGTTCTTTGTGTTTGATCTTTGTTAATTTGATTAATATGTGTCTTGGGGTGTTTCGCCTTGGGTTTATCCTGTTTGGGACTCTCTGGGTTTCTTGGATTTGGGTGCCTATTTCCTTCCCCATTTTAGGGAAGTTTTCAGCTATTATCTCCTCGAGTATTTTCTCATGGCCTTTCTTTTTGTCTGCAAGACTCATTAAGAAACAAAGAGAGAAGAACCAAATTAACAAAATTAGAAATGAAAATGGAGACATCACAACAGACAACACTGAAATACAAAGGATCATAAGAGACTACTACCAGCAGCTCTATGCCAATAAAATGGACAACTTGGATGAAATGGACAAATTCTTAGAAAAGTATAACTTTCCAAAACTGAACCAGGAAGAAATAGAAGATCTTAACAGACCCATCACAAGCAAGGAAATCGAAACTGTCATCAAAAATCTTCCAGCAAACAAAAGCCCAGGACCAGATGGCTTCACAGCTGAATTCTACCAAAAATTTAGAGAAGAGCTAACACCTATCTTACTCAAACTCTTCCAGAAAATTGCAGAAGAAGGTAAGCTTCCAAACTCATTCTATGAGGCCACCATCACCCTAATTCCAAAACCAGACAAAGATGCCACAAAAAAAGAAAACTACAGGCCAATATCACTGATGAACATAGATGCAAAAATCCTTAACAAAATTCTAGCAAACAGAATCCAACAACATATTGAAAAAATCATACACCATGACCAAGTGGGCTTTATCCCAGGAATGCAAGGATTCTTTAATATCCGCAAATCAATCAATGTAATACACCACATTAACAAATTGAAAGATAAAAACCATATGATTATCTCAATAGATGCAGAGAAAGCCTTTGACAAAATTCAACACTCATTTATGATTAAAACTCTCCCAAAAGCAGGAATAGAAGGAACATACCTCAACATAATAAAAGCTATATATGACAAACCCACAGCAAGCATCACCCTCAAGGCGAAAAATTGAAGGCATTTCCCCTGAAATCAGGAACAAGACAAGGGTGCCCACTCTCACCACTACTATTCAACATAGTGTTGGAAGTTCTGGCCACAGCAATCAGAGCAGAAAAAGAAGTAAAAGGAATCCAGATAGGAAAAGAAGAAGTAAAACTCTCACTGTTTGCAGATGACATGATCCTCTACATAGAAAACCCTAAAGACTCTACCAGAAAATTACTAGAGCTAATCAATGAATATAGTAAAGTTGCAGGATATAAAATTAACACACAGAAATCCCTTGCATTCCTATATACTAACAATGAAAAAACAGACAGAGAAATTAAGGAAACAATACCATTCACCATTGCAACAAAAAGAATAAAATACTTAGGAGTATATCTACCTAAAGAAACAAAGGACCTATACATAGAAATCTATAAAACACTGATGAAAGAAATCAAAGAGGACACAAACAGATGGAGAAACATACCGTGTTCATGGATTGGAAGAATTAATATTGTCAAAATGGCTATTCTACCCAAAGCAGTCTATAGATTCAATGCAATCCCTATCAAGCTACCAATGGTATTTTTCACAGAGCTAGACCAAAGAATTTCACAATTTGTATGGAAATACAAAAAACCTCGAATAGCCAAAGTAATCTTGAGAAAAAAGAATGGAACTGGAGGAATCAACCTGCCTGACTTCAGACTCTACTACAAAGCCACAGTCATCAAGACAGTATGGTACTGGCACAAAGACAGAAATATAGATCAATGGAACAGAATAGAAAGCCCAGAGATAAATCCACGAACTTATGGACACCTTATCTTTGACAAAGGAGGCAAGGATATACAATGGAAAAAAGACAACCTCTTTAACAAGTGGTGCTGGGAAAACTGGTCAACCACTTGTAAAAGAATGAAACTAGAACACTTTCTAACACCATACACAAAAATAAACTCAAAATGGATTAAAGATCTAAATGTAAGACCAGAAACTATAAAACTCCTAGAGGAGAACATAGGAAAAACACTCTCCGACATAAATCACAGCAAGATCCTCTATGACCCACCTCCCAGAATATTGGAAATAAAAGCAAAACTAAACAAATGGGACCTAATGAAACTTAAAAGCTTTTGCACTACAAAGGAAACTATAAGTAAGGTGAAAAGACAGCCCTCAGATTGGGAGAAAATAATAGCAAATGAAGAAACAGACAAAGGATTAATCTCAAAAATATACAAGCAACTCCTGAAGCTCAATTCCAGAAAAATAAATGACCCAATCAAAAGATGGGCCAAAGAACTAAACAGACATTTCTCCAAAGAAGACATACAGATGGCTAACAAACACATGAAAAGATGCTCAACATCACTCATTATTAGAGAAATGCAAATCAAAACCACAATGAGGTACCATTACACGCCAGTCAGGACGGCTGCTATCCAAAAGTCTACAAGCAATAAATGCTGGAGAGGGTGTGGAGAAAAGGGAACCCTCTTACACTGTTGGTGGGAATGCAAACTAGTACAGCCGCTATGGAAAACAGTGTGGAGATTTCTTAAAAAACTGGAAATAGAATTGCCATATGACCCAGCAATCCCACTTCTGGGCATACACACTGAGGAAACCAGAACTGAAAGAGACACGTGCACCACAATGTTCATCGCAGCACTGTTTATAATAGCCAGGACATGGAAGCAACCTAGATGCCCATCAGCAGATGAATGGATAAGGAAGCTGTGGTACATATACACCATGGAATATTACTCAGCCATGAAAAAGAATTCATTTGAACCAGTCCTAATGAGATGGATGAAGCTGGAGCCCATTATACAGAGTGAAGTAAGCCAGAAAGATAAAGAACATTATAGCATACTGACACATGTATATGGAATTTAGAAGGGTGATGACGATGACCCTATGTGCAGAACAGAGAAAGAGACATAGAAATACAGAACAGACTTTTGAACTTTGTGGGAGAATGTGAGGGTGGGATATTTCAAAAAGAACAGCATGTATATTATCTATGGTGAAACAGATCACCAGCCCAGGTGGGATGCACGAGACAAGTGCTCTGGCCTGGTGCACTGGGAAGACACAGAGGAATCGGGTGGAGAGGGGGGTGGGAGGGGGCGATCGGGATTGGGAATACACGTAAATCCATGGCTGATTCATATCAATGTATGACAAAACCCACTGGAAAAAAAAAATATATATAATAATAATAAAAATAAAAAAATAAAAAAAAAGAAAATAAAAAATAAAAAAAAGAAACCGTGTTCAAAAGCATGAAGAGCCTGAAAAGGTGTGAAAAATATGAAGAGCCTCAAAAAATGTCAAAAATATGAGGAGTATGAAATGGTGTGAAAAATAGCAGGAGCATGAAGCGGTGTTCAAAAACATGAAGAGCCTGAAAAGGTGAGAAAAATATGAAGAGCTTCAAAAGGTGTCAAAAATATTAGGAGCATGAAACGGTCTGAAAAATAGGAGGAGCATGAAGCGGTGTTGAAAAACATGAAGAGCCTGAAAAGGTGTGAAAAATATGAGGAGCATGAAAGGGTCTGACTAATAGCAGGAGCATGAATCGGTGTTGAAAACATGAAGAGTCTGAAAACGTGTGAAAAACATGAAGAGCCTGAAAAGGTGTGAAAAATATGAAGAGCTTCAAAAATGTCAAAAATATGAAGAGCTTCAAAAGGTGTCAAAAATATGAGGAGTATGAAACGGTCTGAAAAATAGCAGGAGCATGAAGCGTTGGTGAAAAACATGAAGAGTCTGAAAACGTGTGAACAATATGAAGAGCTTCAAAAATGTGAAAAATATGAAGAGTTTTAAAAGGTGTGAAAAATATGAGGTGCAGGCCACGGTCTCAAAAATAGGAGGAACATAAAGCAATGTTGAAAAACATGAAGAGCCTGAAAAGGTGTGAAAAATATGAAGAACTTCAAAAGGTGTCAAAAATATGAGGATCATGAAACGTTCTGAAAAATAGGAGGAGCAGGAAGCAGTGTTGAAAAACATGAAGAGCCTGAAAAGGTGTGAAAAATAAGAAGAGCTTCAAAAGGTGTGAAAAATACGAAGAGCTTCAAAATGTGTCAACAATGAGATGAGCATGAAACGGTCTGAAAAATAGGACGAGCATGAAGCGGTGTTGAAAAAAATGAAGAGCCTGAAAAGGTGTGAAACATATGAAGAGCTTCAAAAGGTGTGAAATATATGAGGAGCATGAAACTCTCTGAAAAATAGGAGGAGCATGAAGTGTTGTTCAAAAACATGAAGAGCCTGGAAAGTTGTGAAATATCTGAAAAGCTTCAAAAGGTGTCAAAAATGAGATGAGCATGAAACGGTCTGAAAAATAGGAGGAGCATGAAATGGTGTTCAAAAAATGAAGAGCCTGAAAAGGTGTGATTTATATGAAGAGTTTCAAAAGGTGTCAAAAATATGAGGAGCATGAAACGGTCTGAAAAATACGAGCAGCATGATGTGGTCTTGAAAACCATGAAGAACCTGAAAAGGTGTGAAAAATATGAAAAGCTTCACAAGGAGTCAAAAATATGAGGAGCATGATACGGTCTGAAAAATAGGAGTAGCATGAATTGGTGTTGAAAACATGAATAGCCTGGAAAGGTGTGAAATATATGAAGAGCTTCAAAAGGTGTGAAAAATATGAAGAGCTTCAAAAGGTGTCAAAAATATGAGGAGCATGAAACAGTCTGAAAAATTGGAGGAGCATGAAACGGTGTTCAAAAACATGAAGAACCTGAAAAGGTGTGAAAAATATGAAGAGCTTCAAAAACGTGAAATATGAAGAGCTTCAAAAGGTGTCAATAATATGAGGAGCATGAAACGGTCTGAAAAATAGGAGGAGCAAGAAGCTGTGTTCAAAAACATGAGAACCAGAAAAGGTGTGAAAAATATGAAGAGCTTCAAAATGTGTGAAAGATATGCTGAGAATTAAACTGTCTGAAAAATAGGAGTATCATGAAGCGGTGTTCAAAACATGAAGGGACTGAAAAGGTGGGAAAATATGAAGAGCTTCAAAAGGTGTGAAAAATATGAGGAGCATGAAACGGTCTGAAAAATAGGAGGGGCATGAAGCGGGGTTCAAAAACATGAAGAGCCTGGAAAGGTGTGAAATATATGAAGAGCTTCAAAAGGTGTCAAAAATATGAGGAGCATGAAACGGTCTGAAAAAGATGAGGAGCATGAAGAGGTGTTGAAAATCATGAAGAGCTTCAAAAGGTGTCAAAAATATGAAGAGCTTCTAAAGGTGTCAAAAATATGAGGAGCATGAAACGGTCTGAAAAATAGGAGTAGCAAGAAGCGGTGTTGAAAAACATGAAGAGCCTGAAAAGGTGTGAAAAATATGAATGCTTCAAAAGCTGTGAAAAATATCAAGAGCTTCAAAAAGTGTCAAAAATGAGATGAGCATGAAAGGGTCTGAAAAATAGGAGGAGCAAGAAGCGTTTTTGAAAAACATGAAGAGCCTGAAAAGGTGTGAAAAATATGAAAAGCTTCAAAAGATGTCAAAAATATGAGGAGCATGAAACGGTCTGAAATATAGGAGGAGCATGAAGCGGTGTTCAAAAACATGAAGAGCCTGAAAATGTGAGAAAAATATGAAGAGCTTCAAAAGGTGTCAAAAATATGAGGAGCATGAAACGGTCTGAAAAATAGGAGGATCATGAAGCGGTGTTCAAAAACATGAGAAGCCTGAAAAGGTGTGAAAAATATGAAGAGCTTCGAAAGGTGTCAAAAATATGAGGAGCATGAAACGGTCTGAAAAATAGGAGTAGCAAGAAGCGGTGTTGAAAAACATGAAGAGCCTGAAAAGGTGTGAAAAATATGAAGAGCTTCAAAAGCTGTGAAAAATATCAAGAGCTTCAAAAAGTGTCAAAAATGAGATGAGCATGAAAGGGTCTGAATAATAGGAGGAGCAAGAAGCGTTTTTGAAAAACATGAAGAGCCTGAAAAGGTGTGAAAAATATGAAAAGCTTCAAAAGATGTCAAAAATATGAGGAGCATGAAACGGTCTGAAATATAGGAGGAGCATGAAACGGTGTTCAAAAACATGAAGAGCCTGAAAAGGTGAGAAAAATATCAAGAGCTTCAAAAGGTGTCAAAAATATGAGGAGCATGAAACGGTCTGAAAAATAGGAGGATCATGAAGCGGTGTTCAAAAACATGAAGAGCCTGAAAAGGTGTGAAAAATATGAAGAGCTTCAAAAATGTGAAAAATATGAGCAGCAAGAAACGGTCTGCAAACATGGAGTAGCATGAAGTGGTGTTGAAAAACATGAAGAGCCTGAAAAGGTGTGAAAAATATGAAAAGCTTCAAAAGACGTCAAAAATATGAGGAGCATGAAATGGTCTGAAATATAGGAGGATCATGAAGCGGTGTTCAAAAACATGAAGAGCCTGAAAAGGTGAGAAAAATATGAAGAGCTTCAAAAGGTGTCAAAAATATGAGGAGCATGAAACGGTCTGAAAAATAGGAGGAGCATGAAGCGGTGTTGAAAAACATGAAGAGCCTGAAAAGGTGTGAAAAATATGAGGAGCATGAAAGGGTCTGAGTAATAGCAGGAGCATGAATTGGTGTTGAAACACATGAAGAGTCTGAAAACGTGTGAAAAACATGACGAGCCTGAAAAGGTGTGAAAAATATGAAGAGCTTCAAAAATGTGAAAAATATGAAGAGCTTCAAAAGGTGTCAAAAATATGAGGAGTATGAAACGGTCTGAAAAATAGCAGGAGCATGAAGCGTTGGTGAAAAACATGAAGAGTCTGAAAACGTGTGAACAATATGAAGAGCTTCAAAAATGTGAAAAATATGAAGAGTTTTAAAAGGTGTGAAAAATATGAGGTGCATGCCACGGTCTCAAAAATAGGAGGAGCATAAAGCAATGTTGAAAAACATGAAGAGCCTGAAAAGGTGTGAAAAATATGAAGAACTTTAAAAGGTGTCAAAAATATGAGGATCATGAAACGTTCTGACAAATAGGAGGAGCAGGAAGCAGTGTTGAAAAACATGAAGAGCCTGAAAAGGTGTGAAAAATAAGAAGAGCTTCAAAAGGTGTGAAAAATACGAAGAGCTTCAAAATGTGTCAAAAATGAGATGAGCATGAAACGGTCTGAAAAATAGGACGAGCATGAAGCGGTGTTGTAAAAAATGAAGAGCCTGAAAAGGTGTGAAATATATGAAGAGCTTCAAAAGGTGTGAAATATATGAGGAGCATGAAACTCTCTGAAAAATAGGAGGAGCATGAAGTGTTGTTCAAAAACATGAAGAGCCTGAAAAGTTGTGAAATATCTGAAAAGCTTCAAAAGGTGTCAAAAATGAGATGAGCATGAAACGGTCTGAAAAATAGGAGGAGCATGAAATGGTGTTCAAAAAATGAAGAGCCTGAAAAGGTGTGATTTATATGAAGAGTTTCAAAAGGTGTCAAAAATATGAGGAGCATGAAACGGTCTGAAAAATACGAGCAGCATGATGTGGTCTTGAAAACCATGAAGAATCTGAAAAGGTGTGAAAAATATGAAAAGCTTCACAAGGAGTCAAAAATATGAGGAGCATGATACGGTCTGAAAAATAGGAGTAGCATGAATTGGTGTTGAAAACATGAATAGCCTGGAAAGGTGTGAAATATATGAAGAGCTTCAAAAGGTGTGAAAAATATGAAGAGCTTCAAAAGATGTCAAAAATATGAGGAGCATGAAACAGTCTGAAAAATTGGAGGAGCATGAAACGGTGTTCAAAAACATGAAGAACCTGAAAAGGTGTGAAAAATATGAAGAGCTTCAAAAACGTGAAATATGAAGAGCTTCAAAAGGTGTCAATAATATGAGGAGCATGAAACGGTCTGAAAAATAGGAGGAGCAAGAAGCTGTGTTCAAAAACATGAGAACCAGAAAAGGTGTGAAAAATATGAAGAGCTTCAAAATGTGTGAAAGATATGCTGAGAATTAAACTGTCTGAAAAATAGGAGTATCATGAAGCGGTGTTCAAAACATGAAGGGACTGAAAAGGTGGGAAAATATGAAGAGCTTCAAAAGGTGTGAAAAATATGAGGAGCATGAAACGGTCTGAAAAATAGGAGGAGCATGAAGCGGGGTTCAAAAACATGAAGAGCCTGGAAAGGTGTGAAATATATGAAGAGCTTCAAAAGGTGTCAAAAATATGAGGAGCATGAAACGGTCTAAAAAAGATGAGGAGCATGAAGAGGTGTTGAAAATCATGAAGAGCTTCAAAAGGTGTCAAAAATATGAAGAGCTTCTAAAGGTGTCAAAAATATGAGGAGCATGAAACGGTCTGAAAAATAGGAGTAGCAAGAAGCGGTGTTGAAAAACATGAAGAGCCTGAAAAGGTGTGAAAAATATGAAGAGCTTCAAAAGCTGTGAAAAATATCAAGAGCTTCAAAAAGTGTCAAAAATGAGATGAGCATGAAAGGGTCTGAAAAATAGGAGGAGCAAGAAGCGTTTTTGAAAAACATGAAGAGCCTGAAAAGGTGTGAAAAATATGAAAAGCTTCAAAAGATGTCAAAAATATGAGGAGCATGAAACGGTCTGAAATATAGGAGGAGCATGAAGCGGTGTTCAAAAACATGAAGAGCCTGAAAATGTGAGAAAAATATGAAGAGCTTCAAAAGGTGTCAAAAATATGAGGAGCATGAAACGGTCTGAAAAATAGGAGGATCATGAAGCGGTGTTCAAAAACATGAGAAGCCTGAAAAGGTGTGAAAAATATGAAGAGCTTCGAAAGGTGTCAAAAATATGAGGAGCATGAAACGGTCTGAAAAATAGGAGTAGCAAGAAGCGGTGTTGAAAAACATGAAGAGCCTGAAAAGGTGTGAAAAATATGAAGAGCTTCAAAAGCTGTGAAAAATATCAAGAGCTTCAAAAAGTGTCAAAAATGAGATGAGCATGAAAGGGTCTGAATAATAGGAGGAGCAAGAAGCGTTTTTGAAAAACATGAAGAGCCTGAAAAGGTGTGAAAAATATGAAAAGCTTCAAAAGATGTCAAAAATATGAGGAGCATGAAACGGTCTGAAATATAGGAGGAGCATGAAACGGTGTTCAAAAACATGAAGAGCCTGAAAAGGTGAGAAAAATATCAAGAGCTTCAAAAGGTGTCAAAAATATGAGGAGCATGAAACGGTCTGAAAAATAGGAGGATCATGAAGCGGTGTTCAAAAACATGAAGAGCCTGAAAAGGTGTGAAAAATATGAAGAGCTTCAAAAATGTGAAAAATATGAGCAGCAAGAAACGGTCTGCAAACATGGAGTAGCATGAAGTGGTGTTGAAAAACATGAAGAGCCTGAAAAGGTGTGAAAAATATGAAAAGCTTCAAAAGACGTCAAAAATATGAGGAGCATGAAATGGTCTGAAATATAGGAGGATCATGAAGCGGTGTTCAAAAACATGAAGAGCCTGAAAAGGTGAGAAAAATATGAAGAGCTTCAAAAGGTGTCAAAAATATGAGGAGCATGAAACGGTCTGAAAAATAGGAGGAGCATGAAGCGGTGTTGAAAAACATGAAGAGCCTGAAAAGGTGTGAAAAATATGAGGAGCATGAAAGGGTCTGAGTAATAGCAGGAGCATGAATCGGTGTTGAAACACATGAAGAGTCTGAAAACGTGTGAAAAACATGACGAGCCTGAAAAGGTGTGAAAAATATGAAGAGCTTCAAAAATGTGAAAAATATGAAGAGCTTCAAAAGGTGTCAAAAATATGAGGAGTATGAAACGGTCTGAAAAATTGGAGGAGCATGAAACGGTGTTCAAAAACATGAAGAACCTGAAAATGTGTGAAAAATATGAAGAGCTTCAAAAACGTGAAATATGAAGAGCTTCAAAAGGTGTCAATAATATGAGGAGCATGAAACGGTCTGAAAAATAGGAGGAGCAAGAAGCTGTGTTCAAAAACATGAGAACCAGAAAAGGTGTGAAAAATATGAAGAGCTTCAAAATGTGTGAAAGATATGCTGAGAATTAAACTGTCTGAAAAATAGGAGTATCATGAAGCGGTGTTCAAAACATGAAGGGACTGAAAAGGTGGGAAAATATGAAGAGCTTCAAAAGGTGTGAAAAATATGAGGAGCATGAAACGGTCTGAAAAATAGGAGGAGCATGAAGCGGGGTTCAAAAACATGAAGAGCCTGGAAAGGTGTGAAATATATGAAGAGCTTCAAAAGGTGTCAAAAATATGAGGAGCATGAAACGGTCTGAAAAAGATGAGGAGCATGAAGAGGTGTTGAAAATCATGAAGAGCTTCAAAAGGTGTCAAAAATATGAAGAGCTTCTAAAGGTGTCAAAAATATGAGGAGCATGAAACGGTCTGAAAAATAGGAGTAGCAAGAAGCGGTGTTGAAAAACATGAAGAGCCTGAAAAGGTGTGAAAAATATGAAGAGCTTCAAAAGCTGTGAAAAATATCAAGAGCTTCAAAAAGTGTCAAAAATGAGATGAGCATGAAAGGGTCTGAAAAATAAGAGGAGCAAGAAGCGTTTTTGAAAAACATGAAGAGCCTGAAAAGGTGTGAAAAATATGAAAAGCTTCAAAAGATGTCAAAAATATGAGGAGCATGAAACGGTCTGAAATATAGGAGGAGCATGAAGCGGTGTTCAAAAACATGAAGAGCCTGAAAATGTGAGAAAAATATGAAGAGCTTCAAAAGGTGTCAAAAATATGAGGAGCATGAAACGGTCTGAAAAATAGGAGGATCATGAAGCGGTGTTCAAAAACATGAGAAGCCTGAAAAGGTGTGAAAAATATGAAGAGCTTCGAAAGGTGTCAAAAATATGAGGAGCATGAAACGGTCTGAAAAATAGGAGTAGCAAGAAGCGGTGTTGAAAAACATGAAGAGCCTGAAAAGGTGTGAAAAATATGAAGAGCTTCAAAAGCTGTGAAAAATATCAAGAGCTTCAAAAAGTGTCAAAAATGAGATGAGCATGAAAGGGTCTGAATAATAGGAGGAGCAAGAAGCGTTTTTGAAAAACATGAAGAGCCTGAAAAGGTGTGAAAAATATGAAAAGCTTCAAAAGATGTCAAAAATATGAGGAGCATGAAACGGTCTGAAATATAGGAGGAGCATGAAACGGTGTTCAAAAACATGAAGAGCCTGAAAAGGTGAGAAAAATATCAAGAGCTTCAAAAGGTGTCAAAAATATGAGGAGCATGAAACGGTCTGAAAAATAGGAGGATCATGAAGCAGTGTTCAAAAACATGAAGAGCCTGAAAAGGTGTGAAAAATATGAAGAGCTTCAAAAATGTGAAAAATATGAGCAGCAACAAACGGTCTGCAAACATGGAGTAGCATGAAGTGGTGTTGAAAAACATGAAGAGCCTGAAAAGGTGTGAAAAATATGAAAAGCTTCAAAAGACGTCAAAAATATGAGGAGCATGAAATGGTCTGAAATATAGGAGGATCATGAAGCGGTGTTCAAAAACATGAAGAGCCTGAAAAGGTGAGAAAAATATGAAGAGCTTCAAAAGGTGTCAAAAATATGAGGAGCATGAAACGGTCTGAAAAATAGGAGGAGCATGAAGCGGTGTTGAAAAACATGAAGAGCCTGAAAAGGTGTGAAAAATATGAGGAGCATGAAAGGGTCTGAGTAATAGCAGGAGCATGAATCGGTGTTGAAACACATGAAGAGTCTGAAAACGTGTGAAAAACATGACGAGCCTGAAAAGGTGTGAAAAATATGAAGAGCTTCAAAAATGTGAAAAATATGAAGAGCTTCAAAAGGTGTCAAAAATATGAGGAGTATGAAACGGTCTGAAAAATAGCAGGAGCATGAAGCGTTGGTGAAAAACATGAAGAGTCTGAAAACGTGTGAACAATATGAAGAGCTTCAAAAATGTGAAAAATATGAAGAGTTTTAAAAGGTGTGAAAAATATGAGGTGCATGCCACGGTCTCAAAAATAGGAGGAGCATAAAGCAATGTTGAAAAACATGAAGAGCCTGAAAAGGTGTGAAAAATATGAAGAACTTTAAAAGGTGTCAAAAATATGAGGATCATGAAACGTTCTGAAAAATAGGAGGAGCAGGAAGCAGTGTTGAAAAACATGAAGAGCCTGAAAAGGTGTGAAAAATAAGAAGAGCTTCAAAAGGTGTGAAAAATACGAAGAGCTTCAAAATGTGTCAAAAATGAGATGAGCATGAAACGGTCTGAAAAATAGGACGAGCATGAAGCGGTGTTGTAAAAAATGAAGAGCCTGAAAAGGTGTGAAATATATGAAGAGCTTCAAAAGGTGTGAAATATATGAGGAGCATGAAACTCTCTGAAAAATAGGAGGAGCATGAAGTGTTGTTCAAAAACATGAAGAGCCTGAAAAGTTGTGAAATATCTGAAAAGCTTCAAAAGGTGTCAAAAATGAGATGAGCATGAAACGGTCTGAAAAATAGGAGGAGCATGAAATGGTGTTCAAAAAATGAAGAGCCTGAAAAGGTGTGATTTATATGAAGAGTTTCAAAAGGTGTCAAAAATATGAGGAGCATGAAACGGTCTGAAAAATACGAGCAGCATGATGTGGTCTTGAAAACCATGAAGAATCTGAAAAGGTGTGAAAAATATGAAAAGCTTCACAAGGAGTCAAAAATATGAGGAGCATGATACGGTCTGAAAAATAGGAGTAGCATGAATTGGTGTTGAAAACATGAATAGCCTGGAAAGGTGTGAAATATATGAAGAGCTTCAAAAGGTGTGAAAAATATGAAGAGCTTCAAAAGATGTCAAAAATATGAGGAGCATGAAACAGTCTGAAAAATTGGAGGAGCATGAAACGGTGTTCAAAAACATGAAGAACCTGAAAAGGTGTGAAAAATATGAAGAGCTTCAAAAACGTGAAATATGAAGAGCTTCAAAAGGTGTCAATAATATGAGGAGCATGAAACGGTCTGAAAAATAGGAGGAGCAAGAAGCTGTGTTCAAAAACATGAGAACCAGAAAAGGTGTGAAAAATATGAAGAGCTTCAAAATGTGTGAAAGATATGCTGAGAATTAAACTGTCTGAAAAATAGGAGTATCATGAAGCGGTGTTCAAAACATGAAGGGACTGAAAAGGTGGGAAAATATGAAGAGCTTCAAAAGGTGTGAAAAATATGAGGAGCATGAAACGTTCTGAAAAATAGGAGGAGCATGAAGCGGGGTTCAAAAACATGAAGAGCCTGGAAAGGTGTGAAATATATGAAGAGCTTCAAAAGGTGTCAAAAATATGAGGAGCATGAAACGGTCTGAAAAAGATGAGGAGCATGAAGAGGTGTTGAAAATCATGAAGAGCTTCAAAAGGTGTCAAAAATATGAGGAGCATGAAACGGTCTGAAAAATAGGAGTAGCAAGAAGTGGTGTTGAAAAACATGAAGAGCCTGAAAAGGTTTGAAAAATATGAAGAGCTTCAAAAGCTGTGAAAAATATCAAGAGCTTCAAAAAGTGTCAAAAATGAGATGAGCATGAAAGGGTCTGAAAAATAGGAGGAGCAAGAAGCGTTTTTGAAAAACATGAAGAGCCTGAAAAGGTGTGAAAAATATGAAAAGCTTCAAAAGATGTCAAAAATATGAGGAGCATGAAACGGTCTGAAATATAGGAGGAGCATGAAGCGGTGTTCAAAAACATGAAGAGCCTGAAAATGTGAGAAAAATATGAAGAGCTTCAAAAGGTGTCAAAAATATGAGGAGCATGAAACGGTCTGAAAAATAGGAGGATCATGAAGCGGTGTTCAAAAACATGAGAAGCCTGAAAAGGTGTGAAAAATATGAAGAGCTTCGAAAGGTGTCAAAAATATGAGGAGCATGAAACGGTCTGAAAAATAGGAGTAGCAAGAAGCGGTGTTGAAAAACATGAAGAGCCTGAAAAGGTGTGAAAAATATGAAGAGCTTCAAAAGCTGTGAAAAATATCAAGAGCTTCAAAAAGTGTCAAAAATGAGATGAGCATGAAAGGGTCTGAATAATAGGAGGAGCAAGAAGCGTTTTTGAAAAACATGAAGAGCCTGAAAAGGTGTGAAAAATATGAAAAGCTTCAAAAGATGTCAAAAATATGAGGAGCATGAAACGGTCTGAAATATAGGAGGAGCATGAAACGGTGTTCAAAAACATGAAGAGCCTGAAAAGGTGAGAAAAATATCAAGAGCTTCAAAAGGTGTCAAAAATATGAGGAGCATGAAACGGTCTGAAAAATAGGAGGATCATGAAGCGGTGTTCAAAAACATGAAGAGCCTGAAAAGGTGTGAAAAATATGAAGAGCTTCAAAAATGTGAAAAATATGAGCAGCAAGAAACGGTCTGCAAACATGGAGTAGCATGAAGTGGTGTTGAAAAACATGAAGAGCCTGAAAAGGTGTGAAAAATATGAAAAGCTTCAAAAGACGTCAAAAATATGAGGAGCATGAAATGGTCTGAAATATAGGAGGATCATGAAGCGGTGTTCAAAAACATGAAGAGCCTGAAAAGGTGAGAAAAATATGAAGAGCTTCAAAAGGTGTCAAAAATATGAGGAGCATGAAACGGTCTGAAAAATAGGAGGAGCATGAAGCGGTGTTGAAAAACATGAAGAGCCTGAAAAGGTGTGAAAAATATGAGGAGCATGAAAGGGTCTGAGTAATAGCAGGAGCATGAATCGGTGTTGAAACACATGAAGAGTCTGAAAACGTGTGAAAAACATGACGAGCCTGAAAAGGTGTGAAAAATATGAAGAGCTTCAAAAATGTGAAAAATATGAAGAGCTTCAAAAGGTGTCAAAAATATGAGGAGTATGAAACGGTCTGAAAAATAGCAGGAGCATGAAGCGTTGGTGAAAAACATGAAGAGTCTGAAAACGTGTGAACAATATGAAGAGCTTCAAAAATGTGAAAAATATGAAGAGTTTTAAAAGGTGTGAAAAATATGAGGTGCATGCCACGGTCTCAAAAATAGGAGGAGCATAAAGCAATGTTGAAAAACATGAAGAGCCTGAAAAGGTGTGAAAAATATGAAGAACTTTAAAAGGTGTCAAAAATATGAGGATCATGAAACGTTCTGAAAAATAGGAGGAGCAGGAAGCAGTGTTGAAAAACATGAAGAGCCTGAAAAGGTGTGAAAAATAAGAAGAGCTTCAAAAGGTGTGAAAAATACGAAGAGCTTCAAAATGTGTCAAAAATGAGATGAGCATGAAACGGTCTGAAAAATAGGACGAGCATGAAGCGGTGTTATAAAAAATGAAGAGCCTGAAAAGGTGTGAAATATATGAAGAGCTTCAAAAGGTGTGAAATATATGAGGAGCAAGAAACTCTCTGAAAAATAGGAGGAGCATGAAGTGTTGTTCAAAAACATGAAGAGCCTGAAAAGTTGTGAAATATCTGAAAAGCTTCAAAAGGTGTCAAAAATGAGATGAGCATGAAACGGTCTGAAAAATAGGACGAGCATGAAGCGGTGTTGAAAAAAATGAAGAGCCTGAAAAGGTGTGAAATATATGAAGAGCTTCAAAAGGTGTGAAATATATGAGGAGCATGAAACTCTCTGAAAAATAGGAGGAGCATGAAGTGTTGTTCAAAAACATGAAGAGCCTGAAAAGTTGTGAAATATCTGAAAAGCTTCAAAAGGTGTCAAAAATGAGATGAGCATGAAACGGTCTGAAAAATAGGAGGAGCATGAAATGGTGTTCAAAAAATGAAGAGCCTGAAAAGGTGTGATTTATATGAAGAGTTTCAAAAGGTGTCAAAAATATGAGGAGCATGAAACGGTCTGAAAAATACGAGCAGCATGATGTGGTCTTGAAAACCATGAAGAACCTGAAAAGGTGTGAAAAATATGAAAAGCTTCACAAGGAGTCAAAAATATGAGGAGCATGATACGGTCTGAAAAATAGGAGTAGCATGAATTGGTGTTGAAAACATGAATAGCCTGGAAAGGTGTGAAATATATGAAGAGCTTCAAAAGGTGTGAAAAATATGAAGAGCTTCAAAAGGTGTCAAAAATATGAGGAGCATGAAACAGTCTGAAAAATTGGAGGAGCATGAAACGGTGTTCAAAAACATGAAGAACCTGAAAAGGTGTGAAAAATATGAAGAGCTTCAAAAACGTGAAATATGAAGAGCTTCAAAAGGTGTCAAAAATATGAGGAGCATGAAACGGTCTGAAAAATAGGAGGAGCAAGAAGCTTTGTTCAAAAACATGAGAACCAGAAAAGGTGTGAAAAATATGAAGAGCTTCAAAATGTGTGAAATATATGCTGAGAATTAAACTGTCTGAAAAATAGGAGGATCATGAAGCGGTGTTCAAAACATGAACGGACTGAAAAGGTGGGAAAATATGAAGAGCTTCAAAAGGTGTGAAAAATATGAGGAGCATGAAACGGTCTGAAAAATAGGAGGAGCATGAAGCGGGGTTCAAAAACATGAAGAGCCTGGAAAGGTGTGAAATATATGAAGAGCTTCAAAAGGTGTCAAAAATATGAGGAGCATGAAACGGTCTGAAAAAGATGAGGAGCATGAAGCGGTGTTGAAAAACATGAAGAGCCTAAAATGGTGTGAAATATATGAAGAGTTTCAAAAGGTGTCAAAAATATGAGGAGCATGAAACGGTCTGAAAAATAGGAAGAGCATGAAGCGGTGTTGAAAAACATGAAGAGCCTGAAAAGGTGTGAAATATATGAAGAGCTTCAAAAGGTGTCAAAAATATGAGGAGCATGAAACGGTCTGAAAAAGATGAGGAGCATGAAGAGGTGTTGAAAAACATGAAGAGCTTCAAAAGGTGTCAAAAATATGAAGAGCTTCGAATGGTGTCAAAAATATTATGAGCAGGAAACGGTCTGAAAAATAGGAGGAGCATGAAGCCGTGTTCAAAAACATGAACAGCATGAAAAGGTGTGAAAAATATGAAGAGCTTCAAAATGTGTCAGAATATGAGGAGCATGAAACGGCCTGAAAAATAGGAGGAGCATGAAACGGTCTGAAAAATAGGAGGAGCAAGAATCGGTGTTGAAAACATGAAGAGCATGAAAAGGTGTGAAAAATATGAAGAGCTTCAAAAGGTATCAAAAATATGAGGAGCATGAAACGTTCTGAAAAGTAGGAGGAGCATAAAGCGGTTTTGAAAAACATAGGAGCCTGAAAAGGTGTGAAATATATGAAGAGCTTCAAAACTTGTCAAATATGAGGAGCATGAAACGGTCTGAAAATTAGGAGGAGCATGAAGCCGTGTTGAAAAACATGAGTGCCTGAAAAAGTTTGAAATATATGAAGAGCTTCAAAACGTGTCAAATATGAGGAGCATGAAACGGTCTGAAAAATAGGAGAAGCATGAAGCTGTGTTCAAAAACATGAGAACCAGAAAAGGTGTGAAAAATATGAAGAGCTTCAAAAGGTGTCAAAAATATTAGGAGCAGGAACGGTCTGAAAAATAGGAGGAGGATGAAACGTTGTTCAAAAACATGAAGAGCCTGGAAAGGTGTGAAAATTATGAAGAGCTTCAAAAGGGTGTAATATATGAGGAACATGAAACGGTCTAAAAAATGGGAGGAGCATGAAGCGGTGTTGAAAAATATGAAGAGCCAGTAAAGGAGTGAAATAAATGAAGAGCTTCAAAAGGTGTCAAAAATATGAGGAGCATGAAACGGTCGGAAAAATAGGAGGAGGATGAAGCGGTGTTCAAAAACATGACGAGCCTGTAAAGGTGTGAAAAATATGAAGAGACTCAAAACGTGTCAAAATTATGAGGAGTATGAAACGGTCGGGAAAATAGCAGGAGCATGAAGCGGTGTTGAAAAACATGAAAAGTCTGAAAACGTGTGGAAAATATGAAGAGGTTCATAAAAGTGAAAAATATGAAGAGCCTCAAAAGGTGTCAAAATGAGATGAGCATGAAAAGGTCTGAAAAATAGGAGTAGCATGAAGCGGTGTTGAAAATCATGAAGAGCCTGAAAAGGTGTGAAAAATATGAAGAGCTTCAAAATTGTCAAAAATATGATGAGCTTCAAAAGGTGTCAAAATGAGATGAACATGAAACAATCTGAAAAATAGGAGGAGCATGAAGTGGTGTTGAACAAATGAAGAGCCTGGAAAGGTGTGAAATATCTGAAGAGCTTCAAAAGGTGTCAAATATATGAGGAGCATGAAACGGTCTGCAAAATACGAGGAGCATGAACCGGTGTTGAAAAACATGAAGAGCCTGAAAATGTGTGTAAAATATGAAGAGCTTCAAAAGGTGTGAAATACATGAGGAGCATGAAATTCTCTGAAAAATAGTAGGAGCATGAAGCGGTGTTCAAAAACATGAAGAGCCTGAAAAGATGTGAAAAATATGAAGAGCTTCAAAAGGTGTCAAAATATGAGGAGCATGAAATGGTCTGAAAAATAGCAGGAGCATGAAGCGGTGTTGAAAAACATGAAGAGCCTGAAAAGTTGTGAAAAATATGAAGAACTTGAGAAGGTGTCAAAAATATGAGGAGCTTGAAACGGTCTGATAAATCGGAGGATCATGAAGCGGTGTTGATAAACATGAAGAGCCTGAAAAGGTGGGAAAATATGAAGAGCTTAAAAAGGTGTCAAAAATATGAGGAGCATGAAATGGTCTGAAAAATAGGAGGATCATGAAGCGGTGTTGATAAACATGAAGAGCCTGAAAAGTTGTGAAAAATATGAAGAACTTGAGAAGGTGTCAAAAATATGAGGAGCTTGAAACGGTCTGAAAAATAAGAGGAGCATGAAGTGGTGTTGAAAAACAAGAAGAACCTGAAAAGGTGTGAAAAATATGAAGAGCTTCAAAAAGTGTCAAAAATATGAAGAGCATGAAACCGTCTGAAAAATAGGAAGACCATGAAGTGGTGTTGAAAAACATGAAGAGCCTGAAAGTTGTGAAAAATATGAAGAGTTTCAAAAGGTGTCAATAATATGAGGAGCTTGAAACGGTCTGAAAAATAGGAGTTGCATGAAGCGGTGTTCAAAAAGAAGAAGAGCCTGAAAACGGTGAAAAATATGAAGAGCTTCAAAAGTTGTCAAAAATATGAGGAGCATGATACGGTCTGAAAAATAGGGGCAGCATGAAGCGGTGTTCAAAAACAGGAAGAGCCTGAAAAGAGGTGAAAAATATGAAGAGCTTCAAAAGTGTGAAAAATATAAGGAGCATGAAACGGTCTGAAAAATAGGAGGAGCATGAAGCGGTGTTGAAAAACAGGAAAAGCCTGAAAATGTGTAAAAAATATGAAGAGTTTCAAAAGTTGTCAAAAATATGAGGAGCATGATACGGTCTGAAAAAAAGGAGGAGGGTGAAGCGGTGTTCAAAAACATGAAGAGCCTGAAAATGTTTGAAAAATATGAAGAGCTTTAAAAGGTGTCAAAAATATGAGGAGCATGAAACGTTCTGAAAAATAGTAGGATCAAGAAACCGTGTTCAATGAGTCTTGCTAATGGTTTGTCAATTTTGTTTATTTTTTCAAAAAACCAGCTTTTAGCTTTGTTGATTTTTGCTATGGTCTCTTTAGTTTCTTTTGCATTTATTTCTGCCCTGATTTTTAAGATTTCTTTCCTTCTGATAACTCTGGGGTTCTTCATTTCTTCCTTCTCTAATTGCTTTATGTGTAGAGTTAGGTTATTTAATTGGTTTTTTTCCTGTTTCTTGATGTAAGCCTGTAATGCTATGAACCTTCCCCTTAGCACTGCTTTTACAGTGTCCCATAGGTTTTGGGTTGTTGTGTTTTCATTTTCATTCATTTCTACACATATTTTGATTTCTTTTTTGATTTCTTCTATGATTTGTTGGTTATTCAGAAGCGTGTTATTTAGCCTCCATATGTTTGAGGTTTTAACAATTTTTTCCCTGTATTTGAGATCTAATCTTACTGCACTGTGGTCAGAAAAGATGACTGGAATGATTTCAATTTTTTTGAATTTTCCAAGACCAGATTTATGGCCCAGGATGTGATCTATTCTGGAGAATGTTCCGTGTGCACTTGAGAAAAAGGTGAAGTTGATTGTTTTGGGATGAAATGTCCTATAGATATCAATTAGGTCTAGCTGGTCCATTGTGTCATTTAAGGTTTGTGTTTCCTTGTTAATTTTCTGTTTAGTTGATCTATCCATAGTTGTGAGTGGGGTATTAAAGTCTCCCACTATTATTGTGTTACTATTAATTTCCTCTTTCATACTTGTTAACGTTTGCCGTACATATTGCGGTGCTCCTATGTTGGGTGCATATATATTTATAATTGTTATATCTTCTTTTTTGATTGTTCCTTTGATCATTATGTAGTGTCCTTCTTTGTCTCTTTTCACTTCCTTTATTTGAAAGTCTATTTTATCTGATATGAGTATTGCGACTCCTGCTTTCTTTTGGTCTCCGTTTGCATGAAATATTTTTTTCCAGCCCTTCACTTTTAGTCTGTATGTGTCTCTTGTTTTGAGGTGGGTCTCTTGTAGACAGCATATATAGGGGTCTTGTTTTTGTATCCATTCAGCCAATCTTTGTCTTTTGGTTGGGGCATTCAACCCATTTACATTTAGGGTAATTATTGATAGGTGTGGTCCCGTTGCCATTTACTTTGTTGTTTTGGGTTCACGTTTATACAACCTTTCTGCATTTCCTGTCTAGAGAAGATCCTTTAGCATTTGTTGAAGAGCTGGTTTGGTGGTGCTGAATTCTCTCAGCTTTTGCTTATCTGTAAAGCTTTTGAATTCTCCTTCATATCTGAATGAGATCCTTGCTGGATACAGTAATCTAGGTTGTAGGTTATTCTCTTTCATTACTTTCAGTACGTCCTGCCATTCCCTTCTGGCCTGGAGGGTTTCTATTGATAGATCAGCTGTTATCCTTATGGGAATCCCTTTGTGTGTTATTTGTTGTTTTTCCCTTGCTGCTTTTAATATTTGTTCTTTGTGTTTGATCTTTGTTAATTTGATTAATATGTGTCTTGGGGTGTTTCGCCTTGGGTTTATCCTGTTTGGGACTCTCTGGGTTTCTTGGATTTGGGTGGCTATTTCCTTCCCCATTTTAGGGAAGTTTTCAGCTATTATCTCCTCGAGTATTTTCTCATGGCCTTTCTTTTTGTCTGCAAGACTCATTAAGAAACAAAGAGAGAAGAACCAAATTAACAAAATTAGAAATGAAAATGGAGACATCACAACAGACAACACTGAAATACAAAGGATCATAAGAGACTACTACCAGCAGCTCTATGCCAATAAAATGGACAACTTGGATGAAATGGACAAATTCTTAGAAAAGTATAACTTTCCAAAACTGAACCAGGAAGAAATAGAAGATCTTAACAGACCCATCACAAGCAAGGAAATCGAAACTGTCATCAAAAATCTTCCAGCAAACAAAAGCCCAGGACCAGATGGCTTCACAGCTGAATTCTACCAAAAATTTAGAGAAGAGCTAACACCTATCTTACTCAAACTCTTCCAGAAAATTGCAGAAGAAGGTAAGCTTCCAAACTCATTCTATGAGGCCACCATCACCCTAATTCCAAAACCAGACAAAGATGCCACAAAAAAAGAAAACTACAGGCCAATATCACTGATGAACATAGATGCAAAAATCCTTAACAAAATTCTAGCAAACAGAATCCAACAACATATTGAAAAAATCATACACCATGACCAAGTGGGCTTTATCCCAGGAATGCAAGGATTCTTTAATATCCGCAAATCAATCAATGTAATACACCACATTAACAAATTGAAAGATAAAAACCATATGATTATCTCAATAGATGCAGAGAAAGCCTTTGACAAAATTCAACACTCATTTATGATTAAAACTCTCCCAAAAGCAGGAATAGAAGGAACATACCTCAACATAATAAAAGCTATATATGACAAACCCACAGCAAGCATCACCCTCAAGGCGAAAAATTGAAGGCATTTCCCCTGAAATCAGGAACAAGACAAGGGTGCCCACTCTCACCACTACTATTCAACATAGTGTTGGAAGTTCTGGCCACAGCAATCAGAGCAGAAAAAGAAGTAAAAGGAATCCAGATAGGAAAAGAAGAAGTAAAACTCTCACTGTTTGCAGATGACATGATCCTCTACATAGAAAACCCTAAAGACTCTACCAGAAAATTACTAGAGCTAATCAATGAATATAGTAAAGTTGCAGGATATAAAATTAACACACAGAAATCCCTTGCATTCCTATATACTAACAATGAAAAAACAGACAGAGAAATTAAGGAAACAATACCATTCACCATTGCAACAAAAAGAATAAAATACTTAGGAGTATATCTACCTAAAGAAACAAAGGACCTATACATAGAAATCTATAAAACACTGATGAAAGAAATCAAAGAGGACACAAACAGATGGAGAAACATACCGTGTTCATGGATTGGAAGAATTAATATTGTCAAAATGGCTATTCTACCCAAAGCAGTCTATAGATTCAATGCAATCCCTATCAAGCTACCAATGGTATTTTTCACAGAGCTAGACCAAAGAATTTCACAATTTGTATGGAAATACAAAAAACCTCGAATAGCCAAAGTAATCTTGAGGAAAAAGAATGGAACTGGAGGAATCAACCTGCCTGACTTCAGACTCTACTACAAAGCCACAGTCATCAAGACAGTATGGTACTGGCACAAAGACAGAAATATAGATCAATGGAACAGAATAGAAAGCCCAGAGATAAATCCACGAACTTATGGACACCTTATCTTTGACAAAGGAGGCAAGGATATACAATGGAAAAAAGACAACCTCTTTAACAAGTGGTGCTGGGAAAACTGGTCAACCACTTGTAAAAGAATGAAACTAGAACACTTTCTAACACCATACACAAAAATAAACTCAAAATGGATTAAAGATCTAAATGTAAGACCAGAAACTATAAAACTCCTAGAGGAGAACATAGGAAAAACACTCTCTGACATAAATCACAGCAAGATCCTCTATGACCCACCTCCCAGAATATTGGAAATAAAAGCAAAACTAAACAAATGGGACCTAATGAAACTTAAAAGCTTTTGCACTACAAAGGAAACTATAAGTAAGGTGAAAAGACAGCCCTCAGATTGGGAGAAAATAATAGCAAATGAAGAAACAGACAAAGGATTAATCTCAAAAATATACAAGCAACTCCTGAAGCTCAATTCCAGAAAAATAAATGACCCAATCAAAAGATGGGCCAAAGAACTAAACAGACATTTCTCCAAAGAAGACATACAGATGGCTAACAAACACATGAAAAGATGCTCAACATCACTCATTATTAGAGAAATGCAAATCAAAACCACAATGAGGTACCATTACACGCCAGTCAGGACGGCTGCTATCCAAAAGTCTACAAGCAATAAATGCTGGAGAGGGTGTGGAGAAAAGGGAACCCTCTTACACTGTTGGTGGGAATGCAAACTAGTACAGCCGCTATGGAAAACAGTGTGGAGATTTCTTAAAAAACTGGAAATAGAACTGCCATATGACCCAGCAATCCCACTTCTGGGCATACACACTGAGGAAACCAGATCTGAAAGAGACACATGCACCCCAATGTTCATCGCAGCACTGTTTATAATAGCCAGGACATGGAAGCAACCTAGATGCCCATCAGCAGATGAATGGATAAGGAAGCTGTGGTACATATACACCATGGAATATTACTCAGCCATGAAAAAGAATTCATTTGAACCAGTCCTAATGAGATGGATGAAGCTGGAGCCCATTATACAGAGTGAAGTAAGCCAGAAAGATAAAGAACATTATAGCATACTGAGACATGTATATGGAATTTAGAAGGGTGATGACGATGACCCTATGTGCAGAACAGAGAAAGAGACATAGAAATACAGAACAGACTTTTGAACTTTGTGGGAGAATGTGAGGGTGGGATATTTCAAAAAGAACAGCATGTATATTATCTATGGTGAAACAGATCACCAGCCCAGGTGGGATGCACGAGACAAGTGCTCTGGCCTGGTGCACTGGGAAGACACAGAGGAATCGGGTGGAGAGGGGGGTGGGAGGGGGCGATCGGGATTGGGAATACACGTAAATCCATGGCTGATTCATATCAATGTATGACAAAACCCACTGGAAAAAAAATATATATATAATAATAATAAAAATAAAAAAATAAAAAAAAGAAAATAAAAAATAAAAAAAAGAAACCGTGTTCAAAAACATGAAGAGCCTGAAAAGGTGTGAAAAATATGAAGAGCCTCAAAAAATGTCAAAAATATGAGGAGTATGAAATGGTGTGAAAAATAGCAGGAGCATGAAGCGGTGTTCAAAAACATGAAGAGCCTGAAAAGGTGAGAAAAATATGAAGAGCTTCAAAAGGTGTCAAAAATATTAGGAGCATGAAACGGTCTGAAAAATAGGAGGAGCATGAAGCGGTGTTGAAAAACATGAAGAGCCTGAAAAGGTGTGAAAAATATGAGGAGCATGAAAGGGTCTGACTAATAGCAGGAGCATGAATCGGTGTTGAAAACATGAAGAGTCTGAAAACGTGTGAAAAACATGAAGAGCCTGAAAAGGTGTGAAAAATATGAAGAGCTTCAAAAATGTCAAAAATATGAAGAGCTTCAAAAGGTGTCAAAAATATGAGGAGTATGAAACGGTCTGAAAAATAGCAGGAGCATGAAGCGTTGGTGAAAAACATGAAGAGTCTGAAAACGTGTGAACAATATGAAGAGCTTCAAAAATGTGAAAAATATGAAGAGTTTTAAAAGGTGTGAAAAATATGAGGTGCATGCCACGGTCTCAAAAATAGGAGGAGCATAAAGCAATGTTGAAAAACATGAAGAGCCTGAAAAGGTGTGAAAAATATGAAGAACTTTAAAAGGTGTCAAAAATATGAGGATCATGAAACGTTCTGACAAATAGGAGGAGCAGGAAGCAGTGTTGAAAAACATGAAGAGCCTGAAAAGGTGTGAAAAATAAGAAGAGCTTCAAAAGGTGTGAAAAATACGAAGAGCTTCAAAATGTGTCAAAAATGAGATGAGCATGAAACGGTCTGAAAAATAGGACGAGCATGAAGCGGTGTTGTAAAAAATGAAGAGCCTGAAAAGGTGTGAAATATATGAAGAGCTTCAAAAGGTGTGAAATATATGAGGAGCATGAAACTCTCTGAAAAATAGGAGGAGCATGAAGTGTTGTTCAAAAACATGAAGAGCCTGAAAAGTTGTGAAATATCTGAAAAGCTTCAAAAGGTGTCAAAAATGAGATGAGCATGAAACGGTCTGAAAAATAGGAGGAGCATGAAATGGTGTTCAAAAAATGAAGAGCCTGAAAAGGTGTGATTTATATGAAGAGTTTCAAAAGGTGTCAAAAATATGAGGAGCATGAAACGGTCTGAAAAATACGAGCAGCATGATGTGGTCTTGAAAACCATGAAGAATCTGAAAAGGTGTGAAAAATATGAAAAGCTTCACAAGGAGTCAAAAATATGAGGAGCATGATACGGTCTGAAAAATAGGAGTAGCATGAATTGGTGTTGAAAACATGAATAGCCTGGAAAGGTGTGAAATATATGAAGAGCTTCAAAAGGTGTGAAAAATATGAAGAGCTTCAAAAGATGTCAAAAATATGAGGAGCATGAAACAGTCTGAAAAATTGGAGGAGCATGAAACGGTGTTCAAAAACATGAAGAACCTGAAAAGGTGTGAAAAATATGAAGAGCTTCAAAAACGTGAAATATGAAGAGCTTCAAAAGGTGTCAATAATATGAGGAGCATGAAACGGTCTGAAAAATAGGAGGAGCAAGAAGCTGTGTTCAAAAACATGAGAACCAGAAAAGGTGTGAAAAATATGAAGAGCTTCAAAATGTGTGAAAGATATGCTGAGAATTAAACTGTCTGAAAAATAGGAGTATCATGAAGCGGTGTTCAAAACATGAAGGGACTGAAAAGGTGGGAAAATATGAAGAGCTTCAAAAGGTGTGAAAAATATGAGGAGCATGAAACGGTCTGAAAAATAGGAGGAGCATGAAGCGGGGTTCAAAAACATGAAGAGCCTGAAAAGGTGTGAAAAATAGGAAAAGCCTCAAAACGTGTCAAAAATATAGGGGCATGAAACGGTCTGAAAAATTGCAGGAGCATGAAGCGGTGTTGAAAAACATGAAGAGCCTGAAAACGTGTGAAAAATAGGAAAAGCTTCACAAGGTGTCAAATATATGAGGAGCATGAAACGGTCTGAAAAATAGAAGGAGCATGAAACGGTCTTAAAAATAGGAGGAGCATGAAACGGTGTTGAAAAACATGAAGAGCCTGAAAAGGTGTGAAAAATAGGAAGAGCTTAACAAGGTGTCAAATATATAAGGAACATGAAACGGTCTGAAAAATAGGAGGAGCATGAAGCAGTCGTCAAAAACATGAAGAACCTGAAAAGTTTTGAAAAATATGAAGAGCATTAAAAGGTGTGAAAAATATGAGCAACATGAAACGGTCTGAAAAATAGGAGGATCATGAAACGGTCTGAAAAATAGGAGCAGCATGAAACGGTGTGGAAAGACATAAAGAGCTTCAAAAGGTTTCAAAAATATGAGGAGAATGAAACGGTTTGAAAAATAGGAGTAGCATGAAACGGTCTGAAAAATAGAGGCAGCATGGAATGGTGTGGAAAAACATGAGGATCTTCAAAATTGTGAAAAAATGAGGAGGTTCAAAAGGTGTCAAAAATATGAGGAGCATGAAACGGTCTGAAAAATAGGAGGGGCTTGAAACGGTGTTCCAAAACATGAAGAGCCTGAAAAGATGTGAAAAATATGAACAGCTTCAAAAGCTGTGAAACAAATGAGGAGCATGAAACAGTTTGAAAAATAGGAGAAGCATGAAACAGTGTTGAAAACATGAAGAGCATGACAAGTGTGAAAAATATAAAGAGCATTAAAAGGTGTCAAAAATATGAGGAGCATGAAACGGTCTGAAAAAAAGGAGGAGCATGAAGCGGTGTTGAAAACATGAAAAGCCTGAAAATGTGTGAAAAATATGAAGAGCTTCCAAAGGTGTGAAATATATGAATAGCTTCGAAATGTGTCAATAATGAGAGGAGCATGAAACGGTGTGAAAAATAGGAGGAGCATGAAGCGGTGTGCAAAACCATGAAGAGCATGAAAAGGTGTGAAAAATATGAAGAGCTTCAAAAGGTGTTAAAAATATGAGGAGCATGAAGCGGTCCGAAAAATAGGATGAGCATGAAGCGGTGTTGAAAACATGAAGAGCCTGAAAAGCTGTGAAAAATATGAAGAGCTTCAAAAGATGTCAAAAATATGAGGAGCATGAAGCGGTCCGAAAAATAGGATGAGCATGAAGAGGTGTTGAAAACATTAAGAGCCTGAAAAGGGGGGAAATATATAAAGAGCTTGAAAAGGTGTCAAAAATATGAGGAGCATGAAACGGTGTGAAAAATAGGAGAAGCATGAAGTGATGTTGAGAAAACTGAAGAGACTTATAAGGTGTGAAAAAAATGAAGAGCTACAAAAGATGTGAAATATATGAGGAGCATGAAATGATCTGAAAAATAGGAGGAGCATGAAATGGTGTTGAAAAACATGAAGAGCCTGAAAAGCTGTGAAAATTATGAAGACCTTCAAAATGTGTCAAAAAAAAGGAGGAGCATGAAATGGTGTTCAAAAACATGAAGAGCCTGAAAAGGTGTGAAAAATATTAAGATCTTCAAAAGGTGTCAAAATATGAGGAGCATGAAACGGTCTGAAAAATAGGAGGAACATGAAGCACGGTTGAAAAACATGAAGAGCCTGAAAAGGTGTGAAAAATATGAAGAGCTTCAAAAGGTGTCAAAAATATGAGGAGCATGAAACAGTCTGAAAAATAGGAGGACCATGAAGCGGTGTTGAAAAACATGAAGAGCCTGAAAAGGTGTGAAAAATATGAAGAGCATTAAAAGGTGTCAAAATTATGAGGAGCATGAAACGGTCTGTAAAAAAGGAGGAGTATGAAGCGGTGTTGAAACATGAAAAGCCTGAAAATGTGTGAAAAATATGAAGAGCTTCCAAAGGTGTGAAAAATATGAATAGCTTCGAAATGTGTCAATATTAAGAGGAGCATGAAACGGTGTGAAAAATAGGAGGAGCATGAAGCGGTGTGCAAAAAGATGAAGAGCCTGAAAATGTGTGAAATATATGAAGAGCTTCAAAAGGTGTCAAATATATGAGGAGAATGAAACGGTCTGAAAAATAGGAGGAGCATGAAGTGGTGTTGACAAACATGAAGAGCTGAAAAGCTGTGAAAAATATGAAGAGCTTTAAAAGGTCTCTAATATATGCGGAGCATGATATTTTCTGAAAAATAGGAGGAGCATTAAACGTTGTTCAAAACATGAAGAGCCTCAAAAGGTGTGAAAAATATAAAGAGCTTCATAACCTGTCAAACATTGAGGAGCATGAAACGATCTGAAAAATAGGAAGAGCATGACGCAGTGTTGAAAAACATGAAGAGGCTGAAAAGGCGTGAAAAATATGAAGAACTTCAAAATGTGTCAAAAATATGAGGAGATTGAAACGGTCTGAAAAATATGAGGAGCATGAAACGGTGTTCAAAAACATGAAGAGCCTGAAAAGGTGTGAAATATATGAAGAGATTCAAAAAGTGTGAAAAATATGAAGAGCTTCAAAAGGTGTCAAAATTGAGATGAGCATGAAACGGTCTGAAAAAGAGGAGGAGCATGAAGCGTTGAAGAAAAAAATGAAGAGTCTGAAAAGGTGTTAAATATATGAAGAGCTTCAAAAGGAGTGAAATACATGAGGAGCAGGAAACGGTCTAAAAAATTGGAGGAGCATGAAATGGTATTCAAAGCCATGAAGATCCTGAAAATGTCTGAAAAATATGAAGAGCCCCAAAACGTGTCAAAAATATGAGGAGCATGAAACGGTCTGAAAAATAGGAGGAGAATGAAGCGGTGTTGAAAAACATGAAGAGCCTGAAGACGTGTGAATAAAATGAAGAGCCTCAAAAGGTGTGAAAAATACGAAGAGCTTCAAAAGGTGTGAAATATATGAGGAGCATGAAACGGTCTGAAAAATAGGAGGAGCATGAAGCGGGGTTCAAAAGCATGAAGAGCCTGGAAAGGTGTGAAAATTATGAAGAGCTTCAAAAGGTGTGTAATATATGAGGAACATGAAACGGTCTAAAAAATACGAGGAGCATTAAGCAGTGTTGAAAAACATGAAGAGCCTGTTAAGAAGTGAAATATATGAAGAGCTTCAAAAGTTGTCAAAAATATGAGAAGCAAGAAACGGTCTGAAAAATAGGAAGAGCATGAAGCGGTGTTGAAAAACATGAAGAGCCTGAAAAGGTGTGAAATATATGAAGAGCTTCAAAAGGTGTCAAAAATATGAGGAGCATGAAACGGTCTGAAAAAGATGAGGAGCATGAAGCGGTGTTGAAAATCATGAAGAGCTTCAAAAGGTGTCAAAAATATGAAGAGCTTCGAGTGGTGTCAAAAATATTATGAGCATGAAACGGTCTGAAAAATAGGAGGAGCATGAAGCGGTGTTGAAAAACATGATGAGCCTGAAAAGGTGTGAAAAATATGAAGAGCTTCAAAAGGTGTCAAAATATGAGGAGCATGAAACCGTCTAAAAAATAGGAGGAGCATGAAGCAGTGTTCAAAAACATGAAGAGTTTGAAAAAGTGTGAAATATATGAAGAGCTTCAAAAGGTTTCAAAACTATGAGGAGCATGAAACGGTCTGAAAAATAGGAGGAGCATGAAGCGGTGTTCAAAAAAATGAAGAGCCTGAAAAGGTCTGAAAAATATGAAGAGCTTCAAAAGGTGTGAAATACAATAGGAGCATGAAACGGTCTGAAAAGTAGGAGGACCATGAAGCAGTGTTGAAAAACATGAAGAGCCTGAAAAGGTGTTAAAAATATAAAGAGCTTCAAAAGGTGTGAAAAATATGAGGAGCATGAAACGGTCTGAAGAATAGGAGGAGGATTGTAGTGGTGTTCAAAAACATTAAGAGCATGAAAAGATGTGAAAAATATGAACAGCTTCAAAAGGTGTGAAACACATGAGGAGCATGAAACTGTCTGAAGAATAGGAGGAGTATGAAGCAGTGTTGAAAAACATGAAGAGTATGAAAAGCTGTGAAAAATATGAAGAGCTTCAAAAGGTGTCAAAAATATGGGAGCATGAAACGGTCTGAAAAATAGGAGGACCATGAAGCGGTGTTGAAAAACATGAAGAGCCTGAAAAGGTGTGAAAAATATGAAGAGCTTCAAAAGGTGTCAAAAATATGAGAAGCATGAAACGATCTGAAAAATAGGAGCAGCATGAAACGGTGATCAAAAACATGACGAGCCTGAAAAGGTGTGAAAAATATGAAGAGCTTCAAAAGGTGTGAAAAATTTGAAGAGATTCAAAAGGTGTGAAATACAATAGGAGCATGAAACAGTCTGAAAAGTAGGAGGAGCATGAAGCAGTGTTGAAAAACATGAAGAGTATGAAAAGGTGTTAAAAATATGAAGAGCTTCAAAAGTGTGAAAAATATGAGGAGCATGAAACGGTCTGAAAAAGAGGAGGAGCAAGAAGTGATGCTGAAAAACATGAAGAGCCTAAAAGGTGTGAAAAATATGAAAAGCTTCAAAAGACGTCACAAATATGAGGAGCATGAAACGGTCTGAAAAATAGGAGTAGCAAGAAGCGGTGTTCAAAAACATGAAGAGCCTGAAAGGGTGTGAAAAATATGAAGAGCTTCAAAATGTGTGAAATACATGAGGAGCATGAAACGGTCTGAAAAATAGGAGGAGCATGAAGCTGTGTTGAAAAACATTAAGAGCCTGAAAAGATGTGAAAAATATGAAGAGCTTCAAAAGGTCTCAAAAATATGAGGAGAATGAAACGGTCTGAAAAATATGTGGAGCATGAAACAGTTTTTAAAAACATGAAGAGCCTGAAAAGGTGTGAAAATTATGAAGAGCTTCCAAAGGTGTCAAAAATATGAGGAGCATGAAACGGTCTGAAAAATAGGAGGAGCATGAAGTCGTTTTGAAAAATATGAAGAGCCTTAAAAGGTGTGAAATATATGAAGAGCTTCAAAATGTGTCAAAAATATGAGGACTATGAAACGATCTGAAAAATAGGAGGAGCATGAAGTGGTGTTGAAAAACATGAAGAGCCTGAAAAAGTGTGAAAAATCTGAAGAGCTTCAAATGGTGTGAAATACATGAGGAGTTTGAAACGGTCTGAAAATTGTAGGAGCATGAAACGGTGCTCAAAAACATGAAGAGCCTGAAAAGGTGTGAAAAATATGAAGACCTTCAAAAGGTATGAAAAATATGAGGAACATGAAACGGTCTTAAAAATAGGAGGAGCATGAAGTGGTGTTGAAAAACATGAAGAGCCTGAAATGGTGTGAAATATATGAGGGGCTTCAAAAGGTGTCAAAAATATGAGGAGCATGAAACGATCTGAAAAATAGGAGGAGCATGAAGTGGTGTTGAAAAACATGAAGAGCCTGAAAAAGGTGTGAAACATATGAAGAGCTTCAAAAGGTGTCAAAAATATGAGGAGCATGATACGGTTTGTAAAATAGGAGGAGCATGAAGCGGTGTTGACAAACATGAAGAGCCTGAAAACGTGTGAAAAATATGAAGAGCTTCAAAAGGTGTGAAAAATATGAAGAGCTTCAAAAGGTGTCAAATATTAGATGAGCATGAAACGGTCTGAAAAATAGGAGGAGCATGAATCGGTGTTGAAAAACATGAAGAGCCTGAAAAAGTGTGAAAAATATGAAGAGTTTCTATAGGTGTCAAAAATATGAGGAGCATGAAACGGTCTGAAAAATAGGAGTACCATGAAGTGGTGTTGAGAAACATGAAGAGCCTGAAAAGGTGTGAAAAATATGAAGAGCCTCAAAAGGTGTGAAATATATGAGGAGCATGAAACGGGCTGAAAAATAGGAGAAGCATGAAGTGGTGTGGAAAAATATGAAGAGCCATAAAAGGTGTGAAAAATATGACGAGCTTCAAAAGGTGTCAAAAATACGAGGAGCATGAAATAGTCTGAAAAATAGGAGGAGCATGAAGCGGTGTTCAAAAATATGAAGAGCCTGAAAATGTGTGAAAAATATGAAGAGCTTCAAAATGTATCAAAAATATGAGAAGCATGAAACGGTCTGAAAAATAGGAGGAGCATGAAGCGGTGTTGAAAAACATGAAGAGCTTGAAAAGGTGTGAAAAATATGAAGAGCTTCAAAAGGTGTCAAAAATATGAGGAGCATGAAACGGTGTGAAAAACAGGTGGACCAAGAAGGAGTGTTGAAAAACATGAAGAACCTGAAAATGTGTGAAAAATATAAAGAGCTTCAAAAGATGTGAAAAATATGAAGAGCTTCAAAAGGTGTCAAAAATGAGATGAGCAAGAAACGGTTTGAAAAATAGGAGGAGCATGAAGCGGTGTTGAAAAACATGAAGAACCTGAAAAGTTGTGAGAAATATGAAGAGCTTCAACAGGTGTCAAAAATATGACGAGCATGAAACGCTCTGAAAAAGAGGAGGAGCATGAAGCTGTGTTGAAAAACATGAAGAGCCTGAAAAGTAGTGAAAAATATGAAGAGCTTCTAAAGGTGTCAAAAATATGAGGAGCATGTAATGGTCTTAAAAATACGAGGAGCATGAAGTGATGTTGAAAAACATGAATAGCCTGAAAATGTGTGAAATATATGAAGAGATTAAAAATGTGACAAATATATGAGGAGCATGAAACCGCCTGAATAATAGGAGGAGCATGAAGCAGTGTTCAAAAATATGGAAAGCCTGAAAAGGTATGAAATATATGAAGAGCTTCAAAAGTTGTCAAAATATGTGGAGAATGAAACGGTCTGAAAAACAGGAGGAACATGAAACGGTGTTCAAAAATATGAAGAGCCTGGAATGGTGTGAAAAATATGAAGAGCCCCATAACGTGTCAAAAATATGAGGAGCATAAAACGGTCAGAAAAATAGGAGCAGCATGAAATGCTGTTCAAAAACATGAAGAGCCTGAAAAGGTGTGAAAAATATGAACAGCTTCAAAATGTGTGAAAAATATGAAGAGCTTCAAACGTGTCAAAAATATGAGGAGCATGAAACTGTCGCAAAAATAGGAGGAGCATGAAGCGGTGTTTAAAAACATGAAGAGCCTGAAAAGTTTTGAAATATTTGAAGAGCTTAAAAAGTTGTCAAAAATATGAGGAGCATGAAACGGTCTGAAAAATAGGAAGAACATGAAGCTGTGCTCAAAAACATGAAGAGCCTGAAAATGTGTGAAAAATATGAAGAGCTTCAAAAGATGTGAAAAATATGAGAAGCATGAAACGGTCGGAAAAATAGGAGGAGCATGAAGCGGTGTTCAAAAATATGAAGAGCCTGAAAAGGTGTGAAAAATAGGAAGAGCTTCAAAAGGTGTCAAAACTATGAGGAGCATGAAACGGTCTGAAAAATAGGAGGAGCATGAAATGGTGTGCAAATACATGAAGAGACTGAAAAGGTGTGAAAAATATGAAGAGCTTCAAATTGTGTGAAATACATGAGGAGCAAGAAACGGTCTGAAAAATAGGCGGACCAAGAAGGTGTGCTCAAAAACATGAAGAGCCTGAAAAGGTGTGAAAAATATTAAGAGCTTCAAAAGGTGTGAAAAATATGAGGAGCATGAAACGGTCAGAAAAATAGGAGGAGCGTGAAGCGGTGTTCAAAAACATGATGTGCCTGAAAAGGTGTGAAAAATATGAAGAGCTTCAAAAGGTGTCAATAATAAGAGGTACATGAAACAGTCTGAAAAATAGGAGGAGCATGAAACTGTCTGAAAAATAGGAGGAGCATGAAGCGGTCTTGAAAAAGATGAACAGGCAGAAAAGGTGTGAAAAATATGAAGAGCTTCCAAAATTGTCAAAAATATGAGGAGCATGAAACGGTCTGAAAAATAGGAGGAGCATGAAACGGTTGGAAAAATAGGAGGAGCATGAAACGGTGTTGAAAAACATGAAGAGCCTGAAAAGGTGTGAAAAAAATGAAGAGCTTCAAAAGCTGTCAAAAAATGAGGAGTATGAAAGGGTCTGAAACCTAGGAGGAGCATGAAATGCTGTTGAAAAACATGAAGAGCTGAAAAGGTCTGAAAAATAGGAAGATCTTCAAAAGGTGTGAAATATATGAGGAGCATGAAACAGTCTGAAAAATCGGAGAAGCATGAAGCTGTGTTCAAAAACATGAGAACCAGAAAAGGTGTGAAAAATATGAAGAGCTTCAAAAGGTGTGAAATATATGCGGAGCATGAAACGGTCTGAAATATAGGAGCATCATGAAGCGGTGTTCAAAACATGAAGAGACTGAAAAGGTGTGAAAAATATGAAGAGCTTAAAGGTGTGAAAAATATGAGGAGCATGGAACGGTCTGAAAAATAGGAGGAGCATGAAGCGGTGTTCAAAAACATGAAGAGCCTGAAAAGGTGTGAAAAATATGAAGAGCATCAAAAGGTGTGAGAAATATGAAGATTTTCAACAGGTGTCACAAATGAGATGAGCATGAAATGGTCTGAAAAACAGGAGGAGCATGAAGTGGTGTTGATAAACATGAAGAGCATAAAAAGTTGTGAAATATATGAAGAGGTTCAAAAGGTGTCAAAAATATGAGGAGTATGAAACGGTCTGAAAACGAAGAGGAGCATGAAGGGGTGTTCAAAAACATGAAGAGCCTGAAAAGCTGTGAAAAATATGAAGAGCTTCAAAAGGTGTCAAAAATATGAGAAGTATGAAACGTTCTGAAAAACAGGAGGAGCATGAAGCGGTTTTGAAAAACATGAAGAGCCTGAAAACGTGTGAAAAATATGAAGAGCTACAAAAGTTGTCAAAAATATGAGGAGCATGAAACGGTCTGAAAAATAGGAGGAGAATGAAACACTGTTGAAAAACATGAAGAGCCTGAAAAGGTGAGAAAAAAATGAAGAGTTTCAAAACGTGTCAAAAATATGAGGAGCATGAAACGGTCTGAAATAGGAGGAGCATGAAACGGTGTTGAGAAACTTGAAGAGCCTGAAAAGGTGTGAAAAATATGAAGATTTTCAAAAGGTGTCAAAATTATGGGGAGCATTAAACGTTCTAAACATAGGAGGAGCATGAACTGGTGTTGAAAAATATGAAGAGCCAGAAAAGGTGTGAAAAATATGAAGAGCTCCAAAAGGTGTGAAAAATATGAGGAGCATGGAACGTTCTGAAAAATAGGAGGAGCGTCAAACGATGTTCAAAAACCTGAAGAGCCTGAAAAGCTGTGAAATATATGAAGAGATTCAAAAGGTGTCAAAAATATGAGGAGCATGAAACTGTCTGAAAAATATGAAGAGTTTCAATAGTTGTCAAAATATGAGGAGCATGAAATGGTGTTCAAAAACATGAAGAGCCTGAAAAGGTGTTAAAATACGAAGAGCTTCAAAAGGTGTCAAAAATAAGAGGAGCATGAAACGGTCTGAAATATAGGAGGAGCATGAAGTGGTGTTCAAAAACATGATGAGCCTTAAAATGTGTGAAAAATATGAAGAGCTTTAAAGGTGTGAAAATTATGAGGAGCATGAAACCGTGTGAAAAATAGGAGGAGCATGACTCGATGTTGAAAAACATGAAGAGCCTTAAAATGTGTGAAAAATATGAAGAGTTTAAAGGTGTGAAAAATATGAGGAGCATGAAACCGTCTGAAAAATAGGAGGAGCATGACTCGGTGTTGAAAAACATGAAGATCATGAAAAGGAGTGAAAAATATGAAGAGCTTCAAAAGGTGTCAAAAATAAGAGGAGCATGAAACGGTCTGAAATATAGGAGGAGCATGAAGTGGTGTTCAAAAACATGATGAGCCTTAAAAGGTGTGAAAAATATGAAGAGCTTTAAAGGTGTGAAAATTATGAGGAGCATGGAACGGTCTGAAATATAGGAGGAGCATGAAGCGTTGTTGAAAAACATGAAGAGCCTGAAAAGGTGTGAAAATTATGAAGAGCTTCAGAAGGTGTCAAAAATATGAGGAGCATGAAACGGTCTGAAAAATAAGAGGAACATGAAGCCATGTTGAAAAACATGAAGAGCCTGAAAAGGTGTAAAAAACATGAAGAGCTTCAAAAGGTGTCAAAAATATGAGGAACATGAAACGGTCTGAAAAATAGGAGGAGCATGAAGTGGGGTTGAAAATCATGAAGAGCTGAAAAGGTGTGTAAAATATGAAGAGCTTCAAAAGGAGTGAAATACATGAGGAGCATGAAACCGTCTGAATTATAGGAGGAGCATGAAGCAGTGTTCATAAACATGAAGAGCCTGAAATGTTGTGAAAAATATGAAGAGCTTCAAAAGGTGTAAAAATATGAAGAGCTTCAAAAGCTGTCAAAAATGAGATGAGCATGAAGCGATCTGAAAAATAGGAGGAGCATGAGGTACTGTTGAAAAACATGAAGAGCCTGAAAAGGTGTGAAAAATATGAAGAGCTCCAAAAGGTGTGAAAAATATGAGGAGCATGGAACGTTCTGAAAAATAGGAGGAGCGTCAAACGATGTTCAAAAACCTGAAGAGCCTGAAAAGCTGTGAAATATATGAAGAGATTCAAAAGGTGTCAAAAATATGAGGAGCATGAAACTGTCTGAAAAATATGAAGAGTTTCAATAGTTGTCAAAATATGAGGAGCATGAAATGGTGTTCAAAAACATGAAGAGCCTGAAAAGGTGTTAAAATACGAAGAGCTTCAAAAGGTGTCAAAAATAAGAGGAGCATGAAACGGTCTGAAATATAGGAGGAGCATGAAGTGGTGTTCAAAAACATGATGAGCCTTAAAAGGTGTGAAAAATATGAAGAGCTTTAAAGGTGTGAAAATTATGAGGAGCATGAAACCGTGTGAAAAATAGGAGGAGCATGACTCGATGTTGAAAAACATGAAGAGCCTTAAAATGTGTGAAAAATATGAAGAGTTTAAAGGTGTGAAAAATATGAGGAGCATGAAACCGTCTGAAAAATAGGAGGAGCATGACTCGGTGTTGAAAAACATGAAGATCATGAAAAGGAGTGAAAAATATGAAGAGCTTCAAAAGGTGTCAAAAATAAGAGGAGCATGAAACGGTCTGAAATATAGGAGGAGCATGAAGTGGTGTTCAAAAACATGATGAGCCTTAAAAGGTGTGAAAAATATGAAGAGCTTTAAAGGTGTGAAAATTATGAGGAGCATGGAACGGTCTGAAATATAGGAGGAGCATGAAGCGTTGTTGAAAAACATGAAGAGCCTGAAAAGGTGTGAAAATTATGAAGAGCTTCAGAAGGTGTCAAAAATATGAGGAGCATGAAACGGTCTGAAAAATAAGAGGAACATGAAGCCATGTTGAAAAACATGAAGAGCCTGAAAAGGTGTAAAAAACATGAAGAGCTTCAAAAGGTGTCAAAAATATGAGGAACATGAAACGGTCTGAAAAATAGGAGGAGCATGAAGTGGGGTTGAAAATCATGAAGAGCTGAAAAGGTGTGTAAAATATGAAGAGCTTCAAAAGGAGTGAAATACATGAGGAGCATGAAACCGTCTGAATTATAGGAGGAGCATGAAGCAGTGTTCATAAACATGAAGAGCCTGAAATGTTGTGAAAAATATGAAGAGCTTCAAAAGGTGTAAAAATATGAAGAGCTTCAAAAGCTGTCAAAAATGAGATGAGCATGAAGCGATCTGAAAAATAGGAGGAGCATGAGGTACTGTTGAAAAACATGAAGAGCCTGAAAAGGTGTGAAAAATATGAAGAGCTTCAAAAGGTGTGAAAAATATTAGGAGCTTCAAAAGCTGTCAAAAATGAGATGAGCATGAAGCGATCTGAAAAATAGGAGGAGCATGAGGTACTGTTGAAAAACATGAAGAGCCTGAAAAGGTGTGAAAAATATGAAGAGCTTCAAAAGGTGTGAAAAATATTAGGAGCTTCAAAAGCTGTCAAAAATGAGATGAGCATGAAGCGATCTGAAAAATAGGAGGAGCATGAGGTACTGTTGAAAAACATGAAGAGCCTGAAAAGGTGTGAAAAATATGAAGAGCTTCAAAAGGTGTCAAATATATGAGGAACAAGAAACGGTCTGAAAAATAGGAGGAGCATGAAGTGGTGTTCAAAAAAATGAAGAGCCTGAAAAGGTCTGAAAAATATGAAGAGCTTCAAAAGGTGTGAAATACAATAGGAGCATGAAACGGTCTGAAAAGTAGGAGGACCATGAAGCAGTGTTGAAAAACATGAAGAGCCTGAAAAGGTGTTAAAAATATGAAGAGCTTCAAAAGGTGTCAAAAATATGAGGAGAATGAAACGGTCTGAAAAATATGTGGAGCATGAAACAGTTTTTAAAAACATGAAGAGCCTGAAAAGGTGTGAAAATTATGAAGAGCTTCAAAAGGTGTCAAAAATATGAGGAGCATGAAACGGTCTGAAAAATAGGAGGAGCATGAAGTCGTTTTGAAAAATATGAAGAGCCTTAAAAGGTGTGAAATATATGAAGAGCTTCAAAATGTGTCAAAAATATGAGGACTATGAAACCGTCTGAAAAATAGGAGCAGCATGAAACGCTGTTCAAAAACATGAAGAGACTGAAAAGGTGTGAAAAATATGAAGACCTTCAAAGGTATGAAAAATATGAGGAACATGAAACGGTCTTAAAAATAGGAGGAGCATGAAGTGGTGTTGAAAAACATGAAGAGCCTGAAATGGTGTGAAATATATGAGGGGCTTCAAAAGGTGTCAAAAATATGAGGAGCATGAAACGATCTGAAAAATAGGAGGAGCATGAAGTGGTGTTGAAAAACATGAAGAGCCTGAAAAAGGTGTGAAACATATGAAGAGCTTCAAAAGGTGTCAAAAATATGAGGAGCATGATACGGTTTGAAAAATAGGAGGAGCATGAAGCGGTGTTGAAAAACATGAAGAGCCTGAAAACGTGTGAAAAATATGAAGAGCTTCAAAAGGTGTGAAAAATATGAAGAGCTTCAAAAGGTGTCAAATATTAGATGAGCATGAAACGGTCTGAAAAATAGGAGGAGCATGAATCGGTGTTGAAAAACATGAAGAGCCTGAAAAAGTGTGAAAAATATGAAGAGTTTCTATAGGTGTCAAAAATATGAGGAGCATGAAACGGTCTGAAAAATAGGAGGACCATGAAGTGGTGTTGAGAAACATGAAGAGCCTGAAAAGGTGTGAAAAATATGAAGAGCCTCAAAAGATGTGAAATATATGAGGAGCATGAAACGGGCTGAAAAATAGGAGAAGCATGAAGTGGTGTGGAAAAATATGAAGAGCCATAAAAGGTGTGAGAAATATGAAGAGCTTCAAAAGGTGTCAAAAATACGAGGAGCATGAAATAGTCTGAAAAATAGGAGGAGCATGAAGCGGTGTTCAAAAATATGAAGAGCCTGACAATGTGTGAAAAATATGAAGAGCTTCAAAATGTATCAAAAATATCAGAAGCATGAAACGGTCTGAAAAATAGGAGGAGCATGAAGCGGTGTTGAAAAACATGAAGAGCTTGAAAAGGTGTGAAAAATATGAAGAGCTTCAAAAGGTGTCAAAAATATGAGGAGCATGAAACGGTGTGAAAAACAGGTGGACCAAGAAGGAGTGTTGAAAAACATGAAGAACCTGAAAATGTGTGAAAAATATAAAGAGCTTCAAAAGATGTGAAAAATATGAGGGCTTCAAAAGGTGTCAAAAATGAGATGAGCATGAAACGTTCTGAAAAATAGGAGGAACATGAAGCTGTGTTGAAAACAATGAAGAGCCTGAAAAGGTGTGAAAAATATGAAGAGTTTCAAAAGGTGTGAAAAATATGAAGAGCTTCAAAATGTGTCAAAAATGAGATGAGCATGAAACGGTCTGAAAAATAGGACGAGCATGAAGCGGTGTTGAAAAAAATGAAGAGCCTGAAAAGGTGTGAAATATATGAAGAGCTTCAAAAGGTGTGAAATATATGAGGAGCATGAAACTCTCTGAAAAATAGGAGGAGCATGAAGTGTTGTTCAAAAACATGAAGAGCCTGAAAAGTTGTGAAATATCTGAAAAGCTTCAAAAGGTGTCAAAAATGAGATGAGCATGAAACGGTCTGAAAAATAGGAGGAGCATGAAATGGTGTTGAAAACATGAATAGCCTGGAAAGGTGTGATATATGAAGAGCTTCAAAAGGTGTGAAAAATATGAAGAGCTTCAAAAGATGTCAAAAATATGAGGAGCATGAAACAGTCTGAAAAATTGGAGGAGCATGAAACGGTGTTCAAAAACATGAAGAACCTGAAAAGGTGTGAAAAATATGAAGAGCTTCAAAAACGTGAAATATGAAGAGCTTCAAAAGGTGTCAATAATATGAGGAGCATGAAACGGTCTGAAAAATAGGAGGAGCAAGAAGCTGTGTTCAAAAACATGAGAACCAGAAAAGGTGTGAAAAATAGGAAGAGCTTCAAAATGTGTGAAAGATATGCTGAGAATTAAACTGTCTGAAAAATAGGAGTATCATGAAGCGGTGTTCAAAACATGAAGGGACTGAAAAGGTGGGAAAATATGAAGAGCTTCAAAAGGTGTGAAAAATATGAGGAGCATGAAACGGTCTGAAAAATAGGAGGAGCATGAAGCGGGGTTCAAAAACATGAAGAGCCTGGAAAGGTGTGAAATATATGAAGAGCTTCAAAAGGTGTCAAAAATATGAGGAGCATGAAACGGTCTGAAAAAGATGAGGAGCATGAAGAGGTGTTGAAAATCATGAAGAGCTTCAAAAGGTGTCAAAAATATGAAGAGCTTCTAAAGGTGTCAAAAATATGAGGAGCATGAAACGGTCTGAAAATGGGAGTAGCAAGAAGCGGTGTTGAAAAACATGAAGAGCCTGAAAAGGTGTGAAAAATATGAAGAGCTTCAAAAGCTGTGAAAAATATCAAGAGCTTCAAAAAGTGTCAAAAATGAGATGAGCATGAAAGGGTCTGAAAAATAGGAGGAGCAAGAAGCGTTTTTGAAAAACATGAAGAGCCTGAAAAGGTGTGAAAAATATGAAAAGCTTCAAAAGATGTCAAAAATATGAGGAGCATGAAACGGTCTGAAATATAGGAGGAGCATGAAGCGGTGTTCAAAAACATGAAGAGCCTGAAAATGTGAGAAAAATATGAAGAGCTTCAAAAGGTGTCAAAAATATGAGGAGCATGAAACGGTCTGAAAAATAGGAGGATCATGAAGCGGTGTTCAAAAACATGAAGAGCCTGAAAAGGTGTGAAAAATATGAAGGGCTTCAAAAATGTGAAAAATATGAGCAGCAAGAAACGGTCTGCAAACATGGAGTAGCATGAAGCGGTGTTGAAACACATGAAGAGTCTGAAAACGTGTGAAAAACATGAAGAGCCTGAAAAGGTGTGAAAAATATGAAGAGCTTCAAAAATGTGAAAAATATGAAGAGCTTCAAAAAGTGTGAAAAATATGAGGAGTATGAAACGGTCTGAAAAATAGCAGGAGCATGAAGCGTTGGTGAAAAACATGAAGAGTCTGAAAACGTGTGAACAATATGAAGAGCTTCAAAAATGTGACAAATATGAAGAGTTTTAAAAGGTGTGAAAAATATGAGGTGCATGCCACGGTCTCAAAAATAGGAGGAGCATAAAGCGATGTTGAAAAACATGAAGAAGCTGAAAAGTTTTGAAAAATATGAAGAACTTCAAAAGGTGTCAAAAATATGAGGAGCAAGAAACGTTCTGAAAAATAGGAGGAGCAGGAAGCAGTGTTGAAAAACATGAAGAGCCTGAAAAGGTGTGAAAAATAAGAAGAGCTTCAAAAGGTGTGATAAATACGAAGAGCTTCAAAATGTGTCAAAAATGAGATGAGCATGAAACGGTCTGAAAAATAGGACGAGCATGAAGCGGTGTTGAAAAAAATGAAGAGCCTGAAAAGGTGTGAAATATATCAAGAGCTTCAAAAGGTGTGAAATATATGAGGAGCATGAAACTCTCTGAAAAATAGGAGGAGCATGAAGTGTTGTTCAAAAACATGAAGAGCCTGAAAAGTTGTGAAATATCTGAAAAGCTTCAAAAGGTGTCAAAAATGAGATGAGCATGAAACGGTCTGAAAAATAGGAGGAGCATGAAATGGTGTTCAAAAAATGAAGAGCCTGAAAAGGTGTGATTTATATGAAGAGTTTCAAAAGGTGTCAAAAATATGAGGAGCATGAAACGGTCTGAAAAATACTAGCAGCATGATGTGGTCTTGAAAACCATGAAGAACCTGAAAAGGTGTGAAAAATATGAAAAGCTTCACAAGGAGTCAAAAATATGAGGAGCATGATACGGTCTGAAAAATAGGAGTAGCATGAATTGGTGTTGAAAACATGAATAGCCTGGAAAGGTGTGAAATATATGAAGAGCTTCAAAAGGTGTGAAAAATATGAAGAGCTTCAAAAGGTGTCAAAAATATGAGGAGCATGAAACAGTCTGAAAAATTGGAGGAGCATGAAACGGTGTTCAAAAACATGAAGAACCTGAAAAGGTGTGAAAAATATGAAGAGCTTCAAAAACGTGAAATATGAAGAGCTTCAAAAGGTGTCAATAATATGAGGAGCATGAAACGGTCTGAAAAATAGGAGGAGCAAGAAGCTTTGTTCAAAAACATGAGAACCAGAAAAGGTGTGAAAAATATGAAGAGCTTCAAAATGTGTGAAATATATGCTGAGAATTAAACTGTCTGAAAAATAGGAGGATCATGAAGCGGTGTTCAAAACATGAAGGGACTGAAAAGGTGGGAAAATATGAAGAGCTTCAAAAGGTGTGAAAAATATGAGGAGCATGAAACGGTCTGAAAAATAGGAGGAGCATGAAGCGGGGTTCAAAAACATGAAGAGCCTGGAAAGGTGTGAAATATATGAAGAGCTTCAAAAGGTGTCAAAAATATGAGGAGCATGAAACGGTCTGAAAAAGATGAGGAGCATGAAGCGGTGTTGAAAATCATGAAGAGCTTCAAAAGGTGTCAAAAATATGAAGAGCTTCGAATGGTGTCAAAAATATAATGAGCAGGAAACGATCTGAAAAATAGGAGGAGCATGAAGCCGTGTTCAAAAACATGAACAGCATGAAAAGGTGTGAAAAATATGAAGAGCTTCAAAATGTGTCAGAATATGAGGAGCATGAAACGGCCTGAAAAATAGGAGGAGCATGAAACGGTCTGAAAAATAGGAGGAGCAAGAATCGGTGTTGAAAACATGAAGAGCATGAAAAGGTGTGAAAAATATGAAGAGCTTCAAAAGGTATCAAAAATATGAGGAGCATGAAACGTTCTGAAAAGTAGGAGGAGCATAAAGCGGTTTTGAAAAACATAGGAGCCTGAAAAGGTGTGAAATATATGAAGAGCTTCAAAACTTGTCAAATATGAGGAGCATGAAACGGTCTGAAAATTAGGAGGAGCATGAAGCCGTGTTGAAAAACATGAAGTGCCTGAAAAAGTGTGAAATATATGAAGAGCTTCAAAACATGTCAAATATGAGGAGCATGAAACGGTCTGAAAAACAGGAGAAGCATGAAGCTGTGTTCAAAAACATGAGAACCAGAAAAGGTGTGAAAAATATGAAGAGCTTCAAAAGGTGTGAAATATATGCGGAGCATGAAACGGTCTGAAATATAGGAGGATCATGAAGCAGTGTTCAAAACATGAAGAGCCTGAAAAGGTGTGAAAAATATGAAGAGCTTCAAAAGGTGTCAAAAATATGAGGAGCATGAAACGGTCTGAAAAATAGGAGGAGCATGAAACGTTGTTCAAAAACATGAAGAGCCTGGAAAGGTGTGAAAAATATGAAGAGCTTCAAAAGGTGTCAAAAATATTAGGAACAGGTACGGTCTGAAAAATAGGAGGAGCATGAAACGTTGTTCAAAAACATGAAGAGCCTGGAAAGGTGTGAAAATTATGAAGAGCTTCAAAAGGGTGTAATATATGAGGAACATGAAACGGTCTAAAAAATGGGAGGAGCATGAAGCGGTGTTGAAAAATATGAAGAGCCAGTAAAGGAGTGAAATAAATGAAGAGCTTCAAAAGGTGTCAAAAATATGAGGAGCATGAAACGGTCGGAAAAATAGGAGGAGGATGAAGCGGTGTTCAAAAACATGACGAGCCTGTAAAGGTGTGAAAAATATGAAGAGACTCAAAACGTGTCAAAATTATGAGGAGTATGAAACGGTCGGAAAAATAACAGGAGCATGAAGCGGTGTTGAAAAACATGAAAAGTCTGAAAACGTGTGGAAAATATGAAGAGGTTCATAAAAGTGAAAAATATGAAGAGCCTCAAAAGGTGTCAAAATGAGATGAGCATGAAAAGGTCTGAAAAATAGGAGTAGCATGAAGCGGTGTTGAAAATCATGAAGAGCCTGAAAAGGTGTGAAAAATATGAAGAGCTTCAAAATTTTCAAAAATATGAAGAGCTTCAAAAGGTGTCAAAATGAGATCAACATGAAACAATCTGAAAAATAGGAGGAGCATGAAGTGGTGTTGAAAAAATGAAGAGCCTGGAAAGGTGTGAAATATCTGAAGAGCTTCAAAAGGTGTCAAATATATGAGGAGCATGAAACGGTCTGCAAAATACGAAGAGCATGAAGCGGTGTTGAAAAACATGAAGAGCCTGAAAATGTGTGTAAAATATGAAGAGCTTCAAAAGGTGTGAAATACATGAGGAGCATGAAATTCTCTGAAAAATAGGAGGAGCATGAAGCGGTGTTCAAAAACATGAAGAGCCTGAAAAGATGTGAAAAATATGAAGAGCTTCAAAAGGTGTCAAAATATGAGGAGCATGAAACGGTCTGAAAAATAGCAGGAGCCTGAAGCGGTGTTGAAAAACATGAAGAGCCTGAAAAGTTGTGAAAAATATGAAGAGCTTCAAAAAGTGTCAAAAATATGAGGAGCATGAAACGGTCTGCAAAAAAGGAGGAGCATGAAGTGGTGTTGAAAAACATGAAGAGGCTGAAAAGGTGTGAAAAATATGAAAAGCTTAAAAAGGTGTCAAAAATATGAGGAGCATGAAACGGTCTGAAAAATAAGGAGGAGCATGAAGTTGTGTTGAAAAACATGAAGAGCCTGAAAAGGTGTGAAAAATATGAAGAGCTTCAAAAGGTGTCAAAAACATGAGGAGCATGAAACGGTCTGAAAAAAAGGAGGATAAAGAAACGGTGTTCCAAATCATGAAGAGCCTGAAAAGGTGTGAAAAATAGGAAAAGCCTCAAAACGTGTCAAAAATATAGGGGCATGAAACGGTCTGAAAAATTGCAGGAGCATGAAGCGGTGTTGAAAAACATGAAGAGCCTGAAAACTTGTGAAAATATGAAGAGCTTCAAAAATATTAAAAATATGAAGAGCTTCAAAAGTTGTGAAAAATATGAAGAGATTCCAAAGGTGTCAAAAATGAGATGAGCATGAAACGGTCTGAAAAATAGGAGGAGCATGAAGCGGTGTTGAAAATCATGAAGAGCCTGAAAAGGTGTGAATAATATGAAAAGCTTCAAAAGGTGTCAAAATGAGATGAGCATGAAACGCTCTGAAAAATAGGAGCATCATGAAGTGTTGTTGAAAAAAATGAAAAGCCTGAAAGGTGTGAAACATATGAAGAGCTTCAAAAGGTGGCAAAAATATGAGGAGAATGAAACGGTCTGCAAAATAGGAGGATCATGAAATAGTGTTCAAAAACATGAAGAGCCTGAAAAGGTGTGACAAATATGAAGAGCTTCAAAAGGTGTGAAATAGATGAGGAGGATTAAACGGTCTGAAAAATAGGAGGAGCATGAAGCGGTGTTCAAAAACATGAAGAGCCTGGAAAGGTGTGAAAAATATGAGGAGCTTCAAAAGGTGTGAAAAATATGAGGAACATGAAACGGTCTGAAAAATAGGAGGATCATGAAACGGTCTGAAAAAGAGGAGCAGCATGAAACGGTGTGGAAAGACATAAAGAGCTTCAAAAGGTTTCAAAAATATGAGGAGAATGAAACGGTTTGAAAAATAGGAGTAGCATGAAACGGTCTGAAAAATAGAGGCAGCATGGAATGGTGTGGAAAAACATGAGGATCTTCAAAATTGTGAAAAAATGAGGAGGTTCAAAAGGTGTCAAAAATATGAGGAGCATGAAACGGTCTGAAAAATAGGAGGGGCTTGAAACGGTGTTCCAAAACATGAAGAGCCTGAAAAGATGTGAAAAATATGAACAGCTTCAAAAGCTGTGAAAAAAATGAGGAGCATGAAACAGTTTGAAAAATAGGAGAAGCATGAAACAGTGTTGAAAACATGAAGAGCATGACAAGTGTGAAAAATATAAAGAGCATTAAAAGGTGTCAAAAATATGAGGAGCATGAAACGGTCTGAAAAAAAGGAGGAGCATGAAGCGGTGTTGAAAACATGAAAAGCCTGAAAATGTGTGAAAAATATGAAGAGCTTCCAAAGGTGTGAAAAATATGAATAGCTTCGAAATGTGTCAATAATGAGAGGAGCATGAAACGGTGTGAAAAATACGAGGAGCATGAAGCGGTGTGCAAAACCATGAAGAGCATGAAAAGGTGTGAAAAATATGAAGAGCTTCAAAAGGTGTTAAAAATATGAGGAGCATGAAGCGGTCCGAAAAATAGGATGAGCATGAAGCGGTGTTGAAAACATGAAGAGCCTGAAAAGCTGTGAAAAATATGAAGAGCTTCAAAAGATGTCAAAAATATGAGGAGCATGAAGCGGTCCGAAAAATAGGATGAGCATGAAGAGGTGTTGAAAACATTAAGAGCCTGAAAAGGGGGGAAATATATAAAGAGCTTGAAAAGGTGTCAAAAATATGAGGAGCATGAAACGGTGTGAAAAATAGGAGAAGCATGAAGTGATGTTGAGAAAACTGAAGAGACTTATAAGGTGTGAAAAAAATGAAGAGCTACAAAAGATGTGAAATATATGAGGAGCATGAAATGATCTGAAAAATAGGAGGAGCATGAAATGGTGTTGAAAAACATGAAGAGCCTGAAAAGGTGTGAAAAATATTAAGATCTTCAAAAGGTGTCAAAATATGAGGAGCATGAAACGGTCTGAAAAATAGGAGGAACATGAAGCACGGTTGAAAAACATGAAGAGCCTGAAAAGGTGTGAAAAATATGAAGAGCTTCAAAAGGTGTCAAAAATATGAGGAGCATGAAACAGTCTGAAAAATAGGAGGAGCATGAAGCGGTGTTGAAAAACATGAAGAGCCTGAAAAGGTGTGAAAAATATGAAGAGCATTAAAAGGTGTCAAAATTATGAGGAGCATGAAACGGTCTGTAAAAAAGGAGGAGTATGAAGCGGTGTTGAAACATGAAAAGCCTGAAAATGTGTGAAAAATATGAAGAGCTTCCAAAGGTGTGAAAAATATGAATAGCTTCGAAATGTGTCAATATTAAGAGGAGCATGAAACGGTGTGAAAAATAGGAGGAGCATGAAGAGGTGTGCAAAAAGTTGAAGAGCCTGAAAATGTGTGAAATATATGAAGAGCTTCAAAAGGTGTCAAATATATGAGGAGAATGAAACCGTCTGAAAAATAGGAGGAGCATGAAGTGGTGTTGACAAACATGAAGAGCTGAAAAGCTGTGAAAAATATGAAGAGCTTTAAAAGGTCTCTAATATATGCGGAGCATGATATTTTCTGAAAAATAGGAGGAGCATTAAACGTTGTTCAAAACATGAAGAGCCTCAAGTTGTGAAAAATATAAAGAGCTTCATAACCTGTCAAACATTGAGGAGCATGAAACGATCTGAAAAATAGGAAGAGCATGACGCAGTGTTGAAAAACATGAAGAGGCTGAAAAGGCGTGAAAAATATGAAGAACTTCAAAATGTTTCAAAAATATGAGGAGATTGAAACGGTCTGAAAAATATGAGGAGCATGAAACGGTGTTCAAAAACATGAAGAGCCTGAAAAGGTGTGAAATATATGAAGAGATTCAAAAAGTGTGAAAAATATGAAGAGCTTCAAAAGGTGTCAAACATATGAAGAGCATGAAACCGTCTGAAAAATAGGAGGATCATGAAGCAGTGTTCAAAAACATGAAGGGCCTGAAAATGTGTGAAAAATATTCAGAGCTTCAAAATGTGTCAAATATATGAGGAGCATGAAACGGTCTGAAAAATAGGAGGAGCAAGAAATGGTATTCAAAGCCATGAAGATCCTGAAAAGGTGTGAAATATATGAACAGCTTCAAAACGTGTCAAAAATATGAGGAGCATGAAACGGTCTGAAAAATAGGAGGAGCATGAAGCCGTGTTCAAAAACATGAAGAGCCTGAAAAGGTGTGAAAAAAATGAAGAGCTTCAAAAGCTGTCAAAAAATGAGGAGTATGAAAGGGTCTGAAACCTAGGAGGAGCATGAAATGCTGTTGAAAAACATGAAGAGCTGAAAAGGTCTGAAAAATAGGAAGATCTTCAAAAGGTGTGAAATATATGAGGAGCATGAAACAGTCTGAAAAATCGGAGAAGCATGAAGCTGTGTTCAAAAACATGAGAACCAGAAAAGGTGTGAAAAATATGAAGAGCTTCAAAAGGTGTGAAATATATGCGGAGCATGAAACGGTCTGAAATATAGGAGCATCATGAAGCGGTGTTCAAAACATGAAGAGACTGAAAAGGTGTGAAAAATATGAAGAGCTTAAAGGTGTGAAAAATATGAGGAGCATGGAACGGTCTGAAAAATAGGAGGAGCATGAAGCGGTGTTCAAAAACATGAAGAGCCTGAAAAGGTGTGAAAAATATGAAGAGCATCAAAAGGTGTGAGAAATATGAAGATTTTCAACAGGTGTCACAAATGAGATGAGCATGAAATGGTCTGAAAAACAGGAGGAGCATGAAGTGGTGTTGATAAACATGAAGAGCATGAAAAGTTGTGAAATATATGAAGAGGTTCAAAAGGTGTCAAAAATATGAGGAGTATGAAACGGTCTGAAAACGAAGAGGAGCATGAAGGGGTGTTCAAAAACATGAAGAGCCTGAAAAGCTGTGAAAAATATGAAGAGATTCAAAAGGTGTCAAAAATGAGATGAGCATGAAACGGTCTGAAATATAGGAGGAACATGAAGTGGTGTTGAAAAAAAAGAATAGACTGAAAAGGTGTGAAATATATGAAGAGCTTAAAAAGGTGTCAAAAATATGAGGAGAATGAAAGGGTCTGAAAAATAGTAGGAGCATGAAGCTGTGTTGAAAGACATGAAGAGCCTGAAAAGGTGTGAAAAATATGAAGAGCTTCTAACGGTGTGAGAAATATGAGGAGCATGAAACGGTCTGAAAATTAGGAGGAGCAAGAAGCGGTGTTCAAAAACATGAAGAACCTGAAAAGGTGTGAAAAATATGAAGAGCATCAAAACGTTTCAAAATATGAGGAGCAAGAAACGATCTGAAAAATAGGAGGAGCATGAAGCGGTGTTCAAAAACATGAAGAGCCTGAAAAGGTGTGAAAAATATGAAGAGCTTCAAAAGGTGTTAAAAATGAGATGAGCATGAAACGGTCCGAAAAATAGGAGAAGCATGAAGTGGTGTGGAAAAACATGAAGAGCCTGAAAAGGTGTAAAAAATATGAAGACCTTCAAAAGGTGTGAAATACATGAGGAGCATGAAACTCTCTGAAAAATAGGAGGAGCATGAAGTGGTGTTCAAAAACATGAAGAGCCTGAAAAGTTGTGAAAAATATGAAAAGCTTCAAAAGGTGTTAAAAATGAGATTAGCATGAAACGGTCTGAAAAATAGGAGGATCAAGAAACGGTGCTGAAAAACATGAAGAGCCTGAAAACGTGTAAAATATGAAGAGCTACAAAAGGTGTCAAAAATGAGATGAGCATGAAACGGTCTGAAAAATAGGAGGAGCGAGAAGCGGTGTTCAAAAACATGAAGAGTCTGAAAAGGTGTGAAAAATATGAGGAGCATGAAACGGTCTTAAAAATAGAAGCAGCATGAAACGGTGTTGAAAAAAATGAAGAGCCTGAAAATGTGTGAAAAATATGAAGAGCTTCAAAAGGTGTCAAAAATATGAGGAGCTTGAAACGGTCTGAAAAATAGGAGGAGCAAGAAACGGTGATCAAAAACATGAAGAGCCTGAAAAGGTGTGAAATATATGAAGAGCTTCAAAAGGTGTGAAAAATATGAGGAGCATGAAACGGTCTGAAAAATTGAGGAGCATGAAGTGGTGTTGAAAAAAATGAAAAGCCTGAAATTGTGTGAAATATATGAAGAGCTTCAAAAGGTGTCAAAAATATGAGGAGAATGAAACGGTCTGCAAAATAGGAGAAGCATGAAATGGTGTTCAAAAACATGAAGAGCCTGAAAAGGTGTGAAAAATATGAAGAGCCTGAAAAGGTGTGAAAAATATGAAGAGCTTCAAAAGGTGGCAAAAATATGAGGAGCATGAAACGGTCTGAAAAATAGGAGGAGTATGAAGCGGTGTTGAAAAACAAGAAAAGCCTGAAAAGGTGTGAAAATTATGAAGAGCTTCAAAAGCTGTCAAACATATGAAGATCATGAAACGGTCTGAAATAGGAGGATCATGAAGCAGTGTTCAAAAACATGAAGAGCCTGAAAATGTGTGAAAAATATTCAGAGCTTCAAAATGTGTCAAATATATGAGGAGCATGAAACGGTCTGAAAAATAGGAGGAGCATGAAACGGTGATTAAAAACATGAAGAGCCTGAAAAGGTGTGAAAAATATGAAGAGCTTCAAAAGGTGTGAAATACATGAGGAGCATGAAACAGGCCTAAAAATAGGAGAAGCATGAAGTGGTGTGGAAAAACATGAAGAGCTTAAAAAGTTGTGAGAAATATGAAGAGCTTCAAAAGGTGTCAAAAATGAGAAGAGCATGAAACGGTCTGAAAAATAGGAGGAGTATGAAGCGGTGTTGAAAAATATGAAGAGCCTAAAAAGTTGTGAAAAATATGAAAAGCTTCAAAAGGGGTCAAAAATGAGATGAGCATGAAACGGTCTGAAAAAAAAGGAGGATCATGTAACGGTGTTGAAAACATGAAAAGCCTGAAAAAGTGTGAAAAATATGAGGAGCTTCAAAAGGTGTGAAAAATATGAGGAGCATGAAACGGTCTGAAAAATAGGAGTAGCATGAAGCTGTGTTCAAAAACATGAAGAGCCTGAAAAGGTGTGAAAAATATGAAGAGCTTCAAAAGGTGTGAAAAATATGAGGAGCATGAAACGGTCTGAAAAATAGGAGTAGCATGAAGCTGTGTTCAAAAACATGAAGAGCCTGAAAAGGTGTGAAAAATATGAAGAGCTTCAAAAGGTGTGAAAAATATGAGGAGGATGAAACGGTCTGAAAATAAGGAGGAGCATGAAGCGGTGTTCAAAAAAAAAAGAGCCTGAAAAGGTGTTAAATATATGAAGAGCTTCAAAAGGTGTAAAAAATATGAGGAGCATGAAACGGTCTGAAATAGAGAAGCAGGATGAAACGGTGTTGAAAAACATGAGGAGCCTGAAAAGGTGTGAAAAATATGAAGAGCTTCAAAAGGTGTCAAACATATGAAGAGCATGAAACCGTCTGAAAAATAGGAGGATCATGAAGCAGTGTTCAAAAACATGAATGGCCTGAAAATGTGTGAAAAATATTCAGAGCTTCAAAATGTGTCAAATATATGAGGAGCATGAAAAGGTCTGAAAAATAGGAGGAGCATGACACGGTTTTGAAAACATGAAGAGCATGAAAAGGTGTGAAAAATATGAAGAGATTCTAAAGCTGTCAAAAATGTGAGGAGCCAGAAACGATCTGAAAAATAGGAGGAGCATGAAGGGGTGTTGAAAAAGATGAAGAGCCTGAAAAGGTGTGAAAAATATGAAGAGCGTCAAAAGGAGTCAAAAGTGAGATGAGCATGAAAAGGTCTGAAAAATAAGAGGAGCGAGAAGCGGTGTTCAAAACATGAAGAGCCTGAAAAGGTGTGAAAAATATGAGGAGCATGAAACGGTCTTAAAAATAGAAGCAGCATGAAACGGTGTTGAAAAAAATGAAGAGCCTGAAAAGGTGTGAAAAATATGAAGAGCTTCAAAAGGTGGCAAAAATATGAGGAGCATGAAACGGTCTGAAAAATAGGAGGAGTATGAAGCGGTGTTGAAAAACAAGAAGAGCCTGAAAAGGTGTGAAAATTATGAAGAGCTTCAAAAGCTGTCAAACATATGAAGATCATGAAACGGTCTGAAAAATAGGAGGATCATGAAGCAGTGTTCAAAAACATGAAGAGCCTGAAAATGTGTGAAAAATATTCAGAGCTTCAAAATGTGTCAAATATATGAGGAGCATGAAACGGTCTGAAAAATAGGAGGAGCATGAAACGGTGATTAAAAACATGAAGAGCCTGAAAAGGTGTGAAAAATATGAAGAGCTTCAAAAGGTGTGAAATACATGAGGAGCATGAAACAGGCCTAAAAATAGGAGAAGCATGAAGTGGTGTGGAAAAACATGAAGAGCTTAAAAAGTTGTGAGAAATATGAAGAGCTTCAAAAGGTGTCAAAAATGAGAAGAGCATGAAACGGTCTGAAAAATAGGAGGAGTATGAAGCGGTGTTGAAAAATATGAAGAGCCTAAAAAGTTGTGAAAAATATGAAAAGCTTCAAAAGGGGTCAAAAATGAGATGAGCATGAAACGGTCTGAAAAAAAAGGAGGATCATGTAACGGTGTTGAAAAACATGAAAAGCCTGAAAAGGTGTGAAAAATATGAGGAGCTTCAAAAGGTGTGAAAAATATGAGGAGCATGAAACGGTCTGAAAAATAGGAGTAGCATGAAGCTGTGTTCAAAAACATGAAGAGCCTGAAAAGGTGTGAAAAATATGAAGAGCTTCAAAAGGTGTGAAAAATATGAGGAGGATGAAACGGTCTGAAAATAAGGAGGAGCATGAAGCGGTGTTCAAAAAAAAAAGAGCCTGAAAAGGTGTTAAATATATGAAGAGCTTCAAAAGGTGTAAAAAATATGAGGAGCATGAAACGGTCTGAAATAGAGAAGCAGGATGAAACGGTGTTGAAAAACATGAGGAGCCTGAAAAGGTGTGAAAAATATGAAGAGCTTCAAAAGGTGTCAAACATATGAAGAGCATGAAACCGTCTGAAAAATAGGAGGATCATGAAGCAGTGTTCAAAAACATGAAGGGCCTGAAAAGTTGTGAAAAATTAGAAGAGCTTCAAAAGGTGTGAAAAATATGAGGAGCATGAAACGGTCTGAAAAATAGATGCGGCATGAAATGGTGTTGACAAACATGAAGAGCCTGAAAAGGTGTGAAATATATGAAGAGCTTCAAAAGGTGTGAAATACATGAGGAGTATGAAATGGGCTGAAAAATAGAAGCATGAAGTCGTGTGGAAAAACATGAAGAGCCTGAAAAGGTGTGAAAAATAAGAAGAGCTTCAAAAGGAGTGAAATACATTAGGAGCATGAAACTCTCTGAAAAAAACGAGGAGCATGAAGCGGTGTTCAAAAACATGAAGAGCCTAAAAAGTTGTGAAAAATATGAAAAGCTTCAAAAGGTGTCAAAAATGAGATGAGCATGAAACGGTCTGAAAAATAGGAGGATCATGAAACGGTGTTGAAAAACATGAAGAGCCTGAAAAGGTGTGAAAAATATGAAGAGTTTCAAAAGGTGTCAAAAATATGAGGAGCATGAAACGGTCTGAAAAATAGGAGGAGCATGAAGCTGTGTTCAAAAATATGAAGAGCCTGAAAAGGTGTGAAAAATATGAAGAGCTTCAAAAGGTGTCAAAAATGAGATGAGCATGAAACGGTCTGAAAAATAGAAGCAGCATGAAACGGTGTTGAAAAATATGATGAGCCTGAAAAGGTGTGAAAAATATGAAGAGCTTCAAAACGTGTCAAAAAAATGAGGAGCACGAAACGGTCTGAAAAATAGGAGGAGCAAGAAGCGGTGTTGAAAAAACTGAACAGCCTGAAAACGTTTGAAAAAATATGAAGAGCTTCAAAAGGTGTGAAATTAATGAGGAGCATGAAACGGTCTGAAAAATACGAGAAGCATGAAGCGGTGTGGAAAACATGAAGAACCTGAAAACGTGTGAAAAATATGAAGAGTATCAAAAGGTGTCAAAAATATGAAGAGCATGAAACGGTCTGAAAATTTGAAGGATCATGAGTGGTGTTCAAAAACATGAGGAGCCTGAAAAGGTGTGAAAAATATGAAGAGCTTCAAATGGTGTCAAAAATATGAGAAGCATGAAACGGTCTGAAAGATAGGAGGAGCATGAAACGGTGATCAGAAACATGAAGAGCCTGAAAAGTTGTGAAAAATATGAAGAGCTTCAAAAGGTGTGAAAAATATGAAGAGCTTCCAAAGATGTGAAATATATGAAGAGCTTCAAAAAGTGTCAAAAATGAGATGAGCATGAAATGGTCTGAAAAATACGAGGAGCATGAAGGTGTGTTGAAAATCATGAAAAGCCTGAAAAGGCATGAAAAATATGAAGAGCTTCAAAAGATGTGAAAAATATGAAGAGCATCAAAAGATGTCAAAATGAGATGAGCATGAAACGGTCTGAAAAATAGGAGGAGCATGAAGTGGTGTTGAAAAAAATGAAAAGCCTGAAATGGTGTGAAATATAAGAAGAGCTTCAAAAGGTGTTAAAAATATGAGGAGAAAAAAACGGTCTGCAAAATAGGAGGAACATGAAATGGTGTCAAAAACACGAAGAGCATGAAAAGCTGTGAGAAATATGAAGAGCTTCAAAAGGTGTCAAAAATATGAGGAGCATGAAATGGTCTGAAAAATAGGAGGAGCATGAAGCGGTGTTCAAAAACATGACGAGCCTGAAAAGGTGTGAAAAATATGAAGAGCTTCAAAAGGTGTGAAATAAATGAGGAGCATGAAACGGTCTGAAATATAGGAGGAGCATGAAGCGGTGTTCAAAAACATGAAGAGCCTGAAAAGGTGTGAAAAATATGAAGAGCTTCTAAAGGTGTCAAAATATGAGAAGAATGAAACGGTCTGAAAGATAGATGCGGCATGAAATGGTGTTGAAAAACATGAAGAGCCTGAAAAGGTGTGAAAAATATGAAGAGCTTTAAAAGGTGTGAAATACATGAGGACCATGAAACGGGCTGAAAAATAGAAGCATGAAGTGGTGAGGAAAAAGATGAGGAGCCTGAAAAGGTGTGAAAAATATGAAGAGCTTCAAAAGGAGTGAAATATATTAGGAGGATGAAACTCTCTGAAAAATAGGAGGAGGATGAAGCGGTGTTCAAAAACATGAAGAGCCTAAAAAGTTGTGAAAAATATGAAAAGCTTCAAAAGGTGTCAAAAATGAGATGAGCATGAAACGGTCTGAAAAATAGGAGGAGCATGAAACGGTGTTGAAAAACATGAAGAGCCTGAAAAGGTGTGAAAAATATGAAGGGTTTCAAAAGGTGTCAAAAATATGAGGAGCATGAAACGGTCTGAAAAATAGGAGGAGCATGAAGTGGTGTTGAAAAAAATGAAAAGCCTGAAATGGTGTGAAATATATGAAGAGCTTCAAAAGGTGTTAAAAATATGAGGAGAAAAAAACGGTCTGCAAAATAGGAGGAGCATGAAATGGTGTTCAAAAACACGAAGAGCATGAAAAGCTGTGAGAAATATGAAGAGCTTCAAAAGGTGTGAAAAATATGAGGAGCATGAAATGGTCTGAAAAATAGGAGGAGCATGAAGCGGTGTTCAAAAGCATGACGAGCCTGAAAAGGTGTGAAAAATATGAAGAGCTTCAAAAGGTGTGAAATAAATGAGGAGCATGAAACGGTCTGAAATATAGGAGGAGCATGAAGCGGTGTTCAAAAACATGAAGAGCCTTAAAAGGTGTTAAAAATATGAATAGCTTCTAAAGGTGTCAAAAATATGAGGAGCATGAAACGGTCTGAAAAAGAGGAGTAGCATGAAGTGGTGTTGCGTAACATCAAGAGTCTGACAAGGTGTGAAAAATATGAAGAGCTTCAAAAGGTGTTAAAAATATGAAGAGCATGAAACGGTCTGATAATTTGGAGTATCATGAGCGGTGTTCAAAAACATGAAGAGCCTGAAAAGATGTGAAAAATATGAAGAGCTTCAAAAGGTGTCAAAATGAGATGAGCATGAAGCGGTCTGAAAAACAGGAGGAGAATGAAGCGGTGTTGAAAATCATGAAGAGCCTGAAAAGGTGTGAAAATATGAAGAGATTCAAAAATATGAAAAATATGAAGAGCTTCAAAAGGTGTGACAAATATGAAGAGCTTCAAAAGGTATAAAAATGAGATGAGCATGAAAGGGACTGAAAAATAGGAGGAGCATGAAGCGGTGTTGAAAAACATGAAGAGCCTGAAAAGGTGTGAAAATATGAAGAGATTCAAAAATATGAAAAATATGAAGAGCTTCAAAAGGTGTGACAAATAAGAAGAGCTTCAAAAGGTATCAAAAATGAGATGAGCATGAAACGGTCTGAAAAATAGGAGGAGCATGAAGCGGTGTTGAAAATCATGAAGAGCCTGAAAAGGTGTGAAAAATATGAAGAGCTTCAAAAGGTGTGAAATACATGAGGAGCATGAAACAGGCCTAAAAATAGGAGAAGCATGAAGTGGTGTGGAAAAACATGAAGAGCTTAAAAAGTTGTGAGAAATATGAAGAGCTTCAAAAGGTGTCAAAAATGAGAAGAGCATGAAACGGTCTGAAAAATAGGAGGAACATGAAACGGTGATTAAAAACATGAAGAGCCTGAAAAGGTGTGAAAAATATGAAGAGCTTCAAAAGGTGTAAAATACATGAGGAGCATGAAACAGGCCTAAAAATAGGAGAAGCATGAAGTGGTGTGGAAAAACATGAAGAGCTTAAAAAGTTGTGAGAAATATGAAGAGCTTCAAAAGGTGTCAAAAATGAGAAGAGCATGAAACGGTCTGAAAAATAGGAGGAGTATGAAGCGGTGTTGAAAAATATGAAGAGCCTGAAAAGTTGTGAAAAATATGAAAAGCTTCAAAAGGGGTCAAAAATGAGATGAGCATGAAACGGTCTGAAAAAAAAGGAGGATCATGTAACGGTGTTGAAAAACATGAAAAGCCTGAAAAGGTGTGAAAAATATGAGGATCTTCAAAAGGTGTGAAAAATATGAGGAGCATGAAACGGTCTGAAAAATAGGAGTAGCATGAAGCTGTGTTCAAAAACATGAAGAGCCTGAAAAGGTGTGAAAAATATGAAGAGCTTCAAAAGGTGTGAAAAATATGAGGAGGATGAAACGGTCTGAAAATAAGGAGCAGCATGAAGCGGTGTTCAAAAAAAAAAGAGCCTGAAAAGGTGTTAAATATATGAAGAGCTTCAAAAGGTGTAAAAAATATGAGGAGCATGAAACGGTCTGAAATAGAGAAGCAGGATGAAACGGTGTTGAAAAACATGAGGAGCCTGAAAAGGTGTGAAAAATATGAAGAGCTTCAAAAGGTGTCAAACATATGAAGAGCATGAAACCGTCTGAAAAATAGGAGGATCATGAAGCAGTGTTCAAAAACATGAAGGGCCTGAAAAGTTGTGAAAAATTAGAAGAGCTTCAAAAGGTGTGAAAAATATGAGGAGCATGAAACGGTCTGAAAAATAGATGCGGCATGAAATGGTGTTGACAAACATGAAGAGCCTGAAAAGGTGTGAAATATATGAAGAGCTTCAAAAGGTGTGAAATACATGAGGAGTATGAAATGGGCTGAAAAATAGAAGCATGAAGTCGTGTGGAAAAACATGAAGAGCCTGAAAAGGTGTGAAAAATAAGAAGAGCTTCAAAAGGAGTGAAATACATTAGGAGCATGAAACTCTCTGAAAAAAACGAGGAGCATGAAGCGGTGTTCAAAAACATGAAGAGCCTAAAAAGTTGTGAAAAATATGAAAAGCTTCAAAAGGTGTCAAAAATGAGATGAGCATGAAACGGTCTGAAAAATAGGAGGATCATGAAACGGTGTTGAAAAACATGAAGAGCCTGAAAAGGTGTGAAAAATATGAAGAGTTTCAAAAGGTGTCAAAAATATGAGGAGCATGAAACGGTCTGAAAAATAGGAGGAGCATGAAGCTGTGTTCAAAAATATGAAGAGCCTGAAAAGGTGTGAAAAATATGAAGAGCTTCAAAAGGTGTCAAAAATGAGATGAGCATGAAACGGTCTGAAAAATAGAAGCAGCATGAAACGGTGTTGAAAAATATGATGAGCCTGAAAAGGTGTGAAAAATATGAAGAGCTTCAAAACGTGTCAAAAAAATGAGGAGCACGAAACGGTCTGAAAAATAGGAGGAGCAAGAAGCGGTGTTGAAAAAACTGAACAGCCTGAAAACGTTTGAAAAAATATGAAGAGCTTCAAAAGGTGTGAAATTAATGAGGAGCATGAAACGGTCTGAAAAATACGAGAAGCATGAAGCGGTGTGGAAAACATGAAGAACCTGAAAACGTGTGAAAAATATGAAGAGTATCAAAAGGTGTCAAAAATATGAAGAGCATGAAACGGTCTGAAAATTTGAAGGATCATGAGTGGTGTTCAAAAACATGAGGAGCCTGAAAAGGTGTGAAAAATATGAAGAGCTTCAAATGGTGTCAAAAATATGAGAAGCATGAAACGGTCTGAAAGATAGGAGGAGCATGAAACGGTGATCAGAAACATGAAGAGCCTGAAAAGTTGTGAAAAATATGAAGAGCTTCAAAAGGTGTGAAAAATATGAAGAGCTTCCAAAGATGTGAAATATATGAAGAGCTTCAAAAAGTGTCAAAAATGAGATGAGCATGAAATGGTCTGAAAAATACGAGGAGCATGAAGGTGTGTTGAAAATCATGAAAAGCCTGAAAAGGCATGAAAAATATGAAGAGCTTCAAAAGATGTGAAAAATATGAAGAGCATCAAAAGATGTCAAAATGAGATGAGCATGAAACGGTCTGAAAAATAGGAGGAGCATGAAGTGGTGTTGAAAAAAATGAAAAGCCTGAAATGGTGTGAAATATAAGAAGAGCTTCAAAAGGTGTTAAAAATATGAGGAGAAAAAAACGGTCTGCAAAATAGGAGGAACATGAAATGGTGTCAAAAACACGAAGAGCATGAAAAGCTGTGAGAAATATGAAGAGCTTCAAAAGGTGTCAAAAATATGAGGAGCATGAAATGGTCTGAAAAATAGGAGGAGCATGAAGCGGTGTTCAAAAACATGACGAGCCTGAAAAGGTGTGAAAAATATGAAGAGCTTCAAAAGGTGTGAAATAAATGAGGAGCATGAAACGGTCTGAAATATAGGAGGAGCATGAAGCGGTGTTCAAAAACATGAAGAGCCTGAAAAGGTGTGAAAAATATGAAGAGCTTCTAAAGGTGTCAAAATATGAGAAGAATGAAACGGTCTGAAAGATAGATGCGGCATGAAATGGTGTTGAAAAACATGAAGAGCCTGAAAAGGTGTGAAAAATATGAAGAGCTTTAAAAGGTGTGAAATACATGAGGACCATGAAACGGGCTGAAAAATAGAAGCATGAAGTGGTGAGGAAAAAGATGAGGAGCCTGAAAAGGTGTGAAAAATATGAAGAGCTTCAAAAGGAGTGAAATATATTAGGAGGATGAAACTCTCTGAAAAATAGGAGGAGGATGAAGCGGTGTTCAAAAACATGAAGAGCCTAAAAAGTTGTGAAAAATATGAAAAGCTTCAAAAGGTGTCAAAAATGAGATGAGCATGAAACGGTCTGAAAAATAGGAGGAGCATGAAACGGTGTTGAAAAACATGAAGAGCCTGAAAAGGTGTGAAAAATATGAAGGGTTTCAAAAGGTGTCAAAAATATGAGGAGCATGAAACGGTCTGAAAAATAGGAGGAGCATGAAGTGGTGTTGAAAAAAATGAAAAGCCTGAAATGGTGTGAAATATATGAAGAGCTTCAAAAGGTGTTAAAAATATGAGGAGAAAAAAACGGTCTGCAAAATAGGAGGAGCATGAAATGGTGTTCAAAAACACGAAGAGCATGAAAAGCTGTGAGAAATATGAAGAGCTTCAAAAGGTGTGAAAAATATGAGGAGCATGAAATGGTCTGAAAAATAGGAGGAGCATGAAGCGGTGTTCAAAAGCATGACGAGCCTGAAAAGGTGTGAAAAATATGAAGAGCTTCAAAAGGTGTGAAATAAATGAGGAGCATGAAACGGTCTGAAATATAGGAGGAGCATGAAGCGGTGTTCAAAAACATGAAGAGCCTTAAAAGGTGTTAAAAATATGAATAGCTTCTAAAGGTGTCAAAAATATGAGGAGCATGAAACGGTCTGAAAAAGAGGAGTAGCATGAAGTGGTGTTGCGTAACATCAAGAGTCTGACAAGGTGTGAAAAATATGAAGAGCTTCAAAAGGTGTTAAAAATATGAAGAGCATGAAACGGTCTGATAATTTGGAGTATCATGAGCGGTGTTCAAAAACATGAAGAGCCTGAAAAGATGTGAAAAATATGAAGAGCTTCAAAAGGTGTCAAAATGAGATGAGCATGAAGCGGTCTGAAAAACAGGAGGAGAATGAAGCGGTGTTGAAAATCATGAAGAGCCTGAAAAGGTGTGAAAATATGAAGAGATTCAAAAATATGAAAAATATGAAGAGCTTCAAAAGGTGTGACAAATATGAAGAGCTTCAAAAGGTATAAAAATGAGATGAGCATGAAAGGGACTGAAAAATAGGAGGAGCATGAAGCGGTGTTGAAAAACATGAAGAGCCTGAAAAGGTGTGAAAATATGAAGAGATTCAAAAATATGAAAAATATGAAGAGCTTCAAAAGGTGTGACAAATAAGAAGAGCTTCAAAAGGTATCAAAAATGAGATGAGCATGAAACGGTCTGAAAAATAGGAGGAGCATGAAGCGGTGTTGAAAATCATGAAGAGCCTGAAAAGGTGTGAAAAATATGAAGAGCTTCAAAAGGTGTCAAATATATGAGGAGCATGAAACGGTCTGAAAAATAGGAGGAGCATGAAGCGGTGTTCAAAAACATGAAGAGCCTGAGAAGGTGTGAAAAATATGAAGAGCTTCAAAAGGTGTGAAATACATGAGGAGCATGAAACGGGCTGAAAAACAGGAGAAGCATGAAGTGGTGTGGAAAAATATGAAGAGCCTGAAAAGGTGTGAAAAATATGAAAAGCTTCAAAAGGTGTCAAAAATATGAGGAGCATGAAACGGTCTGAAAAATAGGAGGATCATGAAGCTGTGTTGAAAAACATGAAGAGCCTGAAAAGGTGTGGAAAATATGAAGAGCTTCAAAAGGTGTCAAAAATATGAGGAGCATGACACGGTCTGAAAAATATAAGAAGCATGAAGCGGTGTTCAAAAACATGAAGAGCCTGAAAAGTTGTGAAAATTATGCAAAGCTTCAAATGGTGTCAAAAATGAGATGAGCATGAAACGGTCTGAAAAATAGGAGGAGCATGAAGAAGTGTTCAAAAACATGAAGAGCCTGAAAAGGTGTGAAAAATATGAAGAGCTTGAAAAGGTGTCAAAAATATGAGGAGCATGAAACGGTCTCAAAAATTGGAGGAGCATGAAGTGGTCTTGAAAACATGAAGAGCCTGAAATGATGTGAAAAATATGAAGAGCTTCAAATGGTGTCAAAAATATGAGGAGCATGAAACGGTTTGAAAAAGAGGAGGAGCATGAAGAAGTGTTCAAAAACATGAAGAGCCTGAAAAGGTGTGAAAAATATGAAGAGCTTCAAAAGGTGTCAAATATGAGGAGCATGAAACGGTATGATAAATAGCAGGAGCATGAAGCGGTGTTGAAAAACATGAAGTGTCTGAAATCGTTTGAAAATTATGAAGAGCTTCAAAAATGTTAAAAATATGAAGAGCTTCAAAAGGTGTAAAAAATATGAAGAGCTTCAAAAGTTGTCAAAAATTAGATGAGCATGAAACGGTCTAAAAAATAGGAGGAGCATGAAGTGGTGTTGAAAAACATGAAGAGACTGAAAACGTGTGAAAAATACGAAGAGCTTAAAAAGGTATGAAAAATATGAAGAGCTTTACAAGGTGTCAAATATATGAGGAGCATGAAACGATCTGAAAAATATGAGGAGCATGAAGCGGTGTTCAAAAACATGAGGAGCCAGAAAAGGTGTGAAAAATATGAAGAGCTTCAAAGGTGTCAAAAATATGAGGAGCATGAAACGATCTGAAAAATATGAGGAGCATGAAGCAGTGTTCAAAAACATGAAGAGCCTGAAAAGGTGTGAAAAATATGAAGAGCGTAAAAACGTGTCAAAAATATGAGGAGCATGAAACGTTCTGAAAAATAGGAGAAGCATGAAGCGGGGTTGAAAAACGTGAAGAGTCTGAAAAGGTGTGAAAAATACGAAGAGCTTCAAAACGTGTCAAAAATATGAGGAGCATGAAACGGTCTGAAAATTAGGAGGAGCATGAAACGGTGATCAAAAACATGAAGAGTCTGAAAAGGTGTGAAAAATATGAAGATCTTCAGAAGGTGTCAAAAATATGAGGAGCATGAAACGGTCTGAAATATAGGAGGAGCATGAAACGGTGTTGAAAAACATGACGACACTGAAAATGTGTGAAAAATACGAAGAGCTTCAAAAGGTGTGTAATACATGAGGTGCAAGAAATGGTCTGAAAAATAGGAGGAGCATGAAGCTGTGTTCAAAAACATGAAGAGCCTGAAAAGGTGTGAAAAATATGAAGAGCTTCAAAAGGTGTGAAAAATATGAGGAGCATGAAACAGTCTGAAAAACAGGAGGAGCATGATGCGGTGTTCAAAAAAATGAAGACCCTGAAAAGTTGTGAAAAATATGAAGAGCTTCAAAATGTGTCAAAAATAAGAGGAGCATGAAATGGTGTGAAATATAGGAGGAGCATGAAACGGTGTTGAGAAACATGAAGAGCCTGAAAAGGTGTGAAAAATATGAAGAGCTTCAAAAGGTGTAAAACATAGGAGGTGCATGAAGCGGTGTTCAAACACAAGAAGAGCCTGAAACGGTGTGATAAATATGAAGAGCTTCAAAAGGTGTGAAAAATAGGAGGTGCATGAAGCAGTGTTCAAACACAAGAAGAGCCTGAAAAGGTGTGAAAAATATGAAGAGCTTCAAAAGGTGTCAAAAATATGAGGAGCATGAAACGGTCTGAAAAATAGGAGGAGCATGAAACTGTGTTCAAAAACAGGAAGAGCCTAAAAAGGTGTGAAAAATATGAAGAGCTTCAAAACGTGTCAAAAATATGTGGAGCATGAAACGGTCTGAAAAATAGGAGGAGCATGAAGCGGAGTTGAAAAACATGAAGAACCTGAAAACGTGTGAAAAATATGAACAGCTTCAAAAGGTGTGAAAAATGAGATGAGCATGAAGCGTTCTGAGAAATAGGAGGAGCATGAAGTGTTGTTTAAAAGCATGAAGAGCCTGAAAAGGTGTGAAATATATGAAGAGCTTCAAAAGAGTGAAAAAAAAAGAAGAGCTTCAAAATGTGTCAAAAATATGAGGAGCATGAAACGGTCTGAAAAATAGGAGGAGCATGAAACGGTGTTCAAATACATGAAGAGCCTAAAAAGGTGTGAAAAATATGAAGAGCTTCAAATGGTGTGAAAATATGAAGACCTGCAAAAGGTGTAAAAATCGATGAGCATGAAATGATCGGAAAATTAGGAGCAGCACGAAGCGGTGTTGAAAAACATGAAGAGCCTGAAAACGTGTAAAATACATGAAGAGCTTCAAAAGATATGAAAAATACGAACAGCTTCAAAATGTGTCAAAAATGAGATGAGCATGAAGCGGTCTGAAAAAAGGAGGAGCATGAAGTGGTGTTGAAAAACATGAAGAGCCTGAAAAGGTGTGAAATATATGAAGAGTTTCAAAAAATGTCAAAAATATGAGGAGCATGAAACGGCCTGAAAAATAGGAGGAGCATGAAGTGGTGGTGAAAAACATGAAGAGCCTGAAAAGGTGTGAAAAATATGAAGAGCTTCAAAATGTTTCAAAAATATGAAGAGCAAGAAACGTTCTGAAAATCAGGAGGATCATCAAGCGGTGTTCAAAAACATGAAGAGCCTGAAAAGGTGTGAAAAATATGAAGAGCTACAAAAGTTGTCAAAAATATGAGGAGCATGAAACGTTCTGAAAAATAGGAGGAGCATGAAACGGTGATCAAAAATATGAAGAGCCTGAAAAGGTGTGAAAAATATGAAGAGCTTCAAAAGGTGTGAAATACATGAGGAGCATGAAACGGGCTGAAAAATAAGAGAAGCATGAAGTTCTGTGGAAAAACATGAAGAGCCTGAAAACCTGTGAAAAATATGAAGAGCTTCAAAAGGTGTGAAATACATGAGGAGCATGAAACGGGCTGAAAAACAGGAGAAGCATGAAGTGGTGTGGAAAAATATGAAGAGCCTGAAAAGGTGTGAAAAATATGAAAAGCTTCAAAAGGTGTCAAAAATATGAGGAGCATGAAACGGTCTGAAAAATAGGAGGATCATGAAGCTGTGTTGAAAAACATGAAGAGCCTGAAAAGGTGTGGAAAATATGAAGAGCTTCAAAAGGTGTCAAAAATATGAGGAGCATGACACGGTCTGAAAAATAGAAGAAGCATGAAGCGGTGTTCAAAAACATGAAGAGCCTGAAAAGTTGTGAAAATTATGCAAAGCTTCAAATGGTGTCAAAAATGAGATGAGCATGAAACGGTCTGAAAAATAGGAGGAGCATGAAGCGGTGTTGAAAAACATGCAGAGCCTGAAAAGGTGTGAGAAATATGAAGAGCTTCAAAATGTGTGAAAAATATGAGGAGCCTGAAACGGACTGAAAAATAGGAGGAGCATGACGTGGTGTTCAAAAACATGAAGAGCCTGAAAAGGTGTGAAATATATGAAGAGCTTCAAAAGGGGTCAAAAATATGAGGAGCATGAAACAATCTGAAAAATAGCAGGAGCATGAAGCGGTGTTCAAAAATATGAAGAGCCTGAAAAGGTGTGAAATATATGAAGAGCTTGAAAAGGTGTCAAATATATGAGGAGCATGAAACGGTCTGAAAAATAGGAGGAACATGAAGCGGTGTTCAAAAACATGAAAAGCCTGAAAAGGTGTGAAAAATATGAAGAGCTTGAAAAGGTGTCAAAAATATGAGGAGCATGAAACGGTCTCAAAAATTGGAGGAGCATGAAGTGGTCTTGAAAACATGAAGAGCCTGAAATGATGTGAAAAATATGAAGAGCTTCAAATGGTGTCAAAAATATGAGGAGCATGAAACGGTTTGAAAAAGAGGAGGAGCATGAAGAAGTGTTCAAAAACATGAAGAGCCTGAAAAGGTGTGAAAAATATGAAGAGCTTCAAAAGGTGTCAAATATGAGGAGCATGAAACGGTATGATAAATAGCAGGAGCATGAAGCGGTGTTGAAAAACATGAAGTGTCTGAAATCGTTTGAAAATTATGAAGAGCTTCAAAAATGTTAAAAATATGAAGAGCTTCAAAAGGTGTAAAAAATATGAAGAGCTTCAAAAGTTGTCAAAAATTAGATGAGCATGAAACGGTCTAAAAAATAGGAGGAGCATGAAGTGGTGTTGAAAAACATGAAGAGACTGAAAACGTGTGAAAAATACGAAGAGCTTAAAAAGGTATGAAAAATATGAAGAGCTTTACAAGGTGTCAAATATATGAGGAGCATGAAACGATCTGAAAAATATGAGGAGCATGAAGCGGTGTTCAAAAACATGAGGAGCCAGAAAAGGTGTGAAAAATATGAAGAGCTTCAAAGGTGTCAAAAATATGAGGAGCATGAAACGATCTGAAAAATATGAGGAGCATGAAGCAGTGTTCAAAAACATGAAGAGCCTGAAAAGGTGTGAAAAATATGAAGAGCGTAAAAACGTGTCAAAAATATGAGGAGCATGAAACGTTCTGAAAAATAGGAGAAGCATGAAGCGGGGTTGAAAAACGTGAAGAGTCTGAAAAGGTGTGAAAAATACGAAGAGCTTCAAAACGTGTCAAAAATATGAGGAGCATGAAACGGTCTGAAAATTAGGAGGAGCATGAAACGGTGATCAAAAACATGAAGAGTCTGAAAAGGTGTGAAAAATATGAAGATCTTCAGAAGGTGTCAAAAATATGAGGAGCATGAAACGGTCTGAAATATAGGAGGAGCATGAAACGGTGTTGAAAAACATGACGACACTGAAAATGTGTGAAAAATACGAAGAGCTTCAAAAGGTGTGTAATACATGAGGTGCAAGAAATGGTCTGAAAAATAGGAGGAGCATGAAGCTGTGTTCAAAAACATGAAGAGCCTGAAAAGGTGTGAAAAATATGAAGAGCTTCAAAAGGTGTGAAAAATATGAGGAGCATGAAACAGTCTGAAAAACAGGAGGAGCATGATGCGGTGTTCAAAAAAATGAAGACCCTGAAAAGTTGTGAAAAATATGAAGAGCTTCAAAATGTGTCAAAAATAAGAGGAGCATGAAATGGTGTGAAATATAGGAGGAGCATGAAACGGTGTTGAGAAACATGAAGAGCCTGAAAAGGTGTGAAAAATATGAAGAGCTTCAAAAGGTGTGAAACATAGGAGGTGCATGAAGCGGTGTTCAAACACAAGAAGAGCCTGAAACGGTGTGATAAATATGAAGAGCTTCAAAAGGTGTGAAAAATAGGAGGTGCATGAAGCGGTGTTCAAACACAAGAAGAGCCTGAAAAGGTGTGAAAAATATGAAGAGCTTCAAAAGGTGTCAAAAATATGAGGAGCATGAAACGGTCTGAAAAATAGGAGGAGCATGAAACTGTGTTCAAAAACAGGAAGAGCCTAAAAAGGTGTGAAAAATATGAAGAGCTTCAAAACGTGTCAAAAATATGTGGAGCATGAAACGGTCTGAAAAATAGGAGGAGCATGAAGCGGAGTTGAAAAACATGAAGAACCTGAAAACGTGTGAAAAATATGAACAGCTTCAAAAGGTGTGAAAAATGAGATGAGCATGAAGCGTTCTGAGAAATAGGAGGAGCATGAAGTGTTGTTTAAAAGCATGAAGAGCCTGAAAAGGTGTGAAATATATGAAGAGCTTCAAAAGAGTGAAAAAAAAAGAAGAGCTTCAAAAGGTGTCAAAAATATGAGGAGCATGAAACTGTCTGAAAAATAGGAGGAGCATGAAACGGTGTTCAAATACATGAAGAGCCTAAAAAGGTGTGAAAAATATGAAGAGCTTCAAATGGTGTGAAAATATGAAGACCTGCAAAAGGTGTAAAAATCGATGAGCATGAAATGATCTGAAAATTAGGAGCAGCACGAAGCGGTGTTGAAAAACATGAAGAGCCTGAAAACGTGTAAAATACATGAAGAGCTTCAAAAGATATGAAAAATACGAACAGCTTCAAAATGTGTCAAAAATGAGATGACCATGAAGCGGTCTGAAAAAAGGAGGAGCATGAAGTGGTGTTGAAAAACATGAAGAGCCTGAAAAGGTGTGAAATATATGAAGAGTTTCAAAAAATGTCAAAAATATGAGGAGCATGAAACGGTCTGAAAAATAGGAGGAGCATCAAACTGTGCTGAAAAACATGAAGAGCCTGAAAAGGTGTGAAAAATATGATGAGCTTCAAAACGTGTCAAAAATATGAGGAGCATGAAACGGTCTGAAAAATAGGAGGAGCATGAAACTGTGCTGAAAATCATGAAGAGCATGAAATCGTGTGAAAAATATGAAGAGCTTCAAAAGGGAAGAATGATATTAAGAGCTTGAATAGGAGTCAAAAAGAGATGAGCATGAAACGTTCTGAAAAATAGGAGGAGCATGAAGTGGTGTTCAAAAAAATGAAGAGACTGAAAAGGTTTGAAATATATGAAGAGCTTCAAAAGGTGTCAAAAATATGAGGAGCATGAAACGGTCTGAAAAATAGGAGGAGCATGACGTGGTGGTGAAAAAGATGAAGAGCCTGAAGGTGTGAAATTTATGAAGAGCTTCAAAGGTGTGAAATATATGAAGAGCTTCAAAAGGTGTCAAAAATATGAGGAGCATTAAACTGTCTGAAAAAAAGATATAACAAAAATCAGTATTGAAAAACATGAAGAGCCTGGAAAGGTGTGAAAAATATGAAGAGCTTTAAAAGGTGTCAAAATTATGAGGAGCATTAAAAGGTCTGAAAAATAGGAGGAACATGAAGTGGTGTTCAAAAACATGTACAGCTTGAAAAGGTGTCAAATATATGAAGAGCCTTAAAAAGTGTCAAATATATGAGGAGCATGAAACGGTCTGAAAAATAGGAGGAGTATGAAGCGGTGTTTAAAAACTTGAAGAGGCTGAAAACGTGTGAAAAATATGAAGAGCTTCAAAACGTGTGAAAATATGAAGAGCTTCCAAAGGTGTCAAAAATGAGATGAGCATGAAACGGTCTGAAAAATAGGAGGACTATGAAGTGGTGGTGAAAATTATGAAGAGCCTGAAAAGGTGTGAAATATATGAAGAGCTTCAAAAGGTTTCAAAAATATGAGGAGCATGAAACGGTCTTAAAATTAGGAGGAGCATGAAGCGGTGTTCAAAAATATGAAGAGTCTGAAAAGGTGTGAAAATTATGAAGAGCTTCAAAATGTGTCAAAAATATGAGGAGCATGAAACGGTCTGAAAAATAGGAGGAGCATGAAACGGTGTTCAAAAACATGAAGAGCCTGAAAAGGTGTGAAAAATAGGAAGAGCTTCAAAAGATGTGAAATATATGAGGAACATGAAACGGTGTGAAAAATAGGAGGAGCATGAAGCTGTGTTCAAAAGCATGAGAGCCTGAAAAAGTGTGAAATATATGAAGAGCTTCAAAAGGTGTGAAATACATGAGAAGCATGAAACAGTTTGAAAAATAGGAGGAACATGAAGCGGTGTTGAAAAACATGAAGAGCCTGAAAAGTTGTGAAAAATATGATGAGCTTCAAAATGTGTCAAAAATATGAGGAGCATGAAACGGTCTGAAAAATAGGAGGAGCATGAAGTGTTGTTAAAATGCATGAAGAGCCTGAAAAGGTGTGAAAAATATGAAGAGCTTCAAAATGTGGCAAAATATGACGAACATGAAACGGTCTGAAAAATAGGAGGAGCATGAAACGTTGTTCAAAAACATGAAGAGCCTAAAAAGGTGTGAATATTAGTAAGAGCTTCGAAAGGTGTGAAAAATATGAGAAGCATGAAAAGGTCTGAAAAATAGGAGGAGCATGAAGTGGTGTTGAAAAACATGAAGAGCCTGAAAACGTGTGAAAAATATGAGGAGATTCAAAAGCTGTGAAAAATATGAAGAGCATCAAAAGTTCTCAAAAATGAGATGAGCATGAATCGGTCTGAAAAATAGGAGGAGCATGAAGTGTTGTTGAAAAACATGAAGAGCCTGAAAAGGTGTGAAATATATGAAGAGCTTCAAAAGGTGTCAAAAATATGAGGAGCATGAACCGGTCTGAAAAATCCGAGGAGCATGAAGTGTTGTTGAGAAACATGAAGAGCCTTAAAAGGTGTGAAATATATGAAGAGCTACAAAAGGTGTCAAAAATATGAGGAACATTAACCGGTCTGAAATATAGGAGGAGCATGAAGTGGTGTTGAAAAACATGAAGAGCCTGAAAAGGTGTGAAAAACATGAACATCTTCAAAAGGGGTCAAAAATATGAGGAGCATGAAACGATCTGAAAAATAGGAGGAGCATGAATTGGTGTTCAAAAACATGAAGAGCCTGAAAAGGTGTGAAATATATGAAGAGCTTCAAAAGGTGTCAAATATATGAGGAGCATGAACCGGTCTGAAAAATCCGAGGAGCATGAAGTGTTGTTGAGAAACATGAAGAGCCTTAAAAGGTGTGAAATATATGAAGAGCTACAAAAGGTGTGAAAAATATGAGGAACATTAACCGGTCTGAAATATAGGAGGAGCATGAAGTGGTGTTGAAAAACATGAAGAGCCTGAAAAGGTGTGAAAAACATGAAGATCTTCAAAAGGGGTCAAAAATATGAGGAGCATGAAACGATCTGAAAAATAGGAGGAGCATGAAGTGGTGTTCAAAAACATGAAGAGCCTGAAAAGGTGTGAAAAACATGAAGAGCCTCAAAACTTGTCAAAAATATGAGGAGCATGAAACGGTCTGAAAAATAGGAGGAGCATTAAGCGGTGTTGAAAAACATGAAGAGCCTGAAAACGTGTGAAAAATATGAAGAGCTTCAAAAGGTGTGAAAAATATGAAGAGCTTCCAAAGGTGTCAAAAATGAGATGAGCATGAAACGGTCTGAAAAATGGGAGGAGCATGAAGTTGTCGTGAAAATCATGAAGTGCCTGAAAAGGTGTGAAATATATGAAGAGCTTCAAAAGTTGTGAAAAAATGAGGAGGTTCAAAAGGTGTAAAAAATACGAGGAGCATGAAACGATCTGAAAAATAGGAGGAGCATGAAACGGTGTTCAAAAACATGAAGAGCCTGAAAAGGTGTGAAAAATAGGAAGAGCTTCACAAGGTTTGAAATACATGAGGAGCCTGAAGCGGTCTGAAAAATAGGAGGAGCATGAAACGGTGTTCAAAAACATGAAGAGCCTGAAAAGGTGTGAAAAATAGGAAGAGCTTCACAAGGTGTCAAATATATGAAGAGCATGAAACGGTCTGAAAAATATGAGGAGCATGAAGCAGTCGTCAAAAACATGAAGAACCTGAAAAGTTTTCAAAAATATGAAGAGCTTCAAAAGGTGTGAAAAATATGAGGAACATGAAACGGTCTGAAAAATAGGAGGAGCATCAAACGGTCTGAAAAATAGGAGCAGCATGAAACACTGTTGAAAGACATGAAGAGCTTCAAAAGTGTCAAAAATATGAGGAGCATGAAACGGTCTGAAAAATAAGAGGATCATGAAACGGTCTGAAAAATAGGAGCAGCATGAACCGGTGTTGAAAGACATGAAGAGCTTAAAAAGGTGTCAAAAATATGAGGAGAATGAAACGGTTTGAAAAATATGAGTAGCATGAAACGGTCTGAAAAATAGAGGCAGCATGGAATGGTGTGGAAAAACATGAAGAGCTTCAAAAGTTGTGAAAAAATGAGGAGGTTCCAAAGGTGTCAAAAATATGAGGAGCATGAAACGGTCTGAAAAATAGGAGGGGCTTGAAACGGTGTTCCAAAACATGAAGAGCCTGAAAAGATGTGAAAAATATGAACAGCTTCAAAAGCTGTGAAAAATATGAGGAGCATGAAACAGTTTGAAAAATAGGAGAAGCATGAAACAGTGTTGAAAACATGAAGAGCATGACAAGTGTGAAAAATATAAAGAGCATTAAAAGGTGTCAAAAATATGAGGAGCATGAAACGATCTGAAAAAAAGGAGGAGCATGAAGCGGTGTTGAAAACATGAAAAGCCTGAAAATGTGTGAAAAATATGAAGAGCTTCCAAAGGTGTGAAAAATATGAATTGCTTCAAAATGTGTCAATAATGAGAGAAGCATGAAACTGTGTGAAAAATAGGAGGAGCATGAAGCGGTGTGCAAAAACATGAAGAGCCTGAAAAGGTGTGAAAAATATGAAGAGCTTCAAAAGGTGTTAAAAATATGAGGAGCATGAAACGGTCTGAAAAATAGGTGGAGCATGAAACGGTGTTGAAAACATGAAGAGCCTGAAAAGGTGTGAAAAATATGAAGAGCTTCAAAAGATGTCAAAAATATGAGGAGCATGAAGCGGTCCGAAAAATTGGATGAGCATGAAGCGGTGTTGAAAACATTAAGAGCCTGAAAAGGTGGGAAATATATAAAGAGCTTGAAAAGGTGTCAAAAATATGAGGAGCATGAAACGGTGTGAAAAATAGGAGGAGCATGACGTGGTGGTGAAAAAGATGAAGAGCCTGAAGGTGTGAAATTTATGAAGAGCTTCAAAGGTGTGAAATATATGAAGAGCTTCAAAAGGTGTCAAAAATATGAGGAGCATTAAACTGTCTGAAAAAAAGGTATAACAAAAATCAGTATTGAAAAACATGAAGAGCCTGGAAAGGTGTGAAAAATATGAAGAGCTTTAAAAGGTGTCAAAATTATGAGGAGCATGAAACGGTCTGAAAAATAGGAGGAACATGAAGTGGTGTTCAAAAACATGTACAGCTTGAAAAGGTGTCAAATATATGAAGAGCCTTAAAAAGTGTCAAATATATGAGGAGCATGAAACGGTCTGAAAAATAGGAGGAGTATGAAGCGGTGTTTAAAAACTTGAAGAGGCTGAAAACGTGTGAAAAATATGAAGAGCTTCAAAACGTGTGAAAATATGAAGAGCTTCCAAAGGTGTCAAAAATGAGATGAGCATGAAACGGTCTGAAAAATAGGAGGACTATGAAGTGGTGGTGAAAATTATGAAGAGCCTGAAAAGGTGTGAAATATATGAAGAGCTTCAAAAGGTTTCAAAAATATGAGGAGCATGAAACGGTCTTAAAATTAGGAGGAGCATGAAGCGGTGTTCAAAAATATGAAGAGTCTGAAAAGGTGTGAAAATTATGAAGAGCTTCAAAAGGTGTCAAAAATATGAGGAGCATGAAACGGTCTGAAAAATAGGAGGAGCATGAAACGGTGTTCAAAAACATGAAGAGCCTGAAAAGGTGTGAAAAATAGGAAGAGCTTCAAAAGATGTGAAATATATGAGGAACATGAAACGGTGTGAAAAATAGGAGGAGCATGAAGCTGTGTTCAAAAGCATGAGAGCCTGAAAAAGTGTGAAATATATGAAGAGCTTCAAAAGGTGTGAAATACATGAGAAGCATGAAACAGTTTGAAAAATAGGAGGAACAGGAAGCGGTGTTCAAAAACATGAAGTGCCTGAAAAGTTGTGAAAAATATGATGAGCTTCAAAATGTGTCAAAAATATGAGGAGCGTGAAACGGTCTGAAAAATAGGAGGAGCATGAAGTGTTGTTAAAATGCATGAAGAGCCTGAAAAGGTGTGAAAAATATGAAGAGCTTCAAAATGTGGCAAAATATGACGAACATGAAACGGTCTGAAAAATAGGAGGAGCATGAAACGTTGTTCAAAAACATGAAGAGCCTAAAAAGGTGTGAATATTAGTAAGAGCTTCGAAAGGTGTGAAAAATATGAGAAGCATGAAAAGGTCTGAAAAATAGGAGGAGCATGAAGTGGTGTTGAAAAACATGAAGAGCCTGAAAACGTGTGAAAAATATGAGGAGATTCAAAAGCTGTGAAAAATATGAAGAGCTTCAAAAGTTCTCAAAAATGAGATGAGCATGAATCGGTCTGAAAAATAGGAGGACCATGAAGCGGTGTTGAAAAACATGAAGAGCCTGAAAAGGTGTGAAATATATGAAGAGCTTCAAAAGGTGTCAAAAATATGAGGAGCATGAACCGGTCTGAAAAATCCGAGGAGCATGAAGTGTTGTTGAGAAACATGAAGAGCCTTAAAAGGTGTGAAATATATGAAGAGCTACAAAAGGTGTCAAAAATATGAGGAACATTAACCGGTCTGAAATATAGGAGGAGCATGAAGTGGTGTTGAAAAACATGAAGAGCCTGAAAAGGTGTGAAAAACATGAACATCTTCAAAAGGGGTCAAAAATATGAGGAGCATGAAACGATCTGAAAAATAGGAGGAGCATGAAGTGGTGTTCAAAAACATGAAGAGCCTGAAAAGGTGTGAAATATATGAAGAGCTTCAAAAGGTGTCAAAAATATGAGGAGCATGAACCGGTCTGAAAAATCCGAGGAGCATGAAGTGTTGTTGAGAAACATGAAGAGCCTTAAAAGGTGTGAAATATATGAAGAGCTACAAAAGGTGTGAAAAATATGAGGACCTTTAACCGGTCTGAAATATAGGAGGAGCATGGAGTGGTGTTGAAAAACATGAAGAGCCTGAAAAGGTGTGAAAAACATGAAGATCTTCAAAAGGGGTCAAAAATATGAGGAGCATGAAACGATCTGAAAAATAGGAGGAGCATGAAGTGGTGTTCAAAAACATGAAGAGCCTGAAAAGGTGTGAAAAACATGAAGAGCCTCAAAACTTGTCAAAAATATGAGGAGCATGAAACGGTCTGAAAAATAGGAGGAGCATTAAGCGGTGTTGAAAAACATGAAGAGCCTGAAAACGTGTGAAAAATATGAAGAGCTTCAAAAGGTGTGAAAAATATGAAGAGCTTCCAAAGTTGTCAAAAATGAGATGAGCATGAAACGGTCTGAAAAATGGGAGGAGCATGAAGTGGTCGTGAAAATCATGAAGTGCCTGAAAAGGTGTGAAATATATGAAGAGCTTCAAAAGTTGTGAAAAAATGAGGAGGTTCAAAAGGTGTAAAAAATACGAGGAGCATGAAACGATCTGAAAAATAGGAGGAGCATGAAACGGTGTTCAAAAACATGAAGAGCCTGAAAAGGTGTGAAAAATAGGAAGAGCTTCACAAGGTGTCAAATACATGAAGAGCATGAAACGGTCTGAAAAATAGAAGGAGCATGAAGCAGTCGTCAAAAACATGAAGAACCTGAAAAGTTTTGAAAAATATGAAGAGCTTCAAAAGGTGTGAAAAATATGAGGAACATGAAACGGTCTGAAAAATAGGAGGAGCATCAAACGGTCTGAAAAATAGGAGCTGCATGAAACACTGTTGAAAGACATGAAGAGCTTCAAAAGTGTCAAAAATATGAGGAGCATGAAACGGTCTGAAAAATAAGAGGATCATGAAACGGTCTGAAAAATAGGAGCAGCATGAACCGGTGTTGAAAGACATGAAGAGCTTAAAAAGGTGTCAAAAATATGAGGAGAATGAAACGGTTTGAAAAATATGAGTAGCATGAAACGGTCTGAAAAATAGAGGCAGCATGGAATGGTGTGGAAAAACATGAAGAGCTTCAAAAGTTGTGAAAAAATGAGGAGGTTCCAAAGGTGTCAAAAATATGAGGAGCATGAAACGGTCTGAAAAATAGGAGGGGCTTGAAACGGTGTTCCAAAACATGAAGAGCCTGAAAAGATGTGAAAAATATGAACAGCTTCAAGCTGTGAAAAATATGAGGAGCATGAAACAGTTTGAAAAATAGGAGAAGCATGAAACAGTGTTGAAAACATGAAGAGCATGACAAGTGTGAAAAATATAAAGAGCATTAAAAGGTGTCAAAAATATGAGGAGCATGAAACGATCTGAAAAAAAGGAGGAGCATGAAGCGGTGTTGAAAACATGAAAAGCCTGAAAATGTGTGAAAAATATGAAGAGCTTCCAAAGGTGTGAAAAATATGAATTGCTTCAAAATGTGTCAATAATGAGAGAAGCATGAAACTGTGTGAAAAATAGGAGGAGCATGAAGCGGTGTGCAAAAACATGAAGAGCCTGAAAAGGTGTGAAAAATATGAAGAGCTTCAAAAGGTGTTAAAAATATGAGGAGCATGAAACGGTCTGAAAAATAGGTGGAGCATGAAACGGTGTTGAAAACATGAAGAGCCTGAAAAGGTGTGAAAAATATGAAGAGCTTCAAAAGATGTCAAAAATATGAGGAGCATGAAGCGGTCCGAAAAATTGGATGAGCATGAAGCGGTGTTGAAAACATTAAGAGCCTGAAAAGGTGGGAAATATATAAAGAGCTTGAAAAGGTGTCAAAAATATGAGGAGCATGAAACGGTGTGAAAAATAGGAGAAGCATGAAGTGATGTTGAGAAACCTGAAGAAACTGAAAAGGTGTGAAAAATATGAAGAGCTACAAAAGATGTGAAATATATGAGGAGCATGAAATGATCTGAAAAAAAGGAGGAGCATGAAACGGTGTTGAAAAACATGAAGAGCCTGAAAAGGTGTGAAAATTATGAAGACCTTCAAAATGTGTCAAAAAAAAGGAGGAGCATGAAATGGTGTTCAAAAACATGAAGAGTCTGAAAAGGTGTGAAACATATTAAGATCTTCAAAAGGTGTCAAAAATATGAGGAGCATGAAACGATCTGAAAAATAGGAGGAACATGAAGCACGGTTGAAAAACATGAAGAGCCTGAAAAGGTGTGAAAAATATGAAGAGCTTCAAAAGGTGTCAAAATATGAGGAGCATTAAACTGTCTGAAAAAAAGATATAACAAAAATCAGTATTGAAAAACATGAAGAGCCTGGAAAGGTGTGAAAAATATGAAGAGCTTTAAAAGGTGTCAAAATTATGAGGAGCATGAAACGGTCTGAAAAATAGGAGGAACATGAAGTGGTGTTCAAAAACATGTACAGCTTGAAAAGGTGTCAAATATATGAAGAGCCTTAAAAAGTGTCAAATATATGAGGAGCATGAAACGGTCTGAAAAATAGGAGGAGTATGAAGCGGTGTTTAAAAACTTGAAGAGGCTGAAAACGTGTGAAAAATATGAAGAGCTTCAAAACGTGTGAAAATATGAAGAGCTTCCAAAGGTGTCAAAAATGAGATGAGCATGAAACGGTCTGAAAAATAGGAGGACTATGAAGTGGTGGTGAAAATTATGAAGAGCCTGAAAAGGTGTGAAATATATGAAGAGCTTCAAAAGGTTTCAAAAATATGAGGAGCATGAAACGGTCTTAAAATTAGGAGGAGCATGAAGCGGTGTTCAAAAATATGAAGAGTCTGAAAAGGTGTGAAAATTATGAAGAGCTTCAAAAGGTGTCAAAAATATGAGGAGCATGAAACGGTCTGAAAAATAGGAGGAGCATGAAACGGTGTTCAAAAACATGAAGAGCCTGAAAAGGTGTGAAAAATAGGAAGAGCTTCAAAAGATGTGAAATATATGAGGAACATGAAACGGTGTGAAAAATAGGAGGAGCATGAAGCTGTGTTCAAAAGCATGAGAGCCTGAAAAAGTGTGAAATATATGAAGAGCTTCAAAAGGTGTGAAATACATGAGAAGCATGAAACAGTTTGAAAAATAGGAGGAACATGAAGCGGTGTTGAAAAACATGAAGAGCCTGAAAAGTTGTGAAAAATATGATGAGCTTCAAAATGTGTCAAAAATATGAGGAGCATGAAACGGTCTGAAAAATAGGAGGAGCATGAAGTGTTGTTAAAATGCATGAAGAGCCTGAAAAGGTGTGAAAAATATGAAGAGCTTCAAAATGTGGCAAAATATGACGAACATGAAACGGTCTGAAAAATAGGAGGAGCATGAAACGTTGTTCAAAAACATGAAGAGCCTAAAAAGGTGTGAATATTAGTAAGAGCTTCGAAAGGTGTGAAAAATATGAGAAGCATGAAAAGGTCTGAAAAATAGGAGGAGCATGAAGTGGTGTTGAAAAACATGAAGAGCCTGAAAACGTGTGAAAAATATGAGGAGATTCAAAAGCTGTGAAAAATATGAAGAGCATCAAAAGTTCTCAAAAATGAGATGAGCATGAATCGGTCTGAAAAATAGGAGGAGCATGAAGTGTTGTTGAAAAACATGAAGAGCCTGAAAAGGTGTGAAATATATGAAGAGCTTCAAAAGGTGTCAAAAATATGAGGAGCATGAACCGGTCTGAAAAATCCGAGGAGCATGAAGTGTTGTTGAGAAACATGAAGAGCCTTAAAAGGTGTGAAATATATGAAGAGCTACAAAAGGTGTCAAAAATATGAGGAACATTAACCGGTCTGAAATATAGGAGGAGCATGAAGTGGTGTTGAAAAACATGAAGAGCCTGAAAAGGTGTGAAAAACATGAACATCTTCAAAAGGGGTCAAAAATATGAGGAGCATGAAACGATCTGAAAAATAGGAGGAGCATGAATTGGTGTTCAAAAACATGAAGAGCCTGAAAAGGTGTGAAATATATGAAGAGCTTCAAAAGGTGTCAAATATATGAGGAGCATGAACCGGTCTGAAAAATCCGAGGAGCATGAAGTGTTGTTGAGAAACATGAAGAGCCTTAAAAGGTGTGAAATATATGAAGAGCTACAAAAGGTGTGAAAAATATGAGGAACATTAACCGGTCTGAAATATAGGAGGAGCATGAAGTGGTGTTGAAAAACATGAAGAGCCTGAAAAGGTGTGAAAAACATGAAGATCTTCAAAAGGGGTCAAAAATATGAGGAGCATGAAACGATCTGAAAAATAGGAGGAGCATGAAGTGGTGTTCAAAAACATGAAGAGCCTGAAAAGGTGTGAAAAACATGAAGAGCCTCAAAACTTGTCAAAAATATGAGGAGCATGAAACGGTCTGAAAAATAGGAGGAGCATTAAGCGGTGTTGAAAAACATGAAGAGCCTGAAAACGTGTGAAAAATATGAAGAGCTTCAAAAGGTGTGAAAAATATGAAGAGCTTCCAAAGGTGTCAAAAATGAGATGAGCATGAAACGGTCTGAAAAATGGGAGGAGCATGAAGTTGTCGTGAAAATCATGAAGTGCCTGAAAAGGTGTGAAATATATGAAGAGCTTCAAAAGTTGTGAAAAAATGAGGAGGTTCAAAAGGTGTAAAAAATACGAGGAGCATGAAACGATCTGAAAAATAGGAGGAGCATGAAACGGTGTTCAAAAACATGAAGAGCCTGAAAAGGTGTGAAAAATAGGAAGAGCTTCACAAGGTTTGAAATACATGAGGAGCCTGAAGCGGTCTGAAAAATAGGAGGAGCATGAAACGGTGTTCAAAAACATGAAGAGCCTGAAAAGGTGTGAAAAATAGGAAGAGCTTCACAAGGTGTCAAATATATGAAGAGCATGAAACGGTCTGAAAAATATGAGGAGCATGAAGCAGTCGTCAAAAACATGAAGAACCTGAAAAGTTTTCAAAAATATGAAGAGCTTCAAAAGGTGTGAAAAATATGAGGAACATGAAACGGTCTGAAAAATAGGAGGAGCATCAAACGGTCTGAAAAATAGGAGCAGCATGAAACACTGTTGAAAGACATGAAGAGCTTCAAAAGTGTCAAAAATATGAGGAGCATGAAACGGTCTGAAAAATAAGAGGATCATGAAACGGTCTGAAAAATAGGAGCAGCATGAACCGGTGTTGAAAGACATGAAGAGCTTAAAAAGGTGTCAAAAATATGAGGAGAATGAAACGGTTTGAAAAATATGAGTAGCATGAAACGGTCTGAAAAATAGAGGCAGCATGGAATGGTGTGGAAAAACATGAAGAGCTTCAAAAGTTGTGAAAAAATGAGGAGGTTCCAAAGGTGTCAAAAATATGAGGAGCATGAAACGGTCTGAAAAATAGGAGGGGCTTGAAACGGTGTTCCAAAACATGAAGAGCCTGAAAAGATGTGAAAAATATGAACAGCTTCAAAAGCTGTGAAAAATATGAGGAGCATGAAACAGTTTGAAAAATAGGAGAAGCATGAAACAGTGTTGAAAACATGAAGAGCATGACAAGTGTGAAAAATATAAAGAGCATTAAAAGGTGTCAAAAATATGAGGAGCATGAAACGATCTGAAAAAAAGGAGGAGCATGAAGCGGTGTTGAAAACATGAAAAGCCTGAAAATGTGTGAAAAATATGAAGAGCTTCCAAAGGTGTGAAAAATATGAATTGCTTCAAAATGTGTCAATAATGAGAGAAGCATGAAACTGTGTGAAAAATAGGAGGAGCATGAAGCGGTGTGCAAAAACATGAAGAGCCTGAAAAGGTGTGAAAAATATGAAGAGCTTCAAAAGGTGTTAAAAATATGAGGAGCATGAAACGGTCTGAAAAATAGGTGGAGCATGAAACGGTGTTGAAAACATGAAGAGCCTGAAAAGGTGTGAAAAATATGAAGAGCTTCAAAAGATGTCAAAAATATGAGGAGCATGAAGCGGTCCGAAAAATTGGATGAGCATGAAGCGGTGTTGAAAACATTAAGAGCCTGAAAAGGTGGGAAATATATAAAGAGCTTGAAAAGGTGTCAAAAATATGAGGAGCATGAAACGGTGTGAAAAATAGGAGGAGCATGACGTGGTGGTGAAAAAGATGAAGAGCCTGAAGGTGTGAAATTTATGAAGAGCTTCAAAGGTGTGAAATATATGAAGAGCTTCAAAAGGTGTCAAAAATATGAGGAGCATTAAACTGTCTGAAAAAAAGGTATAACAAAAATCAGTATTGAAAAACATGAAGAGCCTGGAAAGGTGTGAAAAATATGAAGAGCTTTAAAAGGTGTCAAAATTATGAGGAGCATGAAACGGTCTGAAAAATAGGAGGAACATGAAGTGGTGTTCAAAAACATGTACAGCTTGAAAAGGTGTCAAATATATGAAGAGCCTTAAAAAGTGTCAAATATATGAGGAGCATGAAACGGTCTGAAAAATAGGAGGAGTATGAAGCGGTGTTTAAAAACTTGAAGAGGCTGAAAACGTGTGAAAAATATGAAGAGCTTCAAAACGTGTGAAAATATGAAGAGCTTCCAAAGGTGTCAAAAATGAGATGAGCATGAAACGGTCTGAAAAATAGGAGGACTATGAAGTGGTGGTGAAAATTATGAAGAGCCTGAAAAGGTGTGAAATATATGAAGAGCTTCAAAAGGTTTCAAAAATATGAGGAGCATGAAACGGTCTTAAAATTAGGAGGAGCATGAAGCGGTGTTCAAAAATATGAAGAGTCTGAAAAGGTGTGAAAATTATGAAGAGCTTCAAAAGGTGTCAAAAATATGAGGAGCATGAAACGGTCTGAAAAATAGGAGGAGCATGAAACGGTGTTCAAAAACATGAAGAGCCTGAAAAGGTGTGAAAAATAGGAAGAGCTTCAAAAGATGTGAAATATATGAGGAACATGAAACGGTGTGAAAAATAGGAGGAGCATGAAGCTGTGTTCAAAAGCATGAGAGCCTGAAAAAGTGTGAAATATATGAAGAGCTTCAAAAGGTGTGAAATACATGAGAAGCATGAAACAGTTTGAAAAATAGGAGGAACAGGAAGCGGTGTTCAAAAACATGAAGTGCCTGAAAAGTTGTGAAAAATATGATGAGCTTCAAAATGTGTCAAAAATATGAGGAGCGTGAAACGGTCTGAAAAATAGGAGGAGCATGAAGTGTTGTTAAAATGCATGAAGAGCCTGAAAAGGTGTGAAAAATATGAAGAGCTTCAAAATGTGGCAAAATATGACGAACATGAAACGGTCTGAAAAATAGGAGGAGCATGAAACGTTGTTCAAAAACATGAAGAGCCTAAAAAGGTGTGAATATTAGTAAGAGCTTCGAAAGGTGTGAAAAATATGAGAAGCATGAAAAGGTCTGAAAAATAGGAGGAGCATGAAGTGGTGTTGAAAAACATGAAGAGCCTGAAAACGTGTGAAAAATATGAGGAGATTCAAAAGCTGTGAAAAATATGAAGAGCTTCAAAAGTTCTCAAAAATGAGATGAGCATGAATCGGTCTGAAAAATAGGAGGACCATGAAGCGGTGTTGAAAAACATGAAGAGCCTGAAAAGGTGTGAAATATATGAAGAGCTTCAAAAGGTGTCAAAAATATGAGGAGCATGAACCGGTCTGAAAAATCCGAGGAGCATGAAGTGTTTTTGAGAAACATGAAGAGCCTTAAAAGGTGTGAAATATATGAAGAGCTACAAAAGGTGTCAAAAATATGAGGAACATTAACCGGTCTGAAATATAGGAGGAGCATGAAGTGGTGTTGAAAAACATGAAGAGCCTGAAAAGGTGTGAAAAACATGAACATCTTCAAAAGGGGTCAAAAATATGAGGAGCATGAAACGATCTGAAAAATAGGAGGAGCATGAAGTGGTGTTCAAAAACATGAAGAGCCTGAAAAGGTGTGAAATATATGAAGAGCTTCAAAAGGTGTCAAAAATATGAGGAGCATGAACCGGTCTGAAAAATCCGAGGAGCATGAAGTGTTGTTGAGAAACATGAAGAGCCTTAAAAGGTGTGAAATATATGAAGAGCTACAAAAGGTGTGAAAAATATGAGGACCTTTAACCGGTCTGAAATATAGGAGGAGCATGGAGTGGTGTTGAAAAACATGAAGAGCCTGAAAAGGTGTGAAAAACATGAAGATCTTCAAAAGGGGTCAAAAATATGAGGAGCATGAAACGATCTGAAAAATAGGAGGAGCATGAAGTGGTGTTCAAAAACATGAAGAGCCTGAAAAGGTGTGAAAAACATGAAGAGCCTCAAAACTTGTCAAAAATATGAGGAGCATGAAACGGTCTGAAAAATAGGAGGAGCATTAAGCGGTGTTGAAAAACATGAAGAGCCTGAAAACGTGTGAAAAATATGAAGAGCTTCAAAAGGTGTGAAAAATATGAAGAGCTTCCAAAGTTGTCAAAAATGAGATGAGCATGAAACGGTCTGAAAAATGGGAGGAGCATGAAGTGGTCGTGAAAATCATGAAGTGCCTGAAAAGGTGTGAAATATATGAAGAGCTTCAAAAGTTGTGAAAAAATGAGGAGGTTCAAAAGGTGTAAAAAATACGAGGAGCATGAAACGATCTGAAAAATAGGAGGAGCATGAAACGGTGTTCAAAAACATGAAGAGCCTGAAAAGGTGTGAAAAATAGGAAGAGCTTCACAAGGTGTCAAATACATGAAGAGCATGAAACGGTCTGAAAAATAGAAGGAGCATGAAGCAGTCGTCAAAAACATGAAGAACCTGAAAAGTTTTGAAAAATATGAAGAGCTTCAAAAGGTGTGAAAAATATGAGGAACATGAAACGGTCTGAAAAATAGGAGGAGCATCAAACGGTCTGAAAAATAGGAGCTGCATGAAACACTGTTGAAAGACATGAAGAGCTTCAAAAGTGTCAAAAATATGAGGAGCATGAAACGGTCTGAAAAATAAGAGGATCATGAAACGGTCTGAAAAATAGGAGCAGCATGAACCGGTGTTGAAAGACATGAAGAGCTTAAAAAGGTGTCAAAAATATGAGGAGAATGAAACGGTTTGAAAAATATGAGTAGCATGAAACGGTCTGAAAAATAGAGGCAGCATGGAATGGTGTGGAAAAACATGAAGAGCTTCAAAAGTTGTGAAAAAATGAGGAGGTTCCAAAGGTGTCAAAAATATGAGGAGCATGAAACGGTCTGAAAAATAGGAGGGGCTTGAAACGGTGTTCCAAAACATGAAGAGCCTGAAAAGATGTGAAAAATATGAACAGCTTCAAAAGCTGTGAAAAATATGAGGAGCATGAAACAGTTTGAAAAATAGGAGAAGCATGAAACAGTGTTGAAAACATGAAGAGCATGACAAGTGTGAAAAATATAAAGAGCATTAAAGGTGTCAAAAATATGAGGAGCATGAAACGATCTGAAAAAAAGGAGGAGCATGAAGCGGTGTTGAAAACATGAAAAGCCTGAAAATGTGTGAAAAATATGAAGAGCTTCCAAAGGTGTGAAAAATATGAATTGCTTCAAAATGTGTCAATAATGAGAGAAGCATGAAACTGTGTGAAAAATAGGAGGAGCATGAAGCGGTGTGCAAAAACATGAAGAGCCTGAAAAGGTGTGAAAAATATGAAGAGCTTCAAAAGGTGTTAAAAATATGAGGAGCATGAAACGGTCTGAAAAATAGGTGGAGCATGAAACGGTGTTGAAAACATGAAGAGCCTGAAAAGGTGTGAAAAATATGAAGAGCTTCAAAAGATGTCAAAAATATGAGGAGCATGAAGCGGTCCGAAAAATTGGATGAGCATGAAGCGGTGTTGAAAACATTAAGAGCCTGAAAAGGTGGGAAATATATAAAGAGCTTGAAAAGGTGTCAAAAATATGAGGAGCATGAAACGGTGTGAAAAATAGGAGAAGCATGAAGTGATGTTGAGAAACCTGAAGAAACTGAAAAGGTGTGAAAAATATGAAGAGCTACAAAAGATGTGAAATATATGAGGAGCATGAAATGATCTGAAAAAAAGGAGGAGCATGAAACGGTGTTGAAAAACATGAAGAGCCTGAAAAGGTGTGAAAATTATGAAGACCTTCAAAATGTGTCAAAAAAAAGGAGGAGCATGAAATGGTGTTCAAAAACATGAAGAGTCTGAAAAGGTGTGAAACATATTAAGATCTTCAAAAGGTGTCAAAAATATGAGGAGCATGAAACGATCTGAAAAATAGGAGGAACATGAAGCACGGTTGAAAAACATGAAGAGCCTGAAAAGGTGTGAAAAATATGAAGAGCTTCAAAAGGTGTCAAAATATGAGGAGCATGAAACAGTCTGAAAAATAGGAGGAGCATGAAGCGGTGTTGAAAAACATGAAGAGCCTGAAAAGGTGTGAAAAATATGAAGAGCATTAAAAGGTGTCAAAAATATGAGGAGCATGAAACGGTCTGAAAAAAAGGAGGAGTATGAAGCGGTGTTGAAAACATGAAAAGCCTGAAAATGTGTGAAAAATATGAAGAGCTTCCAAAGGTGTGAAAAATATGAATAGCTTCGAAATGTATCAATAATGAGAGGAGCATGAAACGGTGTGAAAAATAGGAGGAGCATGAAGCGGTGTGCAAAAAGATGAAGAGCCTGAAAATGTGTGAAATATATGAAGAGCTTCAAAAGGTGTCAAATATATGAGGAGAATGAAACGGTCTGAAAAATAGGAGGAGCATGAAGTGGTGTTGACAAACATGAAGAGCTGAAAAGGTGGGAAAAATATGAAGAGCTTCAAAAGGTGTCTAAAATATGGGGAGCATGAAACGGTCTGAAAAATAGGAGGAGCGTGAAGCGGTGTTGAAAAACATGAAAAGCATGAAAAGGTGTGAAAAATATGAAGAGCTTCAAAAGGTGTCAAGAATATGAGGAGCATGAAACGGTCTGAAAAATAGGAGTCGCAAGAAGCGGTGTTGAAACCATGAAGAGCCTGAAAACGTGTGAAAAACATGAAGAGCTTCAAAAGTTGTGAAAAATATGAAGAGCTTCAAAACGTGCCAAAAATGAGATGAGCATGAAACGGTCTGAAAAATAGGAGGAGCATGAAGCGTTTTTGAAAAACATGAAGAGACTGAAAAGGTGTGAAAAATATGAAAAGCTTCAAAAGATGTCAAAAATATGAGGAGCATGAAACGGTCTGAAAAATAGGAGGAGCATGAAGCGGTGTTCAAAAACATGAAGAGTCTGAAAAGGTGTGAAAATTATGAAGAGATTCAAAAGGTGTCAAAAATATGAGGAGCATGAAACGGTCTGAAAAATAGGAGGAGCATGAAACGGTGTTCAAAAACATGAAGAGCCTGAAAAGGTGTGAAAAATAGGAAGAGCTTCAAAAGATGTGAAATATATGAGGAACATGAAACGGTGTGAAAAATAGGAGGAGCATGAAGCTGTGTTCAAAAGCATGAGAGCCTGAAAAAGTGTGAAATATATGAAGAGCTTCAAAAGGTGTGAAATACATGAGGAGCATGAAACAGTTTGAAAAATAGGAGGAACATGAAGCGGTGTTCAAAAACATGAAGAGCCTAAAAAGTTGTGAAAAATATGAAGAGCTTCAAAATGTGTCAAAAATATGAGGAGCATGAAACGGTCTGAAAAATAGGAGGAGCATGAAGTGTTGTTAAAATGCATGAAGAGCCTGAAAAGGTGTGAAAAATATGAAGAGCTTCAAAATGTGGCAAAAATATGACGAGCATGAAATGGTCTGAAAAATAGGAGGAGCATGAAACGTTGTTCAAAAACATGAAAAGCCTAAAAAGTTGTGAATATTAGTAAGAGCTTCGAAAGGTGTGAAAAATATGAGGAGCATGAAAAGGTCTGAAAAATAGGAGGAGCATGAAGTGGTGTTGAAAACATGAAGAGCCTGAAAAGGTGTGAAATATATGAAGAGCTTCCAAAGGTGTCAAAAATGAGATGAGCATGAAACGGTCTGAAAAATAGGAGGAGCATGAAGAGGTCGTGAAAATCATGAAGTGCCTGAAAAGGTGTGAAATATATGAAGAGCTTCAAAAGTTGTGAAAAAATGAGGAGGTTCAAAAGGTGTAAAAAATATGAGGAGCATGAAACGGTCTGAAAAATAGGAGGAGCATGAAACGGTGTTCAAAAACATGAAGAGCCTGAAAAGGTGTGAAAAATATGAAGAGCTTGAAAAGGTGTGAAATACATGAGGAGCCTGAAGCGGTCTGAAAAATAGGAGGAGCATGAAACGGTGTTGAAAAACATGAAGAGCCTGAAAAAGGTGTGAAAAATAGGAAGAGCATCACAAGGTGTCAAATATATGAGGAGCATGAAACGGTCTGAAAAATAGGAGGAGTATGAAGCAGTCCTCAAAAACATGAAGAACCTGAAAAGTTTTGAAAAATATGAAGAGCTTCAAAAGGTGTGAAAAATATGAGGAACATGAAACGGTCTGAAAAATAGGAGGAGCATGAAACGGTCTGAAAAATAGGAGCAGCATGAAACACTGTGAAAGACATGAAGAGCTTCAAAAGTGTCAAAAATATGAGGAGCATGAAACGGTCTGAAAAATAAGAGGATCATGAAACGGTCTGAAAAATAGGAGCAGCATGAAACGGTGTTAAAAGACATGAAGAGCTTCAAAAGGTGTCAAAAATATGAGGAGAATGAAACGGTTTGAAAAATAGGAGTAGCATGAAACGGTCTGAAAAATAGAGGCAGCATGGAATGGTGTGGAAAAACATGAAGAGCTTCAAAAGTTGTGAAAAAATGAGGAGGTTCAAAAGGTGTCAAAAATATGAGGAGCATGAAAAGGTCTGAAAAATAGGAGGGGCTTGAAACGGTGTTCCAAAACATGAAGAGCCTGAAAAGATGTGAAAAATATGAACAGCTTCAAAAGCTGTGAAAAAAATGAGGAGCATGAAACAGTTCGAAAAATAGGAGAAGCATGAAACAGTGTTGAAAACATGAAGAGCATGACAAGTGTGAAAAATATAAAGAGCATTAAAAAGTGTCAAAAATATGAGGAGCATGAAACGGTCTGAAAAAAAGGAGGAGCATGAAGCGGTGTTGAAAACATGAAAAGCCTGAAAATGTGTGAAAAATATGAAGAGCTTCCAAAGGTGTGAAAAATATGAATTGCTTCAAAATGTGTCAATAATGAGAGAAGCATGAAACTGTGTGAAAAATAGGAGGAGCATGAAGCGGTGTGCAAAAACATGAAGAGCCTGAAAAGGTGTGAAAAATATGAAGAGCTTCAAAAGGTGTTAAAAATATGAGGAGCATGAAACGGTCTGAAAAATAGGTGGAGCATGAAACGGTGTTGAAACCATGAAGAGCCTGAAAAGGTGTGAAAATATGAAGAGCTTCAAAAGATGTCAAAAATATGAGGAGCATGAAACGGTCCGAAAAATAGGATGAGCATGAAGCGGTGTTGAAAACATTAAGAGCCTGAAAAGGTGGGAAATATATAAAGAGCTTGAAAAGGTGTCAAAAATATGAGGAGCATGAAACGGTGTGAAAAATAGGAGAAGCATGAAGTGATGTTGAGAAACCTGAAGAGACTGAAAAGGTGTGAAAAATATGAAGAGCTACAAAAGATGTGAAATATATGAGGAGCATGAAATGATCTGAAAAAAAGGAGGAGCATGAAACGGTGTTGAAAAACATGAAGAGCCTGAAAAGGTGTGAAAATTATGAAGACCTTCAAAATGTGTCAAAAAAAAGGAGGAGCATGAAATGGTGTTCAAAAACATGAAGAGTCTGAAAAGGTGTGAAAAATATTAAGATCTTCAAAAGGTGTCAAAAATATGAGGAGCATGAAACGATCTGAAAAATAGGAGGAACATGAAGCACGGTTGAAAAACATGAAGAGCCTGAAAAGGTGTGAAAAATATGAAGAGCTTTAAAAGGTGTCAAAAATATGAGGAGCATGAAACATCTGAAAAAAAGGAGGAGTATGAAGCGGTGTTGAAAACATGAAAAGCCTGAAAATGTGTGAAAAATATGAAGAGCTTCCAAAGGTGTGAAAAATATGAATAGCTTCGAAATGTGTCAATAATGAGAGGAGCATGAAACGGTGTGAAAAATAGGAGGAGCATGAAGCGGTGTGCAAAAAGATGAAGAGCCTGAAAATGTGTGAAATATATGAAGAGCTTCAAAAGGTGTCAAATATATGAGGAGAATGAAACGGTCTGAAAAATTGGAGGAGCATGAAGTGGTGTTGAGAAACATGAAGAGCTGAAAAGGTGGGAAAAATATGAAGAGCTTCAAAAGGTGTCTAAAATATGGGGAGCATGAAACGGTCTGAAAAATAGGAGGAGCATGAAGCGGTGTTGAAAAACATGAAAAGCCTGAAAAGGTGTGAAAAATATGAAGAGTTTCAAAAGGTGTCAAGAATATGAGGAGCATGAAACGGTCTGAAAAATAGGAGTCGCAAGAAGCGGTGTTGAAACCATGAAGAGCCTGAAAACGTGTGAAAAATATGAAGAGCTTCAAAAGTTGTGAAAAATATGAAGAGCTTCAAAACGTGTCAAAAATGAGATGAGCATGAAACGGCCTGAAAAATAGGAGGAGCAAGAAGCGTTTTTGAAAAACATGAAGAGACTGAAAAGGTGTGAAAAATATGAAAAGCTTCAAAAGATGTCAAAAATATGAGGAGCATGAAACGGTCTGAAAAATAGGAGGAGCATGAAGCGGGGTTCAAAAACATGAAGAGCCTGAAAAGGTGAGAAAAATATGAAGAGCTTCAAAAGGTGTCTAAAATATGAGGAGCATGAAACGGTCTGAAAAACAGGAGGAGCATTAAGCGGTGTTCAAAAACATGAAAAGCCTGAAAACGTGTGAAAAATATGAGGAGCTTCAAAAGGTGTGAAAAATATGAGGAGCATGAAATGGTCTGCAAACCTGAAGGAGCTTGAAGTGGTGTTGAAAAACATGAAGAGCCTGAAAAGGTGTGAAAAATCTGAAAAGCTTCAAAAGGTGTCAAAAATGTGATGAGCATGAAACGGTCTGAAAAATAGGAGAAGCATGTAGTGGTGTTCAAAAAATGAAGAGCCTGAAAAGGAGTGATATATATGAAGAGTTTCAAAAGGTGTCAAAAATATGAGGAGCATGAAACGGTCTGAAAAATACGAGCAGCATGATGTGGTCTTGAAAAACATGAAGAACCTGAACGGTGTGAAAAATATGAAAAGCTTCACAAGGTGTCAAAAATAGGAGGAGCATGATACGGTTTGAAAAAAAAGAAGAGCTTGAAATGGTGTGAAAAATATGAAGAGCTTCAAAAGGTGTCAAAAATATGAAGACCTTCAAAAGGTGTGAAAAATATAGGAGAATGAAACGGTCTGAATAATAGGAGGAGCATGAAACGGTGTTCAAAACATGAAAAGCTGAAAAGGTGTGAAAAATATGAAAAGCTTCAAAAGGTGTCAAAAATATTAGGAGCATGAAACTCTCTGAAAAATAGGAGGAGCATGAAGCTGTGTTCAAAAATATGAAGAGCCTGAAAAGGTGTGAAATATATGAAGAGCTTCAAAATGTGTTAAAAATATGAGGATCGTGAAACGGTCTGAAATATTGGAGGAGCATGAAACGATGTTCAAAAACATGAAGAACCTGAAAAGGTATGAAAAATATGAAGAGCTTCAAAAGGTGTGAAAAATATGAAGAGCTTCAAAAGGTGTCAAAAATTAGATGAGCAAGAAAAGGTCTGAAAAATAGGAGGAGAATGAAGTGGTGTTGAAAAAATGAAGAGCCTAAAAAGGTGTGAAATATATGAAGAGCTTCAAAAGGTGTGAAAAATATGAAGAGCTTCAAAAGGTGTCAAAAATATGAGGAGCATGAAACGGTCTGAAATATAGGAGGAGCATGAAAGGTTTTCAAAAACATGAAGTGCCTGAAAAGGTGTGAAAAATATGAAGAACTTCAAAAGGTGTGAAATATATGTGGAGCATCAAACGGTCTGAAATATAGGAGGATCATGAAGCGGTGTTCAAAACATGAAGAGACTGAAAAGGTGTGAAAAATATGAAGAGCTTCAAAAGGTGTGAAAAATATGAGGAGCATGAAATGGTCTATAAAATAGGAGGAGCATGAAGTGGTGTTGAAAAAAATGAAGACACTGAAAAGGTTTGAAATATATGAAGAGCTTCAAAAGGTGTCAAAAATATGAGGAGCATGAAACGGTCTGAAAAATAGGAGCAGCATGAAATGATATTCAAAAACATGAAGAGCCAGAAAATGTGTGAAAAATATGAAGAGCTTCAAAAGGTGTGAAATACATGAGGAGGTTCAAACGGTCTGAAAATAGAAGGAGCATGAAGCGGCGTTGAAAAATATGAAGAGCCTGAAAACGTGTGAAAAATATGAAGAGCTTGAAACTGTGTGAAAAATATGAAGAGCTTTCAAAGGTTTCAAAAATGAGATGCGCAGGAAACGGTCTGAAAAATAGGAGGAGCATGAAGCGGTGTTCAAAAACATGAAGAGCCTGAAAAGGTGTAAAAAATATGAAGAGCTTCAAAAGGTTTCAAAAATATGAGGAGCATGAAACGGTCTGAAAAGTAGGAGGAGCAAGAAGCGGTCGTCAAAAACATGAAGAGCCTGAAAAGGTGTGAAAATTATGAAGAGCTTCCAAAGGTGTCAAAAATATGAGGAGGATGGAAGGGTCTGAAAAACATGAGGAGCAAGAAACTGTTTTCAAAAACATGAAGAGCCTCAACAGGTGTGAAAAATATGAAGAGATTCAAACTGTGTCAAATATATGAGAAACATGAAATGGTATGAAAAATAGGAGGAGCATGAACTGGTGTTGAAAACCATGAAGAGCCTGAAAATGGTGTGAAACATATGAGGAGCATGAAACGGTTTGAAAAATAGGCAGAGCATGAAGCAGTGTTGAAAAACATGAAAAGCCTGAAAAGGTGTGAAAAATATGAAGAGCTTCAAAAGGTCTCAAAAATATGAGGAGCATGAAACGGTCTGAAAAATAGGAGGAGCATGAAGCGATGTTGAAAAACATGAAGAGCCTGAAAAGCTGTGAAAATTATGAAGAGCTTCAAAAGGTGTCAAAAATATGAGGAGCATGAAACGGTCTGAAAAATAGGAGGATCATGAAGCGGTGTTCAAAATCATGAAGAGCCTGAAAATGTGTGAAAAATATTCAGAGTTTCAAAAGGTGTCAAAAATATGAGGAGCATAAAACTCTCTGAAAAATAGAAGCAGCCTGAAGGGGAGTTCAAATACATGAAGAGCCTGAAATGCTGTGAAAAATATGAAGAGCTTCAAAAGGTGTCAAAAATATGAGGAGCATGAAAAGGTCTGAAAAATAGGAAGAGCATGAAACGGTGTTCAAAAACATGAAGAGCCTGAAAAGGTGTGAAAAATATGAAGAGCTTCAAAATGTGTGAAAACTATGAGGTGCATGAAAAGTCTGAAAAATAGGAGGAGCATGAAGCGGTGTTGAAAAACATGAACAGCCTGAAAAGCTGTGAAAAATATGAAGAGCTTCAAAAGGTGTCAAAAATATGAGAAGCATGAAACGGTCTGAAAAATAGGAGGAGCATGAAGCGGTGTTGAAAAACATGAAGAGCTTGAAAAGCTGTGAAAAATATGAAGAGCTTCAAAAGGTGTCAAAAATATGAGGAGCATGAAACGGGATGAAAAATAGGAGGAGTGAAGCGGTGTTGAAAAACATGAAGAGCTTGAAAAGCTGTGAAAAACATGAAGAGCTTCAAAAGGTGTCAAAAATATGAGAAGCATGAAACGGTCTGAAAAATAGGAGGTGCATGAAGCGGTGTTGAAAAACATGAGGAGCCAGAGAACTTGTGAAAAATATGAAGAGCTTCAAAAGGTGTCAAAAATGAGATGAGCGTGAAACGGTCTGAAAAATAGGAGGAGCATGAAGCTGTGTTGAAAAACATGAAGAGTCTGAAAAGGTGTGAAAGATATGAAGAGTTATTAAAGATGTCAAAAATATGAGGAGCATGAAACGGTCTGAAAAATAGGAGGAGCATGAAGCGGTGTTCAAAAACATGAAAAGCCTGAAAAGGTGTGAAAAATATGAAGAGCTTCAAAAGGTGTCAAAAATATGAGGAGCATGAAACGGTCTGAAACATGGGAGGAGCAAGAAGTAGTGTTGAAAAAAATGAGGAGCCTGAAAAGGTGTGAAAAATATGACGAGCTTCAAAAGGTGTGAAAAACATGAGGAGCATGAAACGGGCTGAAAAATAGGAGAAGCATGAAGTGGTGTTGAAAAATATGAAGAGCCTGAAAAAGTGTGAAAAATATGAAGAGCTTCAGAAGGTGTGAAAAATATGAAGAGCTTCAACAGGTGTCAGAAATTAGATGAGCATGAAAAGGTCTGAAAAATTGGAGGAGCAAGAAGTAGTGTTGAAAAAAATGAAGAGCCTGAAAAGGTGTGAAAAATATGAAAAGCTTCAAAAGGTGTCAAAAATATGAGGAGCATGAAACGGTGTGAAAAATAGCAGGAGCATGAAGCGGTGTTGAAAAACATGAAGAGCTTGAAAAGGTGTGAAAAATATGAAGAGCTTCAAAAGGTGTCAAAAATATGAGAAGCATGAAACGGTCTGAAAAATAGGAGGAGCATGAAGCGGTGTTCAAAAACATGAGGAGACAGAGAACTTGTGAAAAATATGAAGAGCTTCAAAAGGTGTCAAAAATGAGATGAGCATGAAACGGTCTGAAAAATAGGAAGAGCATGAAGCTGTGTTGAAAAACATGAAGAGTCTGAAAAGGTGTGAAAGATACGAAGAGTTTCAAAAGGTGTCAAAAATAAGAGAAGCATGAAACGGTCTGAAAAATAGGAGGAGCATGAAGCGGTGTTCAAAAACATGAAGAGCTTGAAAAGGTGTGAAAAATATGAAAAGCTTCAAAAGGTGTCAAATATATGAGGAGCCTGAAACGGTCTGAAACATGGGAGGAGCAAGAAGTAGTGTTGAAAAAAATGAAGAGCCTGAAAAGGTGTGAAATATATGAAGAGCTTCTAACAGTGTCAAAAATATGAGGAGAATGAAAGCGTCTGAAAAGTAGGAGGAGCAGGAAGCTGTGTTGAAAAACATGAAGAGCCTGAAAAGGTGTGAAAAATATGAAGAGCTTCTAAAGGTGTGAAAAATATGAGGAGCATGAATCGGTCTGAAAAATAGGAGGAGCATGAAGCGGTGTTGAAAAACATGAAGAGCCTGAAGGTGTGAAAAATATGAAGAGCTTCAAAAGGTGTCAAAAATATGAGGAGCATGAAACGGTCTGAAAAATAGGTGGAGCATGAAGCGGTGTTGAAAAATATGAAGAGCCTGGAAAGGTGTGCAAAATATGAAGAGCTTTAAAAGGTGTGAAAAATATGAAGAGCTTCAAACGGTGTGAAAAATATGAGGAGCATGAAACGGTCTGAAAAATAGGAGGAGCATGAAGCGCTGTTGAAAAACATGAAGAGCCTGAAAAGGTGTGAAAATTATGAAGAGCATCAAAAGGTGTGAAAAATATGAAGAGCTTCAAAAGGTGTCAATATGAGATGAGCATGAAACGGTGTGAAAAATAGGAGGAGCATGAAGTGCTGTTGAAAAAAATGAAAAGCCGGAAAGGTGTGAAAAATATTCAGAGCTTCAAAATGTGTCAAATATATGAGGAGCATGAAACGGTCTGAAAAATAGGAGGAGCATGAAATGGTGATTAAAAACATGAAGAGCCTGAAAAGGTGTGAAAAATATGAAGAGCTTCAAAAGGTGTGAAATACATGAGGAGCATGAAACGGTCTGAAAAATAGGAGGAGCATGAAGCGGTGTTCAAAAATATGAAGAGCCTAAAAAGTTGTGAGAAATATGAAGAGCTTCAAAAGGTGTCAAAAATGAGATGAGCATGAAACGGTCTGAAAATAGGAGGAGCATGAAGCGGTGTTCAAAAACATGAAGAGCCTGAAAAGATGTGAAAAATATGAAAAGCTTCAAAAGGTGTCAAAAATATGAGGAGCATGAAACTGTCTGAAACATGGGAGGAGCGAGAAGTAGTGTTGAAAAAAATGAAGAGCCTGAAAAGTTGTGAAAAATATGACGAGCTTCAAAAGGTGTGAAAAACATGAGGAGCATGAAACGGGCTGAAAAATAGGAGAAGCATGAAGTGGTGTTGAAAAACATGAAGAGCCTGAAAAAGTGTGAAAAATATGAAGAGCTTCAGAAGGTGTGAAAAATATGAAGAGCTTCAACAGGTGTCAGAAATTAGATGAGCATGAAACGGTCTGAAAAATTGGAGGAGCAAGAAGTAGTGTTGAAAAAAATGAAGAGCCTGAAAAGGTGTGAAAAATATGAAAAGCTTCAAAAGGTGTCAAAAATATGAGGAGCAAGAAACGGTCTGAAAAATAGCAGGAGCATGAAGCGGTGTTGAAAAACATGAAGAGCTTGAAAAGGTGTGAAAAATATGAAGAGCTTCAAAAGGTGTCAAAAATATGAGAAGCATGAAACGGTCTGAAAAATAGGAGGAGCATGAAGCGGTGTTGAAAAACATGAGGAGACAGAGAACTTGTGAAAAATATGAAGAGCTTCAAAAGGTGTCAAAAATGAGATGAGCATGAAACGGTCTGAAAAATAGGAAGAGCATGAAGCTGTGTTGAAAAACATGAAGAGTCTGAAAAGGTGTGAAAGATATGAAGAGTTTCTAAAGATGTCAAAAATATGAGGAGCATGAAACGGTCTGAAAAATAGGAGGAGCATGAAGTGGTGTTGAAAAACATGAAGAGCATGAAAGGGTGTGAAAATTATGAAGAGTTTCAAAAGGTGTCAAAAATAAGAGGAGCATGAAACGGTCTGAAAAATAGGAGGAGCATGAAGTGGTGTTCAAAAACATGAAGAGCCTGAAAAGGTGTGAAAAATATGAAGAGCTTCAAAAGGTGTCAAAAATATGAGGAGCATGAAACGGTCTGAAACATGGGAGGAGCAAGAAGTAGTGTTGAAAAAAATGAAGAGCCTGAAAAGGTGTGAAAAATATGACGAGCTTCAAAAGGTGTGAAAAACATGAGGAGCGTGAAACGGGCTGAAAAATAGGAGAAGCATGAAGTGGTGTTGAAAAACATGAAGAGCCTGAAAAAGTGTGAAAAATATGAAGAGCTTCAGAAGGTGTGAAAAATATGAAGAGCTTCAACAGGTGTCAAAAATTAGGTGAGCATGAAACGGTCTGAAAAATTGGAGGAGCAAAAAGTAGTGTTGAAAAAAATGAAGAGCCTGAAAAGGTGTGAAAAATATGAAAAGCTTCAAAACGTGTCAAAAATATGAGGAGCATGAAACGGTCTGAAAAATAGGTGGAGCATGAAGCGGCGTTGAAAAACATGAAGAGCCTAAAAAGTTGTGAAAAATATGAAAAGCTTCAAAAGGGGTCAAAAATGAGATGAGCATGAAACGGTCTGAAAATAGGAGGAGCATGAAGCGGTGTTGAAAAACATGAAGAGCCTAAAAAGTTGTGAAAAATATGAAAAGCTTCAAAAGGGGTCAAAAATGAGATGAGTATGAAACGGTCTGAAAAATAGGAGGATCATGTAACGGTGTTGAAAAACATGAAGACCCTGAAAAGGTGTGAAATATATGAAGAGCTTCTAACAGTGTCAAAAATATGAGGAGAATGAAAGCGTCTGAAAAGTAGGAGGAGCATGAAGCTGTGTTGAAAAACATGAAGAGCCTGAAAAGGTGTGAAAAATATGAAGAGCTTCTAAAGGTGTGAAAAATATGAGGAGCATGAATCGGTCTGAAAAATAGGAGGAGCATGAAGCGGTGTTGAAAAACATGAAGAGCCTGAAGGTGTGAAAAATATGAAGAGTTTCAAAAGGTGTCAAAAATATGAGGAGCATGAAACGGTCTGAAAAATAGGTGGAGCATGAAGCGGTGTTGAAAAATATGAAGAGCCTGGAAAGGTGTGCAAAATATGAAGAGCTTCAAAAGGTGTGAAATATATGAAGAGCTTCAAAAGGTGTCAAAATGAGATGAGCATGAAACGGTGTGAAAAATAGGAGGAGCATGAAGTGCTGTTGAAAAAAATGAAAAGCCGGAAAGGTGTGAAAAATATTCAGAGCTTCAAAATGTGTCAAATATATGAGGAGCATGAAACGGTCTGAAAAATAGGAGGAGCATGAAACGGTGATTAAAAACATGAAGAGCCTGAAAAGGTGTGAAAAATATGAAGAGCTTCAAAAGGTGTGAAATACATGAGGAGCATGAAACGGTCTGAAAAATAGGAGGAGCATGAAGCGGTGTTCAAAAATATGAAGAGCCTAAAAAGTTGTGAGAAATATGAAGAGCTTCAAAAGGTGTCAAAAATGAGATGAGCATGAAACGGTCTGAAAATAGGAGGAGCATGAAGAGGTGTTGAAAAACATGAAGAGGCTAAAAAGTTGTGAAAAATATGAAAAGCTTCAAAAGGGGTCAAAAATGAGATGAGTATGAAACGGTCTGAAAAATAGGAGGATCATGTAACGGTGTTGAAAAACATGAAGAGCCTGAAAGGTGTGAAATATATGAAGAGCTTCAAAAAGTGTCAAAAATATGAGGATCAAGAAACGTTCTGAAAAATAGGAGGAGCATGAACCAGTGTTCAAAAACATGAAGAGCCTGAAAAGGTGTGATAAATATGAAGAGCTTCAAAGGTGTGAAATGCATGAGGAGCATGAAACTCTCTGAAAAATAAGAGGAGCATGAAGCGGGGTTCAAAAATTTGAAGAGCCTGAAAATTTGTTAAAAACATGAAAAGCTTCAAAAGGTTTCAAAAATGAGATGAGCATGAAAAGGTCTTAAAAATAGGAGGATCATAAAACGGTGTTGAAAAACATGATAAGCCTGAAAAGGTGTGAAAAATATGAAGAGCTTCAAAAGGTGTCAAAAATGAGATGAGCATGAAACGGTCTGAAAAATAAGAGGAGCATGAAGCGGTGTTCAAAAACATGAAGAGCCTGAAAAGGTGTGAAAAATATGAAGAGCTTCAAAAGGTGTCAAAAATGAGATGAGCATGAAACGGTCTGAAAAATAAGAGGAGCATGAAGCGGTGTTCAAAAACATGAAGAGCCTGAAAAGGTGTGAAAAATATGAAGAGCTTCAAAAGGTGTCAAAAATATGAGGAGCATGAAACGGTCTGAAAAATAGGAGGAGGATGAAGCGGTGTTCAAAAACATGAAGAGCCTGAAAAGTTGTGAAAAATATGAAGAGCTTCAAAGGTGTGAAATGCATGAGGAGCATGAAACTCTCTGAAAAATAAGAGGAGCATGAAGCGGGGTTCAAAAATTTGAAGAGCCTGAAAATTTGTTAAAAACATGAAAAGCTTCAAAAGGTTTCAAAAATGAGATGAGCATGAAAAGGTCTTAAAAATAGGAGGATCATAAAACGGTGTTGAAAAACATGATAAGCCTGAAAAGGTGTGAAAAATATGAAGAGCTTCAAAAGGTGTCAAAAATGAGATGAGCATGAAACGGTCTGAAAAATAAGAGGAGCATGAAGCGGTGTTCAAAAACATGAAGAGCCTGAAAAGGTGTGAAAAATATGAAGAGCTTCAAAAGGTGTCAAAAATGAGATGAGCATGAAACGGTCTGAAAAATAAGAGGAGCATGAAGCGGTGTTCAAAAACATGAAGAGCCTGAAAAGGTGTGAAAAATATGAAGAGCTTCAAAAGGTGTCAAAAATATGAGGAGCATGAAACGGTCTGAAAAATAGGAGGAGGATGAAGCGGTGTTCAAAAACATGAAGAGCCTGAAAAGTTGTGAAAAATATGAAGAGCTTCAAAAGGTGTCAAAAATATGAGAAGCATGAAACGGTCTGAAAAATAGGCGGAGCATGAAGCGGTGTTGAAAAACATGAAGAGCCTGAAAAGGTGTGAAAAATATGAAGAGCTTCAAAAGGTGTGAAATACATGAGGAGCATGAAACGGGCTGAAAAATAGGAGAAGCATGAAGTGGTGTGGAAAAAGATGAAGAGCCTGAAAAGGTGTGAAAAATATGAAGACCTTCAATTTGTGTGAGATACATGAGGAGCATGAAACTCTCTGAAAAATAGGAGGAGCATGAAGCTGTGTTCAAAAACATGAAGAGCCTGAAAAGTTGTGAAAAATATGAAAAGCTTCAAAAGGTGTTAAAAATGAGATGAGAATGAAACGTTCTGAAAAATAGGAGGATCAAGAAACGGTGTTGAAAAACATGAAGAGCCTGAAAACGTGTGAAAAATATGAAGAGCTACAAAAGGTGTCAAAAATGAGATGAGCATGAAACGGTCTGAAAAATAGAAGGAGCGTGAAGTGGTGTTCAAAAATATGAAGAGCCTGAAAAGGTGTGAAAAATATGAAGAGCTTCAAAAGGTGTGAAAAATATGAGGAGGATGAAACGGTCTGAAATATAGAAGTGGCATGAAATGGTGTTCAAAAACATGAAGAGCTGAAAAGGTGTGAAAAATATGAAGAGCTTCAAAAGGTGTGAAATACATGAGGAGCATGAAACGGTCTGAAAATTAGGAGAAGCATGAAGTGATGTTGACAAACATGAAGAGGTTGAAAAGGTGTGAAAAATATGAAGAGCTTCAAAAGGTGTCAAAAATTAGATGAGTATGAAACTGTCTGAAAATTTGGAGGAGCAACAAATAGTGTTGAAAAAAATGAAGAGCCTGAAAAGGTGTGAAAAATATGAAAAGCTTCAAAAGGTGTCAAAAATATGAGGAACGTGAAACACTCTGAAAAATAGCAGGAGCATGAAGCGGTGTTGAAAAACATGAAGAGCTTGAAAAGGTGTGAAAAATATGAAGAGCTTCAAAAGGTGTCAAAAATATGAGAAGCATGAAACGGTCTGAAAAATTGGAGGAGCAAGAAGCGGTGTTGAAAAACATGAGGAGCCAGAGAACTTGTGAAAAATATGAAGAGCTTCAAAAGGTGTCAAAAATGAGATGAGCATGAAACGGTCTGAAAAATAGGAGGAGCATGAAGCTGTGTTGAAAAACATGAAGAGTCTGAAAAGGTGTGAAAGATATGAAGAGTTTCTAAAGATGTCAAAAATATGAGGAGCAAGAAACGGTCTGAAAAATAGGAGGAGCATGAAGCGGTGTTGAAAAAAATGAAGAGCCTGAAAAGGTGTGAAAAATATGAAAAGCTTCAAAAGGTGTCAAAAATATGAGGAGCATGAAACAGTCTGATAAATAGGTGGAGCATTAAGCAGTGTTGAAAAATATGAAGAGCCTGGAAAGGTGTGCAAAATATGAAGAGCTTCAAAAGGTGTGAAATATATGAAGAGCTTCAAAAGGTGTCAAAATGAAATGAGCATGAAACGGTCTGAAAAATAGGAGGAGCATGAAGCGGTGTTGAAAATCATAAAGAGCCTGATAAGTTGTGAAAAATATGAAGAGCTTCAAAAGCTGTGAAATACATGAGGAGCATGAAACAGGCCGAAAAATAGGAGACGCATGAAGTGGTGAGGAAAAACATGAAGAGGCTAAACAGTTGTGAGAAATATGAAGAGCTTCAAAAGATGTGAAATACATGAGGAGCATGAAACTCTCTGAAAAATAGGAGAAGCATGAAGCGGTGCTCAAAAATATGAAGAGCCTAAAAAGTTGTGAGAAATATGAAGAGCTTCAAAAGGTGTCAAAAATGAGACGACCATGAAACGGTCTGAAAATAGGAGGAGCATGAAACGGTGTTGAAAAACATGAAGAGCCTAAAAAGTTGTGAAAAATATGAAAAGCTTCAAAAGGGGTCAAAAATGAGATGAGCATGAAACGGTCTGAAAAATAGGAGGATCATGTAACGGTGTTGAAAAACATGAAGAGCCTGAAAAGGTGTGAAATATATGAAGAGCTTCTAACAGTGTCAAAAATATGAGGAGAATGAAAGCGTCTGAAAAATAGGAGGAGCATGAAGCTGTGCTGAAAAACATGAAGAGCCTGAAAAGGTGTGAAAAATATGAAGAGCTTCTAAAGGTGTGAAAAATATGAGGAGCATGAATCGGCCTGAAAAATAGGAGGAGCATGAAGTGGTTTTGAAAAACATGAAGAGCCTGAAGGTGTGAAAAATACGAAGAGCTTCAAAAGGTGTGAAATACATGAGGAGCATGAAACGGTGTTCAAAAACATGCAGAGCCCGAAAAGGTGTGAAAAATATGAAGAGCTTCAAAAAGTGTCAAAAATTAGATTAGAATGAAAGGGTCTGATAAATAGGAGGAGCCTGAAGTGGTGTTGAAAAACATGAAGAGCCTGAAAAAGCGTGAAAAATATGAAGAGCTTCAAAAATATGAAAATTATGAAGAGCTTCAAAAGGTGTAAAAAATATGAAGAGCTTCAAAAGGTGTCAAAAATGAGGTGAGCATGAAACTGTCTGAAAAATAGGAGGAGCATGAAGCGTTGTTGAAAAACATGAAGAGCCTGAAAAGCTGTGAGAAATATGAAGAGCTTCAAAAGGTGCCAAAAATATGAGGAGCATGAAACGGTCTGAAAAATAGGAGGAGCATGAAGCGGTGTTCAAAAACAGAAGAGCCTGAAAAGGTGTGAAAAATATGAAGAGCTTCAAAAGGTGTCAAAAATATGAGGAGCATGAAACGGTCTGAAAAATAGAAGGAGCATGAAGCTGTGTTCAAAAACATGAAGAGCCTGAAAAGGTTTGAAAAATATGAAGACCTTCAAAAGGTGTCAAAAATATGAGGAGCTTGAAACGATCTGAACAATAGGACCATTATGAAACGGTGTTACAAAACATGAAGAGCCTGAAAAGGTGTGAAAAATATGAAAAGCCTCAAAACGTGTCAAAAATATGAGGAGCATGAAACGATCTGAAAAATAGCAGGAGCATGAAGCGGTGTTTAAAAACATGAAGAGTCTGAAACCGTGTGAAAATATGAAGAGCTTCAAAAATATGAAAAATATGAAGAGCCTGAAAAGGTGTGAAAAATATGAAGAGCTTCAAAAGGTGTCAAAATTATGAGGAGCATGAAGCGGTCTGAAAAATAGGAGGAACATGAAACGGTGTTCAAAAACATGAAGAGCCTGAAAAGTTGTGAAAAATATGAAGAGCTTCAAAAGGTGTAAAATACATGAGGAGCATGAAACGGGCTGACAAATAGGAGAAGCATGAAGTGGTGTGGAAAAACATGAAGAACCTGAAAAGGTGTGAAAAATATGAAAAGCTTCAAAAGGTGTCAAAATTATGAGGAGCATGAAACGGTCTGAAAAATAGGAGGAGCATGAAGTGGTGTTGAAAAACATGAAGAACCTGAAAAAGTGTGAAAAATATGAAGAGTTTCAAAAGGTGTCAAAAATATGAGGAGCATGAAACGGTCTGAAAAAAGGAGGAGCATGAAACGGTCTGAAATAGAGGAGGAGAATGAAGTGATGTTCAAAAACATGAAGAACCTGAAAAGGTGTGAAAAATATGAAGAGCTTCAAAAATATGAAAAATATGAAGAACTTCAAACGCTGTGACAAATATGAAGAGTTTCAAAGGGTGCCAAAAATGTGATGAGCATGAAACGGTCTGAAAAATAGGAGGAGCATGAAGCGCTGTTGAAATAATGAAGAGCCTGAAAACGTGTGAAAAATATGAAGAACTTCAAAAGGTGTGAAAAATATGAGGTGCATGAAACGGTCTGAAAAATAGGAGGAGCATGAAGCGGTGTTGAAAACATGAAGAGCCTGAAAAGGTGTGAAAAATATGAAGAGCTTCAAAAGATGTGAAAAACATGAAGAGCTTCAAAAGGTGTCAAAATGAGATGAGCATGAACCCGTCTGAAAAATAGGAGGACCATGAAGCGGTGTTGAAAGACATGAAGAGCCTGAAAATGTGTGAGAAATATGAAGAGCTTCAAAAGGTGTCAAAAATATGAGGAGCATGAAACGGTCTGCAAAAAAGTAGGAGCATGAAGTGATGTTGAAAACTTGAAGAGCATGAAAAGGTGTGAAAAATATGAAGAGGTTCAAAGGTGTGAAATACATGAGGATCATGAAACGGTTTGAAAAATTGGAGGAGCTTGAAACAGAGTTGGAAACATGAAGAGCCTGAAAAGGTTTGAAAAATATGAAGAGCTTCAAATGGTATCAAAAATATGAGGAGCATGAAACGGTCTGAAAAATAGGAGGAGCATGAGAAGGTGTTTAAAAACATGAAGAGCCTGAAAACGTGTGAAAAATATGAAGAGCTTCAAAAGGTGTGAAAAATATGAAGAGCTTCAAAAGGTGGCAAAAATGAGTTGAACGTGAAACGGTCTGAAAAATAGGCGGAGCATGAAGTGGTGTTGAAAAAAAAGAAGAGACTGAAAAGGTGTGAAATATATGAAGAGCTTCAAAAATGTGAAAAATATGAAGAGGTTCAAAAGGTCTGAAATTCATGAGGTGTATGAAACGGTCTGAAAAATAGGAGCATGAAGTGATGTTGAAAAAGATGAAGAGCCTGAACAGGTGGGAAAAATACGAAGAGCTTCAAAATTTGTCAAAAATATGAGGAGCATGAAACGGTCTGAAATATATATTAGGAGCATGAACCGGTCTTCAAAAACATGAAGGCCTGAAAAGGTGTGAAAAATATGAGGAGCTTCGAAAGATGTGAAAAATATGAAGAGCTTCAAAAGGTGTCAAAAATGAGATGAGCATGAAACGGTTTGAAAAATAGGAGGAGCATGAATTTGTGTTGAAAAACATGAAGAGGCTGAAAAGGTGTGATATATATGAGGAGCTTGAAAAGGTGTCAAAAATATGAGGACCATGAAACGATCTGAAAAATAGGAGGTGCATGAAGTGGTGTTGAAAAACATGAACAGCCTGAATAGGTGTGAAAAATATGAAGAGCTTGAAAAGGTGTCAAAAATATGAGGAGCATGATAAGGTCTGAAAAATAGGAGCAGCATGAAACGGTGTTCAAAAACATGAAGACATTGAAATGGTGTGAAAAATATGAAGAGGTTCAAAAGGTGTGAAATTAATGAGGATCATGAAACGGCCTGAAAAATATGAGGAGCATGAAGCGGTGTTGAAAAGATGAGGAGCCTGAAAACGTGTGAAAAATATGAAGAGCTTCAAAAGGTGTGAAAAATATGAGGAGCATGAAACGGTCTCAAAAATAGGAGGAGCATGAAACGGTGTTCAAAAACATGAAGAGCCTGAAAAGGTGTGAAAATATGAAGAGCTTCAAAAGGTGTGAAAAATACGAGAAGCATGAAACGGTCTGAAAAAGATGAGGAGCATGAAGCCGTGTTGAAACACAGGAAGAGCCTGAAAAGGTGTGGAAAATATGAAGAGCTTCAAAAGGTGTCAAAAAATGAGGAACATGAAACGGTCTGAAAAATAAGAGGAGCATGAAGTGGTGTTGAAAAACATGAAGAGCCTGAAAATATGTGAAAATTCTGAAGAGCTTCAAGGTGTGAAATACATGAGGAGCACGAAACAGTCTGAAATATAGGAGGAACATGAAGTGGTGTTGAAAAACATGAAGAGCCTGAAGAGGTGTGAAAAATATGAAGAGGTTCAAAGGTGTGAAATACATGAGGATAATGAAACGGTTTGAAAAATTGGAGGAGCATGAAGCAGAGTTCGAAAACATGAAGAGCCTGAAAATGTTTGAAAAATATGAAGAGCCCAAAAGGTGTCAAAAATATGAGGAGCATGAAATGATCTGAAAAATAGGAGGAGCATGAAGCGGTGTACAAAAACATGAAGAGCCTGAAAAGGTGTGAAAAATATGAAGAGCTTCAAAATGTGTTAAAAATATGAGGAGCGTGAAACGGTCTGAAAAATTGGAGGAGCATGAAACGGTGTTCAAAAACATGAAGAACCTGAAAAGGTGTGAAAAATAGGAAGAGCTTCAAAAGGTGTGAAAAATATGAAGAGCTTCAAAAGGTGTGAAAAATATGAAGAGCTTCAAAAGGTGTCAAAAATTAGATGAGCAAGAAAAGGTCTGAAAAACAGTAGGAGCATGAAGTGGTGTTGAAAAAATGAAGAGCCTGAAAAGGTGTGAAATATATGAAGAGCTTCAAAAGGTGTGAAAAATATGAAGAGCTTCAAAAGGTGTCAAAAATATGAGGAGCATGAAACGGTCTGAAAAATAGGAGGAGCATGAAAGGTGTTCAAAAACATGAAGTGCCTGAAAAGGTGTGAAAAATATGAAGGGCTTCAAAAACGTGAAAATAAGAAGAGCTTCAAAAGGTGTCAAAAATACGAGGAGCATGAAACGGTCTGAAAAATAGGAGGAGCATGAAGCGGTGGTGAAAAACATGAAGAGTCTGAAAACGTGTGAAAAATATGAAGAGCTTCAAAAATGTGAAAAATTTGAAGAGCTTCAAAAGGTGTGAAAAATATGAGGAGCATGAAACGGTCTGAAAAATAGCAGGAGCATGAAGCGGTGTTGAAAAACATGAAGAGTCTGAAAAAGTGTAAAATTATGAAGAGCTTCAAAAATGTGAAAATATGAAGAGCTTCAAAAGGTGTCAGTAATATGAGGAGCATGAAACGGTCTGAAAAATAGGAGTAGCAAGAAGCGCTGTTGAAAAACATGAAGAGCCTGAAAAGGTGTGAAAAATATGAAGAGCTTCAAAAGCTGTGAAAAATATCAAGAGCTTCAAAACGTGTCAAAAATGAGATGAGCATGAAAGGGTCTGAAAAATAGGAGGAGCAAGAAGCGTTTTTGAAAAACATGAAGAGCCTGAAAAGGTGTGAAAAATATGAAAAGCTTCAAAAGATGTCAAAAATATGAGGAGCATGAAACGGTCTAAAAAATAGGAGGATCATGAAGCGGTGTTCAAAAACATGAAGAGCCTGAAAAGGCGTGAAAAATATGAAGAGCTTCAAAAATGTGAAAAATATGAGGAGCATGAAACGGTCTGCAAACATGGAGTAGCATGAAGTGGTGTTGAAAAACATGAAGAGCCTGAAAAGGTGTGAAAAATATGAAAAGCTTCAAAAGACGTCAAAAATATGAGGAGCATGAAATGGTCTGAAATATAGGAGGATCATGAAGCGGTGTTCAAAAAAGGAAGAGCCTGAAAAGGTGAGAAAAAAATGAAGAGCTTCAAAAGGTGTCAAAAATATGAGGAGCCTGAAACGGTCTGAAAAATAGGAGGAGCATGAAGCGGTGTTGAAAAACATGAAGAGCCTGAAAAGGTGTGAAAAATATGAAGAGCTTCAAAAATGTGAAAAATATGAGGAGCTTCAAAAGGTGTGAAAAATATGAGGAGCATGAAAGGGTCTGAAAAATAGCAGGAGCATGAAGCGGTGTTGAAACACATGAAGAGTCTGAAAACGTGTGAAAAACATGAAGAGCCTGAAAAGGTGTGAAAAATATGAAGAACTTCAAAAATGTGAAAAATATGAAGAGCTTCAAAAAGTGTGAAAAATATGAGGAGTATGAAACGGTCTGAAAAATAGCAGGAGCATGAAGCGGTGGTGAAAATCATGAAGAGTCTGAAAACGTGTGAAAAATATGAAGAGCTTCAAAAATGTGAAAAATATGAAGAGTTATAAAGGTGTGAAAAATATGAGGAGCCTGCCACGGTCTCAAAAATAGGAGGAGCATGAAGCGGTGTTCAAAAACATGAAGAGCCTGAAAAGGTGTGAACAATATGAAGAACTTCAAAATGTGTCAAAAATATGAGGAGCATGAAACCGTCTGAAAAATAGGAGGACCATAAAGTTGTGTTGAAAAACATGAAGAGCATGAAAATGTTTTCAAACACATGAAGAGCCTGAAAAGGTGTGAAAAATATGAAGAGCTTCAAAATGTGTCAAAATATGAGGAACATCAAACGGTCTGAAAAAACGGAGGAGCATGAAGCGGTGTTGAAACATGAAGAGCCTGAAAAGGTGTGAAAAATATGAAGAGCTTCAAAAGGTGTCAAAATATGAGGAGCATGAAATGGTCTGAAAAATATGAGGAGCATGAAGCGGTGTTGAAAAACATTAAGAGTGTGAAAAGGTTTTCAAAAACATGAAGAGCCTGAAAATGTGTGAAAAATATGAAGAGCTTCAAAACATGTGAAAAATAAGAGGAGCATGAAACAGTATGAAAAATAGGAGAAGCATAAAGCGGTGTTCAAAAACATGAAGAGCCTGAAATGTTGTGAAAAATATGAAGAGCTTCAAAAGGTGTCAAAAATATGAGGAGCATGAAAAGGTCTGCAAACCTGGAGGAGCATGAAGCGGTGTTTAAAAACATGAAAAGCCTGAAAACGTGTGAAAAATATGAAGAGCTTCAAAAGGTGTCAAAAATATGAGGAGCATGAAACGGTCTGAAAAATAGGAGTCGCAAGAAGCGGTGTTGAAAACATGAAGAGCCTTAAAACGTGTGAAAAATATGAAGAGCTTCAAAAGTTGTGAAAAATATGAAGAGCTCTAAAACGTGTCAAAAAAGAGATGAGCATGAAACGGTCTGAAAAATAGGAGGAGCAAGAAGCGTTTTTGAAAAACATGAAGAGACTGAAAAGGTGTGAAAAATATGAAAAGCTTCAAAAGATGTCAAAAATATGAGGAACATGAAAAGGTCTGAAATATAGCAGGAGCATGAAGCCGTGTTCAAAAACATGAAGAGCCTGAAAAGGTGAGAAAAATATGAAAAGCTTCAAAAGGTGTCAAATATATGAGGAGCATGAAACGGTCTGAAAAAGAGGAGGAGCATGAAGCGGTGATCAAAAACATGAAAAGCCTGAAAAGGTGTGAAAAATATGAAGAGCTTCAAAAGGTGTGAAAAATATGAGGAGCATGAAACGGTCTGCAAACCTGGAGGAGCTTGAAGTGGTGTTGAAAAACATGAAGAGCCTGAAAAGGTGTGAAAAATCTGAAAAGCTTCAAAAGGTGTCAAAAATGTGATGAGCATGAAACGGTTTGAAAAATAGGAGTAGCATGAAGTGGTGTTCAAAAAATGAAGAGCCTGAAAAGGAGTGAACAATATGAAGAACTTCAAAATGTGTCAAAAATATGAGGAGCATGAAACCGTCTGAAAAATAGGAGGACCATAAAGTTGTGTTGAAAAACATGAAGAGCATGAAAATGTTTTCAAACACATGAAGAGCCTGAAAAGGTGTGAAAAATATGAAGAGCTTCAAAATGTGTCAAAATATGAGGAACATCAAACGGTCTGAAAAAACGGAGGAGCATGAAGCGGTGTTGAAACATGAAGAGCCTGAAAAGGTGTGAAAAATATGAAGAGCTTCAAAAGGTGTCAAAATATGAGGAGCATGAAATGGTCTGAAAAATATGAGGAGCATGAAGCGGTGTTGAAAAACATTAAGAGTGTGAAAAGGTTTTCAAAAACATGAAGAGCCTGAAAATGTGTGAAAAATATGAAGAGCTTCAAAACATGTGAAAAATAAGAGGAGCATGAAACAGTATGAAAAATAGGAGAAGCATAAAGCGGTGTTCAAAAACATGAAGAGCCTGAAATGTTGTGAAAAATATGAAGAGCTTCAAAAGTTGTCAAAAATATGAGGAGCATGAAAAGGTCTGCAAACCTGGAGGAGCATGAAGCGGTGTTTAAAAACATGAAAAGCCTGAAAACGTGTGAAAAATATGAAGAGCTTCAAAAGGTGTCAAAAATATGAGGAGCATGAAACGGTCTGAAAAATAGGAGTCGCAAGAAGCGGTGTTGAAAACATGAAGAGCCTTAAAACGTGTGAAAAATATGAAGAGCTTCAAAAGTTGTGAAAAATATGAAGAGCTCTAAAACGTGTCAAAAATGAGATGAGCATGAAACGGTCTAAAAAATAGGAGGAGCAAGAAGCGTTTTTGAAAAACATGAAGAGACTGAAAAGGTGTGAAAAATATGAAAAGCTTCAAAAGATGTCAAAAATATGAGGAACATGAAAAGGTCTGAAATATAGCAGGAGCATGAAGCGGTGTTCAAAAACATGAAGAGCCTGAAAAGGTGAGAAAAATATGAAAAGCTTCAAAAGGTGTCAAATATATGAGGAGCATGAAACGGTCTGAAAAAGAGGAGGAGCATGAAGCGGTGTTCAAAAACATGAAAAGCCTGAAAAGGTGTGAAAAATATGAAGAGCTTCAAAAGGTGTGAAAAATATGAGGAGCATGAAACGGTCTGCAAACCTGGAGGAGCTTGAAGTGGTGTTGAAAAACATGAAGAGCCTGAAAAGGTGTGAAAAATCTGAAAAGCTTCAAAAGGTGTCAAAAATGTGATGAGCATGAAACGGTTTGAAAAATAGGAGTAGCATGAAGTGGTGTTCAAAAAATGAAGAGCCTGAAAAGGAGTGATATATATGAAGTGTTTCAAAAGGTGTCAAAAATATGAGGAGCATGAAACGGTCTGAAAAATAGGAGGAGCATGAAGTGGTGTTCAAAAAATGAAGAGCCTGAAAAGGAGTGATATATATGAAGTGTTTCAAAAGGTGTCAAAAATATGAGGAGCATGAAACGGTCTGAAAAATACGAGCAGCATGATGTGGTCTTGAAAAACATGAAGAACCTGAAAGGTGTGAAAAATATGAAAAGCTTCACAAGGTGTCAAAAAAGGAGAAGCATGATACGGTTTGAAAAATAGGAGTAGCATAAAGTGCTATTGAAAACATGAATAGCCTGGAAAGGCGTGAAATATATGAAGAGCTTCAAAAGGTGTGAAAAATATGAAAAGCTTCAAAAGGTGTGAAATAAATGACGAGCATGAAACTCTCTGAAAAATATGAGGAGCATGAAGTGGTGTTGAAAAACGTGAATAGCCTGTAAAGGTGTGAATATATGAAGAGCTTCAAAGGTGTCAAAACTATGAGGAGCATGAAATGGGGTGAAAAATAGGAGGAGCATGAAGCGGTGTTGAAAAAACAGAAAAGCTTGAAAAGGTGTGAAAAATATGAAGAGCTACAAAAGGTGTCAAAAATATAGGAGAATGAAACGGTCTGAAAAATAGGAGGAGCATGAAACGGTGTTCAAAACATGAAGAGCTGAAAAGGTGTGAAAAATATGAAGAGCTTCAAAAGGTGTCAAAAATATGAGGAGTATGAAACGGTCTGAAAAATAGTAGGAGCATGAAGCGGTGGTGAAAAATATGAAGAGTCTGAAAACGTGTGAAAAATATGAAGAGCTTCAAAAATGTGAAAAATATGAAGAGTTTTAAAGGTGTGAAAAATATGAGGAGCATGCCACGGTCTCAAAAATAGGAGGAGCATGAAGTGGTGTTGAAAAACATGAAGAGCCTGAAAAGGTGTGAAAAATATGAAGAGCTTCAAAAGGTGTCAAAAATATGAGGAGCATGAAATGTTCTGAAAAATAGGAGGAGCATGAAGCAGTGTTGAAAAACATGAAGAGCCTGAGAAGGTGTGAAAAATAAGAAGAGCTTCAAAAGGTGTGAAAAATACGAAGAGCTTCAAAATGTGTCAATATGTGATGAGCATGAAACGGTCTGAAAAATAGGACGAGCATGAAGCGGTGTTGAAAAAAATGAAGAGCCTGAAAATGTGTGAAATATATGAAGAGCTTCTAAAGGTGTGAAATATATGAGGAGCATGAAACTCTCTGAAAAATAGGAGGAGCATGAAGTGTTGTTCAAAAACATGAAGAGCCTGAAAAGTTGTGAAATATCTGAAAAGCTTCAAAAGGTGTCAAAAATGAGATGAGCATGAAACGGTCTGAAAAATACGAGCAGCATGATGTGGTCTTGAAATCCATGAAGACCTGAAAAGGTGTGAAATATATGAAAAGTTTCACAAGGTGTCAAAAATATGAGGAGCATGATACGGTCTGAAAAATAGCAGTAGCATGAATTGGTGTTGAAAACATGAATAGCCTGGAAAGGTGTGAAATATATGAAGAGCTTCAAAAGGTGTGAAAAATATGAAGAGCTTCAAAAGGTGTCAAAAATATGAGGAGCATGAAACAGTCTGAAAAATTGGAGGAGCATGAAACGGTGTTCAGAAACATGAAGAACCTGAAAAGATGTGAAAAATCTGAGGAGTTTCAAAAGGTGTGAAAAATATGAAGAGCTTCAAAAGGTGTCAAAAATTAGATGAGCAAGAAAAGGTCTGAAAAATAGGAGGATCATGAAGTGGTGTTGAAAAAATGAAGAGCCTGAAAAGGTGTGAAATATATGAAGAGCTTCAAAAGGTGTGAAATATATGAAGATCTTCAAAAGGTTTGAAAAATATGAAAAGCTTCAAAAGGTGTGAAAAATATGAAGAGCTTCAAAAGGTGTGAAATACATGAGGAGCATGAAACTCTCTGAAAAACACGAGGAGCATGAAGTGGTGTTCAAAAACATGAAGCGCCTGAAAAGTTGTGAAATATATGAAGAGCTTCAAAAGGTGTGAAAAATATGAGGAGCATGAAACGGTCTGAAAAATGGAGGAGCATGAAGCGGTGTTGAAAAACATGAAGAGCCTGAAAAAGTGTGAAAATTATGAAGAGCTTCAAAAGGTGTCAAAAATATGAGGAGCATGAAACGGTCTGAAATATAGGAGGAGCATGAAACGGTGATCAAAAACATGAAGAGCCTGAAAAGGTGTGAAAAATATGAAGAGCTTGAAGAGGTGTCAAAAATATGAGGAGCATGAAACGGTCTGAAAAATAGGAGGAGCATGAAACGGTGATCAAAAATATGAAGAGCCTGAAAAGGTGTGAAAAATATGAAAAGCTTCAAAAGGTGTCAAAAATGAGATGAGCATGAAACGGTCTGAAAAATAGGCGGAGCATGAAGTGGTGTTGAAAAAAAAGAAGAGACTGAAAAGGTGTGAAATATATGAAGAGCTTCAAAAATGTGAAAATATGAAGAGGTTCAAAAGGTCTGAAATTCATGAGGTGTATGAAACGGTCTGAAAAATAGGAGCATGAAGTGATGTTGAAAAACCTGAAGAGCCTGAAAAGGTGTGAAAAATATGAAGAGCTTCAAAAGGTGTCAAAAATATGAGGAGCATGAAACGGTCTGAAATATAGGAGGAGCATGAAGCCGTGTTCAAAAACATGAACAGCATGAAAAGGTGTGAAAAATATGAAGAGCTTCAAAACGTGTCAAAAATGTGAGGAGCATGAAACGGACTAAAAAATTTAAGGAGCAGGAAGTGGTGTTGAAAAACTTGAAGAGCCTGAAAACGTGTGAAAATATGAAGAGCTTCAAAGGGTGTCAAAAATATGAGGAGCATGAAATGGTCTGAAAAATAGGAGGAGCATGAAGTGGTGTTGAAAAACATGAAGAGCTTGAAAAGGTGTGAATATTATGAAGAGCTTCAAATTGTGTCAAAAATATGAGGAGCATGGAAAGTTCTGAAAAATAGGAGGAGCATGAAATGTTGTTCAAAAACCTGAAAAGCCTGAAAAGGTGTGAAATATATGAAGAGCTTCAAAAGGTTTCAAAAATATGAGGAGCATGAAACGGTCTGAAAAAATCGGAGGAACATGAAAGGGTGTTCCAAATTGTGAAGAGCCTGAAAAGGTGTGAAAAATATGAAGAGCTTCAAAAGATGTGAAAAATATGAAGAGCTTCAAAAGCTGTCAAAAATGAAATGAGCATGAAACGGTCTGAAAAATAAGAGGAGCATGAATAGGTGTTCTAAAACATGAAGAGCCTGAACAGGTGTGAAACATGTGAATAGCTTCCAAAGGTGTCCAAAATGAAATGAGAATGAAACGGTCTGAAAAATAGGAGGAGCATGAAGCGGTGTTCAAAAACATGAAGAGTCTGAAAAGGTGTGAAAAATATGAAGAGCTTCAAAAGGTGTCAAAAATATGAGGAGCATGAAACGGTCTGAAAAATAGGAGAATCATGCAGTGGTGTTGAAAAACATGAACAGCCTGAAAAGGTGTGAAAAATATGAAGAGCTTGAAAAGGTGTCAAAAATATGCGGAGCATGAAAAGGTCTGAAAAATAGGAGCAGCATGATACGGTGTTCAAAAACATGAAGACATTGAAAAGGAGTGAAAAATATGAAGAGGTTCAAAAGGTGTGAAATACATGAGGATCATGAAACGGTCTGAAAAATATGAGGAGCATGAAGCGTTGTTGAAAAGATGAGGAGCCTGAAAACGTGTGAAAAATATGAAGAGCTTCAAAAGGTGTGAAAAATACGAGAAGCATGAAACGGTCTGAAAAAGATGAGGAGCATGAAGCCGTGTTCAAATACATGAAGAGCCTGAAAAGGTGTGAAAAATATGAAGAGTTTCAAAAGGTGTCAAAATATGAGGAGCATTAAACGGTCTGAAAAATAAGAGGAGCATGAAACGGTCTGAAAAATAGGAGGAGCATGAATCGGTGTTGAAAAACATGAAGATCCTGAAAAGGTGTGAAAAATATGAAGAGCTTCAAAAGGTGTCAAAACTATGAGGAGCATGAAACGGTCTGAAAAATAGGAGGAGCATGAAGCCGTGTTCAAAAACATGAAGAGCATGAAAAGGTGTGAAAAATATGAAGAGTTTCAAAAGGTGTCAAAACTATGAGGAGCATGAAACGGCCTGAAAAATAGGAGGAGCATGAAACGGTCTGAAAAATAGGAGTAACATGAAGCGGTGTTGAAAAACCTGAAGAGCCTGAAAAGGCGTGAAATATATGAAGAGCTTCAAAAGGTGTCAACAATAGGAGGAGCATGAAACGGTCTGAAAAATAGGAGGAATATGAAGCGGTGTTGAAAAACCTGAAGAGCATAAAAAGTTGTGAAAAATATGAAGAGTTTCCAAAGGTGTCAAAACTATGAAGAGCATGAAACGGCCTGAAAAATAGGAGGAGCATGAAACGGTCTGAAAAATAGGAGGAGCATGAAGCGGTGTTAAAAAACCTGAAGAGCCTGAAAAGGCGTGAAATATATGAAGAGCTTCAAAAGGTGTCAAAAATAGGAGGAACATGAAACGGTCTGAAAAATAGGAGGAATATGAAGCGGTGTTGAAAAACCTGAAGAGCATGAAAAAGTGTGAAAAATATGAAGAGTTTCAAAAGGTGTCAAAATTATGAAGAGCATGAAACGGCCTGAAAAATAGGAGGAGCATGAAGCGGTGTTGAAAAAAATGCAGAGCATGAAAAGGTGTGAAAAATATGAAGAGCTTCAAAAGGTGTCAAATATATGAGGAGCATGAAACGGTCTAAAAAATAGAGGGGAATGAAGCGCTGTTGAAAAACATGAAGAGCATTAAAAGGTGTTAAAAATATGAAGAGTTTCAAAAGGTGTCAAAATATGAGGAGCATTAAACGGTCTGAAAAATAGGAGGAGCATGAAACGGTCTGAAAAATAGGAGGAGCAAGAATCGGTGTTGAAATACATGAAGATCCTGAAAAGATGTGAAAAATATGAAGAGCTTCAAATGGTGTCAAAACTATCAGGAGCATGAAACGGTCTGAAAAATAGGAGGAGCATGAAGCCGTTTTCAAAAACATGAAGAGCATGAAAAGGTGTGATAAATATGAAGAGTTTCAAAAGGTGTCAAAACTATGAGGAGCATGAAACCGCCTGAAAAATAGGAGGAGCATGAAACGGTCTGAAAAATAGGACGAGCATGAAGCAGTGTTGAAAAACCTGAAGAGCCTGAAAAGGCTTGAAATATATGAAGAGCTTCAAAAGGTGTCAAAAATATGAGGAGCAAGAAACCGTCTGAAAAATAGGAGAAGCATGAAGCGGTGTTGAAAAACATGAAGAGCATGAAAAGTTGTCAAAAATATGAAGAGATTCAAATGGTGTCAAAAATATGAGGAGCATGAAACGGCCTGAAAAATAGGAGGAGCATGAAGCGGTGTTCAAAAACATGAAGAGACTGAAAAGGTGTGAAAAATATGTAGAGTTTCAAAATGTGTGAAAAATATGAGGAGCAAGAAACGGTCTGAAAAATAGGAGGAGCATGAAGCGGTGATCAAACATGAAGAGCCTGAAAAGGTGTGAAATATATGAAGAGCTTCAAATCGTGTCAAATATGAGGAGCATGAAACGTTCTGAAAAATAGGAGGAGCATGAAGCGGTGTTGAAAAACCTGAAGAGCCTGAAAGGCGTGAAATATATGAAGAGCTTCAAAAGGTGTCAACAATAGGAGGAGCATGAAACGGTCTGAAAAATAGGAGTAACATGAAGCGGTGTTGAAAAACCTGAGGAGCCTGAAAGGCGTGAAATATATGAAGAGCTTCAAAAGGTGTCAACAATAGGAGGAGCATGAAACGGTCTGAAAAATAGGAGGAATATGAAGCGGTGTTGAAAAACCTGAAGAGCATAAAAAGTTGTGAAAAATATGAAGAGTTTCCAAAGGTGTCAAAACTATGAAGAGCATGAAACGGCCTGAAAAATAGGAGGAGCATGAAACGGTCTGAAAAATAGGAGGAGCATGAAGCGGTGTTAAAAAACCTGAAGAGCCTGAAAAGGCGTGAAATATATGAAGAGCTTCAAAAGGTGTCAAAAATAGGAGGAACATGAAACGGTCTGAAAAATAGGAGGAATATGAAGCGGTGTTGAAAAACCTGAAGAGCATGAAAAAGTGTGAAAAATATGAAGAGTTTCAAAAGGTGTCAAAATTATGAAGAGCATGAAACGGCCTGAAAAATAGGAGGAGCATGAAGCGGTGTTGAAAAAAATGCAGAGCATGAAAAGGTGTGAAAAATATGAAGAGCTTCAAAAGGTGTCAAATATATGAGGAGCATGAAACGGTCTAAAAAATAGAGGGGAATGAAGCGCTGTTGAAAAACATGAAGAGCATTAAAAGGTGTTAAAAATATGAAGAGTTTCAAAAGGTGCCAAATATGAGGAACATTAAACGGTCTGAAAAATAGGAGGAGCATGAAACGGTCTGAAAAATAGGAGGAGCAAGAATCGGTGTTGAAATACATGAAGATCCTGAAAAGATGTGAAAAATATGAAGAGCTTCAAATGGTGTCAAAACTATCAGGAGCATGAAACGGTCTGAAAAATAGGAGGAGCATGAAGCCGTTTTCAAAAACATGAAGAGCATGAAAAGGTGTGATAAATATGAAGAGTTTCAAAAGGTGTCAAAACTATGAGGAGCATGAAACCGCCTGAAAAATAGGAGGAGCATGAAACGGTCTGAAAAATAGGACGAGCATGAAGCAGTGTTGAAAAACCTGAAGAGCCTGAAAAGGCTTGAAATATATGAAGAGCTTCAAAAGGTGTCAAAAATATGAGGAGCAAGAAACCGTCTGAAAAATAGGAGAAGCATGAAGCGGTGTTGAAAAACATGAAGAGCATGAAAAGTTGTCAAAAATATGAAGAGATTCAAATGGTGTCAAAAATATGAGGAGCATGAAACGGCCTGAAAAATAGGAGGAGCATGAAGCGGTGTTCAAAAACATGAAGAGACTGAAAAGGTGTGAAAAATATGTAGAGTTTCAAAATGTGTGAAAAATATGAGGAGCAAGAAACGGTCTGAAAAATAGGAGGAGCATGAAGCGGTGATCAAACATGAAGAGCCTGAAAAGGTGTGAAATATATGAAGAGCTTCAAATCGTGTCAAATATGAGGAGCATGAAACGTTCTGAAAAATAGGAGGAGCATGAAGCGCTGTTGAAAATCATGAAGTGCCTGAAAAGGTGTGAAATATATGAAGAGCTTCATATCGTGTCAAATATCAGGAGCATGAAACGGTCTGAAAAATAGGAGTAGCATGAAGCAGTGTTGAAAAACCTGAAGAGGCTGAAAAGGCGTGAAATATATGAAGAGCTTCAAAAGGTGTCAACAATAGGAGGAGCATAAAACGGTCTGAAAAATAGGAGGAATATGAAGCGGTGTTGAAAAACCTGAAGAGCATAAAAAGTTGTGAAAATATGAAGAGTTTCCAAAGGTGTCAAAACTATGAAGAGCATGAAACGGCCTGAAAAATAGGAGGAGCATGAAACGGTCTGAAAAATAGGAGGAGCATGAAGCGGTGTTAAAAAACGTGAAGAGCCTGAAAAGGCGTGAAATATATGAAGAGCTTCAAAAGGTGTCAAAAATAGTAGGAACATGAAACGGTCTGAAAAAATAGGAGGAATATGAAGCGGTGTTGAAAAACCTGAAAAGCATGAAAAAGTGTGAAAAATATGAAGAGTTTCAAAAGGTGTCAAAATTATGAAGAGCATGAAACGGCCTGAAAAATAGGAGGAGCATGAAACGGCCTGAAAAATAGGAGGAGCATGAAACGGTCTGAAAAATAGGAGGAGCATGAAGCGGTGTTGAAAAACCTGAAGAGCCTGAAAAGGCATGATATATATGAAGAGCTTCAAAAGGTGTCAAAAATAGGAGGAGCATGAAACGGTCTTAAAATAGGAGGAACACGAAGCGGTGTTGAAAAACCTGAAGAGCCTGAAAAAGTGTGAAATATATGAACAGCTTCAAAAAGTGTCAAAAATAGGAGGAGCATGAAAAGGTCTGAAAAATAGGAGGAGCATGAAGCGGTGTTGAAAAACATGAATAGCCTGAAAAGGTGTGAAATATATGAAGAGTTACAAAAGGTGTCAAAAATATGAGGAGCATGAAACTGTCTGAAATATAGGAGGAGCATGAAGCCGTGTTCAAAAACATGAAAATCCTGAAAAGGTGTGAAAAATATGAAGAGCTTAGAAAGGTGTCAAAAATATGAGGTGCAAGAAACGGCCTGAAAAATAGGAGAAGCATGAAGCCGTGTTCAAAAACCTGAAGAGCCAGGAAAGGTGTGAAAATTATGAAGAGCTTCAAAAGGTGTGTAATATATGAGGAGCATGAAACGGTCTAAAAAATAGGAGGAGCATGAAGCAGTGTTGATAACTATGAAGAGCCTGGAAAGGTGTGCAATATATGAAGAGCTTCAAAAGGTGTCAACAATATGAGGAGTATGAAATGGTCTGAAAAGGAAGAGGAGCATGAAGGGGAGGTCGAAAATATGAAGACGCTGAAAAGGTGTGAAAAATATGAAGAGCTTCAAAAGGTGTCAAAAATATGAGAACTATGAAACATTCTGAAAAATAGGAGGAGCATGAAGCGGTTTTGAAAAACATGAAGACACTGAAAACGTGTGAAAAATATGAAGAGCTGCAAAAGGTGTGAAAAATATGAGGAGCATGGAACGTTCTGAAAAATAGGAGGAGCATGAAATGATGTTCAAAAACATGAAGAGCCTGAAATGGTGTGAAATATATGAAGAGCTTCAAAAGGTGTCAGAAATATGAGGAGCATGAAACGGTCAGAAAAATATGAGATCATGAAGCGGTGTTGAAAAACATGAAGAGCTTGAAATGTGAGAAAAATATGAAGAGCTTCAAAAGGTGTGGAAAATATGAAGAGTTTCAAAAGCTGTCAAAAATGAGCTGAGCATGAAACGGACTGAAAAAAAGAAGAAGCATGAAGTGGTGTTGAAAACATGAAGACCGTGAATACGTGTGAAAAATATGATGAGCTTCAAAAGGTGTCAAAAATATGCGGAGCATGAAACGGTCTGAAAAATAGGAGGATCATGAAGCGGTGTTGAAAAACATGAAGAGCCTGAAAGGTGTGAAAAATATGAAGAGCTTCAAAAGGTGTCAAAAATGTGAGGAGCATGAAATGGTTTGAAAAATAGGAGGAGCATGAAACGGTGTTCCAAAACATGAAGAGCCTGAAAAGGGTGTGAAAAATATGAAGAGCTTCAAAAGGTGTCAAAAATATGAGGAGCATGAAACTGTCTGAAAAATCGGAGGAGCATGGAACGGTGTTCAAAACATGAAGAGCCTGAAAAGGTGTGAAAAATATGAAGAGTTTCAAAAGGTGTCAAAATATGAGGAGCATTAAACGGTCTGAAAAATAGGAGGAGCATGAATCGGTGTTGAAAAACATGAAGAACCTGAAAAGGTGTGAAAAATATGAAGAGCTTCAAAAGGTGTCAAAAATATGAGGAGCATGAAACGGTCTGAAAAATAGGAGGAGCATGAATCGGTGTTCAAAAACATGAAGAGCATGAAAAGGTGTGAAAAATATGAAGAGTTTCAAAAGGTGTCAAAACTATGAGGAGCATGAAACGGCCTGAAAAATAGGAGGAGCATGAAACGGTCTGAAAAATAGGAGGAGCATGAAGCGGTGTTGAAAAACCTGAAGAGCCTGAAAAGGCGTGAAATATATGAAGAGCTTCAAAAGGTGTCAACAATAGGAGGAACATGAAACGGTCTGAAAAATAGGAGGAATATGAAGCGGTGTTGAAAAACCTGAAGAGCATGAAAAGGTGTGAAAAATATGAATAGTTTCAAAAGGTGTCAAAACTATGAAGAGCATGAAACGGCCTGAAAAATAGGAGGAGCATGAAACGGTCTGAAAAATAGGAGGAGCATGAAGCGCTGTTGAAAAACCTGAAGAGCCTGAAAAGGCATGAAATATATGAAGAGCTTCAAAAGGTGTCAAAAATAGGAGGAGCATGAAACGGTCTGAAAAATAGGAGGAGCATGAAGCCGTGTTGAAAAACATGAATAGCCTGACAAGGTGTGAAATGTATGAAGAGCTACAAAAGGTGTCAAAAATATGATGAGCCTGAAACGGTCTAAAAAATAGGAGGAGCATGAATGGGTGTTGCAAACATGAAGAGCATGAAAAGGTGTGAAATATAAGAAGAGCTCCAAAAAGTGTCAAAAATAGGAGGAGCATGAAACGGTCTGAAAAATAGGAGGAGCATGAAGCAGTGTTGAAAAACCTGAAGAGCCTGAAAAGGTGTGAAATATATGATGAGCTTCAAAAAATGTAAAAATAGGAGGAGCATGAGACGGTATGAAAAATAGGAGGAGCATGAAGCCGTGTTCAAAAACATGAAGAGCCTGAAAAGGTGTGAAAAATATGAAGAGTTTCAAAAGGTGTCAAAATATGAGACCCATGAAATTCTGAAAAATAGGAGGAGCATGAATCGGTGTTGAAAACATGAAGAGCATGAAAAGGTGTGAAAAAACTGAAGATTTTCAAAAGGTTTCAAAAACATGAGGAGCATGAAATTGTCTGAAAAATAGGAGGAGCATGAAGTGGTGTTCAAAAAAATGAAGAGCCTGAAAATGTGTGAAAAATACGTAGAGCTTCAAATGGTGTGAAAAATATGAGGAGCATGAAACGGTCTGAAAAATAGAGGAGCATGAAGCGGTGTTCAAAAACATGAAGAGCCTGAAAAAGTGTGAAAAATATGACGAGCTTCAAAAGGTGTGAAAAATATGAGGAGCATGAAACGGTCTGAAAAAAAGGAGGAGCATGAAGCGGTGTTGAAAAACATGAAGAGCCTGAAAAGGTGTGAAAAATATGAAGAGCTTCAAAAGGTGTCAAAAATATGAGGAGCATTAAACGGCCTGAAAAATAGGAGGAGCATGAAACGGTCTGAAAAATAGCAGGAGCATGAATCGGTGTTGAAAAACATGAAGAGCATGAAAATGTGTGAAAAATATGAAGAGCTTCAAAAGGTGTCAAAAATATGAGGAGCAAGAAACGGCCTGAAAAATAGGAGGAGCATGAAGCCATGTTCAAAAACATGAAGAGCCTGGAAAGGTGTGAAAAATATGAAGAGCTTCAAAAGGTGTGTAATATATGAGGAACATGAAACGGTTTAAAAAAATAGGAAGAGCATGACGCAGTGTTGATAAACATGAAGAGCCTAGAAAGGTGTGCAATATATGAAGAGCTTCAAAAGGTGTCAACAATATGAGGAGTATGAAATGGTCTGAAAAAGAAGAGGAGCAAGAAGGGGTGTTCGAAAACAGAAGATGCTGAAAAGGTGTGAAAAATATGAAGAGCTTCAAAGGTGTCAAAAATATGAGAACTATGAATCGTTCTGAAAAATAGGAGGAGCATGAAACGGTCTGAAAAATAGGACGAGCATGAAGCAGTGTTGAAAAACCTGAAGAGCCTGAAAAGGCTTGAAATATATGAAGAGCTTCAAAAGGTGTCAAAAATATGAGGAGCAAGAAACCGTCTGAAAAATAGGAGAAGCATGAAGCGGTGTTGAAAAACATGAAGAGCATGAAAAGTTGTCAAAAATATGAAGAGATTCAAATGGTGTCAAAAATATGAGGAGCATGAAACGGCCTGAAAAATAGGAGGAGCATGAAGCGGTGTTCAAAAACATGAAGAGACTGAAAAGGTGTGAAAAATATGTAGAGTTTCAAAATGTGTGAAAAATATGAGGAGCAAGAAACGGTCTGAAAAATAGGAGGAGCATGAAGCGGGGATCAAACATGAAGAGCCTGAAAAGGTGTGAAATATATGAAGAGCTTCAAATCGTGTCAAATATGAGGAGCATGAAACGTTCTGAAAAATAGGAGGAGCATGAAGCGGTGTTGAAAAACCTGAAGAGCCTGAAAGGCGTGAAATATATGAAGAGCTTCAAAAGGTGTCAACAATAGGAGGAGCATGAAACGGTCTGAAAAATAGGAGTAACATGAAGCGGTGTTGAAAAACCTGAAGAGCCTGAAAGGCGTGAAATATATGAAGAGCTTCAAAAGGTGTCAACAATAGGAGGAGCATGAAACGGTCTGAAAAATAGGAGGAATATGAAGCGGTGTTGAAAAACCTGAAGAGCATAAAAAGTTGTGAAAAATATGAAGAGTTTCCAAAGGTGTCAAAACTATGAAGAGCATGAAACGGCCTGAAAAATAGGAGGAGCATGAAACGGTCTGAAAAATAGGAGGAGCATGAAGCGGTGTTAAAAAACCTGAAGAGCCTGAAAAGGCGTGAAATATATGAAGAGCTTCAAATCGTGTCAAATATGAGGAGCATGAAACGTTCTGAAAAATAGGAGGAGCATGAAGCGGTGTTGAAAAACCTGAAGAGCCTGAAAGGCGTGAAATATATGAAGAGCTTCAAAAGGTGTCAACAATAGGAGGAGCATGAAACGGTCTGAAAAATAGGAGTAACATGAAGCGGTGTTGAAAAACCTGAAGAGCCTGAAAGGCGTGAAATATATGAAGAGCTTCAAAAGGTGTCAAAAATAGGAGGAACATGAAACGGTCTGAAAAATAGGAGGAATATGAAGCGGTGTTGAAAAACCTGAAGAGCATGAAAAAGTGTGAAAAATATGAAGAGTTTCAAAAGGTGTCAAAATTATGAAGAGCATGAAACGGCCTGAAAAATAGGAGGAGCATGAAGCGGTGTTGAAAAAAATGCAGAGCATGAAAAGGTGTGAAAAATATGAAGAGCTTCAAAAGGTGTCAAATATATGAGGAGCATGAAACGGTCTAAAAAATAGAGGGGAATGAAGTGCTGTTGAAAAACATGAAGAGCATTAAAAGGTGTTAAAAATATGAAGAGTTTCAAAAGGTGCCAAATATGAGGAACATTAAACGGTCTGAAAAATAGGAGGAGCATGAAACGGTCTGAAAAATAGGAGGAGCAAGAATCGGTGTTGAAATACATGAAGATCCTGAAAAGATGTGAAAAATATGAAGAGCTTCAAATGGTGTCAAAACTATCAGGAGCATGAAACGGTCTGAAAAATAGGAGGAGCATGAAGCCGTTTTCAAAAACATGAAGAGCATGAAAAGGTGTGATAAATATGAAGAGTTTCAAAAGGTGTCAAAACTATGAGGAGCATGAAACCGCCTGAAAAATAGGAGGAGCATGAAACGGTCTGAAAAATAGGACGAGCATGAAGCAGTGTTGAAAAACCTGAAGAGCCTGAAAAGGCTTGAAATATATGAAGAGCTTCAAAAGGTGTCAAAAATATGAGGAGCAAGAAACCGTCTGAAAAATAGGAGAAGCATGAAGCGGTGTTGAAAAACATGAAGAGCATGAAAAGTTGTCAAAAATATGAAGAGATTCAAATGGTGTCAAAAATATGAGGAGCATGAAACGGCCTGAAAAATAGGAGGAGCATGAAGCGGTGTTCAAAAACATGAAGAGACTGAAAAGGTGTGAAAAATATGTAGAGTTTCAAAATGTGTGAAAAATATGAGGAGCAAGAAACGGTCTGAAAAATAGGAGGAGCATGAAGCGGTGATCAAACATGAAGAGCCTGAAAAGGTGTGAAATATATGAAGAGCTTCAAATCGTGTCAAATATGAGGAGCATGAAACGTTCTGAAAAATAGGAGGAGCATGAAGCGCTGTTGAAAATCATGAAGTGCCTGAAAAGGTGTGAAATATATGAAGAGCTTCATATCGTGTCAAATATCAGGAGCATGAAACGGTCTGAAAAATAGGAGTAGCATGAAGCAGTGTTGAAAAACCTGAAGAGGCTGAAAAGGCGTGAAATATATGAAGAGCTTCAAAAGGTGTCAACAATAGGAGGAGCATAAAACGGTCTGAAAAATAGGAGGAATATGAAGCGGTGTTGAAAAACCTGAAGAGCATAAAAAGTTGTGAAAATATGAAGAGTTTCCAAAGGTGTCAAAACTATGAAGAGCATGAAACGGCCTGAAAAATAGGAGGAGCATGAAACGGTCTGAAAAATAGGAGGAGCATGAAGCGGTGTTAAAAAACGTGAAGAGCCTGAAAAGGCGTGAAATATATGAAGAGCTTCAAAAGGTGTCAAAAATAGTAGGAACATGAAACGGTCTGAAAAAATAGGAGGAATATGAAGCGGTGTTGAAAAACCTGAAAAGCATGAAAAAGTGTGAAAAATATGAAGAGTTTCAAAAGGTGTCAAAATTATGAAGAGCATGAAACGGCCTGAAAAATAGGAGGAGCATGAAACGGCCTGAAAAATAGGAGGAGCATGAAACGGTCTGAAAAATAGGAGGAGCATGAAGCGGTGTTGAAAAACCTGAAGAGCCTGAAAAGGCATGATATATATGAAGAGCTTCAAAAGGTGTCAAAAATAGGAGGAGCATGAAACGGTCTTAAAATAGGAGGAACACGAAGCGGTGTTGAAAAACCTGAAGAGCCTGAAAAAGTGTGAAATATATGAACAGCTTCAAAAAGTGTCAAAAATAGGAGGAGCATGAAAAGGTCTGAAAAATAGGAGGAGCATGAAGCGGTGTTGAAAAACATGAATAGCCTGAAAAGGTGTGAAATATATGAAGAGTTACAAAAGGTGTCAAAAATATGAGGAGCATGAAACTGTCTGAAATATAGGAGGAGCATGAAGCCGTGTTCAAAAACATGAAAATCCTGAAAAGGTGTGAAAAATATGAAGAGCTTAGAAAGGTGTCAAAAATATGAGGTGCAAGAAACGGCCTGAAAAATAGGAGAAGCATGAAGCCGTGTTCAAAAACCTGAAGAGCCAGGAAAGGTGTGAAAATTATGAAGAGCTTCAAAAGGTGTGTAATATATGAGGAGCATGAAACGGTCTAAAAAATAGGAGGAGCATGAAGCAGTGTTGATAACTATGAAGAGCCTGGAAAGGTGTGCAATATATGAAGAGCTTCAAAAGGTGTCAACAATATGAGGAGTATGAAATGGTCTGAAAAGGAAGAGGAGCATGAAGGGGAGGTCGAAAATATGAAGACGCTGAAAAGGTGTGAAAAATATGAAGAGCTTCAAAAGGTGTCAAAAATATGAGAACTATGAAACATTCTGAAAAATAGGAGGAGCATGAAGCGGTTTTGAAAAACATGAAGACACTGAAAACGTGTGAAAAATATGAAGAGCTGCAAAAGGTGTGAAAAATATGAGGAGCATGGAACGTTCTGAAAAATAGGAGGAGCATGAAATGATGTTCAAAAACATGAAGAGCCTGAAATGGTGTGAAATATATGAAGAGCTTCAAAAGGTGTCAGAAATATGAGGAGCATGAAACGGTCAGAAAAATATGAGATCATGAAGCGGTGTTGAAAAACATGAAGAGCTTGAAATGTGAGAAAAATATGAAGAGCTTCAAAAGGTGTGGAAAATATGAAGAGTTTCAAAAGCTGTCAAAAATGAGCTGAGCATGAAACGGACTGAAAAAAAGAAGAAGCATGAAGTGGTGTTGAAAACATGAAGACCGTGAATACGTGTGAAAAATATGATGAGCTTCAAAAGGTGTCAAAAATACGCGGAGCATGAAACGGTCTGAAAAATAGGAGGATCATGAAGCGGTGTTGAAAAACATGAAGAGCCTGAAAGGTGTGAAAAATATGAAGAGCTTCAAAAGGTGTCAAAAATGTGAGGAGCATGAAATGGTTTGAAAAATAGGAGGAGCATGAAACGGTGTTCCAAAACATGAAGAGCCTGAAAAGGGTGTGAAAAATATGAAGAGCTTCAAAAGGTGTCAAAAATATGAGGAGCATGAAACTGTCTGAAAAATCGGAGGAGCATGGAACGGTGTTCAAAACATGAAGAGCCTGAAAAGGTGTGAAAAATATGAAGAGTTTCAAAAGGTGTCAAAATATGAGGAGCATTAAACGGTCTGAAAAATAGGAGGAGCATGAATCGGTGTTGAAAAACATGAAGAACCTGAAAAGGTGTGAAAAATATGAAGAGCTTCAAAAGGTGTCAAAAATATGAGGAGCATGAAACGGTCTGAAAAATAGGAGGAGCATGAATCGGTGTTCAAAAACATGAAGAGCATGAAAAGGTGTGAAAAATATGAAGAGTTTCAAAAGGTGTCAAAACTATGAGGAGCATGAAACGGCCTGAAAAATAGGAGGAGCATGAAACGGTCTGAAAAATAGGAGGAGCATGAAGCGGTGTTGAAAAACCTGAAGAGCCTGAAAAGGCGTGAAATATATGAAGAGCTTCAAAAGGTGTCAACAATAGGAGGAACATGAAACGGTCTGAAAAATAGGAGGAATATGAAGCGGTGTTGAAAAACCTGAAGAGCATGAAAAGGTGTGAAAAATATGAATAGTTTCAAAAGGTGTCAAAACTATGAAGAGCATGAAACGGCCTGAAAAATAGGAGGAGCATGAAACGGTCTGAAAAATAGGAGGAGCATGAAGCGCTGTTGAAAAACCTGAAGAGCCTGAAAAGGCATGAAATATATGAAGAGCTTCAAAAGGTGTCAAAAATAGGAGGAGCATGAAACGGTCTGAAAAATAGGAGGAGCATGAAGCCGTGTTGAAAAACATGAATAGCCTGACAAGGTGTGAAATGTATGAAGAGCTACAAAAGGTGTCAAAAATATGATGAGCCTGAAACGGTCTAAAAAATAGGAGGAGCATGAATGGGTGTTGCAAACATGAAGAGCATGAAAAGGTGTGAAATATAAGAAGAGCTCCAAAAAGTGTCAAAAATAGGAGGAGCATGAAACGGTCTGAAAAATAGGAGGAGCATGAAGCAGTGTTGAAAAACCTGAAGAGCCTGAAAAGGTGTGAAATATATGATGAGCTTCAAAAAATGTAAAAATAGGAGGAGCATGAGACGGTATGAAAAATAGGAGGAGCATGAAGCCGTGTTCAAAAACATGAAGAGCCTGAAAAGGTGTGAAAAATATGAAGAGTTTCAAAAGGTGTCAAAATATGAGACCCATGAAATTCTGAAAAATAGGAGGAGCATGAATCGGTGTTGAAAACATGAAGAGCATGAAAAGGTGTGAAAAAACTGAAGATTTTCAAAAGGTTTCAAAAACATGAGGAGCATGAAATTGTCTGAAAAATAGGAGGAGCATGAAGTGGTGTTCAAAAAAATGAAGAGCCTGAAAATGTGTGAAAAATACGTAGAGCTTCAAATGGTGTGAAAAATATGAGGAGCATGAAACGGTCTGAAAAATAGAGGAGCATGAAGCGGTGTTCAAAAACATGAAGAGCCTGAAAAAGTGTGAAAAATATGACGAGCTTCAAAAGGTGTGAAAAATATGAGGAGCATGAAACGGTCTGAAAAAAAGGAGGAGCATGAAGCGGTGTTGAAAAACATGAAGAGCCTGAAAAGGTGTGAAAAATATGAAGAGCTTCAAAAGGTGTCAAAAATATGAGGAGCATTAAACGGCCTGAAAAATAGGAGGAGCATGAAACGGTCTGAAAAATAGCAGGAGCATGAATCGGTGTTGAAAAACATGAAGAGCATGAAAATGTGTGAAAAATATGAAGAGCTTCAAAAGGTGTCAAAAATATGAGGAGCAAGAAACGGCCTGAAAAATAGGAGGAGCATGAAGCCATGTTCAAAAACATGAAGAGCCTGGAAAGGTGTGAAAAATATGAAGAGCTTCAAAAGGTGTGTAATATATGAGGAACATGAAACGGTTTAAAAAAATAGGAAGAGCATGACGCAGTGTTGATAAACATGAAGAGCCTAGAAAGGTGTGCAATATATGAAGAGCTTCAAAAGGTGTCAACAATATGAGGAGTATGAAATGGTCTGAAAAAGAAGAGGAGCAAGAAGGGGCGTTCGAAAACAGAAGATGCTGAAAAGGTGTGAAAAATATGAAGAGCTTCAAAGGTGTCAAAAATATGAGAACTATGAATCGTTCTGAAAAATAGGAGGAGCATGAAGCGGTTTTGAAAAACATGAAGAGCCTGAAATGGTGTGAAATATATGAAGAGCTTCAAAAGGTTTCAAAAATATGAGGAGCATGAAACGGTCTGAAAAATAGGATGAGCATGAAGCGGTGTTCAAAAACATGAAGAGCCTGAAAAGGTGTGAAAAATATGAAGAGCTTCAAGAGGTGTGAAAAATAGGAGGAGCATGAAGCGGTGTTCAAAAAATGAAGAGCTTCAAAAGGTGTGAAAAAAATGAAGAGCCTCAAAACGTCTCAAAAATATGAGGAGCATGAAACGGTCTGAAAAATAGAGGAGCATGAAACGGTGTTCAAAAACATGAACAGCCTGAAAAGGTGTGAAAAATATGAAGAGCTTCAAAAGGTGTGAAAATATGAAGAGCTTCAAAAGGTGTCAAAAATATGAGGAGCATGAAACGGTCTGAAAAATATGAGGAGCAAGAAGCGTTGTTGAAAAACATGAAGAACCTGAAAACGTGTGAAAAATATCACGAGCTTCAAAAGGTGTGAAAAATGTAAAGAGCTTCAAAAGGTGTCAAAAATGAGATGAGCATTAAACGGTCTGAAAAATAGAAGGAGCATGAAGTGGTGTTGAAAAACATGAAGAGCCTGAAATTGTGTGAATTATATTAGGAGCTTCAAAAGGTGTCAAAAATATTAGGAGCATGAAATGGTCTGAAAAATAGAGGAGCATGAAGTGGTGTTGAAAAACATGAAGAGCATGAAAAGACGTGAAAAATATGAAGACCTTCAAAAGGTGTCAAAAATATGAGGAGCATGAAATGGTCAGAAATATAGGAGGATCATGAAGCGGTGTTGAAAAACATAAAGAGCATGAAAAGCTGTGAAAAATATGAAGAGCTTCACAAGTGTCAATAATATGGGAGCATGAAACGGTCTGAAAAATGGGACGACCATGAAGCGGTGTTGAAAAACATGAAGAACCTGAAAAGGTGTGAAAAATATGAAGAGCTTCAAAAGTGTCAAAAATATGGGAGCATGAAACGGTCTGAAAAATAGGAGGACCATGAAGTGGTGTTGAAAAACATGAAGAACCTGAAAAGGTGTGAAAAATATGAAGAGCTTCAAAAGTGTCAAAAATATGGGAGCATGAAACGGTCTGAAAAATAGGAGGACCATGAAGCGGTTTTGAAAAACATGAAGAACCTGAAAAGTTGTGAAAAATATGAAGAGCTTCAAAAGGTGTCAAAAATATGAGGAGCATGAAACGGTCTGAAAAAGAAGGAGCAAGAAGCGGTGTTCAAAAACATGAAGAGCCTGAAAAGTTGTGAAAAATATGAAGAGCTTCAAAAGGTGTCAAAAATATGAGGAGCATGAAACGTTCTGAAAAATAGGAGGAGAATGAAGCGGTGTTCAAAATCATGAAGAGCCTGAAAAGGTGTGAAGAATATGAAGAGCTTCAAAAGGTGTCAAATATATGAGGAGCATGAAACGGTCTGAAAAATAGGAGGAGCATGAAATGGTGTTCAAAAACATAAAGAGCAAGAAAAGTTGTGAAAAATATGAAGAGCTTCAAAAGGTGTGAAATACATGAGGAACATGAAACGGTCTGAAAAATAGGAGGAGCATGAAACGGTGTTCAAAAACATAAAGAGCCTGAAAAGGTGTGAAAAATATGAAGAGCTTCAAAAGGTGTGAAATATATGAAGAGCTTCAAAAGCTGTCAATAATGAGATGAGAAGGAAACGGTTTAAAAAATAGGAGGAGCATGAAGTGGTGTGGAAAACATGAAGAGACTGAAAAAGTGTGAAATATATGAAGAGCTTCAAAAAGTGTGAAAAATATGATGAGCTTCAAAAGGTGTCAAAAATATGAGGAGCATGAAACGGTCTGAAAAATAGGAGGCACATGAAACTGTGTTCAAAAACATGAAGAGCCTAACAAGGTGTGAAAAATATGAAGAGCTTCAAAAGGTGTGAAATACAAGAGGAGCATGAAACGGTGGGAAAAATAGGAGGAGCATGAAGCGGTGTTGAAAAGCCTGACGAACCAGAAAAGGTGTGAAAAATATGAAGACCTTCAAATGGTGTCAAAAATATGAGGAGCATGAAACTGTCTGAAAAATAGGAGGAACATGAAATGGTGTTCAAAAACATGAAGAGCCTGAAAAGATTTGAAAAATATGAAGAGCTACAAAACGTGTGAAATACATGAGGAGCATGAAACGGTCTGAAAAATAGGAGGAGCATGAAGCGGTGTTGAAAAACATAAAGAGCATGAAAAGCTGTGAAAAATATGAAGAGCTTCAAAAGGTGTCAAAAATATGAGGAGCATGAAACGGTCTGAAATAGGAGGAGCATGAAGCGGTGTTCAAAAACATGAAGAGCCTGAAAAGTTGTGAAAAATATGAAGAGCTTCAAAAGGTGTTAAAAATATGAGGAGCATGAAACGGTCTGAAAAATAAGAGGAGCATGAAGTGGTGTGGAAAAACAAGAAGAACCTGAAAAGGTGTGAAAAATATGAAAGGCTTCAAAAGGTGTCAAAAATATGAGGAGCATGAAACAGTCTGAAAAATAGGAGGAGCATGAAACGTTCTGAAAAATAGGAGGAGAATGAAGCGGTGTTCAAAATCATGAAGAGCCTGAAAAGCTGTGAAGTATATGAAGAGCTTCAAAAGGTGTCAAATATATGAGGAGCACGAAACGGTCTGAAAAATAGGAGGAGCATGAAATGGTGTTCAAAAACATAAAGAGCCAGAAAAGTTGTGAAAAATACGAAGAGCTTCAAAAGGTGTGAAATATATAAAGAGCTTCAAAAGCTGTCAATAATGAGATGAGAATGAAACGGTCTGAAAAATAGGAGGAGCATGAAGTGGTGTGGAAAACATGAAGAGCCTGAAAAGGTGTGAAAAATACGAAGAGCATGAAAAGGTGTGAAAAATATGAGGAGCATGAAACTGTGTTCAAAAACATGAAGAGCCTGAAAAGGTGTGAAAAATATGAAGAGCTTCAAAAGCGGTCAAAAATATGAGGAGCATGAAACGGTGTGAAAACTAGGAGAAACATGAAACGCTGTTCCAAAACATGGAGAGTCTGAAAAGGTGTGAAAAATATGAAGAGCTTCAAAAGGTGTCAAAAATATGAGGAGCAAGAAACGGTCTGAAAATTACGAGGAGCATGAAGCCGTGTTCAAAAACTTGAAGAGCCTGAAATGTTGTGAAAAATATGAAGAGCTTCAAAAGGTGTCAAAGATATAGGAGCATGAAACGGTCTGAAAAATAGGAGGAGCATGATACGGCATGGAAAAACATAAAGAGCCTGAACAGGTGTGAAAAATATGAAGAGCTTCATAAGGTGTCAAAAATATTACGAGCATGAAATGGTATGAAAAATAGGAGGAGCATGTAACGGTGTTCAAAAACATGAAGAGCCTGAAAAGGTATGAAAAATATGCAGAGCTTCAAAACGTCTCAAAAACATGAGGAGCATGAAACGGTCTGAAAATAGGAGGAGCATGAAGCAGTGTTCAAAAAAATGAAAAGCATGAAAAGGTGTGAAAAATATGAAGAGTTTCAAAACCTGTCAAAAATATGAGGAGCATGAAACGTTCTGAAAATTAGGAGAAGCATGAAGTGGTGTTGAAAAACCTGAAGAGCCTGAAAAGGTGTGAAATATATGAAGAGCTTCAAAAGGTGTCAAAAATATGAGGAGCAAGAAAAGGTCTGAAAAATAGGCGGAGCATGAAACGGTGTTGGTAAACATGAAGAGCATGAAAAGATGTGAAAAATATGAAGAGCATGAAAAGGTGTGAAAAATATGAGGAGCATGAAACTGTGTTCAAAAATATGAAGAGCCTGAAAAGTTGGGAAAAATATGAAGAGCTTCAAAAGGGGTCAAAAATATTAAGAGCATGAAGCGGTCTGAAAAAAAGGAGGAGCATGAAGCGGTGTTGAAAAACATGAAGAGCCTGAAAAAGTGTGAAAAATATGAAGAGCTTCAAAAGGTGTCAAAAATATGAGGAGCATGAAACGGGGTTCAAAAACATGTAAAGCCTGAAAGGTGTGAAAAATATGATTAGCATCAAAAGGTGTCAAAAATATGTGGAGCATGAAACGATCTGAAAAATAGGAGGAGCATGAAACGGTTTGAAAAATATGAAGAGCCTGAAAAGGTGTAAAAAATATGAAGAGCTTCAAAAGGTGTCAAAAATATCAGGAGCATGAAACGTTCTGAAAAATAGGAGGAGCATGAAACGGTGTTCAAAAACATGAAGAGCCTCAAAAAGTACAAAAAATATGAAGAGCTTCAACACGGCTCAAATACATGAGGTGCATGAAACGGTCTGAAAAAAGGAGCATGAAACCGTGTTCAACAAAGTGAAGAGCCTGAAGGTGTGAAAAATATGAAGAGCTTCAAAAGGTGTCAAAAATATGAGGAGCATGAAACAGTGTGAAAAATAGGAGGAGCATGAAGCGGTGTTGAAAAACATGAAGAGCCTGAAAAGGTGTGAAAAATATGAAGAGCATGAAAATGTGTGAAAAATATGAGGAGCATAAACTGTGTTCAAAAACATGAAGATCCAGGAAAGGTGTGAAAAATATGAAGAGCGTCAAAATGTCTCAAATACATGAGGAACATGAAATGGTCTGAAAATAGAAGGAGCATTAAGCGGTGTTCAAAAACATGAAGAGCCTGAAAAGGTGTGAAAAATATGAAGAGCTTCTAAACGTGTCAAAAATATGAGGAGCATGAAACCTTCTTAAATTTGGAGGAGCATGAAGCGGTGTTCAAAAATCTAAAGAACATGAAAAGGTGTGAAAAATATGAAGAGCTTCAAAAGGTGTCAAAAATATGAGGAGCATGAAACGGTCTGAAATATAGGAGGAGCATGAAACGGAGTTCAATAACATGAAGAGCCTGAAAAGGTGTGAAAAATATGAAGAGCTTCAAAAGGTGTCAAAAATACGAGGAGCATGAAACAGTCTGAAAAATAGGAGGAGCATGAAACGGTCTTCAAAAACATGAAGAGCCTGTTAAGCTGTGAAAAACATGAAGAGCTTCAAAAGGTGTCAAAATTATGAGGAGCATGAAACGGTGTTCAAAACATGAAAAGCCTCAAAAGGTGTGAAAAAAATGATTAGCTTCAAAAGGTGTGAAAAATATGTGGAGCATGAAATGATCTGAAAAATCGGAGGAGAATGAATTGGTGTTGAAAAACATGAAGAGCCTGAAAAGATGTGAAAAATATGAAGAGCTTCAAAATGTGTCAAAAATATGAGGAGCATGAAACGGTCTGAAATAGGAGGAGCATCAAACGTTGCTGAAAAACATGAAGAGCCTGAAAACCTGTGAAAAATATGATGAGCTACAAAAGGTGTAAAATATTTGAGGAGCATGAAACGGTCTGAAAAATTGGAGAAGGATGAAGCGGTGTGCAAAATCAAGAAGAGCCTGAAAATGTGTGAAAAATATGAAGGGCTTCAAAACGTGTCAAATATATGAGGAGCATGAAACGGTATGATATATAGGAGGAGCATGAAGCGGAGTTGAAAAACATGAAGAGCCTGAAAAGGTGCGACAAATATGAAGAGCTTCAAAAGCGGTCAAAAATATGAGGAGCGTCAAAAGGCGTGAAAAATAGGAGAAACATGAAACGGTGTTCCAAAACATGAAGAGCCTGAAAAGGTGTGAAAAATATGAAGAGCTTCAAAACGTGTCAAAAATATGAGGAGCATGAAAAGTTCTGAAAAATAGGCGGAGCATGAAACGGTGTTGGGAAACATGAAGAGCATGAAAAGATGTGAAAAATATGAAGAGCATGAAAAGGTGTGAAAAATATGAAGAGATTCAAAAGGTGTCAAAAATATGAGGAGCATGAAACGGTCTGAAAAATAGGAGGAGCATGAAACGGTGTTCAAAAACATGAAGAGCCTGAAAAGGTGTGAAAAATATGAAGAGCATGAAAATGTGTGAAAAAAATGAGGAGAATGAAACTGTGTTCAAAAACATGAAAATCCTGAAAAGGTGTGAAAAATATGAAGAGTTTCAAAACGTCTCAAAAACATGAGGAGCATGAAACTGTCTGAAAATAGAAGGAGCATGAAGCAGTGTTCAAAACCATGAAGAGCCTGAAAAGGTGGGAAAAATATGAAGAGATTAAAAATGTGTCAAATATATGAAACATGAAACGGTGTTCAAAAACATGTAGAGCCTGAAAAGGTGTGAAAAATATGAAGAGCTTCAAAAGGTGTCAAAAATATGAGGAGCATGAAACGGTCTGAAAAACAGGAGGAGCATTAAATGGTGTTCAAAACCATGAAGAGCCTGAGAAGGTGTGAAAAATATGAAGAGATTCAAAAGGTGTCAAAAATATGAGGAGCATGAAACAGTGTGAAAAATAGGAGGAGCATGAAGCGGTGTTGAAAAACATGAAGAGCCTGAAAAGGTGTGAAAAATATGAAGAGCATGAAAATGTTTGAAAAATATGAGGAGCATAAACTGTGTTCAAAATCATGAAGATCCAGAAAAGGTGTGAAAAATATGAAGAGCGTCAAAATGTCTCAAATACATGAGGAGCATGAAACGGTCTGAAAATAGAAGGAGCATTAAGCGGTGTTCAAAAACATGAAGAGCCTGAAAAGGTGTGAAAAATATGAAGAGCTTCTAAACGTGTCAAAAATATGAGAAGCATGAAACCTTCTTAAAATTGGAGGAGCATGAAGCGGTGTTCAAAAATCTGAAGAACATAAAAAGGTGTGAAAAATATGAAGAGCTTCAAAAGGTGTCAAAAATATGAGGAGCATGAAACGGTCTGAAATATAGTAGGAGCATGAAACGGAGTTCAATAACATGAAGAGCCTGAAAAGATGTGAAAAATATGAAGAGCTTCAAAAGGTGTCAAAAATACGAGGAGCATGAAACAGTCTGAAAAATAGGAGGAGCATGAAACGGTGTTCAAAAACATGAAGAGCCTGAAAATGTGTGAAAAATATGAAGAGCTTCAAAAGGTGTCAAAAATATGAGGATCATGAAACGGTCTGAAAATTAGGAGGAGCATGAAGCGTTGTTTAAAAACATGAATAGCCTGAAAAAGTGTGAAAAATATGAAGAGCTTCAAAAGGTGTCAAAAATATGAGGAGCATGAAACGGTCTGAAAAATAGGAGTAGCATGAATTGGTGTTCAAAAACATGAAGAGCCTGTTAAGCTGTGAAAAATATGAAGAGCTTCAAAGGGTGTCAAAATTATGAGGAGCATGAAACGGTGTTCAAAACATGAAAAGCCTGAAAAGGTGTGAAAAAAATGATTAGCTTCAAAAGGTGTGAAAAATATGTGGAGCATGAAATGATATGAAAAATAGGAAGAGAATGAATTTATGTCGAAAAACATGAAGAGCCTGAAAAGATGTGAAAAATATGAAGAGCTTCAAAATGTGTCAAAAATATGAGGAGCATGAAACGGTCTGAAAAATAGGAGGAGCAAGAGACCGTGTTCAAAAACATGAAGAGCCTGAAAAGGTGTGAAAAATTTGAAGAGCATGAAAATGTGTGAAAAATATGAGGAGCATAACTGTGTTCAAAAACATGAAGATCCAGAAAAGGTGTGAAAAATATGAAGAGCGTCAAAATGTCTCAAATACATGAGGAGCATGAAACGGTCTGAAAATAGAAGGAGCATTAAGCGGTGTTCAAAAACATGAAGAGCCTGAAAAGGTGTGAAAAATATGAAGAGCTTCTAAACGTGTCAAAAATATGAGGAGCATGAAACCTTCTTAAAATTGGAGGAGCATGAAGCGGTGTTCAAAAATCTAAAGAACATGAAAAGGTGTGAAAAATATGAAGAGCTTCAAAAGGTGTCAAAAATATGAGGAGCATGAAACGGTCTGAAATATAGGAGGAGCATGAAACGGAGTTCAATAACATGAAGAGCCTGAAAAGGTGTGAAAAATATGAAGAGCTTCAAAAGGTGTCAAAAATACGAGGAGCATGAAACAGTCTGAAAAATAGGAGGAGCATGAAACGGTCTTCAAAAACATGAAGAGCCTGTTAAGCTGTGAAAAACATGAAGAGCTTCAAAAGGTGTCAAAATTATGAGGAGCATGAAACGGTGTTCAAAACATGAAAAGCCTCAAAAGGTGTGAAAAAAATGATTAGCTTCAAAAGGTGTGAAAAATATGTGGAGCATGAAATGATCTGAAAAATAGGAGGAGAATGAATTGGTGTTGAAAAACATGAAGAGCCTGAAAAGATGTGAAAAATATGAAGAGCTTCAAAATGTGTCAAAAATATGAGGAGCATGAAACGGTCTGAAATAGGAGGAGCATCAAACGTTGTTGAAAAACATGAAGAGCCTGAAAAGCTGTGAAAAATATGAAGAGCTACAAAAGGTGTAAAATATTTGAGGAGCATGAAACGGTCTGAAAAATTGGAGAAGGATGAAGCGGTGTTCCAAATCAAGAAGAGCCTGAAAATGTGTGAAAAATATGAAGGGCTTCAAAACGTGTCAAATATATGAGGAGCATGAAACGGTCTGAAAAATAGGAGGAGCATGAAACGGTGTTCAAAAACATGAAGAGCCTGAAAAGGTGTGAAAAATATGAAGAGCATGAAAATGTGTGAAAAAAATGAGGAGAATGAAACTGTGTTCAAAAACATGAAAATCCTGAAAAGGTGTGAAAAATATGAAGAGTTTCAAAACGTCTCAAAAACATGAGGAGCATGAAACAGTCTGAAAATAGAAGGAGCATGAAGCAGTGTTCAAAAACATGAAGAGCCTGAAAAGGTGTGAAAAATATGAAGAGATTAAAAAGGTGTCAAATATATGAAACATGAAACGGTGTTCAAAAACATGTAGAGCCTGAAAAGGTGTGAAAAATATGAAGAGCTTCAAAAGGTGTCAAAAATATGAGGAGCATGAAACGATCTGAAAAACAGGAGGAGCATGAAATGGTGTTCAAAACCATGAAGAGCCTGAGAAGGTGTGAAAAATATGAAGAGATTCAAAAGGTGTCAGAAATATGAAGAGCATGAAACGGTCTGAAAAAGAGGAGGAGCAAGAGACCGTGTTCAAAAACATGAAGAGCCTGAAAAGTTTTGAAAAATATGAAGAGCTTCAAAAGGTGTCAAAAATATGAGGAGCATGAAACAGTGTGAAAAATAGGAGGAGCATGAAGCGGTGTTGAAAAACATGAAGAGCCTGAAAAGGTGTGAAAAATATGAAGAGCATGAAAATGTTTGAAAAATATGAGGAGCATAAACTGTGTTCAAAAACATGAAGATCCAGAAAAGGTGTGAAAAATATGAAGAACGTCAAAATATCTCAAATACATGAGGAGCATGAAACCGTCTTAAAAATAGGAGGAGCATGAAACGGTGTTCAAAAACATGAAGAGCCTGAAAAGGTGTGAAAAATATGAAGAGCTTCAAAAGGTGTCAAAAATATGAGGATCATGAAACGGTCTGAAAATTAGGAGGAGCATGAAGCGTTGTTTAAAAACATGAAGAGCCTGAAAAAGTTTGAAAAATATGAAGAGCTTCAAAAGGTGTCAAAAATATGAGGAGCATGAAACGGTCTGAAAAATAGGAGTAGCATGAATTGGTGTTCAAAAACATGAAGAGCCTGTTAAGCTGTGAAAAATATGAAGAGCTTCAAAAGGTGTCAAAATTATGAGGAGCATGAAACGGTGTTCAAAACATGAAAAGCCTGAAAAGGTGTGAAAAAAATGATTAGCTTCAAAAGGCGTGAAAAATATGTGGAGCATGAAATGATCTGAAAAATAGGAAGAGAATGAATTTATGTTGAAAAACATGAAGAGCCTGAAAAGATGTGAAAAATATGAAGAGCTTCAAAATGTGTCAAAAATATGAGGAGCATGAAACGGTCTGAAATAGGAGGAGCATCAAACGTTGCTGAAAAATATGAAGAGCCTGAAAAGCTGTGAAAAATATGAAGAGCTACGAAAGGTGTAAAATATATGAGGAGCATGAAACGGTCTGAAAAATTGGAGAAGGATGAAGCGGTGTTCCAAATCAAGAAGAGCCTGAAAATGTGTGAAAAATATGAAGGGCTTCAAAACGTGTCAAATATGAGGAGCATGAAACGGTCTGTTATATAGGAGGAGCATGAAGCGGTGTTGAAAAACATGAAGAGCCTGAAAAGGTGTGAAAAATATGAAGAGCTTCAAAAGCGGTCAAAAATATGAGGAGCGTGAAAATGTGTGAAAAAAAGGAGAAACATGAAACGGTGTTCCAAAACATGAAGAGCCTGAAAAGGTGTGAAAAATATGAAGAGCTTCAAAAGGTGTCAAAAATATGAGGAGCAAGAAAAGGTCTGAAAATTAGGAGGAGCATGAAGCCGTGTTCAAAAACTTGAAGAGCCTGAAATGGTGTGAAAAATATGAAGAGCTTCAAAAGGTGTCAAAGATATAGGAGCATGAAACGGTCTGAAAAATAGGAGGAGCATGATACGGCATTGAAAAACATAAAGAGCCTGAAAAGGTGGGAAAATATGAAGAGCTTCAAAAGGTGTCAAAAATATGACAAGCATGAAATGGTATGAAAAATAGGAGGAGCATGTAACGGTGTTTAAAAACATGAAGAGCCTGAAAACGTATGAAAAATATGCAGAGCTTCAAAACGTCTCAAAAACATGAGGAGCATGAAACCATCTGAAAATAGGAGGAGCATGAAGCGGTGTTCAAAAACATGAAAAGCCTGAAAAGGTGTGAAAAATATGAAGAGTTTGAAAACGTGTCAAAAATATGAGGAGCATGAAACGTTCTGAAAATTAGGAGCATGAAGCGGTGTTGAAAAACCTGAAGAGCCTGAAAAGGTGTGAAGTATATGAAGAGCTTCAAAAGGTGTCAAAAATATAAGGAGCATGAAAAGTTCTGAAAAATAGGCGGAGCATGAAACGGTGTTGGGAGACATGAAGAGGATGAAAAGATGTGAAAAATATGAAGAGCATGAAAAGGTGTGAAAAATATGAGGAGCATGAAACTGTGTTCAAAAATATGAAGAGCCTGAGAAGTTGGGAAAAATATGAAGAGCTTCAAAAGGGGTCAAAAATATTAAGAGCATGAAGCGGTCTGAAAAAAAGGAGGAGCATGAAGCGTTGTTGAAAAACATGAAGAGCCTGAAAAAGTGTGAAAAATATGAAGAGCTTCAAAAGGTGTCAAAAATATGAGGAGCAAGAAACGGGGTTCAAAAACATGCAAAGCGTGAAAAGGTGTGAAAAATATGATTAGCTTCAAAACGTGTCAAAAATATGTGGAGCATGAAACGATCTGAAAAATAGGAGGAGCATGAAACGGTGTTGAAAAATATGAACAGCCTGAAAAGGTGTAAAAAATATGAAGAGCTTCAAAAGGTGTCAAAAATATCAGGAGCATGAAACGGTCTGAAAAATAGGAGGAGCATGAAACGGTTTTCAAAAACATGAAGAGCCTCAAAAAGTACAAAAAATATGAAGAGCTTCAACACGTCTCAAATATATGAGGTGCATGAAACGGTCTGAAAAAAGGAGCATGAAACCGTGTTCAACAAAGTGAAGAGCCTGAAAGGTGTGAAAAATATGAAGAGCTTCAAAACGTGTCAAAAATATGAGGAGCATGAAAAGTTATGTAAAATAGGAGGAGCATGAAGCAGTGTTCAAAAACCTGAAGAGCCTGAAAAGGTGTGAAAAATATGAAGAGATTCAAAAGGTGTCAAAAATATGAGGAGCATGAAACGGTCTGAAAAATAGGAGGAGCATGAAACGGTGTTCAAAAACATGAAGAGCCTGAAAAGGTGTGAAAAATATGAAGAGCATGAAAATGTGTGAAAAAAATGAGGAGAATGAAACTGTGTTCAAAAACATGAAAATCCTGAAAAGGTGTGAAAAATATGAAGAGTTTCAAAACGTCTCAAAAACATGAGGAGCATGAAACAGTCTGAAAATAGAAGGAGCATGAAGCAGTGTTCAAAAACATGAAGAGCCTGAAAAGGTGTGAAAAATATGAAGAGATTAAAAAGGTGTCAAATATATGAAACATGAAACGGTGTTCAAAAACATGTAGAGCCTGAAAAGGTGTGAAAAATATGAAGAGCTTCAAAAGGTGTCAAAAATATGAGGAGCAAGAAACGGTCTGAAAAATAAGAGGAGCATTAATCGGTGTTCAAAAATATGAAGAGCATGGAAAGCTGTGAAAAATATGAAGAGCTTCAAAAGGTGTCAAAAATATGAGGAACATGAAACGATTTGAAAATAGGAGGAGCATGACGTGGTGGTGAAATACATGAAGAGCCTGAAAAAGGTGTGAAACATATGAGGAGCCTGAAACGGTCTGAAAGAGAGGAGGAGCATGAAACGGTGTTGAAAAACATGAGGAGCATGGATAAGTGTGAAAAATATGAAGAGCTTCAAAACGTGTCAAATATATGAGGAGAATGAAATGGTCTGAAAAATAGGAGGAGTAAGAAGGGGTGTTGAAAAACATGAAGAGCTTGAAATGGTGTGAAAAATATGAAGAGCTTCAAAAGGTGTGAAAAATATGAAGAGCTTCAAAGTTGTCAAAAATGAGATGAGCATGAAACGGTCTGAAAAATAGGAGTAGCATGAAGCTGTGTTCAAAAACATGTAGAGCCTGAAAACGTGTGAAAAATATGAAGATCTTCAAAAGATGTGAAAAATAAGAGGCTCATGAAACGGTCTGAAAAATAGAAGCAGCATGAAACGGTGTCGAAAAACATGAAGAGCCTGAAAGGTGTGAAAAATATGAAGAGCTTCAAAAGGTGTGAAAAATATGAGGAGCATGAAATGGTCTGAAAAATAGAATCAGCATGAAACGGTGTTGAAAAACATGAAGAGCATGAAAAGGTGTGAAAAATATGAAGAGCTTCAAAAGGTGTCAAAAATATGAAGAGCACGAAACGGTCTGAAAAATAGGAGGATCATGAAGCGGTGTTCAAAAACATGAAGAGCCTGAAAACATGTGAAAAATATGAAGAGCTTCAAAAGGTGTCAAAAATATGAAGAGCACGAAACGGTCTGAAAAATAGGAGGAGCATGAAGCTGTGTTCAAAAACATGAAGAGCCTGAAAAGTTGTGAAAAATATGAAGAGTTTCAAAAGGTGTCAAAAATATGAGGAGCATGAAAAGGTCTGAGAAATAGGAGGAGCATGAAGCGGTGTTCAAAAACAGGAAGAGCCTGAAAAGTTGTGAAAAATATGAAGAGTTTCAAAAGGTGTCAAAAATATGAGGAGCATGAAACGGTCTGAGAAATAGGAGGAGCATGAAGCGGTGTTCAAAAACATGAAAAGCCTGAAAAGATGTGAAATATATGAAGAGCTTCAAAAGGTGTCAAAAATGAGATGAGCATCAAACGGTCTGAAATATAGGAGGAGCATGAAGGGTTGTTGAAAAAAAAGAAGAGACTGAAAAGTTGTGAAATATATGAAGAGCTTCAAAAGGTGTCAAAAATATGAGGAGAATGAAAGGGTCTGAAAAATAGGAGGAGCATGAAGCTCTGTTGAGAAACATGAAGAGCCTGAAAAGGTGTGAAAAATATGAAGAGCTTCAAAAGGTGTCAAAAATATGAGGAGCATGAAACGGTCTGAAAAATAGGAGGAGCATGAAGCTCTGTTGAGAAACATGAAGAGCCTGAAAAGGTGTGAAAAATATGAAGAGCTTCAAAAGGTGTCAAAAATATGAGGAGCATGAAACGGTCTGAAAAATAGGAGGAGCATGAAGCAGTGTTGAAAAACATGAAGAGCCTGAAAACGTGTGAAAAATATGAGAGCTTCAAAAGGTGTGAAAAATATGAAGAGCTTCAAAAGGTGTCAAAAATACGAGGAGCAGGAAACGGTCTGAAAAATAGGAGGAGCATGAAGCGGTGTTCAAAAACATGAAGAGCCTGAAAAGTTGTGAAAAATATGAAAAGCTTCAAAAGGTGTGAAAATTGAGATGAGCATGAAACGGTCTGAAAAATAGAGGTGCATGAAATGGTGTGGAAAACATGAAGAGCCTGAAAAGGTGTGAAAAATATGAAGAGTTTCAATAGGTGTGAAAAATATGAGGAGCTGTATACGGTGTGAAAAACAGGAGGAGCATGAAGCGGTGTTCAAACACATGAAGAGCCTGAAAATGTGTGAAAAATATGAGGAGCATGAAATTGTCTGAAAAATAGAAGGAGCATGAAGTGCTGTTCAAAAACATGAAGAGCCTGAAAAGGTGTGAGAAATATGAAAAGCTTCAAAAGGTGTCAAAAATGAGATGAGCATGAAACGGTCTGAAAAATATGAGGAGCATGAAATTGTCTGAAAAATAGGAGGAGCATGAAGCGGTGTTGAAAAACATGAAGAGCCTGAAAACGTGTGAAAAATATGAAGAGCTTCAAAAAGTTGAAAAATATGAAGAGCTTCAAAAGGTGTCAAAAAGGAGATCTGCATGAAACGGTCTGAAAAATAGGAGGAGCATGAAGTGGTGTTGAAAAAAATGAAGAGCCTGAAAAGGTGTGAAAAATATGAAGAGCTTCAAAAGGTGTCAAAAATATGAGGAGCATGAAACGGTCTGAAAAATAGGAGGAGCATGAAGCGGTGTTGAAAAACATGAAGAGCCTGAAAACGTGTGAAAAATATGAAGAGCTTCAAAAAGTTTGAAAAATATGAAGAGCTTCAAAAGGTGTCAAAAAGGAGATCTGCATGAAACGGTCTGAAAAATAGGAGGAGCATGAAGTGGTTTTGAAAAAAATGAAGAGCCTGAAAAGGTGTGAAAAATATGAAGAGCTTCAAAATGTGTCAGAAATATGACGAGCATGAAACCCTCTTAAAAATAGGAGGAGGAATAAGCGATGTTCAACAACATGAAGAGCCTGAAAAGGTGTGCAAAATATGAAGAGCTTCAAAAGGTGTGAAATACATGAGGAGTATGAAACGGTGTTCAAAAACATGCAGAGACTGAAAAGGTGTGAAAAATATGAAGAGCCTCAAAACGTGTCAAAAATATGAGAAATGAAACGGTATGATAAATAGCAGGAGCATGAAGCGGTATTGTAAAACAGGAAGAATCTGAAATCGTGTGAAAAATATGAAGATCTTCAAATTATGAAAATTATGAAGAGCTTCAAAAGGTGTGAAAATTATGAGGAACTTGATACGGTCTGAAAAATGGGAGGAGCATGAAGCGGAGTTGAAAAACATGAGGAGCCTGAGAAGGTGTGAAAAATATGAAGAGCTTCAAAACGTGTCAAAAATATGAGGAGCATGAAACGGTCTGAAAAATAGGAGGATTATGAAACGGTGTTCAAAAACATGAAGAGCCTGAAAAGGTGTGGAAATTATGAAGAGCCTCAAAACGTGTCAAAAATATGAGAAGTATGAAACGGTATGATAAATAGCAGGAGCATGAAGCGGTGTAGAAAAACAGGAAGAGTCTGAAATCGTGTGAAAAATATGAAGAGCTTCAAAAATGTGAAAAATATGAAGAGATTCAAAAGGTTTGAAAAATATGAAGAGCTTCAAAAGGTTTCAAAAATGAGAAGAGCTTGAAACGGTCTGAAAATTAGGAGGAGCATGAAGCGGTGTTGAAAAACATGAAGAGCCTGAAAAGTGTGAAAAATATGAAGAGCTTCTAAAGGTGTCAAAAATATGAGGAGCATGACACGGTCAGAAAAATAGGAGGAGCATGAAGTGGTGTTGAAAAACATGAAGAGCCTGAAAAGGTGTGAAAAATATGAAGAGCTACAAAAGGTGTGAAATATATGAAGAGCTTCAAAAGGTGTCAAAAATGAGATGAGCATGAAACGGTCTGAAAAATAGGAGGAGCATGAAACGGTGATTAGAAACATGAAGAGGCTGAAAAGGTGTGAAAAATATGAAGAGATTCAAAAGGTGTCAAAATATGAGGAGCTTGAAACGGTGTTGAAAAACATGAAGAGCCTGAAAAGATGTGAAAAATATGAACAGCTTCAAAAAGTGTCAAAAATATGAGGAGCATGAAACGGTCTGAAAAATAGGAGGAGCATGAAGCGGTGTTGAAAAACATGAAGAGCCTGAAAACGGGTGAAAAATATGAAGAGCTTCAAAAGGTGTCAAAAATATGAAGAGCTTCAAATGTGTCAAAAATGAGATGAGCATGAAACGGTCTGAAAAATAGGAGGAGCATGAAGTGGTGTTGAAAAAAAGAAGAGACTGAAAAGGTGTGAAAAATATGAACAGCTTCAAAAGGTGTGAAATACATGAGGAGCATGAAACGAGCTGAAAAATAGAAGCATGAAGTGGTGTGGAAAAACATGAAGAGCCTGAAAAGCTGTGAAAAATATGAAGAGCTTCAAAAGGAGTGAAATACATTAGGAGCATGACACACTCTGAAAAATAGGAGGAGCATGAAGCGGTGTTCAAAAACGTGAAGAGCCTAAAAAGTTGTGAAAAATATGAAAAGCTTCAAAAGGTGTCAAAAATGAGATGAGCATGAAACGGTCTGAAAAATAGGAGGATCATGAAACGGTGTTGAAAAACATGAAGAGCCTGAAAAGGTGTGAAAAATATGAAGAGTTTCAAAAGTTGTCAAAAATAAGAGGAGCATGAAATGGTCTGAAAAATATATGCGGCATGAAATGGTGTTGAAAAACATGAAGAGCCTGAAAAGGTGTGAAAAATATGAAGAGCTTCAAAAGGTATGAAAAATATGAGGAGCATGAAACGGCCTGAAAAATAGAAGCAGCATGAAACGGTGTTGAAAAATATGATGAGCCTGAAAAGGTGTGAAAAATATGAAGAGCTTCAAAAGGGGTCAAAAATATGAAGAGCATGAAACGGTCTGTAAAATAGGAGGATCATGAAGCGGTGTTCAAAATCATGAAGAGCCTGAAAAGGTGTGAAAAATATGAAGAGCTTCAAAACGTGTCAAAAATATGAGGAGCATGAAACGGTCTGAAAAATAGGAGGAGCAAGAAGCGGTGTTGAAAAAAATGAACAGCCTGAAAAAGTTTGAAAAATTTGAAGAGCTTCAAAAGGTGTGAAATTAATGAGGAGCATGAAACGGTTTGAAAAATACGAGAAGCATGAAGTGGTGTGCAAAAACATGAAGAACCTGAAAAGGTGTGAAAAATATGAAGAGTTTCAAAAGGTGTCAAAAATATGAAGAGCATGAAACGGTCTGAAAATTTGAAGGATCATGAGCGGTGTTCAAAAACATGAGGAGCCTGAAAAGGTGTGAAAAATATGAAGAGCTTCAAACGATGTCAAAAATATGAGAAGCATGAAACGTTCTGAAAGATAGGAGGAGCATGAAACGGTGATCAGAAACATGAAAAGCCTGAAAAGTTGTGAAAAAAATGAAGTGCTTCAAAAGGTGTGAAATTCATGAGGAGCATGAAACGGTCTGAAAAATAGGAGAAGCATGAAATGGTGTGGAAAAACAGGAAGAGCCTGAAAAGGTGTGAAAAATATGAAGAGCTTCAAAAGGTGTGAAATACATGAGGAGCCTGAAACTCTCTGAAAAATAGGAGGAGCATGAAGCGGTGTTGAAAAACATGAAGAGCCTGAAAAGGTGTGAAAAATATGAAGAGCTTCAAAATGTGTCAAAAATATGAGGAGCATGTAACGTTCTGAAAAATAGGAGAAGCATGAAGCAGTGTTGAAAAACATGAAGAGCCTGAAAACGTGTGAAAAATATGAGAGCTTCAAAAGGTGTGAAAAATATGAAGAGCTTCAAAAGGTGTCAAAAATATGAGGAGCAGGAAACGGTCTGAAAAATAGGAGGAGCAGAAAGCGGTGTTCAAAAACATGAAGAGCCTGAAAAGTTGTGAAAAATATGAAAAGCTTCAAAAGGTGTGAAAATTGAGATGAGCATGAAACGGTCTGAAAAATAGAGGTGCATGAAATGGTGTGGAAAACATGAAGAGCCTGAAAAGGTGTGAAAAATATGAAGAGTTTCAATAGGTGTGAAAAATATGAGGAGCATGAAGCGGTGTTCAAACACATGAAGAGCCTGAAAAGTTGTGAAAAATATGAAAAGCTTCAAAAGGTGTCAAAAATATGAGGAGCATGAAAAGGTGTGAAAATTATGAAGAGCTTCAAAATATGTCAAAAATATGACGAGGATGAAACCCTCTTAAAAATAGGACGAGCATGAAGCGGTGTTCAAAAACATGAAGAGCCTGAAAAGGTGTGAAAATTATGAAGAGCTTCAAAAGGTGTGAAATATATGAGGAGCATGAAACGGTGTTCAAAAACACGCAGAGACTGAAAAGGTGTGAAAAATATGAAGAGCTTCAAAAAGTGTCAAAAATTAGATAAGCATGAAAGAGTCTGAAATATAGGAGGAGACTGAAGTGGTGTTAAAAAACATGAAGAGCCTGAAAAAGTGTGAAAAATATGAAGAGCTTCAAAAATATGAAAATTATGAAGAGCTTCAAAAGGTGTAAAAAATATGAAGAGCTTCAAAAGATGTCAAAAATGAGATGAGCATGAAACGGTCTGAAAAATAGGAGGAGCATGAAGTGGTGTTGAAAATCTTGAAGAGCCTGAAAAGGTGTGGAAAATATGCAGGGCTTCAAAAGGTGTCAAAAATTTGAGGAGCATGAAACGGTCTGAAAAATACGAGGAGCATGAAGCGGTGTTCAAAAACATGAAGAGCCTGAAAAGGTGTGAAAAATATGAAGAGCTTCAAAAGTTGTCAAAAATATGAGGAGCATGAAACGGTCTGAAAAATAGGAGGAGCATGAAGCGGTGTTCAAAAACATGAAGAGCTTGAAAAGGTGTGAAAAATATGAAGAGCTTCTAAAGGTGTCAAAAATATGAGGAGCATGAAACCGTCTGAAAAATAGGAGGAGCATGAGGTGGTGTTGAAAAACATGAAGAGCCTGAAAATTGTGAAAAATATGAAGAGCTTCAAAAGGTGTCAAAAATATGTGGAGCATGATACGGTCTCAAAAATAGGAGGAGCATGAAGCGGTGTTCAAAAACATGAAGAGCCTGAAAAGGTGTGAAAAATATGAAGAGCTTCAAAAGGTTTCAAAAAAATGAGGAGCATGAAACGGTCTGAAAAATAGGAGGAGCATGAAGCCGTGTTCAAAAACATGAAGAGCATGAAAAGGTGTGAAAAATATGAGGAGCTTCAAAAGGTGTGAAATACGTGAGGAGCATTAAACGGCCTGAAAAATAGGAGGAGCATGAAGTGTTGTTGAAAAACCTGAAGAGCCTGAAAAGGTGTGAAAAATATGAAGAGGTTAAAAAGATGTCAAAAATATGAGGAGTATGAAACGTTCTGAAAAATAGGAGGAGCATGAAGCGGTGTTGAAAAACATGAAGAGCCTGAAAAGATGTGAAATATAGGAAGAGATTCAAAAGGTGTGGAAAAATATGAAGAGCTTCAAGGTGTCAAAAATATGAGGAGCATGAAACGGTCTAAAAAATAGGAGGAGCATGAAACGGTGTTCAAAAACATGAAGAGCCTGAAAAGGTGTGAAAAATATGAAGATCTTCAAAACGTGTGAAATACATGAGGAGCATGAAACGGTCTGAAAAATAGGAGGAGCATGAAGCGCTGTTGAAAAACATGAAGAGCCTGAAAAGGTGTGAAAATTATGAAGAGCTTCAAAAGGTGTGAAAAATATGAAGAGCTTCAAAAGGTGTCAAAATTAGATGAGCATGAAACGGTCTGAAAAATAGGAGGAGCATGAAGTGGTGTTAAAAACATGAAGAGCTGAAAAGGTGTGAAAAATACGAAGAGCTTGAAAAGGTGTGAAAAATATGAAGAGCCTGAAAAGGTGTGAAAAAAATGAAGAGCTTCAAAAGGGTGAAAAACAGGAGAAGAATGAAGCGGTGTTCAAAACCATGAAAAGCCTGAAATGGTGTGAAAAATATGAAGAGCTTAAAAATGTGTCAAAAATATTAGGAGCAGGAAACGGTCTGAAAAATAAGAGCAGTATAAAACGGTGATCAAAAACATGAAGAGCCTGAAAAGGTGTGAAAAATATGAAGAGCTTCAAATGGTGTCAAAAATATGAGAAGCATGAAACGGTCTGAAAGATAGGAGGAGCATGAAACGATGATCAGAAACATGAAGAGCCTGAAAAATTGTGAAAAATATGAAGAGCTTCAAAAGGTGTGAAATTCATGAGGAGCATGAAACGGTCAGAAAAATAGGAGAAGCATGAAGTGGTGTGGAAAAACATGAAGAGCCTGAAAATGTGTGAAAAATATGAAGTGCTTCAAAAGGTGTGAAATACATGAGGAGCATTAAAATCTCTGAAAAATAGGAGGAGCATGAAGTGGTGTTCAAAAACATGAAGAGCTTGAAAAGTTGTGAAAAATATGAAGAGCTTCAAAAGGTGTGAAAAATATGAGGAGCATGAAACGGTCTGAAAATAGATGCGGCATGAAATGGTGTTGAAAAACATGAAGAGAGTGAAAAGGTGTGAAAAATATGAACAGCTTCAAAAGGTGTGAAATACATGAGGAGCATGAAACGAGCTGAAAAATAGAAGCATGAAGTGGTGTGGAAAAACATGAAGAGCCTGAAAAGCTGTGAAAAATATGAAGAGCTTCAAAAGGAGTGAAATACATTAGGAGCATGACACACTCTGAAAAATAGGAGGAGCATGAAGCGGTGTTCAAAAACGTGAAGAGCCTAAAAAGTTGTGAAAAATATGAAAAGCTTCAAAAGGTGTCAAAAATGAGATGAGCATGAAACGGTCTGAAAAATAGGAGGATCATGAAACGGTGTTGAAAAACATGAAGAGCCTGAAAAGGTGTGAAAAATATGAAGAGTTTCAAAAGTTGTCAAAAATAAGAGGAGCATGAAATGGTCTGAAAAATATATGCGGCATGAAATGGTGTTGAAAAACATGAAGAGCCTGAAAAGGTGTGAAAAATATGAAGAGCTTCAAAAGGTATGAAAAATATGAGGAGCATGAAACGGCCTGAAAAATAGAAGCAGCATGAAACGGTGTTGAAAAATATGATGAGCCTGAAAAGGTGTGAAAAATATGAAGAGCTTCAAAAGGGGTCAAAAATATGAAGAGCATGAAACGGTCTGTAAAATAGGAGGATCATGAAGCGGTGTTCAAAATCATGAAGAGCCTGAAAAGGTGTGAAAAATATGAAGAGCTTCAAAACGTGTCAAAAATATGAGGAGCATGAAACGGTCTGAAAAATAGGAGGAGCAAGAAGCGGTGTTGAAAAAAATGAACAGCCTGAAAAAGTTTGAAAAATTTGAAGAGCTTCAAAAGGTGTGAAATTAATGAGGAGCATGAAACGGTTTGAAAAATACGAGAAGCATGAAGTGGTGTGCAAAAACATGAAGAACCTGAAAAGGTGTGAAAAATATGAAGAGTTTCAAAAGGTGTCAAAAATATGAAGAGCATGAAACGGTCTGAAAATTTGAAGGATCATGAGCGGTGTTCAAAAACATGAGGAGCCTGAAAAGGTGTGAAAAATATGAAGAGCTTCAAATGATGTCAAAAATATGAGAAGCATGAAACGTTCTGAAAGATAGGAGGAGCATGAAACGGTGATCAGAAACATGAAAAGCCTGAAAAGTTGTGAAAAAAATGAAGTGCTTCAAAAGGTGTGAAATTCATGAGGAGCATGAAACGGTCTGAAAAATAGGAGAAGCATGAAATGGTGTGGAAAAACAGGAAGAGCCTGAAAAGGTGTGAAAAATATGAAGAGCTTCAAAAGGTGTGAAATACATGAGGAGCCTGAAACTCTCTGAAAAATAGGAGGAGCATGAAGCGGTGTTGAAAAACATGAAGAGCCTGAAAAGGTGTGAAAAATATGAAGAGCTTCAAAATGTGTCAAAAATATGAGGAGCATGTAACGTTCTGAAAAATAGGAGGAGCATGAAGCAGTGTTGAAAAACATGAAGAGCCTGAAAACGTGTGAAAAATATGAGAGCTTCAAAAGGTGTGAAAAATATGAAGAGCTTCAAAAGGTGTCAAAAATATGAGGAGCAGGAAACGGTCTGAAAAATAGGAGGAGCAGAAAGCGGTGTTCAAAAACATGAAGAGCCTGAAAAGTTGTGAAAAATATGAAAAGCTTCAAAAGGTGTGAAAATTGAGATGAGCATGAAACGGTCTGAAAAATAGAGATGCATGAAATGGTGTGGAAAACATGAAGAGCCTGAAATGGTGTGAAAAATATGAAGAGTTTCAATAGGTGTGAAAAATATGAGGAGCAGTATACGGTGTGAAAAACAGGAGGAGCATGAAGCGGTGTTCAAACACATGAAGAGCCTGAAAATGTGTGAAAAATATGAGGAGCATGAAATTGTCTGAAAAATAGAAGGAGCATGAAGTGCTGTTCAAAAACATGAAGAGCCTGAAAAGGTGTGAGAAATATGAAAAGCTTCAAAAGGTGTCAAAAATGAGATGAGCATGAAACGGTCTGAAAAATATGAGGAGCATGAAATTGTCTGAAAAATAGGAGGAGCATGAAGCGGTGTTGAAAAACATGAAGAGCTTGAAAAGGTGTGAAAAATATGAAGAGCTTCAAAAGGTGTCAAAAATATGAGGAGCATGAAACGGTCTGAAAAATAGGAGGAGCATGAAGCGGTGTTGAAAAACATGAAGAGCCTGAACACGTGTGAAAAATATGGAGAGCTTCAAAAAGTTTGAAAAATATGAAGAGCTTCAAAAGGTGTCAAAAAGGAGATCTGCATGAAACGGTCTGAAAAATAGGAGGAGCATGAAGTGGTGTTGAAAAAAATGAAGAGCCTGAAAAGGTGTGAAAAATATGAGGAGCTTCAAAAGGTGTGAAAAATATGAAGAGCTTCAAAATGTGTCAGAAATATGACGAGCATGAAACCCTCTTAAAAATAGGACGGGGAATAAGCGATGTTCAACAACATGAAGAGCCTGAAAACGTGTGCAAAATATGAAGAGCTTCAAAAGGTGTGAAATACATGAGGAGCCTGAAACTCTCTGAAAAATAGGAGGAGCATGAAGCGGTGTTGAAAAACATGAAGAGCCTGAAAAGGTGTGAAAAATATGAAGAGCTTCAAAATGTGTCAAAAATATGAGGAGCATGTAACGTTCTGAAAAATAGGAGGAGCATGAAGCAGTGTTGAAAAACATGAAGAGCCTGAAAACGTGTGAAAAATATGAGAGCTTCAAAAGGTGTGAAAAATATGAAGAGCTTCAAAAGGTGTCAAAAATATGAGGAGCAGGAAACGGTCTGAAAAATAGGAGGAGCAGAAAGCGGTGTTCAAAGACATGAAGAGCCTGAAAAGTTGTGAAAAATATGAAAAGCTTCAAAAGGTGTGAAAATTGAGATGAGCATGAAACGGTCTGAAAAGTAGAGGTGCATGAAATGGTGTGGAAAACATGAAGAGCCTGAAAAGGTGTGAAAAATATGAAGAGTTTCAATAGGTGTGAAAAATATGAGGAGCAGTATACGGTGTGAAAAACAGGAGGAGCATGAAGCGGTGTTCAAACACATGAAGAGCCTGAAAATGTGTGAAAAATATGAGGAGCATGAAATTGTCTGAAAAATAGAAGGAGCATGAAGTGCTGTTCAAAAACATGAAGAGCCTGAAAAGGTGTGAGAAATATGAAAAGCTTCAAAAGGTGTCAAAAATGAGATGAGCATGAAACGGTCTGAAAAATATGAGGAGCATGAAATTGTCTGAAAAATAGGAGGAGCATGAAGCGGTGTTGAAAAACATGAAGAGCTTGAAAAGGTGTGAAAAATATGAAGAGCTTCAAAAGGTGTCAAAAATATGAGGAGCATGAAACGGTCTGAAAAATAGGAGGAGCAAGAAGTGGTGTTGAAAAACATGAAGAGCCTGAAAACGTGTGAAAAATATGAAGAGCTTCAAAAAGTTTGAAAAATATGAAGAGCTTCAAAAGGTGTCAAAAAGGAGATCTGCATGAAACGGTCTGAAAAATAGGAGGAGCATGAAGTGGTGTTGAAAAAAATGAAGAGCCTGAAAAGGTGTGAAAAATATGAGGAGCTTCAAAAGGTGTGAAAAATATGAAGAGCTTCAAAATGTGTCAGAAATATGACGAGCATGAAACCCTCTTAAAAATAGGAGGAGGAATAAGCGATGTTCAACAACATGAAGAGCCTGAAAAGGTGTGCAAAATATGAAGAGCTTCAAAAGGTGTGAAATACATGAGGAGTATGAAACGGTGTTCAAAAACATGCAGAGACTGAAAAGGTGTGAAAAATATGAAGAGCCTCAAAACGTGTCAAAAATATGAGAAGTATGAAACGGTATGATAAATAGCAGGAGCATGAAGCGGTATTGAAAAACAGGAAGAATCTGAAATCGTGTGAAAAATATGAAGATCTTCAAATTATAAAAATTATGAAGAGCTTCAAAAGGTGTGAAAATTATGAGGAACTTGATACGGTCTGAAAAATGGGAGGAGCATGAAGCGGAGTTGAAAAACATGAGGAGCCTGAGAAGGTGTGAAAAATATGAAGAGCTTCAAAACGTGTCAAAAATATGAGGAGCATGAAACGGTCTGAAAAATAGGAGGATTATGAAACGGTGTTCAAAAACATGAAGAGCCTGAAAAGGTGTGGAAATTATGAAGAGCCTCAAAACGTGTCAAAAATATGAGAAGTATGAAACGGTATGATAAATAGCAGGAGCATGAAGCGGTGTAGAAAAACAGGAAGAGTCTGAAATCGTGTGAAAAATATGAAGATCTTCAAATTATGAAAATTATGAAGAGCTTCAAAAGGTGTGAAAATTATGAGGAACTTGATACGGTCTGAAAAATGGGAGGAGCATGAAGCGGAGTTGAAAAACATGAGGAGCCTGAGAACGTGTGAAAAATATGAAGAGCTTCAAAACGTGTCAAAAATATGAGGAGCATGAAACGGTCTGAAAAATAGGAGGATTATGAAACGGTGTTCAAAAACATGAAGAGCCTGAAAAGGTGTGGAAATTATGAAGAGCCTCAAAACGTGTCAAAAATATGAGAAGTATGAAACGGTATGATAAATAGCAGGAGCATGAAGCGGTGTAGAAAAACAGGAAGAGTCTGAAATCGTGTGAAAAATATGAAGAGCTTCAAAAATGTGAAAAATATGAAGAGATTCAAAAGGTTTGAAAAATATGAAGAGCTTCAAAAGGTTTCAAAAATGAGAAGAGCTTGAAACGGTCTGAAAATTAGGAGGAGCATGAAGCGGTGTTGAAAAACATGAAGAGCCTGAAAAGTGTGAAAAATATGAAGAGCTTCTAAAGGTGTCAAAAATATGAGGAGCATGACACGGTCTGAAAAATAGGAGGAGCATGAAGTGGTGTTGAAAAACATGAAGAGCCTGAAAAGGTGTGAAAAATATGAAGAGCTTCAAAAGGTGTGAAATATATGAAGAGCTTCAAAAGGTGTCAAAAATGAGATGAGCATGAAACGGTCTGAAAAATAGGAGGAGCATGAAACGGTGATTAGAAACATGAAGAGGCTGAAAAGGTGTGAAAAATATGAAGAGATTCAAAAGGTGTCAAAAATATGAGGAGCTTGAAACGGTGTTGAAAAACATGAAGAGCCTGAAAAGATGTGAAAAATATGAACAGCTTCAAAAAGTGTCAAAAATATGAGGAGCATGAAACGGTCTGAAAAATAGGAGGAGCATGAAGCGGTGTTGAAAAACATGAAGAGCCTGAAAACGGGTGAAAAATATGAAGAGCTTCAAAAGGTGTCAAAAATATGAAGAGCTTCAAATGTGTCAAAAATGAGATGAGCATGAAACGGTCTGAAAAATAGGAGGAGCATGAAGTGGTGTTGAAAAAAAGAAGAGACTGAAAAGGTGTGAAAAATATGAAGAGCATCAAAAGGTGTCAAAAATATGAGGAGAATGAAACGGTCTCAAAAATAGGAGGAGTATGAAGCGGTGTTCAAAAACATGAAGAGCCTGAAAAGTTGTGAAAAATATGAAAAGCTTCAAAAGGTGTCAAAAATATGAGGAGCATGAAAAGGTGTGAAAATTATGAAGAGCTTCAAAATATGTCAAAAATATGACGAGGATGAAACCCTCTTAAAAATAGGACGAGCATGAAGCGGTGTTCAAAAACATGAAGAGCCTGAAATGGTGTGAAAATTATGAAGAGCTTCAAAAGGTGTGAAATATATGAGGAGCATGAAACGGTGTTCAAAAACACGCAGAGACTGAAAAGGTGTGAAAAATATGAAGAGCTTCAAAAAGTGTCAAAAATTAGATAAGCATGAAAGGGTCTGAAATATAGGAGGAGCCTGAAGTGGTGTTAAAAAACATGAAGAGCCTGAAAAAGTGTGAAAAATATGAAGAGCTTGAAAAATATGAAAATTATGAAGAGCTTCAAAAGGTGTAAAAAATATGAAGAGCTTCAAAAGATGTCAAAAATGAGATGAGCATGAAACGGTCTGAAAAATAGGAGGAGCATGAAGTGGTGTTGAAAATCTTGAAGAGCCTGAAAAGGTGTGGAAAATATGCAGGGCTTCAAAAGGTGTCAAAAATATGAGGAGCATGAAACGGTATGAAAAATACGAGGAGCATGAAGCGGTGTTCAAAAACATGAAGAGCCTGAAAAGGTGTGAAAAATATGAAGAGCTTCAAAAGGTGTCAAAAATATGAGGAGCATGAAACGGTCTGAAAAATAGGAGGAGCATGAAGCGGTGTTCAAAAACATGAAGAGCCTGAAAAGGTGTGAAAAATATGAAGAGCTTCAAAAGGTGTCAAAAATATGAGGAGCATGAAACCGTCTGAAAAATAGGAGGAGCATGAGGTGGTGTTGAAAAACATGAAGAGCCTGAAAATTGTGAAAAATATGAAGAGCTTCAAAAGGTGTCAAAAATATGTGGAGCATGATACGGTCTCAAAAATAGGAGGAGCATGAAGCGGTGTTCAAAAACAAGAAGAGCCTGAAAAGGTGTGAAAAATATGAAGAGCTTCAAAAGGTTTCAAAAAAATGAGGAGCATGAAACGGTCTGAAAAATAGGAGGAGCATGAAGCCGTGTTCAAAAACATGAAGAGCATGAAAAGGTGTGAAAAATATGAGGAGCTTCAAAAGGTGTGAAATACGTGAGGAGCATTAAACGGCCTGAAAAATAGGAGGAGCATGAAGTGTTGTTGAAAAACATGAAGAGCCTGAAAAGGTGTGAAAAATATGAAGAGGTTAAAAAGATGTCAAAAATATGAGGAGTATGAAACGTTCTGAAAAATAGGAGGACCATGAAGCGGTGTTGAAAAACATGAAGAGCCTGAAAAGATGTGAAATATAGGAAGAGATTCAAAAGGTGTGGAAAAATATGAAGAGCTTCAAAAGGTGTCAAAAATATGAGGAGCATGAAACGGTCTAAAAAATAGGAGGAGCATGAAATGGTGTTCAAAAACATGAAGAGCCTGAAAAGGTGTGAAAATTATGAAGAGCTTCAAAAGGTGTGAAAAATATGAAGAGCTTCAAAAGGTGTCAAAAATTAAATGAGCATGAAACGGTCTGAAAATTAGGAGGAGCTTGAAGTGGTGGTGAAAAAAATGAAGAGCCTGAAAAGGTGTGAATAATATGAAGAGCCTCAAAAGGTGTCAAAAATATGAGGAGTATGAAATGGTATGATAAATAGCAGGAGCATGAAGCGGTGTTGAAAAACATGAAGAGTCGGAAATCGTCTGAAAAATATGAAGAGCTTCAAAAATGTGACAAATATGAAGAGCTTCAAAAGGTGTGAAAAATATGAAAAGCTTCAAAACGTGTCAAAAATGAGATGAGCATTAAACGGTCTGAAAAATAGGAGGAGCATGAAGCGGTGTTGAAAATCATGAAGATAAAGAAAAGGTGTGAAAAATATGAAGAGCTTCAAAAGGTGTCAAAATGAGATGAGCATGAAACGTCTGAAAAATAGGAGGAGCATGAAGTGGTGTTGAAAAACATGAAAAGCCTGAAAATGTGTGAAAAATGTGAAGAGCTTCAAAAGGTGTGAAATATATGAGGTGCAAGAAACGGTCTGAAAAATAGGAGGAGCATTAAGCGTTGTTGAAAAACATGAAGAGCCTGAAAAGGTGTGAAAAATATGAAGAGCTTCAAATGATGTCAAAAATATGAGAAGCATGAAACGTTCTGAAAGATAGGAGGAGCATGAAACGGTGATCAGAAACATGAAAAGCCTGAAAAGTTGTGAAAAAAATGAAGTGCTTCAAAAGGTGTGAAATTCATGAGGAGCATGAAACGGTCTGAAAAATAGGAGAAGCATGAAATGGTGTGGAAAAACAGGAAGAGCCTGAAAAGGTGTGAAAAATATGAAGAGCTTCAAAAGGTGTGAAATACATGAGGAGCCTGAAACTCTCTGAAAAATAGGAGGAGCATGAAGCGGTGTTGAAAAACATGAAGAGCCTGAAAAGGTGTGAAAAATATGAAGAGCTTCAAAATGTGTCAAAAATATGAGGAGCATGTAACGTTCTGAAAAATAGGAGGAGCATGAAGCAGTGTTGAAAAACATGAAGAGCCTGAAAACGTGTGAAAAATATGAGAGCTTCAAAAGGTGTGAAAAATATGAAGAGCTTCAAAAGGTGTCAAAAATATGAGGAGCAGGAAACGGTCTGAAAAATAGGAGGAGCAGAAAGCGGTGTTCAAAAACATGAAGAGCCTGAAAAGTTGTGAAAAATATGAAAAGCTTCAAAAGGTGTGAAAATTGAGATGAGCATGAAACGGTCTGAAAAATAGAGGTGCATGAAATGGTGTGGAAAACATGAAGAGCCTGAAATGGTGTGAAAAATATGAAGAGTTTCAATAGGTGTGAAAAATATGAGGAGCAGTATACGGTGTGAAAAACAGGAGGAGCATGAAGCGGTGTTCAAACACATGAAGAGCCTGAAAATGTGTGAAAAATATGAGGAGCATGAAATTGTCTGAAAAATAGAAGGAGCATGAAGTGTTGTTCAAAAACATGAAGAGCCTGAAAAGGTGTGAGAAATATGAAAAGCTTCAAAAGGTGTCAAAAATGATATGAGCATGAAACGGTCTGAAAAATATGAGGAGCATGAAATTGTCTGAAAAATAGGAGGAGCATGAAGCGGTGTTGAAAAACATGAAGAGCTTGAAAAGGTGTGAAAAATATGAAGAGCTTCAAAAGGTGTCAAAAATATGAGGAGCATGAAACGGTCTGAAAAATAGGAGGAGCATGAAGCGGTGTTGAAAAACATGAAGAGCCTGAAAACGTGTGAAAAATATGGAGAGCTTCAAAAAGTTTGAAAAATATGAAGAGCTTCAAAAGGTGTCAAAAAGGAGATCTGCATGAAACGGTCTGAAAAATAGGAGGAGCATGAAGTGGTGTTGAAAAAAATGAAGAGCCTGAAAAGGTGTGAAAAATATGAGGAGCTTCAAAAGGTGTGAAAAATATGAAGAGCTTCAAAATGTGTCAGAAATATGACGAGCATGAAACCCTCTTAAAAATAGGACGGGGAATAAGCGATGTTCAACAACATGAAGAGCCTGAAAACGTGTGCAAAATATGAAGAGCTTCAAAAGGTGTGAAATACATGAGGAGCCTGAAACTCTCTGAAAAATAGGAGGAGCATGAAGCGGTGTTGAAAAACATGAAGAGCCTGAAAAGGTGTGAAAAATATGAAGAGCTTCAAAATGTGTCAAAAATATGAGGAGCATGTAACGTTCTGAAAAATAGGAGGAGCATGAAGCAGTGTTGAAAAACATGAAGAGCCTGAAAACGTGTGAAAAATATGAGAGCTTCAAAAGGTGTGAAAAATATGAAGAGCTTCAAAAGGTGTCAAAAATATGAGGAGCAGGAAACGGTCTGAAAAATAGGAGGAGCAGAAAGCGGTGTTCAAAGACATGAAGAGCCTGAAAAGTTGTGAAAAATATGAAAAGCTTCAAAAGGTGTGAAAATTGAGATGAGCATGAAACGGTCTGAAAAGTAGAGGTGCATGAAATGGTGTGGAAAACATGAAGAGCCTGAAAAGGTGTGAAAAATATGAAGAGTTTCAATAGGTGTGAAAAATATGAGGAGCAGTATACGGTGTGAAAAACAGGAGGAGCATGAAGCGGTGTTCAAACACATGAAGACCCTGAAAATGTGTGAAAAATATGAGGAGCATGAAATTGTCTGAAAAATAGAAGGAGCATGAAGTGCTGTTCAAAAACATGAAGAGCCTGAAAAGGTGTGAGAAATATGAAAAGCTTCAAAAGGTGTCAAAAATGAGATGAGCATGAAACGGTCTGAAAAATATGAGGAGCATGAAATTGTCTGAAAAATAGGAGGAGCATGAAGCGGTGTTGAAAAACATGAAGAGCTTGAAAAGGTGTGAAAAATATGAAGAGCTTCAAAAGGTGTCAAAAATATGAGGAGCATGAAACGGTCTGAAAAATAGGAGGAGCAAGAAGTGGTGTTGAAAAACATGAAGAGCCTGAAAACGTGTGAAAAATATGAAGAGCTTCAAAAAGTTTGAAAAATATGAAGAGCTTCAAAAGGTGTCAAAAAGGAGATCTGCATGAAACGGTCTGAAAAATAGGAGGAGCATGAAGTGGTGTTGAAAAAAATGAAGAGCCTGAAAAGGTGTGAAAAATATGAGGAGCTTCAAAAGGTGTGAAAAATATGAAGAGCTTCAAAATGTGTCAGAAATATGACGAGCATGAAACCCTCTTAAAAATAGGAGGAGGAATAAGCGATGTTCAACAACATGAAGAGCCTGAAAAGGTGTGCAAAATATGAAGAGCTTCAAAAGGTGTGAAATACATGAGGAGTATGAAACGGTGTTCAAAAACATGCAGAGACTGAAAAGGTGTGAAAAATATGAAGAGCCTCAAAACGTGTCAAAAATATGAGAAGTATGAAACGGTATGATAAATAGCAGGAGCATGAAGCGGTATTGAAAAACAGGAAGAATCTGAAATCGTGTGAAAAATATGAAGATCTTCAAATTATAAAAATTATGAAGAGCTTCAAAAGGTGTGAAAATTATGAGGAACTTGATACGGTCTGAAAAATGGGAGGAGCATGAAGCGGAGTTGAAAAACATGAGGAGCCTGAGAAGGTGTGAAAAATATGAAGAGCTTCAAAACGTGTCAAAAATATGAGGAGCATGAAACGGTCTGAAAAATAGGAGGATTATGAAACGGTGTTCAAAAACATGAAGAGCCTGAAAAGGTGTGGAAATTATGAAGAGCCTCAAAACGTGTCAAAAATATGAGAAGTATGAAACGGTATGATAAATAGCAGGAGCATGAAGCGGTGTAGAAAAACAGGAAGAGTCTGAAATCGTGTGAAAAATATGAAGAGCTTCAAAAATGTGAAAAATATGAAGAGATTCAAAAGGTTTGAAAAATATGAAGAGCTTCAAAAGGTTTCAAAAATGAGAAGAGCTTGAAACGGTCTGAAAATTAGGAGGAGCATGAAGTCGAGTTCATAAATATGAAGAGCCTGAAAAGGTGTGAAAAATATGAAGACCTTCAAAAGGTGTCAAAAATATGAGGAGCATGAAACGGTCTGAAAAATAGGAGGAGTATGAAGAAGTGTTCAAAAACATGAAGAGCCTGAAAAGGTGTGAAAGATATGAAGAGCTTCAAAAGGTGTCAAAAATATGAGGAGAATGAACTGGACTGAAAAATAGGAGGAACATGAAGCGGTGTTGAAAAACCTGAAAAGCGTGCAAAGGTGTGAAAAATATGAAGAGCTTCAAAAGGTGTCAAGAAGATGAGGAGGATGAAACGGTCTGAAAAATACGAGGAGCATGAAGCGAAGTTGAAAAACATGAAGAACCTGAAAAGATGTGAAAAATATGAAGAGATTCAAAAGGTGTCAAAAATATGAGAAGCATGAAACGGTCTGAAAAATAGGAGGAGCATGAAAAGGTGTTCAAAAACATGAAGAACCTGAAAAGGTGTGAAAAATATGAAGAGCTTCAAAAGGTGTCAAAAATATGAGGAGCATTAAACGGTCTGAAAAATAGGATGAGCAAGAAGAGGTGTTGAAAAACATGAAGAGCCTGAAACGTTTGAGAAATATGAAGAGCTTCAAAAGGTGTGAAATATATGAAGAGCTTCAAAAGGTGTCAGAAATGAGAGAAGCATGAAACTGTCTGAAAAATAGGATGAGCAAGAAGGGGTGTTGAAAAACATGAAGAGCCTTAAAACGTTTGAGAAATATGAAGAGCTTCAAAAGGTGTGAAATATATGAAGAGCTTCAAAAGGTGTCAAAAATGAGATGAGCATGAAACAGTCTGAAAAATAGGAGGAGCATGAAACCGTGTTCAAGAATATGAAGAGCCTAAAAAGGTGTGAAAAATATAAAGAGCTTCAAAAGTTGTGAAATACATGGGGAGCATGAAACGGTCTGAAAAATAGGAGGAGCATGAAGTGGTGTTGAAAAACATGAAGAGCCTGAAAATGTGTGAAATATATGAAGAGCTTCAAAAGGTGTCAGAAATGAGAGGAGCATGAAACGGTCTGAAAAATAGGAGGAGCATGAAGTGATGTTGAAAACATGAAGAGCCTGCAAAGGTGTGAAAAATATGAAGAGCTTCAAAAGTTGTCAAAAATATGAAGTGCTTTAAAAGGTGTCAAAAATATGAGGAGTATGGAACGGTCTGAATAATAGGAGGAGCAACAAGAGGTGTTCAAAATCATGAAGAGCATTAAAAGGTGTGAAAAATATGAAGAGCTGCAAAATGTGTCAAAAATATGAGGAGCATGAAACGATCTGAAAAATAGGAGCAGCATGAAGCGGTGTGGAAAAACATGAAGAGCCTGAAAAGGTGTGAAAAATATGAAGAGCTTCAAAAGGTGTCAAAAATATGAGGAGCATGAAACGGTCTGAAAAATAGGAGGAGCATGAAGCGGTGTTGAAAAACATGAAGAGCATGAAAAGGTGTGAAATATATGAAGAGCTTCAAAAGGTGTCAAAAATATGAGGAGCATGAAAGTGTCTGAAAAATATGAGGAGCACGAAGCGGTGTTGAAAAACATGAAGAGCATGAAAAGGTGTGAAATATATGAAGAGCTTCAAAAGGTGTCAAAAATAGGAGGAGCATGAAACGGGCTGAAAAATAGGAGGAGCATGAAGCGGTGTTGAAAAGCACGAAGAGCCAGAAAAGGTGTGAAAAATATGAAGACCTTCAAAAGGTGTCAAAAATATGAGTATCATGAAACGGTCTGAAAAATAGGAGGAGCATGAAGCGGTGTGGAAAAACATGAAGAGCCTGAAAAAGTGTGAAAAATATGAAGAGCTTCAAAAGGTGTTCAAAAATATGAAGAGCTTCAAAAGGTGTCAAAAATAATGAGGAGAATGAAACGGTCTGAATAATAGGAGGAGCATAAAGTGGTGTTCAAAATCATGAAGAACCTTAAAAGGTGTGAAAAATATGAAGAGCTTCAAAATCTGTCAAAAATATGAGGAGCATGAAACGATCTGAAAAATAAGAGCAGCAGGAAACGGTGTTCAAAAACATGAAGAGCCTGAAAAGTTGTGAAAAATATGAAGAGCTTCAAAAGGTGTGAAAAAATGAAGAGCTTCAAAATCTGTCAAAAATATGAGGAGCATGAAACTCTTTGAAAAATAGGAGCAGCATGAAACGGTGGTCAAAGACATGAAGAGCCTGAAAAGGTGTGAAAAATATGAAGAGCTTCAAAACGTGTCAAAAATATGAGGAGCATGAAACGATCTGAAAAATAGGAGGAGCAAGAAGCGGTGTTGAAAAAAATGAAGAGCCTGAAAACGTTTGAAAAATATGAAGAGATTCAAAAGGTGTGGAAAATATGAAGAGCTTCAAAATGTGTCAAAAGTGAGATGAGCATGAAACGGTCTGAAAAATCGGAGGAGCATGAAGTGGTGTTGAAAAACATGAAGATCCTGAAAATGTGTGAAATATATGAAGAGCTTCAAAAGGTGTCAGAAATGATAGAAGCATGAAACGGTCTGAAAAATAGGATGAGCAAGAAGGGGTGTTGAAAAACATGAAGAGCCTGAAAACGTTTGAGAAATATGAAGAGATTCAAAAGGTGTGAAAAATATGAAGAGCTTCAAAAGGTTTAAAAAATGAGCTCAGCATGAAACAGTCCGAAAAATAGGAGGAGCCTGAAATCGTGTTCAAAAACATGAAGAGCCTAAAAAGGTGTGAAAAATATAAAGAGCTTCAAAAGGTGTGAAATACATGAGGAGCATGAAACGGTCTGAAAAATAGGAGGAGCATGAAGTGGTGTGGAAAAACATGAAGAGTCTGAAAATGTGTGAAATATATGAAGAGCTTCAAAAGGTGTCAGAAATGAGAGGAGCATGAAACGGTATGAAAAATAGGAGAAACATGAAGTGGCTTTGAAAAACATGAAGAGCCTGAAAAGATGTGAAAAATATGAAGAGCTTCAAAAGGTGTCAAAAATATGAGGACCATGAAACGGTCTGAAAAATAGGAGGAGCATGAAACGGTTTTCAAAAACATGAAGAGCCTGAAAAGGTGTGAAAAATATGAAGAGCTTCAAAACGTGTGAAAAATATGAGGAGCATGAAACGGTCTGAAAAATAGGAGGAGCATGAAACGGTGTTCAAAAACATGAAGTGCCTGAAAAGCTGTGAAAAATATGAAGAGCTTCAAAAGGTTTCAAAAATATGAAGAGCTTCAAAAGCTGTGAAATAGATGAGGAGCATGAAACGGTCTGAAAAATAGGAGGAGCATGAAGCGGTGTTCAAAAACATGAAGAGCTTCAAAAGGTGTGAAAAATATGAAGAGCTTCAAAAGGTGTGAAAAATATGACGAGCATGAAGCGGTCTGAAAAATAGGAGGAGCATGAAGCGGTGTTGAGAAACATGGAGAGCCTGAAAAGGTGTGAAAAATATGAAGAGCTTCAAAAGGTGTGAAATACATGAGGAGCATGAAACGGTCTGAAAAATAGGAGGAGCATGAAGCGGTGTTGAGAAACATGGAGAGCCTGAAAATGTGTGAAAAATATAAAGAGCTTCAAAAGTTGTCAAAAATATGAGGAGCATGAAACGTTCTGAAAAATAGGAAGAGCATGAAGCGGTGTTGAGAAACATGGAGAGCCTGAAAAGTTGTGAAAAATATGAAGAGCTTCAAAAGGTGTCAAAAATATGAGGAGCATGAAACGGGCTGAAAAATACGAGGAGCATGAAACGGTGTTGAAAAACATGAAGAGCCTGAAAAGGTGTGAAAAATATGAAGAGCTTCAAAAGGTGTCAAAAATATGAGGAGAATGAACTGGACTGAAAAATAGGAGGAACATGAAGCGGTGTTGAAAAACCTGAAAAGCCTGCAAAGGTGTGAAAAATATGAAGAGTTTCAAAAGGTGTCAAGAAGATGAGGAGGATGAAACGGTCTGAAAAATACGAGGAGCATGAAGCGAAGTTGAAAAACATGAAGAACCTGAAAAGATGTGAAAAATATGAAGAGATTCAAAAGGTGTCAAAAATATGAGAAGCATGAAACGGTCTGAAAAATAGGAGGAGCATGAAAAGGTGTTCAAAAACATGAAGAACCTGAAAAGGTGTGAAAAATATGAAGAGCTTCAAAAGGTGTCAAAAATATGAGGAGCATTAAACGGTCTGAAAAATAGGATGAGCAAGAAGAGGTGTTGAAAAACATGAAGAGCCTGAAACGTTTGAGAAATATGAAGAGCTTCAAAAGGTGTGAAATATATGAAGAGCTTCAAAAGGTGTCAGAAATGAGAGAAGCATGAAACTGTCTGAAAAATAGGATGAGCAAGAAGGGGTGTTGAAAAACATGAAGAGCCTTAAAACGTTTGAGAAATATGAAGAGCTTCAAAAGGTGTGAAATATATGAAGAGCTTCAAAAGGTGTCAAAAATGAGATGAGCATGAAACAGTCTGAAAAATAGGAGGAGCATGAAACCGTGTTCAAGAATATGAAGAGCCTAAAAAGGTGTGAAAAATATAAAGAGCTTCAAAAGTTGTGAAATACATGGGGAGCATGAAACGGTCTGAAAAATAGGAGGAGCATGAAGTGGTGTTGAAAAACATGAAGAGCCTGAAAATGTGTGAAATATATGAAGAGCTTCAAAAGGTGTCAGAAATGAGAGGAGCATGAAACGGTCTGAAAAATAGGAGGAGCATGAAGTGATGTTGAAAACATGAAGAGCCTGCAAAGGTGTGAAAAATATGAAGAGCTTCAAAAGTTGTCAAAAATATGAAGAGCTTTAAAAGGTGTCAAAAATATGAGGAGTATGGAACGGTCTGAATAATAGGAGGAGCAACAAGAGGTGTTCAAAATCATGAAGAGCATTAAAAGGTGTGAAAAATATGAAGAGCTGCAAAATGTGTCAAAAATATGAGGAGCATGAAACGATCTGAAAAATAGGAGCAGCATGAAGCGGTGTGGAAAAACATGAAGAGCCTGAAAAGGTGTGAAAAATATGAATAGCTTCAAAAGGTGTCAAAAATATGAGGAGCATGAAAGGGTCTGAAAATTAGGAAGAGCAGGAAGCGATGTTGAAAAACATGAAGAGCCTGAAAAGGTGTGAAAAATATGAAGAGCTTCAAAAGGTGTCAAAAATATGAGGAGCATGAAACGGTCTGAAAAATAGGAGGAGCATGAAGCGGTGTTGAAAAACATGAAGAGCATGAAAAGGTGTGAAATATATGAAGAGCTTCAAAAGGTGTCAAAAATATGAGGAGCATGAAAGTGTCTGAAAAATATGAGGAGCACGAAGCGGTGTTGAAAAACATGAAGAGCATGAAAAGGTGTGAAATATATGAAGAGCTTCAAAAGGTGTCAAAAATAGGAGGAGCATGAAACGGGCTGAAAAATAGGAGGAGCATGAAGCGGTGTTGAAAAGCACGAAGAGCCAGAAAAGGTGTGAAAAATATGAAGACCTTCAAAAGGTGTCAAAAATATGAGTATCATGAAACGGTCTGAAAAATAGGAGGAGCATGAAGCGGTGTGGAAAAACATGAAGAGCCTGAAAAAGTGTGAAAAATATGAAGAGCTTCAAAAGGTGTTCAAAAATATGAAGAGCTTCAAAAGGTGTCAAAAATAATGAGGAGAATGAAACGGTCTGAATAATAGGAGGAGCATAAAGTGGTGTTCAAAATCATGAAGAACCTTAAAAGGTGTGAAAAATATGAAGAGCTTCAAAATCTGTCAAAAATATGAGGAGCATGAAACGATCTGAAAAATAAGAGCAGCAGGAAACGGTGTTCAAAAACATGAAGAGCCTGAAAAGTTGTGAAAAATATGAAGAGCTTCAAAAGGTGTGAAAAAATAAAGAGCTTCAAAATCTGTCAAAAATATGAGGAGCATGAAACTCTTTGAAAAATAGGAGCAGCATGAAACGGTGGTCAAAGACATGAAGAGCCTGAAAAGCTGTGAAAAATATGAAGAGCTTCAAAACGTGTCAAAAATATGAGGAGCATGAAACGATCTGAAAAATAGGATGAGCAAGAAGGGGTGTTGAAAAACATGAAGAGCCTGAAAAAGTTTGAGAAATGTGAAGAGATTCAAAAGGTGTGAAAAATATGAAGAGCTTCAAAAGGTGTCAAAAATGAGATGAGCATGAAACAGTCCGAAAAATAGGAGGAGCCTGAAATCGTGTTCAAAATCATGAAGAGCCTAAAAAGGTGTGAAAAATATAAAGAGCTTCAAACGGTGTGAAATACATGAGGAGCATGAAACGGTCTGAAAAATAGGAGGAGCATGAAGTGGTGTTGAAAAACATGAAGAGCCTGAAAATGTGTGAAATATATGAAAAGCTTCAAAAGGTGTCAGAAATGAGAGGAGCATGAAACGGTCTGAAAATTAGGAGGAACAAGAAGCGGTGTTGAAAAAGATTAAGAGCCTGAAAACGGTTGAAAAATATGAAGAGCTGCAAAAGGTTTGGAAAATATTAAGAGCTTCAAAATGTGTCAAAAGTGAGATGAGTATGAAACGGTCTGAAAAATAGGAGGAGCATGAAGTGGTGCTGAAAACATGAAGAACCTGAAAATGTGTGAAATATATGAAGAGATTCAAAAGGTGTCAAATATATGAGGACCATGAATCGGTGTTGAAAAACCTGAAGAGCCTGAAAATGTGTGAAAAATATGAAGAGCCTCAAAAGGTGTCAAAAATATGAGGAGCATGAAACGGTCTGAAAAATAGGAGGAGCATGAAGCGGTGTTGAAAAACATGAAGAACATGAAAAGGTGTGAAAAATATGAAGAGCTTCAAAAGGTGTCAAAAATATGAGGAGCATGAACCGGTCTGAAAAACAGGAGGAGCATGAAGCGGTGTTCAAAAACATGAAGAGCATGAAAAGGTGTGAAAAATATGAAGAGCTTCAAAAGGTGTCAAAAATATGAGGAGCATGAAACGGTCTGAAAAATAGGAACAGCATGAAGCGGTGTTGAAAAACATGAAGAGCCTGAAAAGGTGTGAAAGATATGAAGAGCTTCAAAAGGTGTCAAAAATATGAGGAGCATGAAACGGTCTGAAAAATAGGAGGAGCATGAAGCGGTGTTGAAAAACATGTAGAGCATGAAAAGGTGTGAAAAATATGAAGAGCTTCAAAAGGTGTGAAAAATATGAGGAGCATGAAAGGGTCTGAAAAATATGAGGAGCACGAAGCGGTGTTGAAAAACATGAACAGCCTGAAAAGGTGTGAAAAATATGTAGAGTTTCAAAAGGTGTCAAAAATATGAGTAGCATGAAACGGTCTGAAAAATAGGAGGAGCATGAAGTGATGTTGAAAACATGAAGAGCCTGAAAAGGTGTGAAAAATATGAAGAGCTTCAAAAGTTGTCAAAAATATGAAGAGCTTTAAAAGGTGTCAAAAATATGAGGAGTATGGAACGGTCTGAATAATAGGAGGAGCAACAAGAGGTGTTCAAAATCATGAAGAGCATTAAAAGGTGTGAAAAATATGAAGAGCTGCAAAATGTGTCAAAAATATGAGGAGCATGAAACGATCTGAAAAATAGGAGCAGCATGAAGCGGTGTGGAAAAACATGAAGAGCCTGAAAAGGTGTGAAAAATATGAATAGCTTCAAAAGGTGTCAAAAATATGAGGAGCATGAAAGGGTCTGAAAATTAGGAAGAGCAGGAAGCGATGTTGAAAAACATGAAGAGCCTGAAAAGGTGTGAAAAATATGAAGAGCTTCAAAAGGTGTCAAAAATATGAGGAGCATGAAACGGTCTGAAAAATAGGAGGAGCATGAAGCGGTGTTGAAAAACATGAAGAGCATGAAAAGGTGTGAAATATATGAAGAGCTTCAAAAGGTGTCAAAAATATGAGGAGCAAGAAAGTGTCTGAAAAATATGAGGAGCACGAAGCGGTGTTGAAAAACATGAAGAGCATGAAAAGGTGTGAAATATATGAAGAGCTTCAAAAGGTGTCAAAAATAGGAGGAGCATGAAACGGGCTGAAAAATAGGAGGAGCATGAAGCGGTGTTGAAAAGCACGAAGAGCTTGAAAAGGTGTGAAAAATATGAAGACCTTCAAAAGGTGTCAAAAATATGAGTATCATGAAACGGTCTGAAAAATAGGAGGAGCATGAAGCGGTGTGGAAAAACATGAAGAGCCTGAAAAAGTGTGAAAAATATGAAGAGCTTCAAAAGGTGTTCAAAAATATGAAGAGCTTCAAAAGGTGTCAAAAATAATGAGGAGAATGAAACGGTCTGAATAATAGGAGGAGCATAAAGTGGTGTTCAAAATCATGAAGAACCTTAAAAGGTGTGAAAAATATGAAGAGCTTCAAAATCTGTCAAAAATATGAGGAGCATGAAACGATCTGAAAAATAAGAGCAGCAGGAAACGGTGTTCAAAAACATGAAGAGCCTGAAAAGTTGTGAAAAATATGAAGAGCTTCAAAAGGTGTGAAAAAATGAAGAGCTTCAAAATCTGTCAAAAATATGAGGAGCATGAAACTCTTTGAAAAATAGGAGCAGCATGAAACGGTGGTCAAAGACATGAAGAGCCTGAAAAGCTGTGAAAAATATGAAGAGCTTCAAAACGTGTCAAAAATATGAGGAGCATGAAACGATCTGAAAAATAGGATGAGCAAGAAGGGGTGTTGAAAAACATGAAGAGCCTGAAAAAGTTTGAGAAATGTGAAGAGATTCAAAAGGTGTGAAAAATATGAAGAGCTTCAAAAGGTGTCAAAAATGAGATGAGCATGAAACAGTCCGAAAAATAGGAGGAGCCTGAAATCGTGTTCAAAATCATGAAGAGCCTAAAAAGGTGTGAAAAATATAAAGAGCTTCAAACGGTGTGAAATACATGAGGAGCATGAAACGGTCTGAAAAATAGGAGGAGCATGAAGTGGTGTTGAAAAACATGAAGAGCCTGAAAATGTGTGAAATATATGAAAAGCTTCAAAAGGTGTCAGAAATGAGAGGAGCATGAAACGGTCTGAAAATTAGGAGGAACAAGAAGCGGTGTTGAAAAAGATTAAGAGCCTGAAAACGGTTGAAAAATATGAAGAGCTGCAAAAGGTGTGGAAAATATTAAGAGCTTCAAAATGTGTCAAAAGTAAGATGAGTATGAAACGGTCTGAAAAATAGGAGGAGCATGAAGTGGTGCTGAAAACATGAAGAACCTGAAAATGTGTGAAATATATGAAGAGATTCAAAAGGTGTCAAATATATGAGGACCATGAATCGGTGTTGAAAAACCTGAAGAGCCTGAAAATGTGTGAAAAATATGAAGAGCCTCAAAAGGTGTCAAAAATATGAGGAGCATGAAACGGTCTGAAAAGTAGGAGGAGCATGAAGCGGTGTTGAAAAACATGAAGAACATGAAAAGGTGTGAAAAATATGAAGAGCTTCAAAAGGTGTCAAAAATATGAGGAGCATGAACCGGTCTGAAAAACAGGAGGAGCATGAAGCGGTGTTCAAAAACATGAAGAGCATGAAAAGGTGTGAAAAATATGAAGAGCTTCAAAAGGTGTCAAAAATATGAGGAGCATGAAACGGTCTGAAAAATAGGAACAGCATGAAGCGGTGTTGAAAAACATGAAGAGCCTGAAAAGGTGTGAAAGATATGAAGAGCTTCAAAAGGTGTCAAAAATATGAGGAGCATGAAACGGTCTGAAAAATAGGAGGAGCATGAAGCGGTGTTGAAAAACATGTAGAGCATGAAAAGGTGTGAAAAATATGAAGAGCTTCAAAAGGTGTGAAAAATATGAGGAGCATGAAAGGGTCTGAAAAATATGAGGAGCACGAAGCGGTGTTGAAAAACATGAACAGCCTGAAAAGGTGTGAAAAATATGTAGAGTTTCAAAAGGTGTCAAAAATATGAGTAGCATGAAACGGTCTGAAAAATAGGAGGAGCATGAAGTGATGTTGAAAACATGAAGAGCCTGAAAAGGTGTGAAAAATATGAAGAGCTTCAAAAGTTGTCAAAAATATGAAGAGCTTTAAAAGGTGTCAAAAATATGAGGAGTATGGAACGGTCTGAATAATAGGAGGAGCAACAAGAGGTGTTCAAAATCATGAAGAGCATTAAAAGGTGTGAAAAATATGAAGAGCTGCAAAATGTGTCAAAAATATGAGGAGCATGAAACGATCTGAAAAATAGGAGCAGCATGAAGCGGTGTGGAAAAACATGAAGAGCCTGAAAAGGTGTGAAAAATATGAATAGCTTCAAAAGGTGTCAAAAATATGAGGAGCATGAAAGGGTCTGAAAATTAGGAAGAGCAGGAAGCGATGTTGAAAAACATGAAGAGCCTGAAAAGGTGTGAAAAATATGAAGAGCTTCAAAAGGTGTCAAAAATATGAGGAGCATGAAACGGTCTGAAAAATAGGAGGAGCATGAAGCGGTGTTGAAAAACATGAAGAGCATGAAAAGGTGTGAAATATATGAAGAGCTTCAAAAGGTGTCAAAAATATGAGGAGCATGAAAGTGTCTGAAAAATATGAGGAGCACGAAGCGGTGTTGAAAAACATGAAGAGCATGAAAAGGTGTGAAATATATGAAGAGCTTCAAAAGGTGTCAAAAATAGGAGGAGCATGAAACGGGCTGAAAAATAGGAGGAGCATGAAGCGGTGTTGAAAAGCACGAAGAGCCTGAAAAGGTGTGAAAAATATGAAGACCTTCAAAAGGTGTCAAAAATATGAGTATCATGAAACGGTCTGAAAAATAGGAGGAGCATGAAGCGGTGTGGAAAAACATGAAGAGCCTGAAAAAGTGTGAAAAATATGAAGAGCTTCAAAAGGTGTTCAAAAATATGAAGAGCTTCAAAAGGTGTCAAAAATAATGAGGAGAATGAAACGGTCTGAATAATAGGAGGAGCATAAAGTGGTGTTCAAAATCATGAAGAACCTTAAAAGGTGTGAAAATATGAAGAGCTTCAAAATCTGTCAAAAATATGAGGAGCATGAAACGATCTGAAAAATAAGAGCAGCAGGAAACGGTGTTCAAAAACATGAAAAGCCTGAAAAGTTGTGAAAAATATGAAGAGCTTCAAAAGGTGTGAAAAAATGAAGAGCTTCAAAATCTGTCAAAAATATGAGGAGCATGAAACTCTTTGAAAAATAGGAGCAGCATGAAACGGTGGTCAAAGACATGAAGAGCCTGAAAAGCTGTGAAAAATATGAAGAGCTTCAAAACGTGTCAAAAATATGAGGAGCATGAAACGATCTGAAAAATAGGATGAGCAAGAAGGGGTGTTGAAAAACATGAAGAGCCTGAAAAAGTTTGAGAAATATGAAGAGATTCAAAAGGTGTGAAAAATATGAAGAGCTTCAAAAGGTGTCAAAAATGAGATGAGCATGAAACAGTCCGAAAAATAGGAGGAGCCTGAAATCGTGTTCAAAATCATGAAGAGCCTAAAAAGGTGTGAAAAATATAAAGAGCTTCAAACGGTGTGAAATACATGAGGAGCATGAAACGGTCTGAAAAATAGGAGGAGCATGAAGTGGTGTTGAAAAACATGAAGAGCCTGAAAATGTGTGAAATATATGAAGAGCTTCAAAAGGTGTCAGAAATGAGAGGAGCATGAAACGGTCTGAAAATTAGGAGGAACAAGAAGCGGTGTTGAAAAAGATTAAGAGCCTGAAAACGGTTGAAAAATATGAAGAGCTGCAAAAGGTGTGGAAAATATTAAGAGCTTCAAAATGTGTCAAAAGTGAGATGAGTATGAAACGGTCTGAAAAATAGGAGGAGCATGAAGTGGTGTTGAAAAACATGAAGAACCTGAAAATGTGTGAAATATATGAAGAGATTCAAAAGGTGTCAAATATATGAGGACCATGAATCGGTGTTGAAAAACCTGAAGAGCCTGAAAATGTGTGAAAAATATGAAGAGCCTCAAAAGGTGTCAAAAATATGAGGAGCATGAACCGGTCTGAAAAACAGGAGGAGCATGAAGCGGTGTTCAAAAACATGAAGAACATGAAAAGGTGTGAAAAATATGAAGAGCTTCAAAAGGTGTCAAAAATATGAGGAGCATGAACCGGTCTGAAAAACAGGAGGAGCATGAAGCGGTGTTCAAAAACATGAAGAGCATGAAAAGGTGTGAAAAATATGAAGAGCTTCAAAAGGTGTCAAAAATATGAGGAGCATGAAACGGTCTGAAAAATAGGAACAGCATGAAGCGGTGTTGAAAAACATGAAGAGCCTGAAAAGGTGTGAAAGATATGAAGAGCTTCAAAAGGTGTCAAAAATATGAGGAGCATGAAACGGTCTGAAAAATAGGAGGAGCATGAAGCGGTGTTGAAAAACATGTAGAGCATGAAAAGGTGTGAAAAATATGAAGAGCTTCAAAAGGTGTGAAAAATATGAGGAGCATGACAGGGTCTGAAAAATATGAGGAGCACGAAGCGGTGTTGAAAAACATGAACAGCCTGAAAAGGTGCGAAAAATATGTAGAGTTTCAAAAGGTGTCAAAAATATGAGTAGCATGAAACGGTCTGAAAAATAGGAGGAGCATGAAGTGGTGTAGAAAAACATGAAGAGACTCAAAAGGTGTGAAAAATATGAAGAACTTCTAAAGGTGTCAAAAATATGAGGATCATGAAACTGTGTGAAAAACAGGAGGAGCATGAAGTGCTGTTGAGAAACATGAAGAGGCTGAAAAGGTGTGAAAAATATGAATAGCTTCAAAAGTTTTCAAATATATGAGGAGCATGAAACTATCTTTAAAATAGGAGGAGCATGAAACGGTGTTGAGAAACATGAAGAGGCTGAAAAGGTGTGAAAAATATGAAGACCTTCAAAAGGTGTCAAAAAGAGGAGGCACATGAAACTGTCTGAAAAATAGGAGGAGCATGAAACGGTGTGGAAAAACATGAAGAGCCTGAAAAAGTGTGAAAAATATGAAGAGCTTCAAGAGGTGTTCAAAAATATGAAGAGCTTCAAAAGGTGTCAAAAATAATGAGGAGAATGAAGCGGTCTGAATAATAGGAGGAGCATAAAGTGGTGTTCAAAATCATGAAGAGCCTTAAAAGGTGTGAAAAATATGAAGAGCTTCAAAAGGTGTGAAAAAAATGAAGAGCTTCAAAATTTGTCAAAAATATGAGGAGCATGAAACGATCTGAAAAATAGGAGCAGCAAGAAACGGTGTTCAAAGACATGAAGAGCCTGAAAAGGTGTGAAAAATATGAAGAGCTTGAAAACATGTCAAAAATATGAGGAGCATGAAACGATCTGAAAAATAGGAGGAGCAAGAAGCGGTGTTGAAAAAAATGAAGAACCTGAAAACGTTTGAAAAATATGACGAGCTTCAAAAGGTGTGGAAAATATGAAGAGCTTCAAAATGTGTCAAAAGTGAGATGAGCATGAAACGGTCTGAAAAATCGGAGGAGCATGAAGTGGTGTTGAAAAACATGAAGAGCCTGAAAATGTGTGAAATATATGAAGAGCTTCAAAAGGTGTCAGAAATGACAGAAGCATGAAACGGTCTGAAAAATAGGATGAGCAAGAAGGGGTGTTGAAAAACATGAAGAGCCTGAAAACGTTTGAGAAATATGAAGAGATTCAAAAGGTGTGAAAAATATGAAGAGCTTCAAAGGTTTAAAAAATATGAAGAGCTTCAAAAGCTTTGAAATAGATGAGGAGCATGAAACGGTCTGAAAAATAGGAGGAGCATGAAGCGGTGTTCAAAAACATGAAGACCCTGAAAAGGTGTGAAATATATGAAGAGCTTCAAAAGGTGTCAAAAATATGAGGAGCATGAAACGCTCTGAAAAACAGGAAGAGCATGAAACCGTGTTCAAAAACATGAAGAGCTTGAAAATGTGTGAAAAATATGAAGAGCTTCAAAAGGTGTGAAATACATGAGGAGCATGAAATGGTCTGAAAAATAGGAGGAGCATGAAGTGGTGTTGAAAAACATGAAGAGCCTGAAAAGGTGTGAAAAATATGAAGAGCTTCAAAAGGTGTCAAAAATATGAGGAGCATGAAACGGTCTGAAAAATAGGAGGAGCAAGAAGCGGTTTTGAAAAAGATTAAGAGCCTGAAAACGTTTGAAAAATATGAAGAGCTTCAAAATATGTGGAAAATATGAAGAGCTTCAAAATGTGTCAAAATTGAGATGAGTATGAAACGGTCTGAAAAATAGGAGGAGCATGAAGTGGTGTTGAAAAACATGAAGAACCTGAAAATGTGTGAAATATATGAAGAGATTCAAAAGGTGTCAAATATATGAGGAGCATGAATCGGTGCTGAAAAACATGAAGAGCCTGAAAATGTGTGAAAAATATGAAGAGCCTCAAAATGTTTCAAAAATATGAGGAGCATGAAACGGTCTGAAAAATAGGAGAAGCATGAAGCGGTGTTGAAAAACATGAAGAACATGAAAAGGTGTGAAAAATATGAAGAGCTTCAAAAGGTGTCAAAAATATGAGGAGCATGAACCGGTCTGAAAAATAGGAGGAGCATGAAGCGGTGTTCAAAAACATGAAGAGCATGAAAAGGTGTGAAAAATATTAAGAGCATCAAAAGGTGTCAAAAATATGAGGAGCATGAAACGGTCTGAAAAATAGGAAGAGCATGAAGCGGTGTTGAAAAACATGAAGAGCCTGAAAAGGTGTGAAAGATATGAAGAGCTTCAAAAGGTGTCAAAAATATGAGGAGCATGAAACGGTCTGAAAAATAGGAAGAGCATGAAGCGGTGTTGAAAAACATGTAGAGCATGAAAAGGTGTGAAAAGTATGAAGAGCTTCAAAAGGTGTCAAAAATATGAGGAGCATGAAAGGGTCTGAAAAATATGAGGAGCACGAAGCGGTGTTGAAAAACATGAACAGCCTGAAAAGGTGTGAAAAATATGAAGAGCTTCAAAAGGTGTCAAAAATATGAGTAGCATGAAACGGTCTCAAAAATAGGAGGAGCATGAAGTGGTGTAGAAAAACACGAAGAGACTGAAAAGGTGTGAAAAATATGAAGAGCTTCTAAAGGTGTCAAAAATATGAGGATCATGAAACGGTGTGAAAAACAGGAGGAGCATGAAGTGCTGTTGAGAAACATGAAGAGGCTAAAAGGTGTGAAAAATATGAATAGCTTCAAATGTTTTCAAATATATGAGGAGCTTGAAACTATCTTTAAAATAGGAGGAGCATGAAACGGTGTTGAGAAACATGAAGAGGCTGAAAAGGTGTGAAAAATATGAAGACCTTCAAAAGGTGTCAAAAAGAGGAGGCACATGAAACTGTCTGAAAAATAGGAGGAGCATGAAGCGGTGTGGAAAAACATGAAGAGCCTGAAAAAGTGTGAAAAATATGAAGAGCTTCAAAAGGTGTTAAAAAATATGAAGAGCTTCAAAAGGTGTCAAAAATAATGAGGAGAATGAAGCGGTCTGAATAATAGGAGGAGCATAAAGTGGTGTTCAAAATCATGAAGAACCTTAAAAGGTGTGAAAAATATGAAGAGCTTCAAAAGGTGTGAAAAAAATGAAGAGCTTCAAAATCTGTCAAAAATATGAGGAGCATGAAACGATCTGAAAAATAGGAGCAGCAAGAAACGGTGTTCAAAGACATGAAGAGCCTGAAAAGGTGTGAAAAATATGAAGAGCTTCAAAACGTGTCAAAAATATGAGGAGCATGAAACGATCTGAAAAATAGGAGGAGCAAGAAGCGGTGTTGAAAAAAATGAAGAGCCTGAAAACGTTTGAAAAATATGAAGAGCTTCAAAAGGTGTGGAAAATACGAAGAGCTTCAAAATGTGTCAAAAGTGAGATGAGCATGAAACGGTCTGAAAAATCGGAGGAGCATGAAGTGGTGTTGAAAAACATGAAGAGCCTGAAAATGTGTGAAATATATGAAGAGCTTCAAAAGGTGTAAGAAATGATAGAAGCATGAAACGGTCTGAAATATAGGATGAGCAAGAAGGGGTGTTGAAAAACATGAAGAGCCTGAAAACGTTTGAGAAACATGAAGAGATTCAAAAGGTGTAAAAATATGAAGAGCTTCAAAAGGTTTAAAAAATGAGCTGAGCATGAAACAGTCCGAAAAATAGGAGGAGCCTGAAATCGTGTTCAAAAACATGAAGAGCCTAAAAAGGTGTGAAAAATATAAAGAGCTTCAAAAGGTGTGAAATAGATGAGGAGCATGAAACGGTCTGAAAAATAGGAGGAGCATGAAGTGGTGTTGAAAAACATGAAGAGTCTGAAAATGTGTGAAATATATGAAGAGCTTCAAAAGGTGTCAGAAATGAGAGGAGCATGAAACGGTATGAAAAATAGGAGAAACATGAAGTGGCTTTGAAAAACATGAAGAGCCTGAAAAGACGTGAAAAATATGAAGAGCTTCAAAAGGTGTCAAAAATATGAGGACCATGAAACGGTCTGAAAAATAGGAGGAGCATGAAACGGTGTTCAAAAACATGAAGAGCCTGGAAAGGTGTGAAAAATATGAAGAGCTTCAAAACGTGTCAAAAATATGAGGAGCATGAAACGGTCTGACAAATAGGAGGAGCATGAAACGGTGTTCAAAAACATGAAGTGTCTGAAAAGCTGTGAAAAATATGAAGAGCTTCAAAAGGTTTCAAAAATATGAAGAGCTTCAAAAGCTGTGAAATAGATGAGGAGCATGAAACGGTCTGAAAAATAGGAGGAGCATGAAGCGGTGTTCAAAAACATGAAGAGCCTGAAAAGGTGTGAAAAATATGAAGAGTTTCAAAAGGTGTCAAAAATATGAGCAGCTTCAAAAGTGTGAAATACATGAGGAGCATGAAATGGTCTGAAAAATAGGAGGAGCATGAAGTGGTGTTGAAAAACATGAAGAGCCTGAAAAGGTGTGAAAAATATGAAGAGCTTCAAAAGGTGTGAAAAATATGACGAGCATGAAGCGGTCTGAAAAATAGGAGGAGCATGAAGCGGTGTTGAGAAACATGGAGAGCCTGAAAAGGTGTGAAAAATATGAAGAGCTTCAAAAGGTGTGAAATACATGAGGAGCATGAAACGGTCTGAAAAATAGGAGGAGCATGAAGCGGTGTTGAGAAACATGGAGAGCCTGAAAATGTGTGAAAAATATGAAGAGCATCAAAAGTTGTCAAAAATATGAGGAGCATGAAACGGTCTGAAAAATAGGAAGAGCATGAAGCGGTGTTGAAAAACATGAAGATCCTGAAAAGGTGTGAAAAATATGAAGAGCTTCAAAAGGTGTCAAATATATGAGGAGCATGAAACGGGCTGAAAAATACGAGGAGCATGAAACGGTGTTGAAAAACATGAAGAGCCTGAAAAGGTGTGAAAAATATGAAGAGCTTCAAAAGGTGTCAAAAATATGAGGAGAATGAACTGGACTGAAAAATAGGAGGAGCATGAAGCGGTGTTGAAAAACGTGAAAAGCCTGAAAAGGTGTGAAAAATATGAAGAGCTTCAAAAGGTGTCAAGAAGATGAGGAGGATGAAACGGTCTGAAAAATAGGAGGAGCATGAAGCGACGTTGAAAAACATGAAGAACCTGAAAAGATGTGAAAAATATGAAGAGATTCAAAAGGTGTCAAAAATATGAGAAGCATGAAACGGTCTGACAAATAGGAGGAGCATGAAAAGGTGTTCAAAAACATGAAGAACCTGAAAAGGTGTGAAAAATATGAAGAGCTTCAAAAGGTGTCAAAAATATGAGGAGCATGAAACGGTCTGAAAAATAGGATGAGCAAGAAGGGGTGTTGAAAAACATGAAGAGCCTGAAAACGTTTGAGAAATATGAAGAGCTTCAAAAGGTGTGAAATATATGAAGAGCTTCAAAAGGTGTCAGAAATGAGAGAAGCATGAAACGGTCTGAAAAATAGGATGAGCAAGAAGGGGTGTTGAAAAACATGAGGAGACTGAAAACGTTTGAGAAATATGAAGAGCTTCAAAAGGTGTGAAAAATATGAAGAGCTTCAAAAGGTGTCAAAAATATGAGGAGCATGAAACGGTCTGAAAAATAGGATGAACAAGAAGGGGTGTTGAAAAACATGAAGAGCCTGAAAACGTTTGAGAAATATGAAGAGCTTCAAAAGGTGTGAAATATATGAAGAGCTTCAAAAGGTGTCAAAAATGAGATGAGCATGAAACAGTCTGAAAAATAGGAGGAGCATGAAACCGTGTTCAAGAATATGAAGAGCCTAAAAGGTGTGAAAAATATAAAGAGCTTCAAAATTTGTGAAATACATGGGGAGCATGAAACGGTCTGAAAAATAGGAGGAGCATGAAGTGGTGTTGAAAAACATGAAGAGCCTGAAAATGTGTGAAATATATGAAGAGCTTCAAAGGTGTCAGAAATGAGAGGAGCATGAAACGGTCTGAAAAATAGGAGGAGCATGAAGTGATGTTGAAAACATGAAGAGCCTGAAAAGGTGTGAAAAATATGAAGAGCTTCAAAAGTTGTCAAAAATATGAAGAGCTTTAAAAGGTGTCAAAAATATGAGGAGTATGGAACGGTCTGAATAATAGGAGGAGCAACAAGCGGTGTTCAAAATCATGAAGAGCATTAAAAGGTGTGAAAAATATGAAGAGCTTCAAAATGTGTCAAAAATATGAGGAGCATGAAACGATCTGAAAAATAGGAGCAGCATGAAGCGGTGTGGAAAAACATGAAGAGCCTGAAAAGGTGTGAAAAATATGAATAGCTTCAAAAGGTGTCAAAAATATGAGGAGCATGAAAGGGTCTGAAAAATAGGAAGAGCAGGAAGCGGTGTTGAAAAACATGAAGAGCCTGAAAAGGTGTGAAAAATATGAAGAGCTTCAAAAGGTGTCAAAAATATGAGGAGCATGAAACGGTCTGAAAAATAGGAGCAGCATGAAGCGGTGTGGAAAAACATGAAGAGCATGAAAAGGTGTGAAAAATATGAACAGCTTCAAAAGGTGTCAAAAATATGAGGAACATGAAAGGGTCTGAAAAATATGAGGAGCACGAAGCGGTGTTGAAAAACATGAAGAGCATGAAAAGGTGTGAAATATATGAAGAGCTTCAAAAGGTGTCAAAAATAGGAGGAGCATGAAACGGTCTGAAAAATAGGAGGAGCATGAAGCGGTGTTGAAAAGCACGAAGAGCCTGAAAAGGTGTGAAAAATATGAAGAGCTTCAAAAGGTGTCAAAAATATGAGTATCATGAAACGGTCTGAAAAATAGGAGGAGCATGAAGTGGTGTAGAAAAACATGAAGAGACTGAAAAGGTGTGAAAAATATGAAGAGCTTCTAAAGGTGTCAAAAATATGAGGATCATGAAACGGTGTGAAAATCAGGAGGAGCATGAAGTGGTGTTGAGAAACATGAAGAGGCTGAAAAGGTGTGAAAAATATGAATAGCTTCAAAAGTTTTCAAATATATGAGGAGCATGAAACAATCTTTAAAATAGGAGGAGCATGAAACGGTGTTGAGAAACATGAAGAGCCTGAAAAGGTGTGAAAAATATGAAGACCTTCAAAAGGTGTCAAAAAGAGGAGGCACATGAAACTGTCTGAAAAATAGGAGGAGCATGAAGCGGTGTGGAAAAACATGAAGAGCCTGAAAAAGTGTGAAAAATATGAAGAGCTTCAAAAGGTGTTCAAAAATATGAAGAGCTTCAAAAGGTGTCAAAAATAATGAGGAGAATGAAACGGTCTGAATAATAGGAGGAGCATAAAGTGGTGTTCAAAATCATGAAGAACATTAAAAGGTGTGAAAAATATGAAGAGCTTCAAAAGGTGTGAAAAATATGAAGAGCTTCAAAATCTGTCAAAAATATGAGGAGCATGAAACGATCTGAAAAATAAGAGCAGCATGAAATGGTGTTCAAAGACATGAAGAGCCTGAAGAGTTGTGAAAAATATGAAGAGCTTCAAAAGGTGTCAAAAATATGAGGAGCATGAAAGGGTCTGAAAAATAGGAGCAGCATGAAGCGGTGTGGAAAAACATGAAGAGCCTGAAAAGGTGTGAAAAATATGAATAGCTTCAAAAGGTGTCAAAAATATGAGGAGCATGAAAGGGTCTGAAAAATAGGAAGAGCAGGAAGCGGTGTTGAAAAACATGAAGAGCCTGAAAAGGTGTGAAAAATATGAAGAGCTTCAAAAGGTGTCAAAAATATGAGGAGCATGAAACGGTCTGAAAAATAGGAGCAGCATGAAGCGGTGTGGAAAAACATGAAGAGCATGAAAAGGTGTGAAAAATATGAACAGCTTCAAAAGGTGTCAAAAATATGAGGAGCATGAAAGGGTCTGAAAAATATGAGGAGCACGAAGCGGTGTTGAAAAACATGAAGAGCATGAAAAGGTGTGAAATATATGAAGAGCTTCAAAAGGTGTCAAAAATAGGAGGAGCATGAAACGGTCTGAAAAATAGGAGGAGCATGAAGCGGTGTTGAAAAGCACGAAGAGCCTGAAAAGGTGTGAAAAATATGAAGAGCTTCAAAAGGTGTCAAAAATATGAGTATCATGAAACGGTCTGAAAAATAGGAGGAGCATGAAGTGGTGTAGAAAAACATGAAGAGACTGAAAAGGTGTGAAAAATATGAAGAGCTTCTAAAGGTGTCAAAAATATGAGGATCATGAAACGGTGTGAAAATCAGGAGGAGCATGAAGTGGTGTTGAGAAACATGAAGAGGCTGAAAAGGTGTGAAAAATATGAATAGCTTCAAAAGTTTTCAAATATATGAGGAGCATGAAACAATCTTTAAAATAGGAGGAGCATGAAACGGTGTTGAGAAACATGAAGAGCCTGAAAAGGTGTGAAAAATATGAAGACCTTCAAAAGGTGTCAAAAAGAGGAGGCACATGAAACTGTCTGAAAAATAGGAGGAGCATGAAGCGGTGTGGAAAAACATGAAGAGCCTGAAAAAGTGTGAAAAATATGAAGAGCTTCAAAAGGTGTTCAAAAATATGAAGAGCTTCAAAAGGTGTCAAAAATAATGAGGAGAATGAAACGGTCTGAATAATAGGAGGAGCATAAAGTGGTGTTCAAAATCATGAAGAACATTAAAAGGTGTGAAAAATATGAAGAGCTTCAAAAGGTGTGAAAAATATGAAGAGCTTCAAAATCATTCAAAAATATGAGGAGCATGAAACGATCTGAAAAATAAGAGCAGCATGAAATGGTGTTCAAAGACATGAAGAGCCTGAAGAGTTGTGAAAAATATGAAGAGCTTCAAAAGGTGTCAAAAATATGAGGAGCATGAAAGGGTCTGAAAAATAGGAAGAGCAGGAAGCGGTGTTGAAAAACATGAAGAGCCTGAAAAGGTGTGAAAAATATAAAGAGCTTCAAAAGGTGTCAAAATAAGAGGAGCATGAAACGGTCTGAAAAATAGGAGGAGCATGAAGCGGTGTTGAAAAACATGTAGAGCATGAAAAGGTGTGAAAAATATGAACAGCTTCAAAAGGTGTCAAAAATATGAGGAGCATGAAAGGGTCTGAAAAATATGAGGAGCACGAAGCGGTGTTGAAAAACATGAAGAGCATGAAAAGGTGTGAAATATATGAAAAGCTTCAAAAGGTGTCAAAAATAGGAGGAGCATGAAACGGTCTGAAAAATAGGAGGAGCATGAAGCGGTGTTGAAAAGCACGAAGAGCCTGAAAAGGTGTGAAAAATATGAAGAGCTTCAAAACGTGTCAAAAATATGAGGAGCATGAAACGATCTGAAAAATAGGATGAGCAAGAAGGGGTGTTGAAAAACATGAAGAGCCTGAAAACGTTTGAGAAATATGAAGAGATTCAAAAGGTGTGAAAAATATGAAGAGCTTCAAAAGGTGTCAAAAATGAGCTGAGCATGAAACAGTCCGAAAAATAGGAGGAGCCTGAAATCGTGTTCAAAAACATGAAGAGCCTAAAAAGGTGTGAAAAATATAAAGAGCTTCAAACGGTGTGAAATACAGGAGGAGCATGAAACGGTCTGAAAAATAGGAGGAGCATGAAGTGGTGTTGAAAAACATGAAGAGCCTGAAAATGTGTGAAATATATGAAGAGCTTCAAAAGGTGTCAGAAATGAGAGGAGCATGAAACGGTCTAAAAAATAGGAGGAACAAGAAGCGGTGTTGAAAAAGATTAAGAGCCTGAAAACGTTTGAAAAATATGAAGAGCTTCAAAAGGTGTGGAAAATATTAAGAGCTTCAAAATGCGTCAAAAGTGAGATGAGTATGAAACGGTCTGAAAAATAGGAGGAGCATGAAGTGGTGTTGAAAAACATGAAGAACCTGAAAATGTGTGAAATATATGAAGAGATTCAAAAGATGTCAAATATATGAGGAGCATGAATCGGTGTTGAAAAACATGAAGAGCCTGAAAATGTGTGAAAAATATGAAGAGCCTCAAAAGGTGTCAAAAATATGAGGAGCATGAAACGGTCTGAAAAATAGGAGAAGCATGAAGCGGTGTTGAAAAACATGAAGAACATGAAAAGGTGTGAAAAATATGAAGAGCTTCAAAAGGTGTCAAAAATATGAGGAGCATGAACCGGTCTGAAAAATAGGAGGAGCATGAAGCGGTGTTCAAAAACATGAAGAGCATGAAAAGGGGTGAAAAATATGAAGAGCTTCAAAAGGTGTCAAAAATATGAGGAACATGAAACGGTCTGAAAAATAGGAAGAGCATGAAGCGGTGTTGAAAAACATGAAGAGCCTGAAAAGGTGTGAAAAATATGAAGAGCTTCAAAAGGTGTCAAAAATATGAGGAGCATGAAACGGTCTGAAAAATAGGAGGAGCATGAAGCGGTGTTGAAAAACATGTAGAGCATGAAAAGGTGTGAAAAATATGAAGAGCTTCAAAAGGTGTCAAAAATATGAGGAGCATGAAAGGGTCTGAAAATATGAGGAGCACGAAGCAGTGTTGAAAAACATGAACAGCCTGAAAAGGTGTGAAAAATATGAAGAGCTTCAAAAGGTGTCAAAAATATGAGTAGCATGAAACGGTCTGAAAAATAGGAGGAGCATGAAGTGGTGTAGAAAAACACGAAGAGACTGAAAAGGTGTGAAAAATATGAAGAGCTTCTAAAGGTGTCAAAAATATGAGGATCATGAAACGGTGTGAAAAACAGGAGGAGCATGAAGTGCTGTTGAGAAACATGAAGAGGCTGAAAAGGTGTGAAAAATATGAATAGCTTCAAAAGTTTTCAAATATATGAGGAGCATGAAACTATCTTTAAAATAGGAGGAGCATGAAACGGTGTTGAGAAACATGAAGAGGCTGAAAAGATGTGAAAAATATGAAGACCTTCAAAAGGTGTCAAAAAGAGGAGGCATATGAAACTGTCTGAAAAATAGGAGGAGCATGAAGCGGTGTGGAAAAACATGAAGAGCCTGAAAAAGTGTGAAAAATATGAAGAGCTTCAAAAGGTGTTCAAAAATATGAAGAGCTTCAAAAGGTGTCAAAAATAATGAGGAGAATGAAGCGGTCTGAATAATAGGAGGAGCATAAAGTGGTGTTCAAAATCATGAAGAGCCTTAAAAGGTGTGAAAAATATGAAGAGCTTCAAAAGGTGTGAAAAAAATGAAGAGCTTCAAAATCTGTCAAAAATATGAGGAGCATGAAACGATCTGAAAAATAGGAGCAGCAAGAAACGGTGTTCAAAGACATGAAGAGCCTGAAAAGTTGTGAAAAATAGGAAGAGCTTCAAAACGTGTCAAAAATATGAGGAGCATGAAACGATCTGAAAAATAGGAGGAGCAAGAAGCGGTGTTGAAAAAAATGAAGAGCCTGAAAACGTTTGAAAAATATGAAGAGCTTCAAAAGGTGTGGAAAATATGAAGAGCTTCAAAATGTGTCAAAATTGAGATGAGCATGAAACGGTCTGAAAAATCGGAGGAGCATGAAGTGGTGTTGAAAAACATGAAGAGCCTGAAAATGTGTGAAATATATGAAGAGCTTCAAAAGGTGTAAGAAATGATAGAAGCATGAAACGGTCTGAAAAATAGGATGAGCAAGTAGGGGTGTTGAAAAACATGAAGAGCCTGAAAACGTTTGAGAAATATGAAGAGATTCAAAAGGTGTGAAAAATATGAAGAGCTTCAAAAGGTTTAAAAAATGAGCTGAGCATGAAACAGTCCGAAAAATAGGAGGAGCCTGAAATCGTGTTCAAAACATGAAGAGCCTAAAAAGGTGTGAAAAATATAAAGAGCTTCAAAAGGTGTGAAATAGATGAGGAGCATGAAACGGTCTGAAAAATAGGAGGAGCATGAAGTGGTGTTGAAAAACATGAAGAGTCTGAAAATGTGTGAAATATATGAAGAGCTTCAAAAGGTGTCAGAAATGAGAGGAGCATGAAACGGTATGAAAAATAGGAGAAACATGAAGTGGCTTTGAAAAACATGAAGAGCCTGAAAAGATGTGAAAAATATGAAGAGCTTCAAAAGGTGTCAAAAATATGAGGACCATGAAACGGTCTGAAAAATAGGAGGAGTATGAAACGGTGTTCAAAAACATGAAGAGCCTGAAAAGCTGTGAAAAATATGAAGAGCTTCAAAAGGTGTGGAAAATATGAAGAGTTTCAAAAGCTGTGAAATAGATGAGGAGCATGAAACGGTCTGAAAAATAGGAGGAGCATGAAGCGGTGTTCAAAAACATGAAGAGCCTGAAAAGGTGTGAAAAATATGAAGAGTTTCAAAAGGTGTCAAAAATATGAGCAGCTTCAAAAGTGTGAAATACATGAGGAGCATGAAGCGGTCTGAAAAATAGGAGGAGCATGAAGCATTGTTGAGAAACATGGAGAGCCTGAAAAGGTGTGAAAAATATGAAGAGCTTCAAAAGGTGTGAAATACATAGGAGCATGAAACGGTCTGAAAAATAGGAGGAGCATGAAGCGGTGTTGAGAAACATGGAGAGCCTGAAAATGTGTGAAAAATATGAAGAGCTTCAAAAGTTGTCAAAAATATGAGGAGCATGAAACGGTCTGAAAAATAGGAAGAGCATGAAGCGGTGTTGAGAAACACGGAGAGCCTGAAAAGTTGTGAAAAATATGAAGAGCTTCAAAAGGTGTCAAAAATATGAGGAGCATGAAACGGGCTGAAAAATACGAGGAGCATGAAACGGTGTTGAAAAACATGAAGAGCCTGAAAAGGTGTGAAAAATATGAAGAGCTTCAAAACCTCTCAAAAATATGAGGAGAATGTACTGGACTGAAAAATAGGAGGAGCATGAAGCGGTGTTGAAAAACGTGAAAAGCCTGAAAAGGTGTGAAAAATATGAAGAGCTTCAAAAGGTGTCAAGACGATGAGGAGGATGAAACGGTCTGAAAAATACGAGGAGCATGAAGCGAAGTTGAAAAACATGAAGAACCTGAAAAGATGTGAAAAATATGAAGAGATTCAAAAGGTGTCAAAAATATGAGAAGCATGAAACGGTCTGAAAAATAGGAGGAGCATGAAAAGGTGTTCAAAAACATGAAGAACCTGAAAAGGTGTGAAAAATATGAAGAGCTTCAAAAGGTGTCAAAAATATGAGGAGCATGAAACGGTCTGAAAAATAGGATGAGCAAGAAGGGGTGTTAAAAAACATGAAGAGCATGAAAACGTTTGAGAAATATGAAGAGCTTCCAAAGGTGTGAAATATATGCAGAGCTTCAAAAGGTGTCAGAAATGAGAGAAGCATGAAATGGTCTGAAAAATAGGATGAGCAAGAAGGGGTGTTGAAAAACATGAAGAGCCTGAAAACGTTTGAGAAATATGAAGAGCTTCAAAAGGTGTGAAATATATGAAGAACTTCAAAAGGTGTCAAAAATGAGATGAGCATGAAACAGTCTGAAAAATAGGAGCAGCATGAAGCAGTGTGGAAAAACATGAAGAGCCTGAAAAAGTGTCAAAAATATGAAGAGCTTCAAAAGGTGTTCAAAAATATGAAGAGCTTCAAAAGGTGTCAAAAATAATGAGGAGAATGAAGCGGTCTGAATAATAGGAGGAGCATAAAGTGGTGTTCAAAATCATGAAGAGCCTTAAAAGGTGTGAAAAATATGAAGAGCTTCAAAAGGTGTGAAAAAATATGAAGAGCTTCAAAACGTGTCAAAAATATGAGGAGCATGAAACGATCTGAAAAATAGGAGGAGCAAGAAGCGGTGTTGAAAAAAATGAAGAGCCTGAAAACGTTTGAAAAATATGAAGAGCTTTAAAAGGTGTGGAAAATATGAAAAGCTTCAAAATGTGTCAAAAGTGAGATGAGCATGAAACGGTCTGAAAAATCGGAGGAGCATGAAGTGCTGTTGAAAAACATGAAGAGCATGAAAATGTGTGAAATATATGAAGAGCTTCAAAAGGTGTCAGAAATGATAGAAGCATGAAACGGTCTGAAAAATAGGATGAGCAAGAAGGGGTGTTGAAAAACATGAAGAGCCTGAAAACGTTTGAGAAATATGAAGAGATTCAAAAGGTGTGAAAAATATGAAGAGCTTCAAAAGGTTTAAAAAATGAGCTGAGCATGAAACAGTCCGAAAAATAGGAGGAGCCTGAAATCGTGTTCAAAAACATGAAGAGCCTAAAAAGGTGTGAAAAATATAAAGAGCTTCAAAAGCTGTGAAATACATGAGGAGCATGACACGGTCTGAAAAATAGGAGGAGCATGAAGTGGTGTTGAAAAACATGAAGAGTCTGAACATGTGTGAAATATATGAAGAGCTTCAAAAGGTGTCAGAAATGAAAGGAGCATGAAACGGTATGAAAAATAGGAGAAGCATGAAGTGGATTTGAAAAACATGAAGATCCTGAAAAAGTGTGAAAAATATGAAGAGCTTCAAAAGGTGTCAAAAATATGAGGAGCATGAAACGGTCTGAAAAATAGGAGGAGCAAGAAACGGTGTTCAAAAACATGAAGAGCCTGAAAAGGTGTGAAAAATATGAAGAGCTTCAAAACGTGTCAAAAATATGAGGAGCATGAAACGGTCTGAAAGACAGGAGGAGCATGAAGTGGTGTTGAGAAACATGAAGAGGCTGAATATGTGTGAAAAATATGAATAGCTTCAAAAGTTTTCAAATATATGAGGAGCATGAAACTGTCTTTAAAATAGGAGGAGCATGAAACGGTGTTGAGAAACATGAAGAGCCCTAAAAGGTGTGAAAAATATGAAGAGCTTCAAAAGGTGTCAAAAAGAGGAGGAACATGAAACTGTTTGAAAAATAGGAGGAGCATGAAGTGGTGTAGAAAAACATGAAGAGACTGAAAAGGTGTGAAAAATATGAAGAGCTTCAAAAGGAGTCAAAATATGACGAGCATGAAACGGTCTGAAAAATAGGAGGTGCAAGAAACGGTGTTCAAAAACATGAACAGCTTGAAAAGGTTTGAAAAATGTGAAGAGCTTGAAAAGGTGTCAAAAATATGAGGGGCATGAAACTGTATGAAAAATAGGAGGAGCATGAAATCTTGTTGAAAAATATGAAGAGCCTGAAAAGGTGTGAAAAATATGAAGAGCTTCAAAAGGTGTCAAAATATGAGGAGCATGAAACGGTCTGAAAAATAGGAGGAGCATGAAACGGTGTTGAAAACATGAAGAGCCTGAAAAGGTGTGAAAAATATGAAGAGCTTCAAAAGGTGTCAAAAATATGAGGAGCATGAAACGGTCTGAAAAATATGAGGAGCATGAAACGGTGTTCAAAAACATGAAAACCCTGAAAAGGTGTGAAATATATGAAGAGCTTCAAAAGATGTCAAAAATAGGAGGAGCATGAAGCGGTGTAGAAAAACATGAAGAGTCTGAAAAGGCGTGAAAAATATGAAGAGCTTCAAAAGATGTCAAAAATATGAGGAGCATCACACGGTTCAGAAATATAGGAGGAGCATGAAGTGGTGTTGAAAACATGAAGAACCTGAAAAGTTGTGAAAGATATGAAGAGCTTCAAAAGGTGTCAAATATATGAGGAGTATGAAACGGTCTGAAAAATGGGAGGAGCATGAAGCAGTGTTCAAAAACATGAAGAACCTGAAAAGGTGTGAAAAATATGAAGAGATTCAAAAGGTGTCAAAAATATAAGAAGCATGAAACGGTCTGAAAAATAGGAGGAGCATGAAGCGGTGTTGAAAAAGATGAAGAGCTTGAAAAGGTGTGTAAAATATGAAGAGCTTCAAAATATGTGAAAAATATGAAGAGCTTCAAAAGGTGTCAAAAATATGAGGAGCATGTAACAGTCTGAAAAATAGGAGGAGCATGGAGAAGATTTGAAAAGCATGAAGAGCCTGAAAAGGTGTGAAATATATGAAGAGCTTCAAAAGGTGTAAAAAATATGAGGAGCTTGAAACGGTCTGAAAAATAAGAGGATCTGGTTTCCTCAGTGTGTATGCCCAGAAGTGGGATTGCTTGGTCATATGGCAGTTCTATTTCCAGTTTTTTAAGAAATCTCCACACTGTTTTCCATAGCGGCTGTACTAGTGTGCATTCCCACCAACAGTGTAAGAGGTTACCCTTTTCTCCACACCATCTCCAGCATTTATTGCTTGTAGACTTTTGGATAGCAGCCATCCTGACTGGCATGTAATGGTACCTCATTGTGGTTTTGATTTGCATTTCTCTAATAATGAGTGATGTTGAGCATCTTTTCATGTGTTTGTTATCCATCTGTATATCTTCTTTGGAGAAATGTCTGTTTAGTTCTTTGGCTCATTTTTTATTGGGTCATTTATTTTTCTGGAATTGAGCTGCAGGAGTCGATTGTATATTTTTGAGATTAATCCTTTGTCTGTTTCTTCATTTGCTATTATTTTCTCCCAATTTGAGGGCTGTCTTTTCACCTTACTTATAGTTTCCTTTGTAGTGCAAAAGCTTTTAAGTTTCATTAGGTCCCATTTGTTTAGTTTTGCTTTTATTTCCAATATTCTGGGAGGTGGGTCATAGAGGATCTTGCTTTGATTTATGTCGGAGAGTGTTTTGCCTATGTTCTCCTCTAGGAGTTTTATAGTTTCTGGTCTTACATTTAGATCTTTAATCCATTTTGAGTTTATTTTTGTGTATGGTGTTAGAAAGTGTTCTATTTTCATTCTTTTACAAGTGGTTGACCAGTTTTCCCAGCACCACTTGTTAAAGAGGTTGTCTTTTTTCCATTGTATATCCTTGCCTCCTTTGTCAAAGATAAGGTGTCCATAGGTTCGTCTGAAAGAGACACGTGCACCCCAATGTTCATCGCAGCACTGTTTATAATAGCCAGGACATGGAAGCAACCTAGATGTCCGTCAGCAGATGAATGGATAAGAAATCTGTGGTACATATACACCATGGAATATTACTCAGCCATTAAAAAGAATTCATTTGAATCAGTCCTAATGAGATGGATGAAGCTGGAGCCCATTATACAGAGTGAAGTAAGCCAGAAAGATAAAGAACATTAGAGCATGCTGACACATGTATATGGAATTTAGAAAGGTGATAACGATAACCCTATATGCAGAACAGAAAAAGAGACACAGAAACACAGAACAGACTTTTGAACTTTGTGGGAGAATGCGAGGTTGGGATATTTCAAAAGAACAGCATGTATGCTATCTATGGTGAAACAGATCACCAGCCCAGGTAGGATGCACGAGACAAGTGCTCCGCCTTGGTGCACTGGGAAGACCGAGAGGAATCGGGTGGAGAGGGAGGTGGGAGGAGGGATTGGGATTGGGAATACATGTAAATCCATGGCTGATTCATATCAATGTATGACAAAACCGACTGGGAAAAAAATAATAATAATAATAATAAAAAATTTAAAAAAAAAACAATAAAAAAAAAATAAGAGGAGCATGAAATGGTGTTCAAAAACATGAAGAGCCTGAAAAGGTGTGGAAATTATGAAGAGCTTCAAAAGGTGTCAAATATATGAGGAGCATGAAACGGTCTGAAAAATAGGAGGAGCAATAAGCGGTGTTGAAAAATATGAAGAGCCTGAAAAGGTGTAAAAAATATGAAGAGCTTCTAAAGGTGTCAAAAAAATGAAGAGCTTCAAAAGGTGTCAAAAATGAGATGAGCATTAAACGGTGTGAAAAAAATGAGTAGCATGAAGCGGTGTTGGAAATCATGAAGAGTCTGAAAAGGTATGAAATATACGAGGAGCTTCAAAAGGTGTCAAAAATATGAATGTCATGAAACGGTCTGAAAATTAGGGGGAGCATGAAGCGGTGTTGAAAAACATGAAGAGCCTGAAAAGTTGTCAAAAATATGAAGAGCTTCTAAAGGGGTCAAAAGTAGAGGAGCTTCAAAAGGTGTCAAAAATGAGATGAGCATGAAATGGTGTGAAAATATGAGGAGCATGAAGCCGTTTTGAAAATCATGAAGAGTCTGAAAAGGTTTGAAAAATATGAAGAGCATCAAAAGGTGTCGAAAATATGAGGATCATGAAACGGTCTGAAAAATAGGAGAAGCAGGAAGTGGTGTTGAAAAACATGAAGAGCCTGAAAACGTGTGAAAAATATGAAGAGCTTCAAAAGGTGTGAAAAATATGAAGAGCTTCAAAAGGTGTAAAATACATGAGGAACATGAAACGGTCTGGAAAATAGGATGAGCATGAAGTTGTGTTGAAAAACATGAAGAGACTGAAAAGGTTTGAAAAATATGAAGAGGTTCAAAAGGTGTGAAAAATATGACGAGTATGATACGGTCTGAAAAATAAGAGGAGCATGAAGCTCTGTTCGAAAACATGAAGAGCCTGAAAAGTTGTGAAAAATATGAAAAGCTTCAAAAGTTGTCAAAAATATGAGGAGCATGAAACATTCTGAAAAATAGGAGGATCATGAAGCGGTGCTCAAAATCATGAATAGGCTGAAAAGGTGTGAAAAATATGAAGAGCTTCAAAAGGTGTCAAAAATATGAGGAGCATGAAACGGTCTGAAAAATAGGAAGAGCATGAAGCGGTGTTGAAAAACATGAAGATCCTGAAAAAGTGTGAAAAATATGAAGAGCTTCAAAACGTGTCAAAAATATGAGGAGCATGAAACGGTCTGAAAATTAGGAGGGGCAAGAAGTGGTGTTGAAAAACATGAACAGCCTGAAAACGTGTGAGAAATATGAAGAGCTTCAAAAGCTGTGAAAAATATGAAGTGCTTCAAAAGGTGTCAAAAATGAGATGAGCATGAAACGGTCTGAAAAATAGGAGGAGCATGAAGTAGGGTTGAAAAACATGAAGAGCCTGAAAAGGTGTGAAAAATATGAAGAGCTTCAAAAGGTGTGAAATACATGAGGAGCATAAAACTCTCTGAAATATAGGAGGAGCATGAAGTGGTGTTGAAAAAGATGAAGAGGCGGAAAACGTGTGAAAAATATGAGGAGGTTCAAAAGGTGTGAAACCTATGAGGAGCATGATACGGTCTGAAAAATAGGAGGAGCATGAAGCGGTGTTCAAAAACATGAAGAGCCTGAAAAGTTGTGAAAAAAATGAAAAGTTCAAAAGGTGTCAAAAATATGAGGAGCATGGAACAGTCTGAAAAATAGGAGGAGCATGAAGCGGTGTTCAAAAACATGAAGAGCCTGAAAAGGTTTGAAAAATATGAAGAGCTTCAAAAGCTGTCAAGAATAGGAGGAGCACGAAACGGTCTGAAAAATAGGAGGAGCATGAAACTGTGTTAGAGAACATGAAGAGCCTGAAAAGGTGTGAAAAATATGAAGAGCTTCAAAAGGTGTGAAAAATATGAAGACCTTCAAAAGGTGTCAAAAATTAGATTAGCATGAAAGGGTCTGAAAAATAGGAGGAGCATGAAGCGGTGTTCAAAAACATGAAGAGCCTGAAAAGGTGTGAAAAATATTAAGAGCTTCAAAAGGTGTGAAAAATATGAAGAGCTTCAAAAGGTGTCAAAAATCGATGAGCAGGAAATGGTCTGAAATATAGGAGGAGCATGAAGTGTTGTTAAAAACATGAAGAGCCTGAAAAGGTGTGAAATATATGAAGAGCTTCAAAAGGTGTCAAAAATATGAGGAGAATGAAATGGTCTGAAAAATAAGAGGAGCATGAAGTGGTGTTGAAAAACATGAAGATCCTGAAATGGTGTGAAATATATGAAGAGCTTCACAATGTGTGAAAAATATGAGGAGCTTCAAAAAGTGTCAGAAATATGAGGAGCATGAAACGACCTGAAAAATAGGAGGAGCATGAAATGGTGTTGAAAAACATGAGGAGCCTGAAAAGTGTGAAAAATAGGAAAAGCTTCAAAAGGTGTCAAAAATATGAGGAGCATGAAACGGTCTGAATAATAGGAGGAGCATGAAGCGGTGTTGAAAAACATGAAGAGCCTGAAAAGGTGTGAAAATATGAAGAGCTTCAAAAGCTGTCAAGAATAGGAGGAGCACGAAACGGTCTGAAAAATAGGAGGAGCATGAAACGGTGTTAGAGAACATGAAGAGCCTGAAAAGGTGTGAAAAATATGAAGAGCTTCAAAAGGTGTCAAAAATGAGATGAGCATGAAACGGTCTGAAAAATAGGACGAGCATGAAGTGGTGTTGAAAAAAAAGAAGAGCCTGAAAAGGTGTGAAAAACATGAAGAGCTTCAAAAGGTGTCAAAAATATGAGGAATATGAAACGGTCTGAAAAATAGGAGGAGCATGAGCGGTGTTGAAAAACATGAAGAGCCTGAAAAGGTGTGAAAAATATGAAGAGCTGCAAAAATGTGAAAAATATGAAGAGCTTCAAAAGGTGTGAAATATATGAAGAGCCTCAAAAGGTGTCAATAATTAGATGAGCATGAAACGGTCTGAAAAAAAAAGGAGCATGAAGTGGTCTTGAAAAACATGAAGAGCCTGAAAAGGTGTGAAATATATGAAGAGCTTCAAAAGGCGTCAAAAATATGAAGAGCATGAAACGGTCTGAAAAATAGGAGGAGCATGAAACGTGGATCAACAACATGAGAAGCCTGAAAAGGTGTGAAAAATATGAAGAGCTTCAAAAGGTGTGAAATTCATGAGGAGCATGAAACGGTCTGAAAAATATGAGAAGCATGAAGTGGTGTGGAAAAACATGAAGAGCCTGAAAAGGTGTGAAAAATATGATGAGCTTCAAAAGGTGTTAAAAATATGACGAGCATGAAACGGTCTGAAAATTTGGAGGAGCATGAAGCGGTGTTCAAAATCATGAAGAGCCTGAAAACGTGTGAAAAATATGAAGAGCTTCAAAAGGTGTCAAAAATATGAGGAGCATGAAACGTTCTGATAAATAGGAGGAGCATGAAACGGTGAGCAAAAACATGAGTAGCCTGAAAAGATGTGAAAAATATGAAGAGCTTCAAAATGTGTGAAATTCATGAGGATCATGAAACGGTCTGAAAAATAGGAGAAGCATGAAGTGGTGTTCAAAAACATGAAGATCCTGAAAAGGTGTGAAAAATATGAAGAGCTTCAAAAGGAGTCAAAATATGAGGAGCATGAAACGGTCTGAAAAATAGGAGGTGGAAGAAACGGTGTTCAAAAACATGAACAGCTTGAAAAGGTTTGAAAAATGTGAAGAGCTTGAAAAGGTGTCAAAAAAATGAGGGGCATGAAACTGTATGAAAAATAGGAGGAGCATGAAACCTTGTTGAAAAATATGAAGAGCCTGAAAAGGTGTGAAAAATATGAAGAGCTTCAAAAGGTGTCAAAATATGAGGAGCATGAAACGGTGTTCAAAAACATGAAAACCCTGAAAAGATGTGAAATATATGAAGAGCTTCAAAAGATGTCAAAAATAGGAGGAGCATGAAGCGGTGTAGAAAAACATGAAGAGTCTGAAAAGGCGTGAAAAATATGAAGAGCTTCAAAAGATGTCAAAAATATGAAGAGCAAGACACGGTCAGAAATATAGGAGGAGCATGAAGTGGTGTTGAAAACATGAAGAACCTGAAAAGTTGTGAAAAATATGAAGAGCTTCAAAAGGTGTCAAATATATGAGGAGTATGAAACGGTGTGAAAAATGGGAGGAGCATGAAGCGGTGTTCAAAAACATGAAGAACCTGAAAAGGTGTGAAAAATATGAAGAGATTCAAAAGGTGTCAAAAATATGAGAAGCATGAAACGGTCTGAAAAATAGGAGGAGCATGAAGCGGTGTTGAAAAAGATTAAGCGCTTGAATACGTGTGAAAAATATGAAGAGCTTCAAAAGGTGTCAAAAATATGAGGAGCATGAAACAGTCTGAAAAATAGGAGGAGCATGAAGCGGATTTGAAAAGCATGAAGAGCCTGAAAAGGTGTGAAATATATGAAGAGCTTCAAAAGGTGTAAAAAATATGAGGAGCTTGAAACGGTCTGAAAAATAAGAGGATCTGGTTTCCTCAGTGTGTATGCCCAGAAGTAGGATTGCTGGGTCATATGGCAGTTCTATTTCCAGTTTTTTAAGAAATCTCCACACTGTTTTCCATAGCGGCTGTACTAGTGTGCATTCCCACCAACAGTGTAAGAGGGTTCCCTTTTCTCCACACCATCTCCAGCATTTATTGCTTGTAGACTTTTGGATAGCAGCCATCCTGACTGGCATGTAATGGTACCTCATTGTGGTTTTGATTTGCATTTCTCTAATAATGAGTGATGTTGACCATCTTTTCATGTGTTTGTTATCCATCTGTATGTCTTCTTTGGAGAAATGTCTGTTTAGTTCTTTGGCTCATTTTTTATTGTGTCATTTATTTTTCTGGAATTGAGCTGCAGGATTTGCTTGTATGTTTTTGAGATTAATCCTTTGTCTGTTTCTTCAATTGCTATTATTTTCTCCCAATTTGAGGGCTGTCTTTTCACCTTACTTATAGTTTCCTTTGTAGTGCAAAAGCTTTTAAGTTTCATTAGGTCCCATTTGTTTAGTTTTGCTTTTATTTCCAATATTCTGGGAGGTGGGTCATAGAGGATCTTGCTTTGATTTATGTCGGAGAGTGTTTTGCCTATGTTCTCCTCTAGGAGTTTTATAGTTTCTGGTCTTACATTTAGATCTTTAATCCATTTTGAGTTTATTTTTGTGTATGGTGTTAGAAAGTGTTCTATTTTCATTCTTTTACAAGTGGTTGACCAGTTTTCCCAGCACCACTTGTTAAAGAGGTTGTCTTTTTTCCATTGTATATCCTTGCCTCCTTTGTCAAAGATAAGGTGTCCATAGGTTCGTCTGAAAGAGACACGTGCACCCCAATGTTCATCGCAGCACTGTTTATAATAGCCAGGACATGGAAGCAACCTAGATGCCCGTCAGCAGATGAATGGATAAGAAAGCTGTGGTACATATACACCATGGAATATTACTCAGCCATTAAAAAGAATTCATTTGAATCAGTCCTAATGAGATGGATGAAGCTGGAGCCCATTATACAGAGTGAAGTAAGCCAGAAAGATAAAGAACATTAGAGCATGCTGACACATGTATATGGAATTTAGAAAGGTGATAACGATAACCCTATATGCAGAACAGAAAAAGAGACACAGAAACACAGAACAGAATTTTGAACTTTGTGGGAGAATGCGAGGTTGGGATATTTCAAAAGAACAGCATGTATGCTATCTATGGTGAAACAGATCACCAGCCCAGGTAGGATGCACGAGACAAGTGCTCCGGCTTGGTGCACTGGGAAGACCGAGAGGAATCGGGTGGAGAGGGAGGTGGGAGGGGGGATTGGGATTGGGAATACATGTAAATCCATGGCTGATTCATATCAATGTATGACAAAACTGACTGGGAAAAAAAAATAATAATAATAAAAAAAAATTTAAAAAAAATAACAATAAAAAAAAAATAAGAGGAGCATGAAATGGTGTTCAAAAACATGAAGAGCCTGAAAAGGTGTGGAAATTATGAAGAGCTTCAAAAGGTGTCAAATATATGAGGAGCATAAAACGGTCTGAAACATAGGAGGAGCATGAAGCGGTGTTGAAAAACATGAAGAGCCTGAAAAGGTGTGAAAAATATGAAGAGCTTCAAAACGTGTCAAATACATGAGGAGCATGAAACGGTCTGAAAATTAGGAGGGGCAAGAAGTGGTGTTGAAAAACATGAACAGCCTGAAAACGTGTGAGAAATATGAAGAGCTTCAAAAGCTGTGAAAAATATGAAGTGCTTCAAAAGGTGTGAAAAATCAGATGAGCATGAAACGGTCTGAAAAATAGGAGGAGCATGAAGTTGTGTTGAAAAACATGAAGAGCCTGAAAAGGTGTGAAAAATATGAAGAGCTTCAAAAGGTGTGAAATACATGAGGAGCATGAAATTCTCTGAAATATAGGAGGAGAATGAAGTGGTGTTGAAAAACATGAAGAGGCTGAAAACGTGTGGAAAATATGAGGAGGTTCAAAAGGTGTGAAACCTATGAGGAGCAAGACACGGTCTGAAAAATAGGATGAGCATGAAGCGGTGTTCAAAAACATGAAGGGCCTGAAAAGGTTTGAAATATATGAAGAGCTTCAAAAGGTGTCAAAAATATGAGGAGCATGAAACGGTCTGAAAAAAGGGAGGAGCATGAAGCGGTGTTCAAAAACATCAACAGCCTGAAAAGGTGTGAAAAATATGAAGAACTTCAAAAGGTGTGAAAAATATGAAGACCTTCAAAAGGTGTCAAAAATTAGATTAGCATGAAAGGGTCTGAAAAATAGGAGGAGCATGAAGCGGTTTTCAAAAACATGAAGAGCCTGAAAAGGTGTGAAAAATATGAAGAGCTTCAAAAGGTGTGAAAAATATGAAGAGCTTCAAAAGGTGTCAAAAATCGATGAGCAGGAAATGGTCTGAAAAATAGGAGCACCATGAAGTGGTGTTAAAACCATAAAGAGCCTGAAAAGGTGTGAAATATATGAAGAGCTTCAAAAGGTGTCAAAAATATGAGGAGCATGAAACGGTCTGAAAAATAGGAGGAGCATGAAGCGGTGTTGAAAAATATGAATAGCCCGAAAAGGTGTGAAAATATGAAGAGCTTCAAAAGCTGTCAAGAATAGGAGGAGGACGAAACGGTCTGAAAAATAGGAGGAGGATGAAACGGTGTTAGAGAACATGAAGAGCGTGAAAAGGTGTGAAAAATATGAAGAGCTTCAAAAGGTGTCAAAAATGAGATGAGCATGAAACGATTTGAAAAATAGGACGAGCATGAAGTGGTGTTGAAAAAAAGAAGAGCCTGAAAAGGTGTGAAAAACATGAAGAGCTTCAAAAGGTGTCAAAAATATGAGGAGAATGAAACGGTCTGAAAAATAGAAGCAGCATGAAACGGTGTGGAAAACATGAAGAGCCTGAAAAGGTGTGAAAAATATGAAGAGCTTCAAAAGGTGTGAAATTCATGAGGAGCATGAAACGGTCTGAAAAATATGAGAAGCATGAAGTGGTGTGGAAAAACATGAAGAGCCTGAAAAGGTGTAAAAATATGATGAGCTTCAAAAGGTGTTAAAAATATGACGAGCATGAAACGGTCTGAAAATTTGGAGGATCATGAGCGGTGTTCAAAAACAAGAAGAGCCTGAAAAGGTGTGAAAAATATGAAGAGCTTCAAAAGGTGTCAAAAATATGAGAAGCATGAAACGGTCTGAAAGATAGGAGGAGCAATAACGGTGTTCAAAATCATGAAGAGCCTGAAAACGTGTGAAAAATATGAAGAGCTTCAAAAGGTGTCAAAAATATGAGGAGCATCAAACGTTCTGATAAATAGGAGGAGCATGAAATGGTGAGCAAAAACATGAGGAGCCTGAAAAGATGTGAAAAATATGAAGAGCTTCAAAAGGTGTCAAAAATATGAGGAGCATCAAACGTTCTGATAAATAGGAGGAGCATGAAATGGTGAGCAAAAACATGAGGAGCCTGAAAAGATGTGAAAAATATGAAGAGCTTCAAAATGTGTGAAATTCATGAGGATCATGAAACGGTCTGAAAAATAGGAGAAGCATGAAGTGGTTTTCAAAAATATGAAGAGCCTGAAAAGGTGTGAAATATATGCAGAGCTTCAAAAGGTGTCAAAAATATGAGGAGAATGAAACCGTCTGAAAAATACGAGGAGCATGAAGTGTTGTTGAAAAACATGAAGAGCCTGAAAAGGTGTGAAAAGTATGCAGAGCTTCAAAAGGTGTCAAAAATGTGAGGAGCATGAAACGGTCCGAAAAATAGGAGGATCATGAAGCGGTGTTGAAAAACATGAAGAGCCTGAAAAGGTGTGAAAAATATGAAGAGCTTCAAAAGGTGTCAAAAATATGAGGTGCATGAAACGGTCCGAAAAATAGGAGGATCATGAAGCGGTGTTGAAAAACATGAAGAGCCTGAAAAGGTGTGAAAAATATGAAGAGCTTCAAAAGGTATCAAAAATATGAGGAGCATGAAACGGTCTGAAAAATAGGACGAGCATAAGCGGTGTTCAAAAACATGAAGAGCCTGAAAATGTGTGAAAAATATGAAGACCTTCAAAAGGTGTGAAAAATATGAAGAGCTTCAAAAGGTGTCAAAAATATGAGGAGCATGAAACGGTCTGAAAAATAGGAGGATCATGAAACGGTGTTGAAAAACATGAAGAGCCTGAAAAGGTGTGAAAAATATGAAGAGCTTCAAAAGGTGTGAATCATACGAGGAGCATGAAAATTTCTGAAAAATAGGAGAACCATGAAGAGGTGTTCAAAAACATGAAGAGCATGAAAAGGTGTGAAAAATATGAAGAGCTTCAAAAGGTGTCAAAAATATGAGGAGCATGATACGGTCTGAAAAATAGGAGGAGCATGAAGCGGTGTTGAAATACATGAAGAGCCTGAAAAGGTGTGAAAATATGAAGAGATTCAAAAATATGAAAAATATGAAGAGCATCAAAAGGTGTGACAAATATGAAGAGCTTCAAAAGGTGTGAAAAATATGAAAAGTTTCTAAAGGTGTCAAAAATATGAGGAGCATGAAACGGTCTGAAAAATATGAGGAGCATGAACTGGTGTTGAAAAACATGAAGAGCCTGAAAAGGTGTGAAAAATATGAAGAGCTTCAAAATGTGTGAAAAATATGAGGAGCATGAAACGATCTGAAAAATAGGAGGAGCATGAAGCGGTGTTCAAAAACATGACGAGCCTGAAAAGTGTGAAAAATATAAAAAGCTTCAAAAGGTGTCAAAATTATGAGGAGCATGAAACGGTCTGAAAAATAGGAGGAACATGAAACGGTGATCAAAAACATGAAGAGCCTGAAAAGGTGTGAAAAATATGAAGAGCTTCAAAAGGTGTGAAATACATGAGGAGCATGAAACGGGCTGAAAAATAGGAGAAGCATGAAGTGGTGTGGAAAAACATGAAGAGCCTGAAAAGGTGTGAAAAATATGAAAAGCTTCAAAAGGTGTCAAAATTATGAGGAGCATGAAACGGTCTGAAAAATAGGAGGAGCATGAAGTGGTGTTGAAAAACACGAAGAGCCTGAAAAAGTGTGAAAAATATGAAGAGCTTCAAAAGTTGTCAAAAATATGAGGAGCATGAAAATGTCTGAAAAATAGGAGGAGCATGAAACGGTCTGAAAAAGAGGAGGAGCATGAAGTGGTGTTCAAAAACATGAAGAGCCTGAAAAAGTGTGAAAAATATGAAGAGCTTCAAAAATATGAAAAATATGAAGAGCTTCAAAAGGTGTGAAAAATATGAAGAGCTTCAAAATGTGTGAAAAATATGAAGAGCTTAAAATGGTGTCAAAATGAGATGAGCATGAAACGGTCTGAAAAACAGGAGGAGAATGAAGCGGTGTTGAAAATCACCAAGAGCCTGAAAAGTTATGAAAAATATGAAGAGCTTCAAAAGGTGTGAAATACATGAGGAGCATTAAACGGTCTGAAAGAAAGGAGGAGCATGAAGCGGTTTTCAAAAACATGAAGAGTCTGAAAAGGTGTGAAAAATATGAAGAGCTTCAAAAAGTGTCAAAAATATGAGGAGCATGAAACGGTCTGAAAAATAGGAGGAGCATGAAGCGGTCTTGAAAAACATGAAGAGCCTGAAAACTTGTGAAAAATATGAAGAGCTTCAAAAGGTGTAAAAAATATGGGGAGCATGAAACGGTCTGCAAAAAAGGAGGAGCATGAAGTGGTGTTGAAAAACTTGAACAGCCAGAAAATGTGTGAAAAATACGAAGAGCTTCAAAAGGTGTGAAAAATATGAAGAGCTTCAAATGTGTCAAAAATGAGATGAGCATGAAACGGTCTGAAAAATAAGAGGAGCATGAAGTGGAGTTTAAAAAAAATTAGAGCCTGAAAAGGTGTGAAAAATAAGAAGAGCTTCAAAAGGTGTCAAAAATATGAGGAGAATGAAACGGTCTGAAAAATAGGAGGAGCATGAAGCTGTGTTGAAAACATGAAGAGCCTGAAAAGGTGTGAAAAATAAGAAGAGCTTCTAAAGGTGTCAAAAATATGAGGAGCATGAAACGGTCTGAAAAATAGGAGCAGCATGAGGCGGTGTTGAAAAACATGGAGAGCCTGAAAAGGTGTGAAAAATATGAGGAGCTTTATTTTTTTTTTTCTTTTTTAATTTTTATTATTATTATTTTTTTTTCCCAGTGGGTTTTGACATACATTGACATGAATCAGCCATGGATTTACATGTATTCCCAATCCCGATCCCCCCTCCCACCTCCCTCTCCACCCGATTCCTTTGGGTCTTCCCAGTGCACCAGGCCCGAGCACTTGTCTCGTGCATCCCACTTGGGCTGGTGATCTGTTTCACCATAGATAGTATACATGCTGTTCTTTTCAAATATCCCACCCTCACATTCTCCCACAAAGTTCAAAAGTCTGTTCTGTGTTTCTGTGTCTCTTTTTCTGTTCTGCATATAGGGTTATCGTTATCACCTTTCTAAATTCCATATACATGTGTCAGTATGCTGTAATGTTCTTTATCTTTCTGGCTTACTTCACTCTGTATAATGGGCTCCAGCTTCATCCATCTCATTAGGACTGGTTCAAATGAATTCTTTTTAATGGCTGAGTAATATTCCATGGTGTATATGTACCACAGCTTCCTTATCCATTCATCTGCTGATGGGCATCTAGGTTGCTTCCATGTCCTGGCTATTATAAACAGTGCTGCGATGAACATTGGGGTGCACGTGTCTCTTTCAGATCTGGTTTCCTCAGTGTGTATGCCCAGAATTGGGATTGCTGGGTCATATGGCAGTTCTATTTCCAGTTTTTTAAGAAATCTCCACACTGTTTTCCATAGCGGCTGTACTAGTTTGCATTCCCACCAACAGTGTAAGAGGGTTCCCTTTTCTCCACACCCTCTCCAGCATTTATTGCTTGTAGACTTTTGGATAGCAGCCATCCTGACTGGCGTGTAATGGCACCTCATTGTGGTTTTGATTTGCATTTCTCTAATAATGAGTGATGTTGAGCATCTTTTCATGTGTTTGTTAGCCATCTGTATGTCTTCTTTGGAGAAATGTCTGTTTAGTTCTTTGGCCCATTTTTTGATTGGGTCATTTATTTTTCTGGAATTGAGCTGCAGGAGTTGCTTGTATATTTTTGAGATTAATCCTTTGTCTGTTTCTTCATTTGCTATTATTTTCTCCCAATCTGAGGGCTGTCTTTTCACCTTACTTATAGTTTCCTTTGTAGTGCAAAAGCTTTTAAGTTTCATTAGGTCCCATTTGTTTAGTTTTGCTTTTATTTCCAATATTCTGGGAGGTGGGTCATAGAGGATCTTGCTTTGATTTATGTCGGAGAGTGTTTTGCCTATGTTCTCCTCTAGGAGTTTTATAGTTTCTGGTCTTACATTTAGATCTTTAATCCATTTTGAGTTTATTTTTGTGTATGGTGTTAGAAAGTGTTCTAGTTTCATTCTTTTACAAGTGGTTGACCAGTTTTCCCAGCACCACTTGTTAAAGAGGTTGTCTTTTTTCCATTGTATATCCTTGCCTCCTTTGTCAAAAATAAGGTGTCCATAGGTTCGTGGATTAACTCTGGGCTTTCTATTCTGTTCCATTGATCTATATTTCTGTCTTTGTGCCAGTACCATACTGTCTTGATGACTGTGGCTTTGTAGTAGAGTCTGAAGTCAGGCAGGTTGATTCCTCCAGTTCCATTCTTCTTTCTCAAGATTACTTTGGCTATTCGAGGTTTTTTGTATTTCCATACAAATTGTGAAATTCTTTGGTCTAGTTCTGTGAAAAATACCGTTGGTAGCTTGATAGGGATTGCATTGAATCTATAGACTGCTTTGGGTAGAATAGCCATTTTGACAATATTAATTCTTCCAGTCCATGAACACGGTATGTTTCTCCATCTGTTTGTGTCCTCTTTGATTTCTTTCATCAGTGTTTTATAGTTTTCTATGTATAGGTCCTTTGTTTCTTTAGGTAGATATACTCCTAAGTATTTTATTCTTTTTGTTGCAATGGTGAATGGTATTGTTTCCTTAATTTCTCTGTCAGTTTTTTCATTGTTAGTATATAGGAATGCAAGGGATTTCTGTGTGTTAATTTTATATCCTGCAACTTTACTATATTCATTGATTAGCTCTAGTAATTTTCTGGTAGAATCTTTAGGGTTTTCTATGTAGAGGATCATGTCATCTGCAAACAGTGAGAGTTTTATTTCTTCTTTTCCTATCTGGATTCCTTTTACTTCTTTTTCTGCTCTGATTGCTGTGGCCAGCACTTCCAACACTATGTTGAATAGTAGTGGTGAGAGTGGGCACCCTTGTCTTGTTCCTGATTTCAGGGGAAATGCCTTCAATTTTTCACCATTGAGGGTGATGCTTGCTGTGGGTTTGTCATATATAGCTTTTATTATGTTGAGGTATGTTCCTTCTATTCCTGCTTTTTGGAGAGTTTTAATCATAAATGAGTGTTGAATTTTGTCAAAGGCTTTCTCTGCATCTATTGAGATAATCATATGGTTTTTATCTTTTAATTTGTTAATGTGGTGTATTACATTGATTGATTTGCGGATATTAAAGAATCCTTGCATTCCTGGGATAAAGCCCACTTGGTCATGGTGTATGATTTTTTTAATATGTTGTTGGATTCTGTTTGCTAGAATTTTGTTAAGGATTTTTGCATCTATGTTCATCAGTGATATTGGCCTGTAGTTTTCTTTTTTTGTGGCATCTTTGTCTGGTTTTGGAATTAGGGTGATGGTGGCCTCATAGAATGAGTTTGGAAGCTTACCTTCTTCTGCAATTTTCTGGAAGAGTTTGAGTAAGATAGGTGTTAGCTCTTCTCTAAATTTTTGGTAGAATTCAGCTGTGAAGCCATCTGGTCCTGGGCTTTTGTTTGCTGGAAGATTTTTGATGACAGTTTCGATTTCCTTGCTTGTGATGGGTCTGTTAAGATCTTCTATTTCTTCCTGGTTCAGTTTTGGAAAGTTATACTTTTCTAAGAATTTGTCCATTTCATCCAAGTTGTCCATTTTATTGGCATAGAGCTGCTGGTAGTAGTCTCTTATGATCCTTTGTATTTCAGTGTTGTCTGTTGTGATCTCTCCATTTTCATTTCTAATTTTGTTAATTTGGTTCTTCTCTCTTTGTTTCTTAATGAGTCTTGCTAATGGTTTGTCAATTTTGTTTATTTTTTCAAAAAAACCAGCTTTTAGCTTTGTTGATTTTTGCTATGGTCTCTTTAGTTTCTTTTGCATTTATTTCTGCCCTGATTTTTAAGATTTCTTTCCTTCTGCTAACTCTGGGATTCTTCATTTCTTCCTTCTCTAATTGCTTTAGGTGTAGAGTTAGGTTATTTAATTGTTTTTTTTTCCTGTTTCTTGATGTAAGCCTGTAATGCTATGAACCTTCCCCTTAGCACTGCTTTTACAGTGTCCCATAGGTTTTGGGTTGTTGTGTTTTCATTTTCATTCATTTCTATACATATTTTGATTTCTTTTTTGATTTCTTCTATGATTTGTTGGTTATTCAGAAGCGTGTTATTTAGCCTCCATATGTTTGAAGTTTTAACAATTTTTTCCCTGTAATTGAGATCTAATCTTACTGCACTGTGGTCAGAAAAGATGACTGGAATGATTTCAATTTTTTTGAATTTTCCAAGACCAGATTTATGGCCCAGGATGTGATCTATTCTGGAGAATGTTCTGTGTGCACTTGAGAAAAAGGTGAAGTTGATTGTTTTGGGGTGAAATGTCCTATAGATATCAATTAGGTCTAGCTGGTCCATTGTGTCATTTAAGGTTTGTGTTTCCTTGTTAATTTTCTGTTTACTTGATCTATCCATAGTTGTGAGTGGGGTATTAAAGTCTCCCACTATTATTGTGTTACTATTAATTTCCTCTTTCATACTCTTTAGCGTTTGCCGTACATATTGCGGTGCTCCTATGTTGGGTGCATATATATTTATAATTGTTATATCTTCTTTTTTGATTGATCCTTTGATCATTATGTAGTGTCCTTCTTTGTCTCTTTTCACTTCCTTTATTTGAAAGTCTATTTTATCTGATATGAGTATTGCGACTCCTGCTTTCTTTTGGTCTCCGTTTGCATGAAATACTTTTTTCCAGCCCTTCACTTTTAGTCTGTATGTGTCTCTTGTTTTGAGGTGGGTCTCTTGTAGACAGCATATATAGGGGTCTTGTTTTTGTATCCATTCAGCCAATCTTTGTCTTTTGGTTGGGGCATTCAACCCATTTACATTTAGGGTAATTATTGATAGGTGTGGTCCCGTTGCCATTTACTTTGTTGTTTTGGGTTCACGTTTATACAACCTTTCTGCATTTCCTGTCTAGAGAAGATCCTTTAGCATTTGTTGAAGAGCTGGTTTGGTGGTGCTGAATTCTCTCAGCTTTTGCTTATCTGTAAAGCTTTTAAATTCTCCTTCATATCTGAATGAGATCCTTGCTGGATACAGTAATCTAGGTTGTAGGTTATTCTCTTTCATTACTTTCAGTACGTCCTGCCATTCCCTTCTGGCCTGGAGGGTTTCTATTGATAGATCAGCTGTTATCCTTATGGGAATCCCTTTGTGTGTTATTTGTTGTTTTTCCCTTGCTGCTTTTAATATTTGTTCTTTGTGTTTGATCTTTGTTAATTTGATTAATATGTGTCTTGGGGTGTTTCGCCTTGGGTTTATCCTGTTTGGGACTCTCTGGGTTTCTTGGACTTGGGTGGCTATTTCCTTCCCCATTTTAGGGAAGTTTTCAGCTATTATCTCCTCGAGTATTTTCTCATGGCCTTTCTTTTTGTCTTCTTCTTCTGGAACTCCTATGATTCGAATGTTGGGGCGTTTCACAGTGTCCCAGAGGTCCCTGAGGTTGTCCTCATTTCTTTTGATCCTTTTTTCTTTTTTCCTCTCTGCTTCATTTATTTCCACCATTTTATCTTCTACCTCACTTATCCTATCTTCTGCCTCCGTTATTCTACTCTTGGTTCCCTCCAAAGTGTTTTTGATCTCATTCATTGCATTATTCATTTGTAATTGACTCTTTTTTATTTCTTCTAGGCCTTTATTAAACAGTTCTTGAATCTCTTCAATCTTTGTTTCCAGGCTATTTATCTGTAACTCCATTTTGTTCTCAAGATTTTGGATCATTTTTATTATCATTATTCTAAATTCTTTTTCAGGTAGATTCCCTATCTCCTCCTCTTTTGTTTGACTTGGTGGGCATTTTTCATGTTCCTTTACCTGTTGGGTATTTCTTTGCCTTTTCATCTTGTTTAGATTGCTGTATCTGGAGTGGGCTTTCTGTATTCTGGAGGTCTGTGGTTCCTTTTTGTTGTGGAGGATTAACCCAGTGGGTAGGGTTAGACGATTGGCTTGTCGAGATTTCCTGGTTAGGGAAGCTTGCATCAGTGTTCTGGTGCGTGGAACTTGATTTCTACTCTTTGGAGAGCAATGGAGTGCCCAGTAATGAGTTTTGAGATGGGTCTATGTGTTAGGTGTGACCTTGGGCAGCCTGTATGTTGATGTTGATGTTTTACTTTTTTCTCTTTTTTTTATTTTTTCAATTTATTTTCCTTTTTTTCTTTTTTCTTTTTTCTCTTTTATTTTCCTTTAAAATCCCCTATTACTCCCCCATTACTCCTTAACTTTCATTTCCATAGACTTTTACGATTTTTTAATTAGGGGGAAAAAAAAAAAATTTTTTTCTTTTCTTTTTTTTTTCTTTTTTTTCTTTTTTTTTCTTTTTCTTTCTTTTTTTTCTTTCCTTTTTCTCTTCTATTTTCTATTTTTCTTTTTCTCTTATTTCTTTTAAAGTCCTCTAGTACTCCTCTACTACTCCTTAATTTTCATTTTCAATACACTATAACCTTACAAAAAAAAAAAAAAAAAAGAAGAGAAGCGCTATTTTTAAACCGAAGATTATTCTCTCCCAATCTTGACTCTCTGTTTTCTACCTCAGAACACCTCTATTTCCTACTTTCCCCTTCTCTTCCCAATCCAATTCTGTGAATCTTTGTAGGTGACTGGGCTACGGAGAACACTCTGGGAACAGACAGCTGCGTAGATCTGTCTCTCTCCTCTTGAGTCCCCCTTTTTCTCCTCCTGTTCATCTCTATCTCCCTCCTCCCTCTCCTCTTCTTCATGTGACTCTGTGAACCTCTCTGGGTGTCCCTAACGGGGGAGAATCTTTTAGCCATTAACCTAGAAGTTTTCTTATCAGGGCTGCATAGTTGGAGAAGTCCTGAGACTACAGGAAGAATAAAACTGAAATCCAGAGGCAGGAGACTTAAGCCCAAAACGTGAGAACACCAGAAAACTCCTGACTACAAGGAACTTTAAGTAATAAGTGACTGTCCAAAAGCCTCCATACCTACACTGAAACCAACCACCACACATGAGGAGCTTTAAAAGGTGTCAAAAATATGAGGAGCATGAAACGGTCTGAAAAATAGGAGAAGCATGAAATGGTGATCAAAAATATGAAGAGCCTGAAAAGGTGTGAAAAATATGAAGAGCTTCAAAAGGCGTCAAATATATGAGGAGCATGTAACGGGCTGAAAAATAGGAGAACCATGAAGTGTTGTGGAAAAACATGAAGAGCCTGAAAAGGTGTGAAAAATATGAAACGCTTCAGGTGTGAAATACATGAGGCACATGAAACTCTCTGAAAATTAGGAAGAGCAAGAAGCAGTGTTCAAAAACATGAAGAGCCTGAAAACTTGTGAAAAATATGAAGAGCTTCGAAAGGTGTGAAATACATGAGGCGCATGAAACTCTCTGAAAATTAGGAGGAGCAAGAAGCAGAGTTCAAAAACATGAAGAGCCTGAAAACTTGTGAAAAATATGAAGAGCTTCAAAAGGTGTGAAATACATGAGGAGCATGAAACTCTCTGAAAAATAGGAGGAGCATGAAGCTGTGTTAAAAACATGAAGAGCCTGAAAAGGTGTGAAAAATATGAAGAGTTTCAAATGTGTCAAAAATGAGATGAGCATGAAACGGTCTGAAAACTAAGAGGAGCATGAAATGGAGTTGAAAAAAAAGAAGAGCCTCAAAAGGTGTGAAATATATGAAGACCTTCCAAAGGTGTCAAAAATATGAGGAGTATGAAACGGTCTGAAAAATAGGAGGAGCATGAAGCGGTGTTGAAAAACATGAAGAGCCTGAAAATGTGTGAAAAATATGAAGAGATTCGAAAGATGTCAAAAATATGAGGAGCATGAAACGGTGTTGAAAAACATGAAGAGCCTGAAAAGGTGTGAAAAATATGAAGAGCTTCAAAAGGGGTCAAAAATATGAAGAGCATGAAACGGTCTGTAAAATAGGAGGATCATGAAGCGGTGTTCAAAATCATGAAGAGCCTGAAAAGGTGTGAAAAATATGAAGAGCTTCAAAACGTGTCAAAAATATGAGGAGCATGAAACGGTCTGAAAAATAGGAGGAGCAAGAAGTGGTGTTGAAAAAAATGAACAGCCTGAAAACGTTTGAAAAATATGAAGAGCTTCAAAAGGTGTGAAATTAATGAGGAGCATGAAACGGTCTGAAAAATACGAGAAGCATGAAGTGGTGTGGAAAAACATGAAGAACCTGAAAACGTGTGAAAAATATGAAGAGTTTCAAAAGGTGTCAAAAATATGAGGAGAAAGAAACGGTCTGCAAAATAGGAGGAGAATGAAACGGTGATCAGAAACATGAAGAGCCTGAAAAGGTGTGAAAAATATGAAGAGCTTCAAAAGGTGTGAAAAATATGAAGAGCTTCAAAAGGTGTCAAAAATTAGATGAGCATGAAACGGTCTGAAAAATAGGAGGAACATGAAGTGGTATTTAAAATAATGAAGAGCCTGAAAATGTGTGAAAAATATGAAGAGCTTCTAAAGGTGTCAAAAATATGAGGAGCATGAAACGGTCTGAAAAATAGGAGGAGCATGAAGCGGTGTTCAAAAACATGAAGAGCCTGAAAAGGTGTGAAAATATGAAGAACTTCAAAACGTGTCAAAAATATGAGGAGCATGAAACGGTCTGAAAAAGAGGAGGAGCATGAAACGGTCTGAAAAACAGGAGGATCATGAAGCGGTGTTCAAAAACATGAAGAGCCTGAAAAGGTGTGAAAAATATGAAGAGCTTCAAAAGGTGTCAAAAATGAGATGAGCATGAAACGGTCTGAAAAATACGAGGAGCATGAAGGTGTGTTGAAAATCATGAAAAGCCTGAAAAGGCCTGAAAAATATGAAGAGCTTCAAAAGATGTGAAAAATATGCAGAGCATCAAAAGATGTCAAAATGAGATGAGCATGAAACGGTCTGAAAAATAGGAGGAGCATGAAGTGTTGTTGAAAAAAATGAAAAGCCTGAAAAGGTGTGAAAAATATGAAGAGCTTCAAAAGGTGTGAAATAAATGAGGAGCATGAAACGGTCTGGAATATAGGAGGAGCATGAAGCGGTGTTCAAAAACATGAAGAGCCTGAAAATGTGTGAAAAATATGAAGAGCTTCAAATGGTGTCAAAAATATGAGAAGCATGAAACGGTTTGAAAGATAGGAGGAGCATGAAAAGGTGATCAAAAACATGAGGAGCCTGAAAAGGTGTGATAAATATGAAGAGCTTCAAATCGTGTCAAAATTATGAGGAACATGAAACTGTCTGAAAAAAGGAAGAGCAACAGAGGGTGTTGAAAAACTTGAAGAGACTGAAAACGTGTGAAAAATATGAAGAGCTTCCAAAGATGTGAAAAATATGAAGAGCTTCAAAAGGTGTCAAAAATCAGTGAGCATGAAACGGTCTGAAAAATACGAGGAGCATGAAGCGGTGTTGAAAAACATGAAGAGCCTGAAAACGTGTGAAAAATATGAAGAGCTTCAAAGTTGTGAAAAATATGAAGAGCTTCAAAAGGTGTCAAAAATGAGATGAGCATGAAACTGTCTAAAAAATAGAAGGAGCATGAAGTGGTGTTGAAAAAAAAGAAGAACCTGTAAAGGTGTGAAATATATGAAGAGCTTCAAAACGTGTCAAAATATGAGGAGAATGAAGCGGTCTGAAAAATAGGAGGAGCATGAAGCGGTGTTGAAAAACATGAAGAGCCTGAGAAGGTGTGAAAAATATGAAGATCTTCAAAAGGTGTCAAATATGAGGAGCATGAAACGGTCTGAAAAATATGAGGAGCATGAAACGGTCTGAAAAATATGAGGAGCATGAAACGGTCTGAAAAATATGAGGAGCATGAAGCGGTCATCAAAAACAGGAAGAGCCTGAAAAGGTGTGAAAAATATGAAGAGCTTCAAAAGGTGTGAAAAATATGAGGAGCATGAAACGGTCTGAAAAATAGGAGGAGCATGAAACGGTGTTCAAAAACATGAAGAGCATGAAAAGATGTGAAAAATATGAAGAGATTCAAAAGGTGTCAAAAATATGAGAAGCATGAAACGGTCTGAAAAATAGGAGGAGCATGAAACGGTGTTGAAAAACATGAAGAGCCTGAAATGGTGTGAAAATGTGAAGAGCTTCAAAATGTGTCAAAAATATGAGGAGCCTGAAAAGGTCTGAAAAATAGTAGGAGCATGAAACGGTGTTGAAAAACATGAAGAGCCTGAAAAGATGTGAAAAATATGAAGAGCATCAAAAGGTGTGAAAAATATGAAGAGCTTCAAATGTGTCAAAAATGAGATGAGCATGAAACGGTCTGAAAAATAGGAGGAGCATGAAGTGGTGTTGAAAAACATGAAGAGCCTGAAAAGGTGTGAAAAATATGAAGAGCATCAAAAGGTGTCAAAAATATGATGAGAATGAAACGGTCTCAAAAATAGGAGGAGCATGAAGCAGTGTTCAAAAACATGAAGAGCCTGAAAAGTTTTGAAAAATATGAAAAGCTTCAAAAGGTGTCAAAAATGAGATGAGCATGAAACGGTTTGAAAAATAGGAGGAGCATGAAGTGGTGTTGAAAAAAAAGAAGAGACTGAAAAGGTGTGAAAAATATGAAGAGCTTTAAAAGGTGTGAAAAATATGAGGAGCATGAAAAGGTCTGCAAAAAGGAAGAGCATGAAGTGGTGTTGAAAAACTTGAAGATCCTTAAAAGGTGTGAAAAATATGAGGAGCTTTAAAAGGTGTCAAAAATATGAGGAGCATGAAACGGTCTGAAAAATAGGAGAAGCATGAAATGGTGGTCAAAAACATGAAGAGCCTGAAAAGGTGTGAAAAATATGAAGAGCTTCAAAAGGCGTGAAATACATGAGGAGCATGTAACGGGCTGAAAAATAGGAGAACCATGAAGTGGTGTGCAAAAACATGAAGAGCCTGAAAAGGTGTGAAAAATATAAAAGGCTTCAAAAGGTGTGAAATATATGAGGAGCATGAAACTCTCTGAAAAATAGGAGAAGCAAGAAGCAGTGTTCAAAAACATGAAGAGCCTGAAAACTTGTGAAAAATATGAAGAGCTTCAAAAGGTGTGAAATACATGAGGCGCATGAAACTCTCTGAAAATTAGGAGGAGCAAGAAGCAGTGTTCAAAAACATGAAGAGCCTGAAAACTTGTGAAAAATATGAAGAGCTTCAAAAGGTGTGAAAGAGATGAGGCGCATGAAACTCTCTGAAAATTAGGAGGAGCAAGAAGCAGTGTTCAAAAACATGAAGAGCCTGAAAAGGTGTAAAAATATGAAGACCTTCAAAAGGTGTGAAATACATGAGGCGCATGAAACTGTCTGAAAATTAGGAGGAGCAAGAAGCAGTGTTCAAAAACATGAAGAGCCTGAAAACTTGTGAAAAATATGAAGAGCTTCAAAAGGGGTCAAAAATATGAAGAACATGAAACCGTCTGAAAAATAGGAGGAGCATGAGGTGGTGTTGAAAAACATGAAGAGCCTGAAAACGTGTGAAGAATGTGAAGAGCTTTAAAAGGTGTGAAAAATAGGAAGATCTTCAAAAGGTGTGAAATATATGAAGAGCTTCAAAATGTGTTAAAAATATGAGGAGGATGAAACGGTCTGAAAAATAGGAGGAGCATGAAGCGGTGTTGAAAAACATGAAGAGCCTGAAAAGGTGTGAAAAATATGAAGAGCTTCAGAAATGTGAAAAATATGAAGAGCTTCAAAAGGTGTGAAATATATGAAGAGCATGAAACGGTCTGAAAAATAGGAGGAGCATGAAACGGAGTTCAAATACATGAAGAGCCTGAAAATGTGCGAATAAAATGAAGAGCTTCAAAAGGTGTGAAAAATATGAGGAGCATGAAACTGTCTAAAAAATAGGAGGAGCATGAAGTGGTGTTCAAAAACATGAAGAGCCTGAAAAGATGTGAAAAATATGAGGAGCTTCAAAAGGTGTCAAAAATACGAGGAGCATGAAACAGTCTGAAAAATAGGAGGAACATGAAGCGTTGTTCAAAAACGTGAAGAGCCTGAAAAGGTGTGAAAAATATGAAGAGCTTCAAAAGGTGTCAAAAATATGAGGAGCATGAAACGGTCTGCAAAATAGGAGGATCATGTAGTGGTGTTCAAAAACCTGATGAGCATGAAAAGGTATGAAAAATATGAAGAGCTTCAAAAGGTGTGAAATACATGAGGAGCATGAAACTCTCTGAAAAATAGGAGGAGCATGAAGCGGTGTTCAAAAACATGAAGAGCGTGAAATGTTGTGAAAAATATGAAAAGCTTCAAAAGTTGTCAAAAATGAGACGAGCTTGAAACGGTCTGAAAAATAGGAAGAGCATGAAGCGGTGTTGAAAAACATGAAGAGCTGAAAACGTGTGAAAAATATGAAGAGCTTCAAAAGGTGTCAAAATATGAAGAGCATGAAACGGTCTGAAAAACAGGAGGATCATGAAGCGGTGTTCAAAAACATGAAGAGCCTGAAAAGGTGTGAAAAATATGAAGAGCTTCAAAAGGTGTCAAAAATATGAGGAGCATGAAACGTTCTGAAAAATAGGAGGAGCATGAAACGGTGATCAAAAACATGAAGAGCCTGAAAAGGTGTGAAAAATATGAAGAACTTCAAAAGGTGTGAAATACATGAGGAGCATGAAACGGGCTGAAAAATAAGAGAAGCATGAAGTGCTGTGGAAAAACATGAAGAGCCTGAAAAGGTGTGAAAAATATGAAGAGCTTCAAAAGGTGTGAAATACATGAGGAACATGAAACGGACTGAAAAATAGGAGGAGCATGAAGCGGAGTTCAAAAACATGAAGAGCCTGAAAAGTTGTGAACAATATGAAAAGCTTCAAAAGGTGTCAAAAATATGAGGAGCATGAAACACTCTGAAAAATAGGAGGAGCATGAAGTGGTGTTGAAAATTTGAAGAGCATGAAAAGGTGTGAAAAATATAAAGAGCTTCAAAAGGTGTGAAATACATGAGGAGCATGAAACACTCTGAAAAATAGGAGGAGCATGAAGTGGTGTTCCAAAACATGAAAAGCCTGAAAAGGTGTGAAAAATATGAAGAGCTTCAAAAGGTGTGAAAAATAGGAGGAGCATGATACGGTCTGAAAAATAGGAGGAGCATGAAGCGGTGTTCAAAAACATGAAGAGCCTGAAAAGTTGTGAAAAATATGAAAAGCTTCAAAAGGTGCCAAAAATGAGATGAGCATGAAACGGTCTGAAAAATATGAGGAGCATGAAGTGGTTTTGAAAAACATGAAGAGCCTGAAAAGGTGTGAAAAATATGAAGAGCTTCAAAAGGTGTGAAATACATGAGGAGCATGAAACACTCTGAAAAATAGGAGGAGCATGAAGTCGTGTTCAAAAACATGAAGAGCCTGAAAAGTTGTGAAAAATATGAAAAGCTTCAAAAGGTGCCAAAAATGAGATGAGCATGAAACGGTCTGAAAAATAGGAGGAGCATGAAGCGGTGTTGTAAAATGAAGAGCATGAAAAGGTGTGAAAAATATGAAGAGCATCAAAAGGTGTCAAATATATGAGGAGCATGAAATGGTCTGCAAAAAAGGAGGAGCATGAAGTGGTGTTGAAAATTTGAAGAGCCTGAAAAGGTGTGAAAAATATGAAGAGCTTCAAAAGGTGTCAAAAATATGAGGAGCCTGAAACTGTCTGAAAAATAGGAGGAGCATGAGGCGGTGTTGAAAAACATGAAGAGCCTGAAAAGGTGTGAAAAATATGAAGAGCTTTAAAAGGTGTGAAAAATACGAGGAGCATAAAACGGTCTGAAAAATAGGAGGAGCATGAAACGGTGTTCAAAAACATGAAGAGCCTGAAAAGGTGTGAAAAATATGAAGAGCTTCAAAAGGTGCGAAAAATATGAAGAGCTTGAAAAGGTGTGAAAAATATGAGGAGCATGAAGCAGGGTTCAAAAACATGAAGAGCCTGATAGGTGTGAAAAATATGAAGAGCGTCAAAACGTGTCAAAAATATGAGGAGCATGAAACTTTCTGAAAAATAGGAGAAGCATGAAGCGGGGTTGAAAATCATGAAGAGTCTGAAAAGGTGTGAAAATACGAAGAGCTTCAAAAGGTGTCAAAAATATGAGGAGCATGAAACGGTCTGAAAAATAGGAGGAGAATGAAGCGTTGTTGAAAAACATGAAGAGCCTGAAAACGTGGAAAATATATGAAGAGCTTCAAAAGATATGAAAAATATGAACAGCTTCAAAATGTGTCAAAAATGAGATGAGCATGAAGCGGTCTGACAAAAGGAGGAGCATGAAGTGGTGTTGAAAAACATGAAGAGCGTGAAAAGGTGTGAAAAATATGAAGAGCTTCAAAAGGTGTCAAAAACATGAGGACCATGAAACGGTCTGAAAAATAGGAGGAGCTTGAAGTGATGTTCAAAAAAATGAAGACACTGAAAAGGTTTGAAATATATGAAGAGCTTCAAAAGGTGTCAAAATTATGAGGAGCATGAAACGGTCTGAAAAATAGGAGCAGCATGTAATGATGTTCAAAAACATGAAGAGCCAGAAAATTTGTGAAAAATATGAAGAGCTTCAAAAGGTGTCAAAAATATGAGGAGCATGAAACGGTCTGAAAAATAGGAGGAGCATGAAGCGGTGTTCAAAAACATGAAAAGCCTGAAAAGTTGTGAAAAATATGAAGAGCTTCAAAAGGTGTGAAAGATATGAGGAGCATGAAACGGTCTGAAAAAGAGGAGGAGCATGAAGCGGTGTTGAAAAACATGAAGAGCCTGAAAAGGTGTGAAAAATATGAAGAGCTTCAAAAATGTGAAAAATATGAGGATCTTCAAAAGGTGTGAAAAATATGAGGAGCATGAAAGGGTCTGAAAAAGAGGAGGAGCATGAAGCGGTGTTGAAAAACATGAAGAGCCAGTAAAGGAGTGAAATAAATGAAGAGATTCAAAAGGTGTGAGAAATATAAAGAGCTTCAACAGGTGTCAAAAATATGAGGAGCATGAAACGATCTGAAAAATATGAGGAGCATGAAACGATCTGAAAAATATGAGGAGCTTGAAGCGTTGTTCAAAAACATGAGAAGCCTGAAAAGGTGTGAAAAATATGAAGAGCTTTCAAAGGTGTCAAAAATGAGATGCGCAGGAAACGGTCAGAAAAATAGGAGGAGCATGAACCGGAGTTCAAAAACATGAAGAGCTTGAAAAGGGGTGAAAAATATGAAGAGCTTCAAAAGGTTTCAAAAATATGAGGAGCATGAAACGGTCTGAAAAGTAGGAGGAGCAAGAAGCGATCGTCAAAAACATGAAGAGCCTGAAAAGGTGTGAAAAATATGAAGAGCTTCAAAAGGTGTCAAAAATATGAGGAGCATGAAACGGTCTGAAAAATAGGAGGAGCAAGAAGCGGTGTTGAAAAACATGAAGAGCCTGAATACGTTTGAAAAATATGAAGAGCTTCAAAAGGTGTGAAAAATATCAAGAGCTTGAAAAGGTGTCAAAAATGAGATGAGCATGAAACAGTCTGAAAAATAGAAGGAGCATAAAGTGGTTTTGAAAAACAAGAAGAGCCTGAAAAGTTGTGAAATATATTAAGAGCTTCAAAAGGTGTCAAAAATATGAGGAGCATGAAACGGTCTGATAAATAGGAGTCGCAAGAAGCGGTGTTCAAAAACATGAAGAGCCTGAAAACGTGTGAAAAATATGAAGAGCTTCAAAAGCTGTGAAAAATATGAAGAGCTTCAAAAGGTGTCAAAAATATGAGGAGCATGAAACGGTCTGAAAAATAGGAGTCGCAAGAAGCGGTGTTCAAAAACATGAAGAGCATGAAAAAGTGTGAAAAATATGAAGAGCTTCAAAAGCTGTGAAAAATATGAAGAGCTTCAAAACGTGTCAAAAATGAGATGAGCATGAAACGGTCTGAAAAATAGGAGGAGCAAGAAGCGTTTTTGAAAAACATGGAGACTGAATAGGTGTGAAAAATATGAAGAGCTTCAAAAGGTGTGAAATACATGAGGAAAATGAAACGGACTGAAAAATAGGAGGAGCATGAAGCGGAGTTCAAAAACATGAAGAGCCTGAAAAGTTGTGAACAATATGAAAAGCTTCAAAATGTGTGAAAAATATGAAGAGCTTCAAAGGTGTCAAAAATATTAGGAGCAGGAAACGGTCTAAAAAATAGGAGGAGCATGAAACGGTGTTGAAAAAAATGAAGAGCCTGGAAATGTGTGAAAAATATGAAGAGCTTCAAAAGGAGTCATAAATATGAGGAGCAAGAAACGATCTGAAAAATAGGAGGAGCATGAAGCAGTGTTCAAAAACATGAAGAGCTTGAAAAAGTGTAAAAAATATGAAGAGCTTTAAAAGGTGTCAAAAATAGGAGGAGAATGAAACTGTCTGAAAAAAAAGGAGGAGCATGAAGTAGTGTTGAAAAACATGACGAGCCTGAAAAGGTGTTAAAAATATGAAGAGCTTCAAAAGGTGTCAAAAATATGAGGAGCATGTAATGGTCTGAAAAATAGGAGGAGCATGAAGCCGTGTTCAAAAACATGAACAGCTTGAAAAGATATGAAATCTATGAAGAGCTTCAAAATGTGTCAAAATATGAGGAGCATGAAACGACCTGAAAAATAGGAGGAGCATGAAAGGGTCTGAAAAATAGGAGGAGCATGAATCGGTTTTGGAAACATGAAGAGCATGAAAAGGTGTGAAATATATGAAGAGCTTCAAAACTTCTCAAATATGAGGAGCATGAAACGGTCTGAAAAATAAGAGGAGATGCAGTGGTGTTCAAAAACATGAAGAGCCTGAAAATGTGTGAAAAATACGAAGAGCTTCAAAAGGTGTCAAAATATGAGGAGCATGAAACGGCCTGAAAAATAGGAGGAGCATGAAACGGTATGAAAAATAGGAGGAGCATGAATCGGTGTTCAAAATCATGAAGAGATTGAAAAGGTGCGAAATATATGAAGAGCTTCAAAAGGTGTCAAAAATAGGAGGAGAATGAAACTGTCTGAAATAAAGGAGGAGCATGAAGCGGTGTTGAAAACCATGAAGAGCCTGAAAAGGTGTGAAAAATATGAAGAGCTTCAAAAGGTGTCAAACATAGGAGGAGCATAAAACGGTCTGAAAAATAGGAGGAGCATGAAGCCGTGTTCAAAAACATGAAGAGCTTTAACAGGTGTGAAAAATATGAAGAGCTTCAAAAGGATTGAAATACATGAGGAGCACGAAACGGTCTGAAAAAAAGGAGGAGCATGAAGCGGTGTTCAAAAACATGAAGAGCCTGAAAAGGTGTGAAAAATATGAAGAGCTTTAAAACGTGTCAAAAATATTAGGAGCAGGAAACGGTCTGAAAAAATAGAAGGAGCATGAAACGGTGTTCAAAAACATGAAGAGCATGAAAAAGTGTGAAAAATATGAAGAGCTTCAAAAGCTGTGAAAAATATGAAGAGCTTCAAAACGTGTCAAAAATGAGATGAGCATGAAACGGTCTGAAAAATAGGAGGAGCAAGAAGCGTTTTTGAAAAACATGGAGACTGAATAGGTGTGAAAAATATGAAGAGCTTCAAAAGGTGTGAAATACATGAGGAAAATGAAACGGACTGAAAAATAGGAGGAGCATGAAGCGGAGTTCAAAAACATGAAGAGCCTGAAAAGTTGTGAACAATATGAAAAGCTTCAAAATGTGTGAAAAATATGAAGAGCTTCAAAGGTGTCAAAAATATTAGGAGCAGGAAACGGTCTAAAAAATAGGAGGAGCATGAAACGGTGTTCAAAAAAATGAAGAGCCTGGAAATGTGTGAAAAATATGAAGAGCTTCAAAAGGAGTCATAAATATGAGGAGCAAGAAACGATCTGAAAAATAGGAGGAGCATGAAGCAGTGTTCAAAAACATGAAGAGCTTGAAAAAGTGTAAAAAATATGAAGAGCTTCAAAAGGTGTCAAAAATAGGAGGAGAATGAAACTGTCTGAAAAAAAAGGAGGAGCATGAAGTAGTGTTGAAAAACATGACGAGCCTGAAAAGGTGTTAAAAATATGAAGAGCTTCAAAAGGTGTCAAAAATATGAGGAGCATGTAATGGTCTGAAAAATAGGAGGAGCATGAAGCCGTGTTCAAAAACATGAACAGCTTGAAAAGATATGAAATCTATGAAGAGCTTCAAAATGTGTCAAAATATGAGGAGCATGAAACGACCTGAAAAATAGGAGGAGCATGAAAGGGTCTGAAAAATAGGAGGAGCATGAATCGGTTTTGGAAACATGAAGAGCATGAAAAGGTGTGAAATATATGAAGAGCTTCAAAACTTCTCAAATATGAGGAGCATGAAACGGTCTGAAAAATAAGAGGAGATGCAGTGGTGTTCAAAAACATGAAGAGCCTGAAAATGTGTGAAAAATACGAAGAGCTTCAAAAGGTGTCAAAATATGAGGAGCATGAAACGGCCTGAAAAATAGGAGGAGCATGAAACGGTATGAAAAATAGGAGGAGCATGAATCGGTGTTCAAAATCATGAAGAGATTGAAAAGGTGCGAAATATATGAAGAGCTTCAAAAGGTGTCAAAAATAGGAGGAGAATGAAACTGTCTGAAATAAAGGAGGAGCATGAAGCGGTGTTGAAAACCATGAAGAGCCTGAAAAGGTGTGAAAAATATGAAGAGCTTCAAAAGGTGTCAAACATAGGAGGAGCATAAAACGGTCTGAAAAATAGGAGGAGCATGAAGCTGTGTTGACAAACATGAAGAGCCTGTAAAGGAGTGAAATAAATGAAGAGCTTCAAAAGGTGTCAAATATGAGGAGAATGAAACGGTGTGAAAAATAGGAGGAGCATGAAACGGACTGAAAAATAGGAGGAGCATGAATCGGTGTTGAAAACATGAAGAGCATGAAAAGGTGTGAAAAATATGAAGAGCTTCAAAAGGTGTCAAAAATATGAGGTACATGAAACGGTCTGAAAAATAGGAGGAGCAGGAAGCGGTGTTGAAAACCATGAAGAGCCTGAAAAGCTGTGAAAAATATGAAGAGCTTCAAAAGGTGTCAAAAATATGAGGAGGATGAATCGGTCTGAAAATTGGAGGAGCATGAAAAGGTTTTGAAAAACATGAAGAGCCTGAAAGGTATGTAATATGTGAAGAGCTTCAAAAGGTGTCAAAAATAGGAGGAGTATGAAACGGTATGAAAACTAGGAGGAGCATGAAGTGGTGTTGAAAAACATGAAGAGCATGAAAAGGTGTGAAAAATATGAAGACCTTCAAAAGGTGTCAAAAATAAGAGGAGCATGAAACGATCTGAAAAATAGGAGGAGCATGAAGCGGCGTTGAAAAACACAAAGAGCCTGAAAATGTGTAAAAATATGAAGAGCTTCAAAAGGTGTCAAAATAGGAGGAGCATGAAACGGTCCAAAAAAAAGGAGGAGCATGAAGCCGTGTTCAAAAACATGAAGAGCATTAAAAGGTGTGAAATAGATGAAGAAGTTCAAAAGGTGTCAAAATATGAGGAGTATGAAACGGTCTGAAATCTAGGAGGAGCATGAAGTGGTATTGAAAAACATGAAGAGCCTGAAAAGGTGTGAAAAATATGAAGAGCTTCAAAAGGTGTCAAAAATAGGAGGAGTATGAAACGGTCTGAAATCTAGGAGGAGCATCAAGTGGTATTGAAAAACACGAACAGCCTGAAAAAGTGTGAAAAATATGAAGAGCTTCAAAAGGTGTCAAAAATGTGAGGAGCATGAAACAGTCTGAAAAATAGGAGGAGCATGAATCGGTGTTGAAAATCATGAAGAGCTTGAAAAGGGGTGAAATATATGAAGAGCTTCAAAAGGTGTCAAAAATAGGAGGAGTATGAAACGGTCTGAAATCTAGGAGGAGCATGAAATGGTATTGAAAAACATGAAGATCATGAAAAGGTGTGAAAAATATGAAGAGCTTCAAAAGGTGTCAAAAATGTGAGGAGCATAAAACGGTCTGAAAAACAGGAGGAGCATGAAGCTGTTTTGAAAAACATAAAGTGCCTGAAATGGTATGACATATATGAAGAGCTTCAAAAAGTGTCAAAATATGAGGAGCATGAAACGGTCTGAAAAACAGGAGGAGCATGAAACGGTCTGAAAAATAGGAGGAGCATGAATCGGTGTTGAAAACATGAAGAGTATGTAAAGTTGTGAAAAATATTGAAGAGCTTCAAAAGGTGTCAAAAATATGAGGAGCTTGAAACGGACTGAAAAATAGGAAGAGCATGAAGCGGTGTTCAAAAACATGAAGAGCATGGAAAGTTGTGAAAAATATGAGGACCTTCAAAAGGTTTCAAAAATACGAGGAGCATGAAACGGCCTAAAATAGGAGGAGCATGAAGCGTTGTTGAAAAACATGAAGTGTTTGAAAAGGTGTGAAATATGAAGAGCTTCAAAATGTGTCAAAAATATGAGGAACATGAAACGCTCTGAAAAATAGGAGCAGCATGAAGGCATGTTAAAAAACATGCAGAGCCTGAAAATGTGTGAAAAATATGAAGAGCTTCAAAAGGTGTCAAAATATGAGGAGAATGAAACGGTGTGAAAAATAGGAGGAGCAGGAAACGGTCTGAAAAAATAGAAGGAGCATGAAACGGTGTTCAAAAACATGAAGAGCCTGGAAATGTGTGAAAAATATGAAGAGGTTCAAAAGGTGTGTAATATATGAGGAGCATGAAACTCTCTAAAAAATAGGAGGAGCATGAAGCTGTGTTGAAAAACATGAAGAGCCTGTAAAGGAGTGAAATAAATGAAGGGCTTCAAAAGCTGTCAAAAATATGAGGAGCAAGAAACGGTCTGATATATAGGAGGAGTATGAAGCGGTGTTGAAAAACATGAAGAGCCTGAAAAGGTGTGAAATATATGAAGAGCTTCAAAAGGTGTCAAAAATATGAGGAGCAAGAAACGGTCTGAAAAATATGAGGAGCATGAAGCGGTGTTGAAAAACATGAAGAGCATCAAAAGGTGTCAAAAATATAAAGAGCTTCGAATGGTTTCAAAAATATTATGAGCATGAAACGGTCTGAATAATAGGAGGAGCATGAAGCGGTGTTGAAAAACATGAAGAGCTTGAAAAGGTGTCAAAAATATGAAGAGCTTCAAAAGGTGTCAAAAATATGAGGAGCATGAAACATTCTGAAAAATAGGAGGAGCATGAAGCGCTGTTCAAAAACATGAAGAGCATTAAAAGGTGTGAAAAATGTGAAGAGCGTCAAAAGACGTCAAAAATATGAGGAGCATGAAACGGCCTGAAAATAGGAGGGGCATGACGCGCTGTTGAAAAACATGAAGAGCATGAAAATGTGTCAAAAATATGAGGAGCATGAAATGGTCTGACAAAAAGGAGGAAGAGGAAGCGGTGTTGAAAAACATGAAGAGCTTGAAATGGTGTCAAAAATATGAAGAGCTTCAACAGGTGTCAAAATTATGAGGAGCATGAAATGGTCTGAAAAATAGGAGGAGCAGGAAGCCGTGTAGAAAAACATGAAGAGCCTGAAAAGGTGTGAAAAATATGAAGAGCTTCAAAAGGTGTCAAAAATATGAGGCGCATGAAATGGTCTGAAAAAAAGAGGAGCACGAAGCGCTGTTGAAAAACATGAAGAGCCTGAAAAGGTGTGAAAAATATGAAGAGCTTCAAAAGGTGTCAAAACTATGAGGAGCATGAAACGGTCTGAAAAATAGGAGGAGCTTGAAGCGGTGTTGAAAAACATGAAGAGCATGAAAAGTAGTGAAAAATATGAAGAGCTTCAAAAGGTGTCAAATATATGAGGAGCATGAAACGGTCTGAAAAATAGGAGGAGAATGAAGCGGCGTTGAAAAACAAGAAGAGCGTGAAAAGGTGTTAAAAATATGAAGGGCTTCAAAAGGTGTCAAAAATATGGGGAGCATGAAACGGTCTGAAAAATAGGAGGAGCATGAAGCGGTTTTGAAAAACATGAAGAGCCTGAAAAGATGTGAAATATATGAAGAGCTTCAAAACGTGTCAAAAATACGAGGAGCATGAAACGGTCTGAAAAATAGGAGGAGCATGAAACGGTGTTCAAAAAAATGAACAGCCTGAAAAGGTGTGAAAAATATGAAGAGCTTCAAAAGGAGTCAAAAATATGAGGAGCAAGAAACGATCTGAAAAAATAGGAGGAGCATGAAGCAGTGTTCAAAAACATGAAGAGCTTGAAAAAGTGTAAAATATATGAAGAGCTTCAAAAGGTGTCAAAAATAGGAGGAGAATGAAACTGTCTGAAAAAAAAGGAGGAGCATGAAGCAGTGTTGAAAAACATGAAGAGCCTGAAAAGGTGTTAAAAATATGAAGAGCTTCAAAATGTGTCAAAAATATGAGGAGCATGTAATGGTCTGAAAAATAGGAGGAGCATGAAGCCGTGTTCAAAAACATGAACAGCTTGAAAAGATATGAAATCTATGAAGAGCTTCAAAATGTGTCAAAATATGAGAAGCATGAAACGACCTGAAAAATAGGAGGAGCATGAAAGGGTCTGAAAAATAGGAGGAGCATGAATCGGTTTTGGAAACATGAAGAGCATGAAAAGGTGTGAAATATATGAAGAGCTTCAAAACTTCTCAAATATGAGGAGCATGAAACGGTCTGAAAAATAAGAGGAGATGCAGTGGTGTTCAAAAACATGAAGAGCCTGAAAATGTGTGAAAAATACGAAGAGCTTCAAAAGGTGTCAAAATATGAGGAGCATGAAACGGCCTGAAAAATAGGAGGAGCATGAAACGGTATGAAAAATAGGAGGAGCATGAATCGGTGTTCAAAAACATGAAGAGATTGAAAAGGTGTGAAATATATGAAGAGCTTCAAAAGGTGTCAAAATAGGAGGAGAATGAAAGTGTCTGAAATAAAGGAGGAGCATGAAGCGGTGTTGAAAACCATGAAGAGCCTGAAAAGGTGTGAAAAATATGAAGAGCTTCAAAAGGTGTCAAACATAGGAGGAGCATAAAACGGTCTGAAAAATAGGAGGAGCATGAAGCCGTGTTCAAAAACATGAAGAGCTTGAAAAGGTGTGAAAAATATGAAGAGCTTCAAAAGGATTGAAATACATGAGGAGCACGAAACGGTCTGAAAAAAAGGAGGAGCCTGAAGCGGTGTTCAAAAACATGAAGAGCCTGAAAAGGTGTGAAAAATATGAAGAGCTTCAAAACGTGTCAAAAATATTAGGAGTAGGAAACGGTCTGAAAAAATAGGAGGAGCATGAAAAGGTGTTCAAAAAAATGAAGAGCCTGGAAATGTGTGAAAAATATGAAGAGCTTCAAAAGGTGTGTAATATATGAGGAGCATGAAACGCTCTAAAAATAGGAGGAGCATGAAGCTGTGTTGACAAACATGAAGAGCCTGTAAAGGAGTGAAATAAATGAAGAGCTTCAAAAGGTGTCAAAAATATGAGGAGCAAGAACCGGTCTGATATATAGGAGGAGTATGAAGCGGTGTTGAAAAACATGAAGAGCCTGAAAAGGAGTGAAATAAATGAAGAGCTTCAAAAGGTGTCAAAAATATTAGGAGCATGAAACGTTCTGAAAAAAGGAGGGGCATGACGCGGTGTTGAAAAACATGAAGAGCATGAAAAGGTGTCAAAAATATGAGGAGCATGAAATGGTCTGACAAAAAGGAGGAGCAGGGAGCGGTGTTGAAAAACATGAAGAGCCTGAAAAGGTGTGAAAAATATGAAGAGCTTCAAAAGGTGTCAAACTATTAGGAGTTTGAAACGGTCTGAAAAATAGGAGGAGCATGAAGCGGTGTTGAAAAACATGAAGAGCATGAAAAGGTGTGAAAAATATGAAGAGCTTCAAAAGGTGTCAAAAATGTGAGGAGCATGAAACGGTCTGAAAAAGAGGAGGAGCATGAAGTGGTGTTGAAAAACATGAAGAGCCTGAAAAGGTGTGAAAAATATGAAGAGCTTCAAAAGGTGTCAAAAATATGAGGCGCATGAAATGGTCTGAAAAATAGGAGGAGCATGAAGCGCTGTTGAAAAACATGAAGAGCCTGAAAAGGTGTGAAAAATATGAAGAGCTTCAAAACGTGTCAAAACTATGAGGAGCATGAAACGGTCTGAAAAATAGGAGGAGCTTGAAGCGGTGTTGAAAAACATGAAGAGCCTGTAAAGGAGTGAAATAAATGAAGAGCTTCAAAAGGTGTCAAAAATATGAGGAGCAAGAAACGGTCTGAAATATAGGAGGAGCAAGAAGTGGTGTTCAAAAACATGAAGAGCCTGAAAAGGTGTGAAAAATATGAAGAGCTTCAAAAGGTATCAAAAATATGAGGAGCATGAAATGATCTGAAAAATAGGAGGAACATGAAACGGTCTGAAAAAAAGGAGGAGCATGAAGTGGTGTTCAAAAACATGAAGAGCCTGAAAAGGTGTGAAAAATATGAAGAGATTCAAAAGGTGTCAAAATATGAGGAGAATGAAACAGTGTGAAAAATAGGAGGAGCATGAAACGGACTGAAAAATAGGAGGAGCATGAATCGGTGTTGAAAACATGAAGAGCATGAAAAGGTGTGAAAAATATGAAGAGCTTCAAAAGGTGTCAAAAATATGAGGCGCATGAAACGGTCTGAAAAATAGGAGGAGCAGGAAGCGGTGTTGAAAACCATGAAGAGCCTGAAAAGCTGTGAAAAATATGAAGAGCTTCAAAAGGTGTCAAAAATAGGAGGAGCATGAAACGTTCTGAAATTTAGGAGAAGCATGAAACGGTGTTGAAAAACATGAAGATCATGAAAAGGTGTTAAAAATATGAAGAGCTTCAAAAGGTGTCAAAAATATGAGGAGGATGAAACGGTCTGAAAATTGGAGGAGCATGAAGAGGTTTTGAAAAACATGAAGAGCCTGAAAGGTATGTAATATGTGAAGAGCTTCAAAAGCTGTCAAAAATAGGAGGAGTATGAAACGGTATGAAAACTAGGAGGAGCATGAAGTGGTGTTGAAAAACATGAAGAGCATGAAAAGGTGTGAAAAATATGAAGACCTTCAAAAGGTGTCAAAAATAAGAGGAGCATGAAACGATCTGAAAAATAGGAGGAGCATGAAGCGGCGTTGAAAAACACGAAGAGCCTGAAAATGTGTAAAAATATGAAGAGCTTCAAAAGGTGTCAAAATATGAGGAGCATGAAACGGTCCGAAAAAAAGGAGGAGCATGAAGCCGTGTTCAAAAACATGAAGAGAATTAAAAGGTGTGAAATAGATGAAGAGGTTCAAAAGGTGTCAAAAATATGAGGAGTATGAAACGGTCTGAAATCTAGGAGGAGCATGAAGTGGTATTGAAAAACATGAAGAGCCTGAAAAGGTGTGAAAAATATGAAGAGCTTCAAAAGGTGTCAAAAATAGGAGGAGTATGAAACGGTCTGAAATCTAGGAGGAGCATCAAGTGGTATTGAAAAACACGAACAGCCTGAAAAGGTGTGAAAAATATGAAGAGCTTCAAAAGGTGTCAAAAATGTGAGGAGCATGAAACAGTCTGAAAAATAGGAGGAGCATGAATCGGTGTTGAAAAACATGAAGAGCTTGAAAAGGGGTGAAATATATGAAGAGCTTCAAAAGGTGTCAAAAATAGGAGGAGTATGAAACGGTCTGAAATCTAGGAGGAGCATGAAATGGTATTGAAAAACATGAAGATCATGAAAAGGTGTGAAAAATATGAAGAGCTTCAAAAGGTGTCAAAAATGTGAGGAGCATAAAACGGTCTGAAAAACAGGAGGAGCATGAACCTGTTTTGAAAAACATAAAGTGCCTGAAATGGTATGACATATATGAAGAGCTTCAAAAAGTGTCAAAATATGAGGAGCATGAAACGGTCTGAAAAACAGGAGGAGCATGAAACGGTCTGAGAAACAGGAGGAGCATGAAACGGTCTGAAAAATATGAGGAGCATGAAGCGGTGTTGAAAAACATGAAGAGCATCAAAAGGTGTCAAAAATATAAAGAGCTTCGAATGGTTTCAAAAATATTATGAGCATGAAACGGTCTGAACAATAGGAGGAGCATGAAGCGGTGTTGAAAAACATGAAGAGCTTGAAAAGGTGTCAAAAATATGAAGAGCTTCAAAAGGTGTCAAAAATATGAGGAGCATGAAACATTCTGAAAAATAGGAGGAGCATGAAGCGCTGTTCAAAAACATGAAGAGCATTAAAAGGTGTGAAAAATGTGAAGAGCGTCAAAAGACGTCAAAAATATGAGGAGCATGAAACGGCCTGAAAATAGGAGGGGCATGACGCGCTGTTGAAAAACATGAAGAGCATGAAAATGTGTCAAAAATATGAGGAGCATGAAATGGTCTGACAACAAGGAGGAGCAGGAAGCGGTGTTGAAAAACATGAAGAACTTGAAAAGGTGTCAAAAATATGAAGAGCTTCAAAAGGTGTCAAATATATGAGGCGCATGAAATGGTCTGAAAAAAAGAGGAGCACGAAGCGCTGTTGAAAAACATGAAGAGCCTGAAAAGGTGTGAAAAATATGAAGAGCTTCAAAAGGTGTCAAAACTATGAGGAGCATGAAACGGTCTGAAAAATAGGAGGAGCTTGAAGCGGTGTTGAAAAACATGAAGAGCATGAAAAGTAGTGAAAAATATGAAGAGCTTCAAAAGGTGTCAAATATATGAGGAGCATGAAACGGTCTGAAAAATAGGAGGAGAATGAAGCGGCGTTGAAAAACAAGAAGAGCATGAAAAGGTGTTAAAAATATGAAGCGCTTCAAAAGGTGTCAAAAATATGGGGAGCATGAAACGGTCTGAAAAATAGGAGGAGCATGAAGCGGTTTTGAAAAACATGAAGAGCCTGAAATGATGTGAAATATATGAAGAACTTCAAAACGTGTCAAATATACGAGGAGCATGAAACGGTCTGAAAAATAGGAGGAGCATGAAACGGTGTTCAAAAAAATGAAGAGCCTGAAAAGGTGTGAAAAATATGAAGAGCTTCAAAAGGAGTCAAAAATATGAGGAGCAAGAAACGATCTGAAAAATAGGAGGAGCATGAAGCAGTGTTCAAAAACATGAAGAGCTTGAAAAAGTGTAAAATATATGAAGAGCTTCAAAAGGTGTCAAAAATAGGAGGAGAATTAAACTGTCTGAAAAAAAAGGAGGAGCATGAAGCAGTGTTGAAAAACATGAAGAGCCTGAAAAGGTGTTAAAAATATGAAGAGCTTCAAAAGGTGTCAAAAATATGAGGAGCATGTAATGGTCTGAAAAATAGGAGGAGCATGAAGCTGTGTTCAAAAACATGAACAGCTTGAAAAGATATGAAATCTATGAAGAGCTTCAAAATGTGTCAAAATATGAGAAGCATGAAACGACCTGAAAAATAGGAGGAGCATGAAAGGGTCTGAAAAATAGGAGGAGCATGAATCGGTTTTGGAAACATGAAGAGCATGAAAAGGTGTGAAATATATGAAGAGCTTCAAAACTTCTCAAATATGAGGAGCATGAAACGGCCTGAAAAATAGGAGGAGCATGAAACGATATGAAAAATAGGAGGAGCATGAATCGGTGTTCAAAAACATGAAGAGATTGAAAAGGTGTGAAATATATGAAGAGCTTCAAAAGGTGTCAAAAATAGGAGGAGAATGAAACTGTCTGAAATAAAGGAGGAGCATGAAGCGGTGTTGAAAACCATGAAGAGCCTGAAAAGGTGTGAAAAATATGAAGAGCTTCAAAAGGTGTCAAACATAGGAGGAGCATAAAACGGTCTGAAAAATAGGAGGAGCATGAAGCCGTGTTCAAAAACATGAAGAGCTTGAAAAGGTGTGAAAAATATGAAGAGCTTCAAAAGGATTGAAATACATGAGGAGCACGAAACGGTCTGAAAAAAAGGAGGAGCCTGAAGCCGTGTTCAAAAACATGAAGAGCCTGAAAAGGTGTGAAAAATATGAAGAGCTTCAAAACGTGTCAAAAATATTAGGAGCAGGAAACGGTCTGAAAAAATAGGAGGAGCATGAAAAGGTGTTCAAAAAAATGAAGAGCCTGGAAATGTGTGAAAAATATGAAGAGCTTCAAAAGGTGTGTAATATATGAGGAGCATGAAACGCTCTAAAAATAGGAGGAGCATGAAGCTGTGTTGACAAACATGAAGAGCCTGTAAAGGAGTGAAATAAATGAAGAGCTTCAAAAGGTGTCAAAAATATGAGGAGCAAGAAACGGTCTGATATATAGGAGGAGTATGAAGCGGTGTTGAAAAACATGAAGAGCCTGAAAAGGAGTGAAATAAATGAAGAGCTTCAAAAGGTGTGAAAAATATTAGGAGCATGAAACGTTCTGAAAAAAGGAGGGGCATGACGCGGTGTTGAAAAACATGAAGAGCATGAAAAGGTGTCAAAAATATGAGGAGCATGAAATGGTCTGACAAAAAGGAGGAGCAGGAAGCGGTGTTGAAAAACATGAAGAGCCTGAAAAGGTGTGAAAAATATGAAGAGCTTCAAAAGGTGTCAAACTATGAGGAGTTTGAAACGGTCTGAAAAATAGGAGGAGCATGAAGCGGTGTTGAAAAACATGAAGAGCATGAAAAGGTGTGAAAAATATGAAGAGCTTCAAAAGGTGTCAAAAATATGAGGAGCATGAAACGGTCTGAAAAAGAGGAGGAGCATGAAGCGCTGTTGAAAAACATGAAGAGCCTGAAAAGGTGTGAAAAATATGAAGAGTTTCAAAAGGTGTCAAAACTATGAGGAGCATGAAACGGTCTGAAATATAGGAGGAGCAAGAAGTGGTGTTCAAAAACATGAAGAGCCTGAAAAGGTGTGAAAAATATGAAGAGCTTCAAAAGGTGTCAAAAATATGAGGAGCATGAAATGATCTGAAAAATAGGAGGAACATGAAACGGTCTGAAAAAAAGGAGGAGCATGAAGTGGTGTTCAAAAACATGAAGAGCCTGAAAAGGTGTGAAAAATATGAAGAGCTTCAAAAGGTGTCAAAAATATGAGGAGCAAGAAACGGTCTGATATGTAGGAGGAGTATGAAGCGTTGTTGAAAAACATGAAGCGTCTGAAAAGGTGTGAAATATGAAGAGCTTCAAAATGTGTCAAAAATATGAGGAGCATGAAACGGTCTGTAAAACAGGAGGAGCATGAAGCCATGTTCAAAAACATGAAGAGCCTGAAAAGGTGTGAAAAATATGAAGAGCTTCAAAAGGTGTCAAAATATGAGGAGAATGAAACAGTGTGAAAAATAGGAGGAGCATAAAACGGACTGAAAAATAGGAGGAGCATGAATCGGTGTTGAAAACATGAAGAGCATGAAAAGGTGTGAAAAATATGAAGAGCTTCAAAAGGTGTCAAAAATATGAGGCGCATGAAACGGTCTGAAAAATAGGAGGAGCAGGAAGCGGTGTTGAAAACCATGAAGAGCCTGAAAAGCTGTGAAAAATATGAAGAGCTTCAAAAGGTGTCAAAAATAGGAGGAGCATGAAACGTTCTGAAAATTAGGAGAAGCATGAAACGGTGTTGAAAAACATGAAGATCATGAAAAGATGTTAAAAATATGAAGAGCTTCAAAAGGTGTCAAAAATATGAGGAGGATGAATCGGTCTGAAAATTGAGGAGCATGAAGAGGTTTTGAAAAACATGAAGAGCCTGAGAGGTATGTAATATGTGAAGAGCTTCAAAAGGTGTCAAAAATAGGAGGAGTATGAAACGGTATGAAAACTAGGAGGAGCATGAAGTGGTGTTGAAAAACATGAAGAGCATGAAAAGGTGTGAAAAATATGAAGACCTTCAAAAGGTGTCAAAAATAAGAGGAGCATGAAACGATCTGAAAAATAGGAGGTGCATGAAGCGGCGTTGAAAAACACGAAGAGCCTGAAAATGTGTAAAAATATGAAGAGCTTCAAAAGGGGTCAAAATATGAGGAGCATGAAACGGTCCCAAAAAAAGGAGGAGCATGAAGCCGTGTTCAAAAACATGAAGAGCATTAAAAGGTGTGAAATAGATGAAGAGGTTCAAAAGGTGTCAAAAATATGAGGAGCATGAAACGGTCGCAAAATAGGAGGAGCATGAAGCGGTGTTCAAAAACATGAAGAGCCTGAAAAGGTGTGAAAAATATGAAGAGCTTCAAAAGGTGTCAAAAATAGGAGGAGTATGAAACGGTCTGAAATCTAGGAGGAGCATCAAGTGGTATTGAAAAACTCGAAGAGCCTGAAAAGGTGTGAAAAATATGAAGAGCTTCAAAAGGTGTCAAAAATGTGAGGAGCATGAAACAGTCTGAAAAATAGGAGGAGCATGAATCGGTGTTGAAAAACATGAAGAGCTTGAAAAGGGGTGAAATATATGAAGAGCTTCAAAAGGTGTCAAAAATAGGAGGAGTATGAAACGGTCTGAAATCTAGGAGGAGCATGAAATGGTATTGAAAAACATGAAGATCATGAAAAGGTGTGAAAAATATGAAGAGCTTCAAAAGGTGTCAAAAATGTGAGGAGCATAAAACGGTCTGAAAAACAGGAGGAGCATGAAGCTGTTTTGAAAAACATAAAGTGCCTGAAATGGTATGACATATATGAAGAGCTTCAAAAAATGTCAAAATATGAGGAGCATGAAACGGTCTGAAAAACAGGAGGAGCATGAAACGGTCTGAAAAACAGGAGGAGCTTGAAACGGTCTGAAAAATATGAGGAGCATGAAGCGGTGTTGAAAAACTTGAAGAGCATCAAAAGGTGTCAAAAATATAAAGAGCTTCGAATGGTTTCAAAAATATTATGAGCATGAAACGGTCTGAACAATAGGAGGAGCATGAAGCGGTGTTGAAAAACATGAAGAGCTTGAAAAGGTGTCAAAAATATGAAGAGCTTCAAAAGGTGTCAAAAATATGAGGAGCATGAAACATTCTGAAAAATAGGAGGAGCATGAAGCGCTGTTCAAAAACATGAAGAGCATTAAAAGGTGTGAAAAATGTGAAGAGCGTCAAAAGACGTCAAAAATATGAGGAGCATGAAACGGCCTGAAAATAGGAGGGGCATGACGCGCTGTTGAAAAACATGAAGAGCATGAAAATGTGTCAAGAATATGAGGAGCATGAAATGGTCTGACAAAAAGGAGGAGCAGGAAGCGGTGTTGAAAAACATGAAGAACTTGAAAAGGTGTCAAAAATATGAAGAGCTTCAACAGGTGTCAAAATTATGAGGAGCAGGAAATGGTCTGAAAAATAGGAGGAGCAGGAAGCGCTGTTGAAAAACATGAAGAGCCTGAAAAGGTGTGAAAAATATGAAGAGCTTCAAAAGGTGTCAAAACTATGAGGAGCATGAAACGGTCTGAAAAATAGGAGGAGCTTGAAGCGGTGTTGAAAAACATGAAGAGCATGAAAAGTAGTGAAAAATATGAAGAGCTTCAAAAGGTGTCAAATATATGAGGAACATGAAACGGTCTGAAAAATAGGAGGAGAATGAAGTGGCGTTGAAAAACAAGAAGAGCATGAAAAGGTGTTAAAAATATGAAGGGCTTCAAAAGGTGTCAAAAATATGAGGAGCATGAAACGGTCTGAAAAATAGGAGGATCATGAAGCGGTTTTGAAAAACATGAAGAGCCTGAAAAGATGTGAAATATATGAAGAGCTTCAAAACGTGTCAAAAATACGAGGAGCATGAAATGGTCTGAAAAATTGGAGGAGCATGAAGCGGTGTTGAAAAACATGAAGAGCCTGAAAAGGTGTGAAAGATATGAAGAGCTTCAAAAGGAGTCAAAAATATGAGGAGCAAGAAACGATCTGAAAAATAGGAGGAGCATGAATCGGTTTTGGAAACATGAAGAGCATGAAAAGGTGTGAAATATATGAAGAGCTTCAAAACTTCTCAAATATGTGGAGCATGAAACGGTCTGAAAAATAAGAGGAGATGCAGTGGTGTTCAAAAACATGAAGAGCCTGAAAATGTGTGAAAAATACAAAGAGCTTCAAAAGGTGTCAAAATATGAGGAGCATGAAACGGCCTGAAAAATAGGAGGAACATGAAACGGTATGAAAAATAGGAGGAGCATGAATCGGTGTTCAAAAACATGAAGAGATTGAAAAGGTGTGAAATATATGAAGAGCTTCAAAAGGTGTCAAAAATAGGAGGAGAATGAAACTGTCTGAAATAAAGGAGGAGCATGGAGCGGTGTTGAAAACCATGAAGAGCCTGAAAAGGTGTGAAAAAGATGAAGAGCTTCAAAAGGTGTCAAACATAGGAGGAGCATAAAACGGTCTGAAAAATAGGAGGAGCATGAAGCCGTGTTCAAAAACATGAAGAGCTTGAAAAGGTGTGAAAACTATGAAGAGCTTCAAAAGGATTGAAATACATGAGGAGCATGAAACGGTCTGAAAAAAAGGAGGAGCATGAAGCGGTGTTCAAAAACATGAAGAGCCTGAAAAGGTGTGAAAAATATGAAGAGCTTCAAAACGTGTCAAAAATTTAGGAGCAGGAAACGGTCTGAAAATAGGAGGAGCATGAAGCCGTGTTCAAAAACATGAAGAGCTTGAAAAGGTGTGAAAACTATGAAGAGCTTCAAAAGGATTGAAATACATGAGGAGCATGAAACGGTCTGAAAAAAAGGAGGAGCATGAAGCGGTGTTCAAAAACATGAAGAGCCTGAAAAGCTGTGAAAAATATGAAGAGCTTCAAAAGGTGTCAAAAATAGGAGGAGAATGAAACTGTCTGAAAAAAAAGGAGGAGCATGAAGCAGTGTTGAAAAACATGACGAGCCTGAAAAGGTGTTAAAAATATGAAGAGCTTCAAAAGGTGTCAAAAATATGAGGAGCATGTAATGGTCTGAAAAATAGGAGGAGCATGAAGCCGTGTTCAAAAACATGAACAGCTTGAAAAGATATGAAATCTATGAAGAGCTTCAAAATGTGTCAAAATATGAGGAGCATGAAACGACCTGAAAAATAGGAGGAGCATGAAAGGGTCTGAAAAATAGGAGGAGCATGAATCGGTTTTGGAAACATGAAGAGCATGAAAACGTGTGAAATATATGAAGAGCTTCAAATCTTCTCAAATATGAGGAGCATGAAACGGTCTGAAAAATAAGAGGAGATGCAGTGGTGTTCAAAAACATGAAGAGCCTGAAAAGGTGTGAGAAATATGAAGAGCTTCAAAAGGTGTCAAAAATATGAGTAGCATGAAAAGGTCTGCAAAAAAGGAGGAGCATGAATTGGTGTTGAAAATCATGAAGAGCTTGAAATGGTGTCAAAAATATGAAGAGCTTCAAAAGGTGTCAAAATTATGAGGAGCATGAAATGGTCTGAAAAATAGGAGGAGCATGAAGTGGTGTTGAAAAACATGAAGAGCCTGAAAAGGTGTGAATAATATGAAGAGCTTCAAAAGGTGTCAAACTATGAGGAGCATGAAACGGTCTGAAAAATAGGAGCATGAAGCGGTGCTGAAAAACATGAAGAGCATGAAAAGGTTTAAAAAAATGAAGAGCTTCAAAAGTTGTCAAAAATATGAGGAGCATGAAATGGTCTGAAAAAGAGGAGGAGCATGAAGCGGTGTTGAAAAACATGAAGAGCCTGAGAAGGTGTGAAAAATATGAAGAGCTTCAAAAGTGTCAAAAATATGAGGCGCATGAAATGGTCTGAAAAATAGGAGGAGCATGAAGCGCTGTTGAAAAACATGAAGAGCCTGAAAAGGTGTGAAAAATATGAAGAGCTTCAAAAGGTGTCAAAAATGTGAGGAGCATAAAACGGTCTGAAAAACAGGAGGAGCATGAAGCTGTTTTGAAAAACATAAAGTGCCTGAAATGGTATGACATATATGAAGAGCTTCAAAAAGTGTCAAAATATGAGGAGCATGAAACGGTCTGAAAAACAGGAGGAGCATGAAACGGTCTGAAAAACAGGAGGAGCATGAAACGGTCTGAAAAATATGAGGAGCATGAAGCGGTGTTGAAAAACATGAAGAGCATCAAAAGGTGTCAAAAATATAAAGAGCTTCGAATGGTTTCAAAAATATTATGAGCATGAAACGGTCTGAACAATAGGAGGAGCATGAAGCGGTGTTGAAAAACATGAAGAGCTTGAAAAGGTGTCAAAAATATGAAGAGCTTCAAAAGGTGTCAAAAATATGAGGAGCATGAAACATTCTGAAAAATAGGAGGAGCATGAAGCGCTGTTCAAAAACATGAAGAGCATTAAAAGGTGTGAAAAATGTGAAGAGCGTCAAAAGACGTCAAAAATATGAGGAGCATGAAACGGCCTGAAAATAGGAGGGGCATGACGCACTGTTGAAAAACATGAAGAGCATGAAAATGTGTCAAAAATATGAGGAGCATGAAATGGTCTGACAAAAAGGAGGAGCAGGAAGCGGTGTTGAAAAACATGAAGAACTTGAAAAGGTGTCAAAAATATGAAGAGCTTCAACAGGTGTCAAAATTATGAGGAGCATGAAATGGTCTGAAAAATAGGAGGAGCAGGAAGCGCTGTTGAAAAACATGAAGAGCCTGAAAAGGTGTGAAAAATATGAAGAGCTTCAAAAGGTGTCAAAACTATGAGGAGCATGAAACGGTCTGAAAAATAGGAGGAGCTTGAAGCGGTGTTGAAAAACATGAAGAGCATGAAAAGTAGTGAAAAATATGAAGAGCTTCAAAAGGTGTCAAATATATGAGGAACATGAAACGGTCTGAAAAATAGGAGGAGAATGAAGTGGCGTTGAAAAACAAGAAGAGCATGAAAATGTGTTAAAAATATGAAGGGCTTCAAAAGGTGTCAAAAATATGAGGAGCATGAAACGGTCTGAAAAATAGGAGGAGCATGAAGCGGTTTTGAAAAACATGAAGAGCCTGAAAAGATGTGAAATATATGAAGAGCTTCAAAACGTGTCAAAAATACGAGGAGCATGAAATGGTCTGAAAAATTGGAGGAGCATGAAGCGGTGTTGAAAAACATGAAGAGCCTGAAAAGGTGTGAAAGATATGAAGAGCTTCAAAAGGAGTCAAAAATATGAGGAGCAAGAAACGATCTGAAAAATAGGAGGAGCATGAATCGGTTTTGGAAACATGAAGAGCATGAAAAGGTGTGAAATATATGAAGAGCTTCAAAACTTCTCAAATATGTGGAGCATGAAACGGTCTGAAAAATAAGAGGAGATGCAGTGGTGTTCAAAAACATGAAGAGCCTGAAAATGTGTGAAAAATATAAAGAGCTTCAAAAGGTGTCAAAATATGAGGAGCATGAAACGGCCTGAAAAATAGGAGGAGCATGAAACGGTATGAAAAATAGGAGGAGCATGAATCGGTGTTCAAAAACATGAAGAGATTGAAAAGGTGTGAAATATATGAAGAGCTTCAAAAGGTGTCAAAAATAGGAGGAGAATGAAACTGTCTGAAATAAAGGAGGAGCATGGAGCGGTGTTGAAAACCATGAAGAGCCTGAAAAGGTGTGAAAAAGATGAAGAGCTTCAAAAGGTGTCAAACATAGGAGGAGCATAAAACGGTCTGAAAAATAGGAGGAGCATGAAGCCGTGTTCAAAAACATGAAGAGCTTGAAAAGGTGTGAAAACTATGAAGAGCTTCAAAAGGATTGAAATACATGAGGAGCATGAAACGGTCTGAAAAAAAGGAGGAGCATGAAGCGGTGTTCAAAAACATGAAGAGCCTGAAAAGGTGTGAAAAATATGAAGAGCTTCAAAACGTGTCAAAAATTTAGGAGCAGGAAACGGTCTGAAAATAGGAGGAGCATGAAGCCGTGTTCAAAAACATGAAGAGCTTGAAAAGGTGTGAAAACTATGAAGAGCTTCAAAAGGATTGAAATACATGAGGAGCATGAAACGGTCTGAAAAAAAGGAGGAGCATGAAGCGGTGTTCAAAAACATGAAGAGCCTGAAAAGCTGTGAAAAATATGAAGAGCTTCAAAAGGTGTCAAAAATAGGAGGAGAATGAAACTGTCTGAAAAAAAAGGAGGAGCATGAAGCAGTGTTGAAAAACATGACGAGCCTGAAAAGGTGTTAAAAATATGAAGAGCTTCAAAAGGTGTCAAAAATATGAGGAGCATGTAATGGTCTGAAAAATAGGAGGAGCATGAAGCCGTGTTCAAAAACATGAACAGCTTGAAAAGATATGAAATCTATGAAGAGCTTCAAAATGTGTCAAAATATGAGGAGCATGAAACGACCTGAAAAATAGGAGGAGCATGAAAGGGTCTGAAAAATAGGAGGAGCATGAATCGGTTTTGGAAACATGAAGAGCATGAAAACGTGTGAAATATATGAAGAGCTTCAAATCTTCTCAAATATGAGGAGCATGAAACGGTCTGAAAAATAAGAGGAGATGCAGTGGTGTTCAAAAACATGAAGAGCCTGAAAAGGTGTGAGAAATATGAAGAGCTTCAAAAGGTGTCAAAAATATGAGTAGCATGAAAAGGTCTGCAAAAAAGGAGGAGCATGAATTGGTGTTGAAAAACATGAAGAGCTTGAAATGGTGTCAAAAATATGAAGAGCTTCAAAAGGTGTCAAAATTATGAGGAGCATGAAATGGTCTGAAAAATAGGAGCAGCAGGAAGCCGTGTTGAAAAACATGAAGAGCCTGAAAAGGTGTGAATAATATGAAGAGCTTCAAAAGGTGTCAAACTATGAGGAGCATGAAACCGTCTGAAAAATAGGAGCATGAAGCGGTGCTGAAAAACATGAAGAGCATGAAAAGGTTTAAAAAAATGAAGAGCTTCAAAAGTTGTCAAAAATATGAGGAGCATGAAATGGTCTGAAAAAGAGGAGGAGCATGAAGCGGTGTTGAAAAACATGAAGAGCCTGAGAAGGTGTGAAAAATATGAAGAGCTTCAAAAGTGTCAAAAATATGAGGCGCATGAAATGGTCTGAAAAATAGGAGGAGCATGAAGCGCTGTTGAAAAACATGAAGAGCCTGAAAAGGTGTGAAAAATATGAAGAGCTTCAAAAGGTGTCAAAAATGTGAGGAGCATAAAACGGTCTGAAAAACAGGAGGAGCATGAAGCTGTTTTGAAAAACATAAAGTGCCTGAAATGGTATGACATATATGAAGAGCTTCAAAAAGTGTCAAAATATGAGGAGCATGAAACGGTCTGAAAAACAGGAGGAGCATGAAACGGTCTGAAAAACAGGAGGAGCATGAAACGGTCTGAAAAATATGAGGAGCATGAAGCGGTGTTGAAAAACATGAAGAGCATCAAAAGGTGTCAAAAATATAAAGAGCTTCGAATGGTTTCAAAAATATTATGAGCATGAAACGGTCTGAACAATAGGAGGAGCATGAAGCGGTGTTGAAAAACATGAAGAGCTTGAAAAGGTGTCAAAAATATGAAGAGCTTCAAAAGGTGTCAAAAATATGAGGAGCATGAAACATTCTGAAAAATAGGAGGAGCATGAAGCGCTGTTCAAAAACATGAAGAGCATTAAAAGGTGTGAAAAATGTGAAGAGCGTCAAAAGACGTCAAAAATATGAGGAGCATGAAACGGCCTGAAAATAGGAGGGGCATGACGCACTGTTGAAAAACATGAAGAGCATGAAAATGTGTCAAAAATATGAGGAGCATGAAATGGTCTGACAAAAAGGAGGAGCAGGAAGTGGTGTTGAAAAACATGAAGAACTTGAAAAGGTGTCAAAAATATGAAGAGCTTCAACAGGTGTCAAAATTATGAGGAGCATGAAATGGTCTGAAAAATAGGAGGAGCAGGAAGCGCTGTTGAAAAACATGAAGAGCCTGAAAAGGTGTGAAAAATATGAAGAGCTTCAAAAGGTGTCAAAACTATGAGGAGCATGAAACGGTCTGAAAAATAGGAGGAGCTTGAAGCGGTGTTGAAAAACATGAAGAGCATGAAAAGTAGTGAAAAATATGAAGAGCTTCAAAAGGTGTCAAATATATGAGGAACATGAAACGGTCTGAAAAATAGGAGGAGAATGAAGTGGCGTTGAAAAACAAGAAGAGCATGAAAATGTGTTAAAAATATGATGGGCTTCAAAAGGTGTCAAAAATATGAGGAGCATGAAACGGTCTGAAAAATAGGAGGAGCATGAAGCGGTTTTGAAAAACATGAAGAGCCTGAAAAGATGTGAAATATATGAAGAGCTTCAAAAAGTGTCAAAAATACGAGGAGCATGAAATGGTCTGAAAAATTAGAGGAGCATGAAGCGGTGTTGAAAAACATGAAGAGCCTGAAAAGGTGTGAAAGATATGAAGAGCTTCAAAAGGAGTCAAAAATATGAGGAGCAAGAAACGATCTGAAAAATAGGAGGAGCATGAATCGGTTTTGGAAACATGAAGAGCATGAAAAGGTGTGAAATATATGAAGAGCTTCAAAACTTCTCAAATATGTGGAGCATGAAACGGTCTGAAAAATAAGAGGAGATGCAGTGGTGTTCAAAAACATGAAGAGCCTGAAAATGTGTGAAAAATACAAAGAGCTTCAAAAGGTGTCAAAATATGAGGAGCATGAAACGGCCTGAAAAATAGGAGGAGCATGAAACGGTATGAAAAATAGGAGGAGCATGAATCGGTGTTCAAAAACATGAAGAGATTGAAAAGGTGTGAAATATATGAAGAGCTTCAAAAGGTGTCAAAAATAGGAGGAGAATGAAACTGTCTGAAATAAAGGAGGAGCATGGAGCGGTGTTGAAAACCATGAAGAGCCTGAAAAGGTGTGAAAAAGATGAAGAGCTTCAAAAGGTGTCAAACATAGGAGGAGCATAAAACGGTCTGAAAAATAGGAGGAGCATGAAGCCGTGTTCAAAAACATGAAGAGCTTGAAAAGGTGTGAAAACTATGAAGAGCTTCAAAAGGATTGAAATACATGAGGAGCATGAAACGGTCTGAAAAAAAGGAGGAGCATGAAGCGGTGTTCAAAAACATGAAGAGCCTGAAAAGGTGTGAAAAATATGAAGAGCTTCAAAACGTGTCAAAAATTTAGGAGCAGGAAACGGTCTGAAAATAGGAGGAGCATGAAGCCGTGTTCAAAAACATGAAGAGCTTGAAAAGGTGTGAAAAATATGAAGAGCTTCAAAAGGATTGAAATACATGAGGAGCATGAAACGGTCTGAAAAAAAGGAGGAGCATGAAGCGGTGTTCAAAAACATGAAGAGCCTGAAAAGCTGTGAAAAATATGAAGAGCTTCAAAATGTGTCAAAAATATGAGGAGCATGTAATGGTCTGAAAAATAGGAGGAGCATGAAGCCGTGTTGAAAAACATGACGAGCCTGAAAAGGTGTTAAAAATATGAAGAGCTTCAAAAGGTGTCAAAAATAGGAGGAGAATGAAACTGTCTGAAAAAAAAGGAGGAGCATGAAGCAGTGTTGAAAAACATGACGAGCCTGAAAAGGTGTTAAAAATATGAAGAGCTTCAAAAGGTGTCAAAAATATGAGGAGCATGTAATGGTCTGAAAAATAGGAGGAGCATGAAGCCGTGTTCAAAAACATGAACAGCTTGAAAAGATATGAAATCTATGAAGAGCTTCAAAATGTGTCAAAATATGAGGAGCATGAAACGACCTGAAAAATAGGAGGAGCATGAAAGGGTCTGAAAAATAGGAGGAGCATGAATCGGTTTTGGAAACATGAAGAGCATGAAAACGTGTGAAATATATGAAGAGCTTCAAATCTTCTCAAATATGAGGAGCATGAAACGGTCTGAAAAATAAGAGGAGATGCAGTGGTGTTCAAAAACATGAAGAGCCTGAAAAGGTGTGAGAAATATGAAGAGCTTCAAAAGGTGTCAAAAATATGAGTAGCATGAAAAGGTCTGCAAAAAAGGAGGAGCATGAATTGGTGTTGAAAAACATGAAGAGCTTGAAATGGTGTCAAAAATATGAAGAGCTTCAAAAGGTGTCAAAATTATGAGGAGCATGAAATGGTCTGAAAAATAGGAGCAGCAGGAAGCCGTGTTGAAAAACATGAAGAGCCTGAAAAGGTGTGAATAATATGAAGAGCTTCAAAAGGTGTCAAACTATGAGGAGCATGAAACGGTCTGAAAAACAGGAGCATGAAGCGGTGCTGAAAAACATGAAGAGCATGAAAAGGTTTAAAAAAATGAAGAGCTTCAAAAGTTGTCAAAAATATGAGGAGCATGAAATGGTCTGAAAAAGAGGAGGAGCATGAAGCGGTGTTGAAAAACATGAAGAGCCTGAGAAGGTGTGAAAAATATGAAGAGCTTCAAAAGTGTCAAAAATATGAGGCGCATGAAATGGTCTGAAAAATAGGAGGAGCATGAAGCGCTGTTGAAAAACATGAAGAGCCTGAAAAGGTGTGAAAAATATGAAGAGCTTCAAAAGGTGTCAAAACTATGAGGAGCATGAAACCGTCTGAAAAATAGGAGGAGCTTGAAGCGGTATTGAAAAACATGAAGAGCCTGTAAAGGAGTGAAATAAATGAAGAGCTTCAAAAGGTGTCAAAAATATGAGGAGCAAGAAACGGTCTGAAATATAGCAGAAGCATGAAGCGGTGTTGAAAAAAATGAAGAGCCTGAAAAGGTGTGAAAAATATGAAGAGCTTCAAAAGGTGTCAAAAATATGAGGAGCATGAAATGGTTTGAAGAATAGGAGGAGCATGAAGCAGTGTTCAAAAACATGAAGAGCCTGAAAAGGTGTGAAAAATACGAAGAGCTTCAAAAGGTTTGAAAAACATGAGGAGCACGAAACGGTCTGAAAAATAGGAGGAGCATGAAATGCTGTTGAAAAACATGAAGAGCCTGAAAAAGTGTGAAAAAAATGAAGATATTCAAAAGGTGTCAAAAATATGAGGAGCATGAAACGGCCTGAAAAATAGGAGGAGCATGAAAAGGTCTGAAAAATAGGAGGAGCATGAATCGGTGTTGAAAACATGAAGAGCATGAAAAGGTGTGAAAAATATGAAGAGCTTCAAAAGGTATCAATAATATGAGGAGCATGAAACGTTCTGAAAAATAGGAGGAAAAGGAAGCGGTTTTGAAAAACATGAAGTGCCTGAAAAGGTGTGAAATATATGAAGAGCTTCAAAACTTGTCAAATATGAGGAACATGAAACCGTCTGAAAAATAGGAGGAGCATGCAGTGGTGATCAAAAACATGAAGAGCCTGAAAATGTGTGAAAAATACGAAGAGCTTCATAATGTGTCAAAATATGAGGAGCATGAAAAGGCCTGAAAAATAGGAGGAGCATGAAACGGTCTGACAAATAGGAGGAACATGAATCGGGGTTCAAAAACAAGAAGAGGTTGAAAAGGTGTGAAATATATGAAGAGCTTCAAAGGTGTCAAAAATAGGAGGAGAATGAAACTGTCTGAAATAAAGGAGGAGCATGAAGCGGTGTTGAAAAACATGAAGAGCCTGAAAAGGTGTGAAAAATACGAAGAGCTCCAAAAGGTGTCAAAAATATGAGGAGCATGAAACGGTCTGAAAAATAAGAGGAGCATGAAGCCGTGTTCGAAAACATGAAGAGCCTGAAAAGGTGTGAAAAATATGAAGAGTTTCAAAAGGTGTGTAATATATGAGGAGCATGAAACGGTCTAAAAAATAGGAGGAGCATGAAGCGGTGTTGAAAAACATGAAGAGCCTGTAAAGGAGTGAAATAAATGAAGAGCTTCAAAAGGTGTGAGAATTATGAAGAGCTTCAACAGGTGTCAAAAATGAGATGAGCATGAAATGGTCTGAAAAACAAGAGGAGCATGAAATGGTGTTGATAAACATGAAGAGCCTGAAAAGTTGTGAAATATATGAAGAGCTTCAAAAGGTGTCAAAAATATGAGGAGTATGAAACGGTCTGAAAAAGAAGAGGAGCATGAAGGGGTGTTCAAAAACATGAAGAGCCTGAAAAGCTGTGAAAAATTAGAAGAGCTTCAAAAGGTGTCAAAAATATGAGAAGAATGAAACGTTCTGAAAAATAGGAGGAGCATGAAGCGGTTTTGAAAAACATGAAGAGCCTGAAAACGTGTGAAAAATATGAAGAGCTACAAAAGGTGTCAAAAATATGAGGAGCATGAAACGGTCTGAAAAATAGGAGGAGCATGAATTGGTGTTGAAAAACATGAAAAGCCTGAAAAGGTTTGAAAAATATGAAGAGTTTCAAAAGGTGTCAAAATTATGAGGAGCATTAAACATTCTAAAAAATAGGAGAAGCATGAAGTGGTGTTGAAAAATATGAAGACGCAGAAAAGGTGTGAAAAATATGAAGAGCTGCAAAACGTGTGAAAAATATGAGGAGCATGGAACGTTCTGAAAAATAGGAGGAGCATGAAACGATGTTCAAAAATTTGAAGAGACTGAAAAGCTGTGAAATATATGAAGAGTTTCAAAAGGTGTCAAAAATATGAGGAGCATGAAACGGTCTGAAAAATATGAAGAGTTTCAATAGTTGTCAAAAATATGAGGAGCATGAAATTGTGTTCAAAAACATGAAGAGCCTGAAAAGGTGTTAAAAATATGAAGAGCTTCAAACTGTGTCAAAAATATGAGGAGCATGAAACCGTCTGAAAAATAGGAGGAGCATGACACGGTGTTGAAAACCATGAAGAGCATGAAAAGGTGTGAAAAATATGAAGAGATTCAAAAGCTGTCAAAAATATGAGGAGCCTGAAACGGTCTGAGAAATAGGAGGAGCATGAAGTGGTGTTGAAAAAGATGAAGAGCCTGAAAAGGTGTGAAAAATATGAAGAGCTTCAAAAGTGTGAAATACATGAGGAGCATGAAACAGTCTAATAAATAGGAGGAGCATGAAGTGGTGTTGAAAAAGATGAAGAGCCTGAAAAGGTGTGAAAAATATGAAGAGCTTCAAAAGGAGTCAAAAATATGAGGAGCATGAAAAGGTCTGAAAAATAGGAGGAGCATGAAGCGGTGTTGAAAAACATGAAGAGCGTAAAAAGGTGTGAAAAATATGAAGAGCTTCAAAAGGTGTCAAAAATATCAGAAGCATGAAATGATCTGAAAAATAGCAGGAACATGAAACGGTCTGAAAAATAGGAGGAGCATGAAGTGGTGTTCAAAAATATGACGAGCCTTAAAAGGCGTGAAAAATATGAAGAGCTTTAAAGGTGTGAAAATTATGAAGAGCATGATACCGTCTAAAAAATGGGAGCAGCATGACACGGTGTTGAAAAACATGAAGAGGCTGAAAAGGTGTGAAAAATTTGAAGAGCTTCAAAAGGTTTGAAAAATATGAAGAGCTTCACAAGGAGTGAAATACATGAGGAGCATGAAAAGGTGTTCAAAAACATGCAGAGACTTAAAAGGTGTGAAAAATATGAAGAGCTTCAAAAAAGTGTCAAAAATTAGATTAGCATGAAAGGGTCTGAAAAATAGGAGGAGCCTGAAGAGGTGTTGAAAAACATGAAGAGCCTGAAAAAGTGTGAAAAATATGAAGAGCTTCAAAAATATGAAAATTATGAAGAGCTTCAAAAGGTGTGAAAAATATGAAGAGTTTCAAAAGGTGTTAAATACATGAGGAGCATGAAACGTTCTGAAATATGGGAGGACAATGAAGCGGTGTTGAAAAATATGAAGAGCCTGAAAAGGTGTGAAAAATATGAAGAGCTTCAAAAAGTGTCAAAAATTAGATTAGCATGAAAGGGTCTGAAACATAGGAGGAGCCTGAAGTGTTGTTGAAAAACATGAAGAGCCTGAAAAAATGTGAAAAATATGAAGAGATTCAAAGATATGAAAATTATGAAGAGCTTAAAAAGGTGTAAAAAATATGAAGAGCTTCAAAAGATGTCAAAAATGAGATGAGCATGAAACGGTGTGAAAAATAGGAGGAGCATGAAGTGGTGTTGAAAATCATGAAGAGCCTGAAAAGGTTTGAAAAATGTGAAGAGCTTCAAAAGGTCTCAAAAATATGAGGAGCATGAAACGGTCTGAAAAATACGAGGAGCATGAAGTGGTGTTGAAAAACATGAAGAGCCTGAAAAGGTGTGAAAAATATGAAGTGATTCAAAAGGTGTGAAATACATGAGGAGGATTAAACGGTTTGAAACATAGGAGGAGTATGAAGCGGTGTTGAAAAACATGAAGAGCCTGAAAACGTGTGAAAAATATGAAGAGCTTCAAAAGGTGTGAAAAATATGAAGAGTTTCAAAAAGTGTCAAAAATTAGATGAGCATGAAACGGTCTGAAAAATAGGAGGAGAATGAAGCGGTGCTGAAAAACATGAAGAGCCTGAAAACCTGTGAAAAATATGAAGAGCTTCAAAAGGTGTGAAAAATATGAAGAGCTTCAAAAGGTGTCAAAAATACGAGGAGAATGAAACGGTCTGCAACATAGGAGGAGCATGAAGCGGTGTTCAAAAACACGAAGTGCCTGAAATGTTGTGAAAAGTATGAAAAGCTTCAAATGTTGTCAAAAATGAGATGAGCTTGAAACGGTCTGAAAAATAGGAAGAGCATGAAGCGGTGTTGAAAAACATGAAGAGCTGAAAACGTGTGAAAAATATGAAGAGCTTCAAAAGGTGTCAAAAATATGAGGAGCAAAAAACGGTCTGAAAACAAGGAGAAGCATGAAGCGTGTTCAAATACATGAAAAACCTGAAAAGGTGTGAAAAATATGAAGAGCTTCAAAACGTGTCAAAAATATGAGGAGCATGAAACGGTCTGAAAAATAGAAGCAGCACGAAGCGGTGTTGAAAAACATGAAGAGCCTGAAAACCTGTGAAAAATATGAAGAGCTTCAAAGTTGTGAAAAATATGAAGAGCTTCAAAAGGTGTCAAAAATGAGATGAGCATGAAACGGTCTGAAAAATAGGAGGAGCATGAAGTGGAGTTGAAAAAAAAGAAGAGCCTGTAAAGGTGTGAAATATATGAAGAGCTTCAAAAGGTGTCAAAATATGTGGAGAATGAAGTGGTCTGAAAAATAGGGGGAGCATGAAGCGGTGTTGAAAAACATGAAGTGCCTGAGAAGGTGTGAAAAATATGAAGAGCTTCTAAAGATGTCAAAAATATGAGGAGCAGGAAACGGTCTGAAGAATAGGAGGAGCATGAAGTTGTGTTGAAAAACATGGAGAGCCTGAAAAGGTGTGAAAAATATGAAGAGCTTCAAAATTTGTCAAAAATATGAGAAGCATGGAACGGTCTGCTAAATAGGAGGATCATGTAGTGGTGTTCAAAAACCTGATGAGCATGAAAAGGTATGAAAAATATGAAGAGCTTCAAAAGGTGTCAAATATGAGGAGCATGAAACGGTCTGAAAAATAGGAGGAGCATGGAACAGTGATCAAAAACATGAAGAGACTGAAAAGGTGTGAAAAATATGAAAAGCTTCAAAAGGTGTGAAATACATGAGGAGCATGAAACGGGCTGAAAAATAGGAGAAGCATGAAGTGGTGTGGAAAAACATGAAGAGCCTGAAATGTTGTGAAAAATATTAAAAGCTTCAAAAGTTGTCAAAAATGAGATGAGCTTGAAACGGTCTGAAAAATAGGAAGAGCATGAAGCGGTGTTGAAAAACATGAAAAGCCTGAAAAGGTGTGAAAAATATGAAGAGCTTCAAAAGGTGTGAAATACATGAGGAGCATGAAACGGTCTGAAAAATAGGAGGAGCATGAAGCGGTGTTCAAAAACATGAAGAGCCTGAAAAGTTGTGAAAACTATGAAGAGCTTCAAAAGGTTTGAAATACATGAGGAGCATTAAACGGTCTGAAAAATAGGAGGAGCATGAAGTGGTGTTCAAAAACATGAAGAGCCTGAAAAGTTGTGAAAAATATGAAGAGCTTCAATACGTGTGAAAAATATGAGGAGCATGAAACGGTCTGAAAAATAGGAGGAGCATGAAGCGGTGTTCAAAAACATGAAGAGCCTGAAAAGTTGTGAAAAATATGAAGAGCTTCAAAATGTGTGAAAAAAAAAGAGAAGAGCTTCAAAAGGTGTTAAAAATATGAGGAGCATGAAACGGTCTGAAAAATAGGAGGAGCATGAAGTCGTGTTGAAAAACAAGAAGACACTTAAAATGTGTGAGAAATAGGAAGAGCTTCAAAAGGTGTCAAAAATACGAGGAACATGAAACGGACTGAAAAATAGGAGGAGCATGAATTCGTGTTGAAAAACATGAAGACACTTAAAATGTGTGAAAAATATGAATAGCTTGAAAAGGTGTCAAAATATGAGGAGCATGAAACGGTCTGAAAAATATGAGGAGCATGAACTGGTGTTGAAAAACATGAAGAGCCTGAAAAGGTGTGAAAAATATGAAGAGCTTCAAAATGTGTGAAAAATATGAGGAGCATGAAACGGTCTGATAAATAGGAGGAGCATGAAGCATTGTTGAAAAACATGAAGAGCCTGAAAAGGTGTGAAAAATATAAAGAGCTTCAAAAGTTGTCAAAATTATGAGGAGCATGAAACGGTCTGAAAAATAGGAGGAACATGAAACGGTGATCAAAAACATGAAGAGCCTGAAAAGGTGTGAAAAATATGAAGAGCTTCAAAAGGTGTGAAACACATGAGGAGCATGAAACGGGTTGAAAAATAGGAGGAGCATGAAGTGGTGTTGAAAAACATGAAGAGCCTGAAAAAGTGTGATAAATATGAAGAGCTTCAAAAGGTGTCAAAAATATGAGGAGCATGAAACGGTCTGAAAAATAGGAGGAGCATGAAACGGTCTGAAAAAGAGGAGGAGCATGAAGTGGTGTTCTAAAACATGAAGAGCCTGAAAAGGTGTGAAAAATATGAAGAGCTTCAAAAGGTGTCAAAAATACGAGGAGAATGAAACGGTCTGCAACATAGGAGGAGCATGAAGCGGTGTTCAAAAACACGAAGTGCCTGAAATGTTGTGAAAAGTATGAAAAGCTTCAAATGTTGTCAAAAATGAGATGAGCTTGAAACGGTCTGAAAAATAGGAAGAGCATGAAGCGGTGTTGAAAAACATGAAGAGCTGAAAACGTGTGAAAAATATGAAGAGCTTCAAAAGGTGTCAAAAATATGAGGAGCAAAAAACGGTCTGAAAACAAGGAGAAGCATGAAGCGTGTTCAAATACATGAAAAACCTGAAAAGGTGTGAAAAATATGAAGAGCTTCAAAACGTGTCAAAAATATGAGGAGCATGAAACGGTCTGAAAAATAGAAGCAGCACGAAGCGGTGTTGAAAAACATGAAGAGCCTGAAAACCTGTGAAAAATATGAAGAGCTTCAAAGTTGTGAAAAATATGAAGAGCTTCAAAAGGTGTCAAAAATGAGATGAGCATGAAACGGTCTGAAAAATAGGAGGAGCATGAAGTGGAGTTGAAAAAAAAGAAGAGCCTGTAAAGGTGTGAAATATATGAAGAGCTTCAAAAGGTGTCAAAATATGTGGAGAATGAAGTGGTCTGAAAAATAGGGGGAGCATGAAGCGGTGTTGAAAAACATGAAGTGCCTGAGAAGGTGTGAAAAATATGAAGAGCTTCAAAAGGTTTGAAATACATGAGGAGCATTAAACGGTCTGAAAAATAGGAGGAGCATGAAGCGGTGTTCAAAAACATGAAGAGCCTGAAAAGTTGTGAAAAATATGAAGAGCTTCAATAGGTGTGAAAAATATGAGGAGCATGAAACGGTCTGAAAAATAGGAGGAGCATGAAGCGGTGTTCAAAAACATGAAGAGCCTGAAAAGTTGTGAAAAATATGAAGAGCTTCAAAATGTGTGAAAAAAAAAGAAGAGCTTCAAAAGGTGTTAAAAATATGAGGAGCATGAAACGGTCTGAAAAATAGGAGGAGCATGAAGTCATGTTGAAAAACAAGAAGACACTTAAAATGTGTGAGAAATAGGAAGAGCTTCAAAATGTGTCAAAAATACGAGGAACATGAAACGGACTGAAAAATAGGAGGAGCATGAATTCGTGTTGAAAAACATGAAGACACTTAAAATGTGTGAAAAATATGAATAGCTTGAAAAGGTGTCAAAATATGAGGAGCATGAAACGGTCTGAAAAATATGAGGAGCATGAACTGGTGTTGAAAAACATGAAGAGCCTGAAAAGGTGTGAAAAATATGAAGAGCTTCAAAATGTGTGAAAAATATGAGGAGCATGAAACGGTCTGAAAAATATGAGGAGCATGAACTGGTGTTGAAAAACATGAAGAGCCTGAAAAGGTGTGAAAAATATGAAGAGCTTCAAAATGTGTGAAAAATATGAGGAGCATGAAACGGTCTGATAAATAGGAGGAGCATGAAGCGGTGTTCAAAAACATGAAGAGCCTGAAAAGTTGTGAAAACTATGAAGAGCTTCAAAAGGTTTGAAATACATGAGGAGCATTAAACGGTCTGAAAAATAGGAGGAGCATGAAGTGGTGTTCAAAAACATGAAGAGCCTGAAAAGTTGTGAAAAATATGAAGAGCTTCAATACGTGTGAAAAATATGAGGAGCATGAAACGGTCTGAAAAATAGGAGGAGCATGAAGCGGTGTTCAAAAACATGAAGAGCCTGAAAAGTTGTGAAAAATATGAAGAGCTTCAAAATGTGTGAAAAAAAAGAGAAGAGCTTCAAAAGGTGTTAAAAATATGAGGAGCATGAAACGGTCTGAAAAATAGGAGGAGCATGAAGTCGTGTTGAAAAACAAGAAGACACTTAAAATGTGTGAGAAATAGGAAGAGCTTCAAAAGGTGTCAAAAATACGAGGAACATGAAACGGACTGAAAAATAGGAGGAGCATGAATTCGTGTTGAAAAACATGAAGACACTTAAAATGTGTGAAAAATATGAATAGCTTGAAAAGGTGTCAAAATATGAGGAGCATGAAACGGTCTGAAAAATATGAGGAGCATGAACTGGTGTTGAAAAACATGAAGAGCCTGAAAAGGTGTGAAAAATATGAAGAGCTTCAAAATGTGTGAAAAATATGAGGAGCATGAAACGGTCTGATAAATAGGAGGAGCATGAAGCATTGTTGAAAAACATGAAGAGCCTGAAAAGGTGTGAAAAATATAAAGAGCTTCAAAAGTTGTCAAAATTATGAGGAGCATGAAACGGTCTGAAAAATAGGAGGAACATGAAACGGTGATCAAAAACATGAAGAGCCTGAAAAGGTGTGAAAAATATGAAGAGCTTCAAAAGGTGTGAAACACATGAGGAGCATGAAACGGGTTGAAAAATAGGAGGAGCATGAAGTGGTGTTGAAAAACATGAAGAGCCTGAAAAAGTGTGATAAATATGAAGAGCTTCAAAAGGTGTCAAAAATATGAGGAGCATGAAACGGTCTGAAAAATAGGAGGAGCATGAAACGGTCTGAAAAAGAGGAGGAGCATGAAGTGGTGTTCTAAAACATGAAGAGCCTGAAAAGGTGTGAAAAATATGAAGAGCTTCAAAAGTTGTCAAAAATACGAGGAGAATGAAACGGTCTGCAACATAGGAGGAGCATGAAGCGGTGTTCAAAAACACGAAGTGCCTGAAATGTTGTGAAAAGTATGAAAAGCTTCAAATGTTGTCAAAAATGAGATGAGCTTGAAACGGTCTGAAAAATAGGAAGAGCATGAAGCGGTGTTGAAAAACATGAAGAGCTGAAAACGTGTGAAAAATATGAAGAGCTTCAAAAGGTGTCAAAAATATGAGGAGCAAAAAACGGTCTGAAAACAAGGAGAAGCATGAAGCGTGTTCAAATACATGAAAAACCTGAAAAGGTGTGAAAAATATGAAGAGCTTCAAAACGTGTCAAAAATATGAGGAGCATGAAACGGTCTGAAAAATAGAAGCAGCACGAAGCGGTGTTGAAAAACATGAAGAGCCTGAAAACCTGTGAAAAATATGAAGAGCTTCAAAGTTGTGAAAAATATGAAGAGCTTCAAAAGGTGTCAAAAATGAGATGAGCATGAAACGGTCTGAAAAATAGGAGGAGCATGAAGTGGAGTTGAAAAAAAAGAAGAGCCTGTAAAGGTGTGAAATATATGAAGAGCTTCAAAAGGTGTCAAAATATGTGGAGAATGAAGTGGTCTGAAAAATAGGGGGAGCATGAAGCGGTGTTGAAAAACATGAAGTGCCTGAGAAGGTGTGAAAAATATGAAGAGCTTCTAAAGATGTCAAAAATATGAGGAGCAGGAAACGGTCTGAAGAATAGGAGGAGCATGAAGTTGTGTTGAAAAACATGGAGAGCCTGAAAAGGTGTGAAAAATATGAAGAGCTTCAAAATTTGTCAAAAATATGAGAAGCATGAAACGGTCTGCTAAATAGGAGGATCATGTAGTGGTGTTCAAAAACCTGATGAGCATGAAAAGGTATGAAAAATATGAAGAGCTTCAAAAGGTGTCAAATATGAGGAGCATGAAACGGTCTGAAAAATAGGAGGAGCATGGAACAGTGATCAAAAACATGAAGAGACTGAAAAGGTGTGAAAAATATGAAAAGCTTCAAAAGGTGTGAAATACATGAGGAGCATGAAACGGGCTGAAAAATAGGAGAAGCATGAAGTGGTGTGGAAAAACATGAAGAGCCTGAAATGTTGTGAAAAATATTAAAAGCTTCAAAAGTTGTCAAAAATGAGATGAGCTTGAAACGGTCTGAAAAATAGGAAGAGCATGAAGCGGTGTTGAAAAACATGAAAAGCCTGAAAAGGTGTGAAAAATATGAAGAGCTTCAAAAGGTGTGAAATACATGAGGAGCATGAAACGGTCTGAAAAATAGGAGGAGCATGAAGCGGTGTTCAAAAACATGAAGAGCCTGAAAAGTTGTGAAAACTATGAAGAGCTTCAAAAGGTTTGAAATACATGAGGAGCATTAAACGGTCTGAAAAATAGGAGGAGCATGAAGCGGTGTTCAAAAACATGAAGAGCCTGAAAAGTTGTGAAAAATATGAAGAGCTTCAATACGTGTGAAAAATATGAGGAGCATGAAACGGTCTGAAAAATAGGAGGAGCATGAAGCGGTGTTCAAAAACATGAAGAGCCTGAAAAGTTGTGAAAAATATGAAGAGCTTCAAAATGTGTGAAAAAAAAGAGAAGAGCTTCAAAAGGTGTTAAAAATATGAGGAGCATGAAACGGTCTGAAAAATAGGAGGAGCATGAAGTCGTGTTGAAAAACAAGAAGACACTTAAAATGTGTGAGAAATAGGAAGAGCTTCAAAAGGTGTCAAAAATACGAGGAACATGAAACGGACTGAAAAATAGGAGGAGCATGAATTCGTGTTGAAAAACATGAAGACACTTAAAATGTGTGAAAAATATGAATAGCTTGAAAAGGTGTCAAAATATGAGGAGCATGAAACGGTCTGAAAAATATGAGGAGCATGAACTGGTGTTGAAAAACATGAAGAGCCTGAAAAGGTGTGAAAAATATGAAGAGCTTCAAAATGTGTGAAAAATATGAGGAGCATGAAACGGTCTGATAAATAGGAGGAGCATGAAGCATTGTTGAAAAACATGAAGAGCCTGAAAAGGTGTGAAAAATATAAAGAGCTTCAAAAGTTGTCAAAATTATGAGGAGCATGAAACGGTCTGAAAAATAGGAGGAACATGAAACGGTGATCAAAAACATGAAGAGCCTGAAAAGGTGTGAAAAATATGAAGAGCTTCAAAAGGTGTGAAACACATGAGGACCATGAAACGGGTTGAAAAATAGGAGGAGCATGAAGTGGTGTTGAAAAACATGAAGAGCCTGAAAAAGTGTGATAAATATGAAGAGCTTCAAAAGGTGTCAAAAATATGAGGAGCATGAAACGGTCTGAAAAATAGGAGGAGCATGAAACGGTCTGAAAAAGAGGAGGAGCATGAAGTGGTGTTCTAAAACATGAAGAGCCTGAAAAGGTGTGAAAAATATGAAGAGCTTCAAAAATATGAAAAATATGAGGAGCTTCTAAGGTGTGACAAATATGAAGAGCTTCAATAGGTGTCAAAAATGAGATGAGCATGAAACGGTATGAAAAATAGGAGCAGCATGAAGCGCTGTTGAAAATCATGAAGAGCCAGAAAAGGTGTGAAAAATATGAAGAGCTTCAAAAGGTGTCAAAAATATGAGGAGAATGAAACGGTCTGCAACATAGGAGGAGCATGAAATGGTGTTCAAAAACATGAAGAGCCTGAAAAGGTGTGAAAAATATGAAGTGATTCAAAAGGTGTGAAATACATGAGGAGGATTAAACGGTCTGAAACATAGGAGGAGTATGAAGCGGTGTTGAAAAACATGAAGAGCCTGAAAACGTGTGAAAAATATGAAGAGCTTCAAAAGGTGTGAAAAATATGAAGAGTTTCAAAAAGTGTCAAAAATTAGATGAGCATGAAACGGTCTGAAAAATAGGAGGAGAATGAAGCGGTGCTGAAAAACATGAAGAGCCTGAAAACGTGTGAAAAATATGAAGAGCTTCAAAAGGTGTGAAAAATATGAAGAGTTTCAAAAAGTGTCAAAAATTAGATGAGCATGAAACGGTCTGAAAAATAGGAGGAGAATGAAGCGGTGCTGAAAAACATGAAGAGCCTGAAAACGTGTGAAAAATATGAAGAGCTTCAAAAGGTGTGAAAAATATGAAGAGTTTCAAAAAGTGTCAAAAATTAGATGAGCATGAAACGGTCTGAAAAATAGGAGGAGAATGAAGCGGTGCTGAAAAACATGAAGAGCCTGAAAACGTGTGAAAAATATGAAGAGCTTCAAAAGGTGTGAAAAATATGAAGAGTTTCAAAAAGTGTCAAAAATTAGATGAGCATGAAACGGTCTGAAAAATAGGAGGAGAATGAAGCAGTGCTGAAAAACATGAAGAGCCTGAAAACGTGTGAAAAATATGAAGAGCTTCAAAAGGTGTGAAAAATATGAGGAGCATGAAAAGGTCTGAAAAATAGGAGGAGTATGCAGCGGTGTTAAAAAACATGAAGAGCCTGAAAAGGTGTGAAAAAAATGAAGAGCTTCAAAAGGTGTCAAAAATATGATGGGCATGAAAAGGTCTGAAAAAGAGGAGAAGCAAGAAACGGTGTTCAAAAACATGAAGAGCCTGAAAATGTGTGAAAAATATGAAGAGCTTCAAAAGGTGTGAAATACATGAGGAGCATGAAACGGGCTGAAAAATAGGAGAAGCATGAAGTGGTGTGGAAAAACATGAAGAGCCTGAAATGTTGTGAAAAATATTAAAAGCTTCAAAAGTTGTCAAAAATGAGATGAGCTTGAAACGGTCTGAAAAATAGGAAGAGCATGAAGCGGTGTTGAAAAACATGAAAAGCCTGAAAAGGTGTGAAAAATATGAAGAGCTTCAAAAGGTGTTAAAAATATGAGGAGCATGAAACGGTCTGAAAAATAGGAGGAGCATGAAGCGGTGTTCAAAAACATGAAGAGCCTGAAAAGTTGTGAAAACTATGAAGAGCTTCAAAAGGTTTGAAATACATGAGGAGCATTAAACGGTCTGAAAAATAGGAGGAGCATGAAGCGGTGTTCAAAAACATGAAGAGCCTGAAAAGTTGTGAAAAATATGAAGAGCTTCAATACGTGTGAAAAATATGAGGAGCATGAAACGGTCTGAAAAATAGGAGGAGCATGAAGCGGTGTTCAAAAGCATGAAGAGCCTGAAAAGTTGTGAAAAATATGAAGAGCTTCAAAATGTGTGAAAAAAAAAGAAGAGCTTCAAAAGGTGTTAAAAATATGAGGAGCATGAAACGGTCTGAAAAATAGGAGGAGCATGAAGTCATGTTGAAAAACAAGAAGACACTTAAAATGTGTGAGAAATAGGAAGAGCTTCAAAATGTGTCAAAAATACGAGGAACATGAAACGGACTGAAAAATAGGAGGAGCATGAATTCGTGTTGAAAAACATGAAGACACTTAAAATGTGTGAAAAATATGAATAGCTTGAAAAGGTGTCAAAATATGAGGAGCATGAACTGGTGTTGAAAAACATGAAGAGCCTGAAAAGGTGTGAAAAATATGAAGAGCTTCAAAATGTGTGAAAAATATGAGGAGCATGAAACGGTCTGAAAAATATGAGGAGCATGAACTGGTGTTGAAAAACATGAAGAGCCTGAAAAGGTGTGAAAAATATGAAGAGCTTCAAAATGTGTGAAAAATATGAGGAGCATGAAACGGTCTGATAAATAGGAGGAGCATGAAGCATTGTTGAAAAACATGAAGAGCCTGAAAAGGTGTGAAAAATATAAAGAGCTTCAAAACGTGTCAAAAATACGAGGAGCATGAAACGGTCTGAAAAATAGGAGGAAAGTGAAATGGTGATAAAAAACATGAAGAGCCTGAAAAGGTGTGAAAAATATGAAGAGCTTCAAAAGGTGTGAAACACATGAGGAGCATGAAACGGGCTGAAAAATAGGAGGAGCATGAAGTGGTGTTGAAAAACATGAAGAGCCTGAAAAAGAGTGAAAAATATGAAGAGCTTCAAAAGGTGTCAAAAATATGAGGAGCATGAAACGGTCTGAAAAATAGGAGGAGCATGAAACGGTCTGAAAAAGAGGAGGAGCATGAAGTGGTGTTCTAAAACATGAAGAGCCTGAAAAGGTGTGACAAATATGAAGAGCTTCAAAAATATGAAAAATATGAGGAGCTTCTAAGGTGTGACAAATATGAAGATCTTCAATAGGTGTCAAAAATGAGATGAGCATGAAACGGTATGAAAAATAGGAGCAGCATGAAGCGCTGTTGAAAATCATGAAGAGCCAGAAAAGGTGTGAAAAATATGAAGAGCTTCAAAAGGTGTCAAAAATATGAGGAGAATGAAACGGTCTGCAACATAGGAGGAGCATGAAATGGTGTTCAAAAACATGAAGAGCCTGAAAAGGTGTGAAAAATATGAAGTGATTCAAAAGGTGTGAAATACATGAGGAGGATTAAACGGTCTGAAACATAGGAGGAGTATGAAGCGGTGTTGAAAAACATGAAGAGCCTGAAAACGTGTGAAAAATATGAAGAGCTTCAAAAGGTGTGAAAAATATGAAGAGTTTCAAAAAGTGTCAAAAATTAGATGAGCATGAAACAGTCTGAAAAATAGGAGGAGATTGAAGCGGTGCTGAAAAACATGAAGAGCCTGAAAACCTGTGAAAAATATGAAGAGCTTCAAAAGGTGTGAAAAATATGAGGAGCATGAAAAGGTCTGAAAAATAGGAGGAGTATGCAGCGGTGTTAAAAAACGTGAAGAGCCTGAAAAGGTGTGAAAAAAATGAAGAGCTTCAAAAGGTGTCAAAAATATGATGGGCATGAAAAGGTCTGAAAAAGAGGAGAAGCAAGAAACGGTGTTCAAAAACATGAAGAGCCTGAAAATGTGTGAAAAACATGAAGAGCTTCAAAATTTGTCAAAAATATGAGGAGCGTGAAACGGTCGCAAAAATAGGAGGAGCATGAAGCGGTGATGAAAAACATGAAGAGCATGAAAACGTGTGAAAACATATGAAGAGCTTCAAAGTTGTCAAAAATATGAGGAGCATGAAACGGTCGCAAAAATAGGAGGAGCATGAAGCTGTGTTGAAAAACATGAACAGCCTGAAAAGGTGTGAAAAATATGATAGCTTCAAAAGGTGTCAATAATAAGAGGTGCATGAAACAGTCTGAAAAATAGGAGGAGCATGAAACTGTCTGAAAAATAGGAGGAGCATGAAGAGGTGTTTAAAAACATGAAGAGCATGAAAAGGTGTGAAATATATGAAGAGCTTCAAAAGGTGTCAAAAATATGTGGAGCATGAAACGGTCTGAAAAATAGGAGGAGCATGAAGTGGTGTTGAAAAATATGAAGAGCTTCTAAAATTGTCAAAAATATCAGGAGCATGAAACGTTCTGAAAAATAGGAGGTGCATGAAGTGGTATTGAAAAACATGAAGAGCCTGAAAAGGTGTGAAAAATATGAAAAGCTTCAAAAGATGTCAAAAATATGAGGAGCATGAAACGGTCTTAAAATAGGAGGAGCATGAAACGGTCTGAAAGAGAGGAGCAACATGGAGCGGTGTTCAAAAACTTGAAGAGCCTGAAAAGGTGTGAAATATATGAAGAGCTTCAAAAGGTGTCAAAAATATGTGGAGCATGAAACGGTCTGAAAAATAGGAGGTGCATGAAGTGGTATTGAAAAACATGAAGAGCCTGAAAAGGTGTGAAAAATATGAAGAGCTTCAAAAGGTTTCAAAAATATGAGTTGCATGAAACGGTCTGAAAAATAGGAGGAGCATGAAGCGGTGTTCAAAAACATGAAGAGCCTGAAACGATGTGAAAAATATCAAGAGCTTCAAAAGGTGTCAAAAATATGAGGAAAATGAAACGGTCAGAAAATTAGCAGGAGCATGAAGCGGTGTTGGAAAACATGAGGAGCCTGAGAACATGTGAAAAATATGAAGAGCTTCAAAAGGTGTCACAATTATGAGGAGCATAAAAAGCTCTGAAAAATAGGAGGAGCATGAAAGGGGGTTCAAAAACATGGAGAGCCTGAAAAGTTGTGAAAAATATGAAGAGCTTCAAAAGGTGTCAAAAATATGAGGAGCATGAAACGGTCTGAAAAATAGGAGGAGCATGAAGCGGTGTGGAAAAACAAGAAGAGCCTGAAAAGGTGTGAAAAATATGAAGAGCTTCAAAAGGTGTCAAAAATATGAGGAGCATGAAACTTTCTGAAAAATAGGAGGAGCATGAAGCGGTGTTGAAAAACATGAAGAGCCTGAAAAGGTGTGAAAAATATGAAGAGCTTCAAAAGGTATCAAAAATATGAAGAGCATGAAATGGGCGGAAATATAGGAGAAGCATGTAGCAGTGTTGAAAAATATGAAGAGCCTGAAAAGGTAAAAATTATGAAGAGCTTCAAAAGGTGTCAATATGAGGAGCATGAAACGGTCTGAAAAATAGGAGGAGCATGAAACGGTCTGAAAAATAGGAGGAGCATGAAGTGTTGTTGAAAATCATGAAGAGCCTGAAAAAGGAGTGAAACATATGAGGAGCATGAAACGGTCTGAAAAATAGGAGGAGCATGAAGCGGTATGAAAAATATGAAGAGCCTGAAAAGGTTTGAAAATATGAAGAGCTTCAAAAGGTGTCAAAAAAATAAGGAGCATGAACCGGTCTGAAATATCGGAGGAGCATGAAAAAGTGTTAAAAAACATGAAGAGCCTGAAAAGGTGTGAAAAATATGAAGAGCTTCAAATAGTGTCAGAAATATGAGGAGAATGAAACGGTCTGAAAATTAAGAGGAGCATGAAGCGGTGTTGAAAAACATGAAGAGCCTGAAAAGTGTGAAATATATGAAGAGCCTCAAAGGTGTGAAAAATATGAGGATCAAGAAACGGTCTGAAAAATAGGAGGAGCTTGAAGCGGTGTTGAAAAATATGAAGAGCCTCAAAAGGTGTGAAAAATATGAAGAGCTTCAAAAGGTGTCAAATATATGAGGAGCATGAAACGGTTTGAAAAATTGGAGAAGCATGAAGTGGTGTTGAAATATATGAAGAGCCTGAAAAGGTGTGAAAAATATGAAGAGCTTCAAAAGGTGTCAAAAATATAAGGAGCATGACATGGTCTGAAATATACGAGGAGCATGAAAAGGTGTTAAAAAACATGAAGAGCTTCAAAAGGTGTGAAATATATGAGGAGCATGAAACGGTCTGAAAAATAGGAAGAGCATGAAGTGGTGTTGAAAACGATGAAGAGCCTGAAAAGTTTGAAAAATATGAAGAACTTCAAAAGGTGTCAAAAATATAAGGAGCATGAAACGGTCTGAAAAATAGGAGGAGTATGAAGTAGGGCTGAAAAACATGAAGAGCTTGAAAAGGTGTGAAAAATATGAAGAACTTCAAAACGTGTCAAATATATGAGGAGCATGAAACGGTCTGAAAAATAGGAGGATCATGAAACGGTGTTCAAAAACATGAAGAGCCTGGAAAGGTGTGAAAAATATGAAGAGCTTCAAAAAGGTGTCAAAAATATGAGGAGGGTGAAAGGGTCTGAAAAATATGACGAGCAAGAAACTTTTTTCAAAAACATGAATAGCCTCAGCAGGTGTGAAAAATATGAAGAGCTTCAAACTGTGTCAAAAATATGAGGAACATGAAACGGTCTGAAAAATAGGAGGAGCATTAAACGGTGTTCAAAAATATGAGGAGCAAGACACGGTCTGAAAAATAGGAGGAGCATTAAACGGTGTTCAAAAACATGAAGAGCCTGGAAAGGTGTGAAAAATATGAAGAGCTTCAAAAGGTGTCAAAAATATAAGGAGCATGAAACGGTCTGAAAAATAGGAGGAGCATGAAGTGGTGTTGAAAAATATGAAGAGCTTCTAAAATTGTCAAAAATATCAGGAGCATGAAACGTTCTGAAAAATAGGAGGAGCATGAAGTGTTTTTGAAAATCATGAATAGCCTGAAAAAGGAGTGAAACATATGAGGAGCATGAAACGGTCTGAAAAATAGGAGGAGCATGAAGCGGTGTGAAAAATATGAAGAGCCTGAAAAGGTTTGAAAATATGAAGAGCTTCAAAAGGTGTCAAAAATATAAGGAGCATGAACCGGTCTGAAATATCGGAGGAGCATGAAAAAGTGTTAAAAAACATGAAGAGCCTGAAAAGGTGTGAAAAATATGAAGAGCTTCAAATAGTGTCAAAAATATGAGGAGAATGAAACGGTCTGAAAATTAAGAGGAGCATGAAGCGGTGTTGAAAAACATGAAGAGCCTGAAAAGTGTGAAATATATGAAGAGCCTCAAAGGTGTGAAAAATATGAGGATCAAGAAACGGTCTGAAAAATAGGAGGAGCTTGAAGCGGTGTTGAAAAATATGAAGAGCCTGAAAAGGTGTGAAAAATATGAAGAGCTTCAAAAGGTGTCAAATATATGAGGAGCATGAAACGGTCTGAAAAATTGGAGAACAATGAAGTGGTGTTGAAAAATATGAAGAGCCTGAAAAGGTGTGAAAAATATGAAGAGCTTCAAAAGGTGTCAAAAATATAAGGAGCATGACATGGTCTGAAATATAGGAGGAGCATGAAAAGGTGTTAAAAAACATGAAGAGCTTCAAAAGGTGTGAAATATATGAGGAGCATGAAACGGTCTGAAAAATAGGAAGAGCATGAAGTGGTGTTGAAAACGATGAAGAGCCTGAAAAGTTTGAAAAATATGAAGAACTTCAAAAGGTGTCAAAAATATAAGGAGCATGAAACGGTCTGAAAAATAGGAGGAGTATGAAGTAGGGCTGAAAAATTTGAAGAGCTTGAAAAGGTGTGAAAAATATGAAGAACTTCAAAACGTGTCAAATATATGAGGAGCATGAAACGGTCTGAAAAATAGGAGGATCATGAAACGGTGTTCAAAACTTGAAGAGCCTGGAAAGGTGTGAAAAATATGAAGAGCTTCAAAAAGGTGTCAAAAATATGAGGAGGGTGAAAGGATCTGAAAAATATGACGAGCAAGAAACTTTTTTCAAAAACATGAATAGCCTCAGCAGGTGTGAAATATATGAAGAGCTTCAAACTGTGTCAAAAATATGAGGAACATGAAACGGTCTGAAAAATAGGAGGAGCATTAAACGGTGTTCAAAAATATGAGGAGCAAGACACGGTCTGAAAAATAGGAGGAGCATTAAACGGTGTTCAAAAACATGAAGAGCCTGGAAAGGTGTGAAAAATATGAAGAGCTTCAAAAGGTGTCAAAAATATAAGGAGCATGAAACGGTCTGAAAAATAGGAGGAGCATGAAGTGGTGTTGAAAAATATGAAGAGCTTCTAAAATTGTCAAAAATATCAGGAGCATGAAACGTTCTGAAAAATAGGAGGAGCATGAAGTGTTTTTGAAAATCATGAATAGCCTGAAAAAGGAGTGAAACATATGAGGAGCATGAAACGGTCTGAAAAATAGGAGGAGCATGAAGCGGTGTGAAAAATATGAAGAGCCTGAAAAGGTTTGAAAATATGAAGAGCTTCAAAAGGTGTCAAAAATATAAGGAGCATGAACCGGTCTGAAATATCGGAGGAGCATGAAAAAGTGTTAAAAAACATGAAGAGCCTGAAAAGGTGTGAAAAATATGAAGAGCTTCAAATAGTGTCAAAAATATGAGGAGAATGAAACGGTCTGAAAATTAAGAGGAGCATGAAGCGGTGTTGAAAAACATGAAGAGCCTGAAAAGTGTGAAATATATGAAGAGCCTCAAAGGTGTGAAAAATATGAGGATCAAGAAACGGTCTGAAAAATAGGAGGAGCTTGAAGCGGTGTTGAAAATTATGAAGAGCCTGAAAAGGTGTGAAACATATGAAGAGATTCAAAAGGTGTAAAAATTATGAGGAGCATGAAACGGCCTGAAAAATTTGAGGAGCATGAAGCGGTGTTCAAAAATATGAAGAGCCTGAAAAGGTGTGAAAAAATATGATGAGCTTCAAAAGGTGTCAAAAATGAGATGAGCATGAAACGGTGTGAAAAATAGGAGGAGCATGAAGCGGTTTTTAAAAAAATGAAGAGGCTGAAAAGGTGTGAAATATATGAAGAGCTTCAAGAGGTGTCAAAAATATGAAGAGCATGAAACGGTCTGAAAAATAGGAGGATCATGAAGCGGTGTTCAAAAACATGAAGAGCCTGAAAAGGTGTGAAAAATATGAAGAGATTCAAAAGGTGTGAAAAACACGAGGAGCATGAAACGGGCTGAAAAATAGGAGAAGCAAGAAGTGGTGTTGAAAAACATGAAGAGCCTGAAAAAGTGTGAAAAATATGAAGAGCTTCAAAAGATGTGAAAAATATGAGGAGCATGAAACGGTCTGAAAAATAGAAGCGGCATGAAATGGTGTTCAAAAACATGAAGAGCCTGAAAAGGTGTGAAAATTATGAAGAGCTTCAAAAGGTGTGAAATACATGAGGAGCATGAAACGGTCTGAAAAATAGGAGAAGCATGAAGTGGTGTTGAAAAACATGAAGAGCCTGAAAGGAGTGAAAAATATGAAGAGCTTCAAAAGGTGTCAAACATATGAAGATCATGAAACGGTCTGAAAAATAGGAGGATCATGAAGCAGTGTTCAAAAACATGAAGAGCCTGAAAATGTGTGAAAAATATTCAGAGCTTCAAAATGTGTCAAATATATGAGGAGCATGAAACGGTCAGAAAAATAGGAGGAGCATGAAACGGTGATTAAAAAAATGAAGAGCCTAAAAAGGTGTGAAAAATATGAAGAGCTTCAAAAGGTGTGAAATACATGAGGAGCATGAAACAGGCCGAAAAATAGGAGAAGCATGAAGTGGTGTGGAAAAACATGAAGAGCCTAAAAAGTTGTGAGAAATATGAAGAGCTTCAAAAGATGTGAAATACATGAGGAGCATGAAACTCTCTGAAAAATAGGAGGAGCATGAAGCGGTGTCAAAAACATGAAGAGCCTAAAAAGTTGTGAGAAATATGAAGAGCTTCAAAAGTTTTAAAAAATGAGATGAGCATGAAACGGTCTGAAAAAGAGGAGGAGTATGAAGCGGTGTTGAAAAACATGAAGAGCCTAAAAAGTTGTGAAAAATATGAAAAGCTTCAAAAGGGGTCAAAAATGAGATGAGCAAGAAACGGTCTGAAAAATAGGAGGATCATGTAACGGTGTTGAAAAACATGAAAAGCCTGAAAAGGTGTGAAAAATATGAGGAGCTTCAAAAGGTGTGAAAAATATGAGGAGCATGACACTGTCTGAAAAATAGGAGTAGCATGAAGCTGTGTTCAAAAACATGAAGAGCCTGAAAAAATGTGAAAAATATGAAGAGCTTCAAAAGGTGTGAAAAATATGAGGCGGATGAACGGTCTGAAAATTAGGAGGAGCATGAAGCGGTGTTCAAAAAAAAAAAGAGCCTGAAAAGGTGTTAAAAATATGAAGAGCTTCAAAAGGTGTAAAAAATATGAGGAGCATGAAACGGTCTGAAATAGAGAAGCAGCATGAAACGGTGTTGAAAAATATGAGGGCCCTCAAAAGGTGTGAAAAATATGAAGAGCTTCAAAAGGTGTGAAAAATAGGAGGAGAATGAAACGTTCTGAAAAATAGGAGGAGCATGAAGCGGTGTTGAAAAACCTGAAGAGCCTGAAAAGGTGTGAAATATATGAAGAGCTTCAAAAGGTGTGAAAAATATGAAGAGCTTCAAAAGGTGTCAAAAATATGAGGAGCATGAAACGGTCTGAAAAAAAGGAGAAGAATGAAGTGGTGTTGGAAAACATGAAGAGCATGAAAAGGTGTGAAAAATATGAAGAGCTTCAAAATGTGTCAAAAATATGAGGAGCAAGAAATCGTCTGAAATATAGGAGAAGCATGAAGCGGTGTTGAAAAACATGAAGAGCCTGAAAAAGTGTGAAAAATATGAAGAGCTTCAAAAGGTGTCAAATATATGAGGAGCATGAAACGGTCTGAAAAATAGGAGGAGCATGAAGCGGTGTTGAAAAACAAGAAGAGCATGAAAAGGTGTGAAAAATATGAAGAGCTTCAAAAGCTTTGAAAATCATGAGGAGCACGAAATGGTCTGAAAAATAGGAGGAGCATGAAGCTGTGTTCAAAAACATGAGAACCAGAAAAGTTGTGAAAAATATGAAGAGCTTCAAAAGGTATGGAATATATGCAGATCATGAAACGGTCGGAAAAGTATGAGGATCATGAAGCGGTGTTCAAAACATGAAGAGACTGAAAAGCTGTGAAAAATATGAAGAGCTTCAAAATGTGTCAAAAATATTAGGAGCAGGAAACGGTCTGAAAAATAGGAGGAGCATGAAACGGTGTTCAAAAACATGAAGAGCCTGGAAAGGTGTGAAAAATATGAAGAGCTTGAAAAGGTGTGTAATATATGAGGAGCATGAAACGGTCTAAAAAATAGGAGGACCATGAAGCGTAGTTGAAAAACATGAAGAGACTGTAAAGGAGTGAAATAAATGAAGAGCTTCAAATGGTGTCAAAAATATGAGGAGCAAGAAACGGTCTGAAATATAGGAGGAGCATGAAGCGGTGTTGAAATACATGAAGAGCCTGAAAAGGTGTGAAATATATGAAGAGCTTCAAAAGGTGTCAAAAATATGAGGAGCAAGAAACGGTCTGAAAAATATGAGGAGAATGAAGTGGTGTTGAAAAACATGAAGAGCATCAAAAGGTGTCAAAAATATGAAAAGCTTCGAATGGTGTCAAAAATATTATGAGCATGAAACGGTCTGAAAAAGAGGAGGAGCATGAAGCGGTGTTGAAAAACATGAAGAGCTTGAAAAGGTGTGAAAAATAAGAAGAGCTTCAAAAGGTGTCAAAACTATGAGGAGCATGAAACGGTCTGAAAAATAGGAGGAGCATGAAGCGGTGTTGAAAAACATGAAGAGCCTGAAAAAGTGTGAAAAAAATGAAGATATTCAAAAGGTGTCAAAAATATGAGGAGCATGAAACGGTCTGAAATATAGGAGGAGCATGAAATGCTGTTGAAAAACATGAAGAGCCCGAAAAGGTGTGAAAAATATGAAGAGCTTCAAAAGGTGTGAAATATATGAAGAGCGTGAAACGGTCTGAAAAATAGGAGGAGCATGAAGCTGTGTTCAAAAACATGAGAACCAGAAAACGTGTGAAAAATATGAAGAGATTCAAAAGGTGTGAAATATATGCAGAGAATGAAACGGTCAGAAAAATAGGAGGATCATGAAGCGGTGTTCAAAACATGAAGACACTGAAGAGGTGTAAAAAATATGAAGAGCTTCAAAAGGTGTGAAAAATATGAGGAGCATGAAACGGTCTGAAAAATAAGAGGAGCATGAAGCGGTGTTCAAAAACATGAAGAGCCTGAAAAGGTGTGAAAATTATGAAGAGCTTCAAAATGTGTCAAAAATATTAGGAACAGCAAAAGCTCTGAAAAATAGGAGGAGCATGAAACAAGGTTCAAAAAGATGAAGAGCCTGGAAAGGTGTGAAAAATATGAAGAGCTTCAAAAGGTGTGTAATATATGAGGAGCATGAAACGGTCTAAAAAAAAGGAGGGGCATGAAGCGGTGTTGAAAAATATGAAGAGCCTGTAAAGGAGTGAAATAAATGAAGAGCTTCAAAAGGTGTCAAAAATATGAGGAGCAAGAAACGGTCTGAAATATAGGAGGATCATGAAGCGGTGTTGAAAAACATGAAGAGCCTGAAAAGGTGTGAAAAATATGAGGAGCATGAAACGGTCTGAAAAATAGGAGGAGCATGAAGCAGTGTTCAAAAACATGAAAAGCCTGAAAAGGTGTGAAAAATATGAAGAGCTTCAAAAGGTGTGAACTATATGAAGAGCATGAAACGTTCTGAAAAATAGGAGGAGCATGAAGCTGTGTTCAAAAACATGAGAACCAGTAAAGGTGTGAAAAATATGAAGAGCTTCAAAAGGTGTGGAATATATGCGGAGCATGAAACGGTCGGAAAAGTATGAGGATCATGAAGCGGTGTTCAAAACATGAAGAGACTGAAAAGCTGTGAAAAATATGAAGAGCTTCAAAATGTGTCAAAAATATTAGGAGCAGGAAACGGTCTGAAAAATAGGAGGAGCATGAAACGGTGTTCAAACACATGAAGAGCCTGGAAAGGTGTGAAAAATATGAAGAGCTTCAAAAGGTGTGTAATATATGAGGAGCATGAAACGGTCTAAAAAATAGGAGGACCATGAAGCGGTGTTGAAAAACATGAAGAGACTGTAAAGGAGTGAAATAAATGAAGAGCTTCAAAAGGTGTCAAAAATATGAGGAGCAAGAAACGGTCTGTAATATAGGAGGAGCATGAAGCGGTGTTGAAAAACATGAAGAGCCTGAAAAGGTGTGAAATATATGAAGAACTTCAAAAGGTGTCAAAAGTATGAGGAGCAAGAAACGGTCTGAAAAATATGAGGAGCATGAAGCGGTGTTGAAAAACATGAAGAGCATCAAAAGGTGTCAAAAATATGAAGGGCTTCGAATGGTGTCAAAAATATTATGAGCATGAAACGGTCTGAAAAAGAGGAGGAGCATGAAGCGGTGCTGAAAAACATGAAGAGCTTGAACAGGTGTGAAAAATAAGAAGAGCTTCAAAAGGTGTCAAAACTATGAGGAGCATGAAACGGTCTGAAAAATAGAAGGAGCTTGAAGCGGTTTTGAAAAACATGAAGAGCATGAAAAGTAGTGAAAAATATGAAGAGCTTCAAAAGGTGTCAAATATAGGAGGAGCATGAAACGGTCTGAAAAATAGGAGGAGCATGAAGCGGTGTTGAAAAACATGAAGAGCCTGAAAAAGTGTGAAAAAAATGAAGATATTCAAAAGGTGTCAAAAATATGAGGAGCATGAAACGGTCTGAAATATAGGAGGAGCATGAAATGCTGTTGAAAAACATGAAGAGCCCGAAAAGGTGTGAAAAATATGAAGAGCTTCAAAAGGTGTGAAATATATGAAGAGCGTGAAACGGTCTGAAAAATAGGAGGAGCATGAAGGTGTGTTCAAAAACATGAGAACCAGAAAAGGTGTGAAAAATATCAAGAGATTCCAAAGGTGTGAAATATATGCGGAGCATGAAACGGTCTGAAAAATAGGAGGAGCAGGAAACGATGTTCAAAAACATGAAGAGCCTGGAAATGTGTGAAAAATATGAAGAGCTTCAAAAGTGTGAAATACATGAGGAGGATGAAACGGTCTAAAAAATAGGAGGAGCATGAAGTGGTGTTGAAAAACATGAAGAGCCTGAAAAGGTGTGAAATATATGAAGAGCTTCAAAAGGTGTGAAATACATGAGGAGCACGAAACGGTCTGAAAAATAGGAGGAGATTGAAGCGGTGTTCAAAAACATGAACAGTTTTAAAAGGTGTGAAAAATATGAAGAGTTTCAAAAGGTGTCAAAAATATGAGCAGCATGAAACGGTCTGAAAAATAGGAGGAGCATGAAGCGGTGTTCAAAAACATGAAGAGCCTGAAAAGGTGTGAAAAATATGAAGAGCTTCAAAAGGTGTCAAAAATACGAGGACCATGAAACGGTCAGAAAAAGAGGAGGAGAATGAAGCAGTGGTCAAAAGCATGACGAGCTTGAAAAGGTGTGAAATATAATAAGAGCTTCAAAAGGTGTGAAAAATGGGAGGAGAATGAAACTTTCTGAAATAAAGGAGGAGCATGAAGCGGTGTTGAAAAACATGAAGAGCCTGAAATGGTTTGAAAAATATGAAGAGCTTGAAAACGTGTAAAAAATATTAGGAGCAGGAAACGGTCTGAAAAATAGGAGGAGCATGAAGCGGTGTTCAAAAACAAGAAGAGCCTGAAAAGGTGTGAAAAATATGAAGAGTTTCAAAAGGTGTGAAAAATATGAAGAGTTTCAAAAGGTGTGTAATGTATGAGGAGCATGAAACGCTCTAAAAAATAGGAGGAGCATGAAGCTGTGTTGAAAAACATGAAGAGCCTGTAAAGGAGTGAAATAAATGAAGAGTTTCAAAAGGTGTCAAAAATATGAGGAGTAAGAAACGGTCTGAAATATAGGAGGAGTATGAAGCGGGGTTGAAAAACATGAAGAGCCTGAAAAGGTGTGAAATATATGAAGAGCTTCAAAAGGTGTCAAAAATATGAGGAGCAAGAAACGGTCTGAAAAATATGAGGAGAATGAAGCGGTGTTGAAAAACATGAAGAGCATCAAAAGGTGTCAAAAATATGAAGAGCGTCGAATGGTGTCAAAAATATTATGAGCATGAAACGGTCTGAAAAATAGGAGGAGCATGAAGCGGTGTTGAAAAACATGAAGAGCTTGAAAAGGTGTCAAAAATATGAAGAGCTTCAAAAGGTGTCAAAAATATGAGGAGCATGAAACATTCTGAAAAATAGGAGGAGCATGAAGCGGTGTTCAAAAACATGAAGAACATTAAAACGTGTGAAAAATGTGAAGAGCTTCAAAAGACGTCAAAAATATGAGGAGCATGAAACGGTCTGAAAATAGGAGGGGCATGACGCGGTGTTGAAAACCATGAAGAGCATGAAATGGTGTCAAAAATATGAGGAGCATGAAATGGTCTGACAAAAAGGAGGAGCAGGAAGCAGTGATGAAAAACATGAAGAGCTTGAAATGGTGTCAAAAATATGAAGAGCTTCAAAAGGTGTCAAAATTATGAGGAGCATGAAATGGTCTGAAAAATAGGAGGAGCAGGAAGCCGTGTTGAAAAACATGAAGAGCCTGAAAAGGTGTGAAAAATATGAAGAGCTTCAAAAAGTGTCAAAACTATGAGGAGCATGAAACGGTCTGAAAAATAGGAGGAGCATGAAGCGCTGTTGAAAAACATGAAGAGCCTGAAAAGGTTTGAAAAATATGAAGAGCTTCAAAAGGTGTCAAAACTATGCGGAGCATGAAACGTTCTGAAAAATAGGAGGAGCTTGAAGCGGTGTTGAAAAACATGAAGAGCATGAAAAGTAGTGAAAAATATGAAGAGCTTCAAAAGGTGTCAAAAATATGAGGAGCATGAAACGGTCTGAAAAATAAGAGGAGATGCAGTAGTGTTCAAAAACATGAAGAGACTGAAAATGTGTGAAAAATACGAAGAGCTTCAAAACTTGTCAAAATATGAGGAGCATTAAACGGCCTGAAAAATAGCAGGAGCATGAAACGGTCTGAAAAAAAGGAGGAGCAGGAAACGATGTTCAAAAACATGAAGAGCCTGAAAACGTGTGAAAAATATGAAGAGCTTCAAAAGGAGTCAAAAATATGAGGAGCAAGAAACGGTCTGAAAAATAGGAGGAGCATGAATCCCTGTTCAAAACCATGAAGAGCTTGAAAAGTTGTGAAATATATGAAGAGTTTCAAAAGGTGTCAAAAATAGGAGGAGAATGAAACTGTCTCAAATAAAGGAGGAGCATGAAGCGGTGTTGAAAACCATGAAGAGAATGAAAAAGTGTGAAAAATATGAAGAGCTTCAAAAGGTGTCAAACATAGGAGGAGCATAAAACGGTCTGAGAAATAGGAGGAGCATGAAGTGGTGTTGAAAAAGATAAAGAGCCTGAAAAGGTGTGAAAAATATGAAGAGCTTCAAAAGGTGTGAAATATATGAAGAGCTTCAAAAGGTGTCAAAAATATGAGGAGCATGAACCGGTCTGAAAAATCCGAGGAGCATGAAGTGTTTTTGAGAAACATGAAGAGCCTTAAAAGGTGTGAAATATATGAAGAGCTACAAAAGGTGTCAAAAATATGAGGAACATTAACCGGTCTGAAATATAGGAGGAGCATGAAGTGGTGTTGAAAAACATGAAGAGCCTGAAAAGGTGTGAAAAACATGAACATCTTCAAAAGGGGTCAAAAATATGAGGAGCATAAAACGGTCTGAGAAATAGGAGGAGCATGAAGTGGTGTTGAAAAAGATAAAGAGCCTGAAAAGGTGTGAAAAATATGAAGAGCTTCAAAAGGTGTGAAATATATGCGGAGCATGAAACGGTCAGAAAAGTATGAGGATCATGAAGCGGTGTTCAAAACATGAAGAGACTGAAAAGCTGTGAAAAATATGAAGAGCTTCAAAATGTGTCAAAAATATTAGGAGCAGGAAACGGTCTGAAAAATAGGAGGAGCATGAAACGGTGTTCAAAAACATGAAGAGACTGGAAAGGTGTGAAAAATATGAAGAGCTTCATAAGGTGTGTAATATATGAGGAGCATGAAACGGTCTAAAAAATAGGAGGACCATGAAGCGGTGTTGAAAAACATGAAGAGACTGTAAAGGAGTGAAATAAATGAAGATCTTCAAAAGGTGTCAAAAATATGAGGAGCAAGAAACGGTCTGAAATATAGGAGGAGCATGAAGCGGTGTTGAAAAACATGAAGAGCCTGAAAAGGTGTGAAAAATATGAAGAGCTTCAAAAGGTGTCAAAAATATGAGGAGCAAGAAACGGTCTGAAAAATATGAGGAGCATAAAGTGGTGTTGAAAAACATGAAGAGCTTGAAAATGTGTGAAAAATATGAAGAGCTTCAAAAGGTGTGAAAAATATGAAGAGCTTCAAAAGGTGTGTAATGTATGAGGAGCATGAAATGCTCTAAAAAATGGGAGGAGCATGAAGCTGTGTTGAAAAACATGAAGAGCCTGTAAAGGAGTGAAATAAATGAAGAGTTTCAAAAGGTGTCAAAAATATGAGGAGTAAGAAACGGTCTGAAATATAGGGGGAGTATGAAGCGGGGTTGAAAAACATGAAGAGCCTGAAAAGGAGTGAAATATATGAAGAGCTTCAAAAGGTGTCAAAAATATTATGAGCATGAAACGGTCTGAAAAATAGGAGGAGCATGAAGCGGTGTTGAAAAACATGAAGAGCTTGAAAAGGTGTCAAAAATATGAAGAGCTTCAAAAGGTGTCAAAAATATGAGGAGCATGAAACATTCTGAAAAATAGGAGGAGCATGAAGCGGTGTTCAAAAACATGAAGAACATTAAAAGGTGTGAAAAATGTGAAGAGCTTCAAAAGACGTCAAAAATATGAGGAGCATGAAACGGTCTGAAAATAGGAGGGGCATGACGCAGTGTTGAAAACCATGAAGAGCATGAAAAGGTGTCAAAAATATGAGGAGCATGAAACGGTCTGACAAAAAGGAGGAGCAGGAAGCAGTGATGAAAAACATGAAGAGCTTGAAATGGTGTCAAAAATATGAAGAGCTTCAAAAGGTGTCAAAATTATGAGAAGCATGAAATGGTCTGAAAAATAGGAGGAGCAGGAAGCCGTGTTGAAAAACATGAAGAGCCTGAAAAGGTGTGAAAAATATGAAGAGCTTCAAAAAGTGTCAAAACTATGAGGAGCATGAAACGGTCTGAAAAATAGGAGGAGCAGGAAGCGGTGTTGAAAAACATGAAGAACATGAAAATGTGTGAAAAATATGAAGAGCTTCAAAAGGTGTCAAAAATATGAGGAGCATGAAACGGTCTGAAATATAGGAGGAGCATGAAGCGGTGTTGAAAAACATGAAGAGCCTGAAAAGTTGTGAAAAATATGAAGAGCTTCAAAAGGTGTCAAAAATATGAGGCGCATGAAATGGTCTGAAAAATAGGAGTAGCATGAAGCGCTGTTGAAAAACATGAAGAGCCTGAAAAGGTGTGAAAAATATGAAGAGCTTCAAAAGGTGTCAAAACTATGAGGAGGATGAAACGGTCTGAAAAATAGGAGGAGCTTGAAGCGGTGTTGAAAAACATGAAGAGCATGAAAAGTAGTGAAAAATATGAAGAGCTTCAAAAGGTGTCAAAAATATGAGGAGCATGAAACGGTCTGAAAAAGAAGAGGAGATGCAGTAGTGTTCAAAAACATGAAGAGCCTGAAAATGTGTGAAAAATACGAAGAGCTTCAAAAGGTGTCAAAATATGAGGAGCATTAAACGGCCTGAAAAATAGCAGGAGCATGAAACGGTCTGAAAAAAAGGAGGAGCAGGAAACGATGTTCAAAAACATGAAGAGCCTGAAAACGTGTGAAAAATATGAAGAGCTTCAAAAGGAGTCAAAAATATGAGGAGCAAGAAACGGTCTGAAAAATAGGAGGAGCATGAATCCGTGTTCAAAACCATGAAGAGCTTGAAAAGTTGTGAAATATATGAAGAGTTTCAAAAGGTGTCAAAAATATGAGGAGAATGAAACTGTCTCAAATAAAGGAGGAGCATGAAGCGGTGTTGAAAACCATGAAGAGAATGAAAAAGTGTGAAAAATATGAAGAGCTTCAAAAGGTGTCAAACATAGGAGGAGCATAAAACGGTCTGAGAAATAGGAGGAGCATGAAGTGGTGTTGAAAAAGATGAAGAGCCTGAAAAGGTGTGAAATATAATAAGAACTTCAAAAGGTGTGAAATAAATGCGGAGCATGAAACGGTCGGAAAAGTATGAGGATCATGAAGCGGTGTTCAAAACATGAAGAGACTGAAAAGCTGTGAAAAATATGAAGAGCTTCAAAATGTGTCAAAAATATTAGGAGCAGGAAACGGTCTGAAAATTTAGGAGGAGCATGAAACGGTGTTCAAAAACATGAAGAGACTGGAAAGGTGTGAAAAATATGAAGAGCTTCATAAGGTGTGTAATATATGAGGAGCATGAAACGGTCTAAAAAATAGGAGGACCATGAAGCGGTGTTGAAAAAAATGAAGAGACTGTAAAGGAGTGAAATAAATGAAGAGCTTCAAAAGGTGTCAAAAATATGAGGAGCAAGAAACGGTCTGAAATATAGGAGGAGCATGAAGCGGTGTTGAAAAACATGAAGAGCCTGAAAAGGTGTGAAAAATATGAAGAGCTTCAAAAGGTGTCAAAAATATGAGGAGCAAGAAACGGTCTGAAAAATATGAGGAGCATAAAGTGGTGTTGAAAAACATGAAGAGCATCAAAAGGTGTCAAAAATATGAAGGGCTTCGAATGGGGTCAAAAATATTATGAGCATGAAACGGTCTGAAAAATAGGAGGAGCATGAAGCGGTGTTGAAAAACATGAAGAGCCTGAAAAGGTGTGAAAAATATGAAGAGCTTTAAAAGGTGTCAAACCTATGAGGAGAATGAAACGGTCTGAAAAATAGGAGGAGCATGAAGCGGTGTTGAAAAACATGAAGAGCATGAAAAGGTGTGAAAAATATGAAGAGCTTCAAAATGTTTCAAAAATATGAGGAGCATGAAATCGTCTGAAAAATAGGAGGACCATGAAGCGGTGTTGAAAAACATGAAGAGCCTGAAAAGTTGTGGAAAATATAGAGCTTCAAAAGGTGTCAAAAATATGAGGCGCATGAAATGGTCAGAAAAATAGGAGGAGCATGAAGCGCTGTTTAAAAACATGAAGAGCCTGAAAAGGTGTGAAAAATAAGAAGAGATTCAAAAGGTGTCAAAACTATGAGGAGCATGAAACGGTCTGAAAAATAGGAGGAGCTTGAAGCGGTTTTGGAAAACATGAAGAGAATGAAAAGTAGTGAAAAATATGAAGAGCTTCAAAAGGTGTCAAATATATGAGGAGCATGAAACGGTCTGAAAAATAGGAGGAGCATGAAGCGGTGTTGAAAAACATGAAGAGCCTGAAAAGATGAGAAATATATGAAGAGCTTCAAAACGTGTCAAAAATACGAGGAGCAGGAAACGGTCTGAAAAATAGGAGGAGAATGAAGCGGTGTTGAAAAACATGAAGAGCCTGAAAAGGTGTGAAAAAAATGAAGATATTCAAAAGGTGTCAAAAATATGAGGAGCATGAAACGGTCTGAAAAATAGGAGGAGCAGGAAACGATGTTCAAAACCATGAAGAGCCTGGAAATGTGTGAAAAATATGAAGAGCTTCAAAAGTGTGAAATACATGAGGAGCATGAAACGGTCTAAAAAATAGGAGGAGCATGAAGTGGTGTTGAAAAACATGAAAAGCCTGAAAAGGTGTGAAATATATGAAGAGCTTCAAAAGGTGTGAAATACATGAGGAGCACGAAACGGTCTGAAAAATAGGAGGAGATTGAAGCGGTGTTCAAAAACATGAACAGTTTTAAAAGGTGTGAAAAATATGAAGAGTTTCAAAAGGTGTCAAAAATATGAGCAGCATGAAACGGTCTGAAAAATAGGAGGAGCATGAATCTGTGTTCAAAGACATGAAGAGCATTAAAATGTGTGAAAAATGTAAAGAGCTTCAAAAGACGTCAAAATTATGAGGAGCATGAAACGGTCTGAAAATAGGAGGGTCAGGACGTGGTGTTGAAAACATCAAGAGCCTGAAAAGGTGTGAAAAATATGAAGAGCTTCAAAAGGTTTGAAAAACATGAGGAGCACGCAATGGTCTGAAAAATAGGAGGAGCATGAAATGCTGTTGAAAAACATGAAGAGCCTGAAAAGGTATGAAAAATATGAAGAGCTTCAAAAGGTGTGAAATATATGCGGAGCATGAAACGGCCTGAAAAATAGGAGGAGCATGAAAGGGTCTGAAAAATAGGAGGAGCATGAATCGGTTTTGAAAACATGAAGAGCATCAAAAGGTGTGAAAAATATGAAGAGCTTCAAAAGGTGTCAAACATAGGAGGAGCATAAAACGGTCTGAAAAATAGGAGGAACATGAAGCCGTGTTCAAAACATGAAGAGCCTGAAAAGGTGAGAAAAATATGAAGAGCTTCAAAAGGATTGAAATACATGAGGAGCACGAAACGGTCTGAAAAAAAGGAGGAGCATGAAGCGGTGTTCAAAAACATGAAGAGCCTGAAAAGGTGTGAAAAATATGAAGAGCTTCAAAACGTGTCAAAAATATTAGGAGCAGGAAACGGTCTGAAAAATAGGAGGAGCATGAAACGGTGTTCAAAAACATGAAGAGCCTGGAAATGTGTGAAAAATATGAAGAGCTTCAAAAGGTGTGTAATATATGAGGAGCATGAAACGCTCCAAAAAATAGGAGGAGCATGAAGATGTGTTGAAAAACTGAAGAGCCTGTAAAGGAGTGAAATAAATGAAGAGTTTCAAAAGGTGTCAAAAATATGAGGAGTAAGAAAAGGTCTGAAATATAGGAGGAGTATGAAGCGGTGTTGAAAAACATGAAGAGCCTGAAAAGGTGTGAAATATATGAAGAGCTTCAAAAGGTGTCAAAAATATGAGGAACAAGAAACGGTCTGAAAAATATGAGGAGCATGAAGCGGTGTGGAAAAACATGAAGAGCATCAAAAGTTGTCAAAAATATGAAGAGCTTCGAATGGTGTCAAAAATATTATGAGGATGAAACGGTCTGAAAAATAGGAGGAGCATGAAGCGGTGTTGAAAAACATGAAGAGCTTGAAAAGGTGTCAAAAATATGAAGAGCTTCAAAAGGTGTCAAAAATATGAGGAGCATGAAACATTCTGAAAATAGGAGGAGCATGAAGCGGTGTTCAAAAACATGAAGAGACTGAAACGGGGGGAAAAATACGAAGAGCTTCAAAAGGTTTAAAATACATGAGGAGCATGAAACGGTCTGAAAAATAGGAGGACCATGAAATGGTGTTGAAAAATATGAAGAGCCTGAAAACGTGTGAAAAATATGAAGAGCTGCAAAAAGTGTCAAGAATGAGATGAGCATGAAATGGTCTGAAAAGTAGGAGGAGCATGAAGTGGTGTTGAAAAACATGAAGAGCTTGAAAAGGTGTGAAATATATGAACAGATTCAAAAAGTGTCAAAAATATGAGGAACATGAAACAGTCTAATAAATAGGAGGAGCATGAAGCGGTGTAGAAAAACATGAAGAGCCTGAAATGGTGTGAAAAATATGAAGAGCTTCAAAAGGTGTGAAAAATGTGAAGAACTTCAAAAGATGTGAAATACATGAGGAGCATGAAACGGTCTGAAAAATAAGAGGAGCATGAAGCGGTGTTCAAAAAAATGAAGAGCCTGAAAAGGTGTGAAAAATATGAAGAGCTTCAAAAAGTGTCACAAATATGAGGAACATGAAACGGTCTGAAAAATAGGAGGAGCATAAAACGGTGTTCAAAAACATGAAGAGCCTGAAAAGGTGTGAAATATATTAAGAGCCTCAAACCGTGTCAAAAATAGGAGGAGCATGAAACGGTCTCAAAATAGAAGGAGCATGAAGCGGTGTTGAAAAACATGAAGAGACTTGAAACGTGTGAAATATATGAAGAGTTTCAAAAAGTGTAAAAAATATGAATACATTCAAAGGTGTCAAAATTATGAGGAGCAAGAAACGGTCTGAAAATAGGAGGAGCATGAAACGGTGTTCAAATACATGAAGAGCCTGAAAAGGTGTGAAAAATATGAAGAGCTTCAAAAGCTGTCAATAATATGAGGAGCATGAAACGGTCTGAAAAACAGGACGATCATGAAGTGGTGTTGAAAAATATGAAGAGCCTGAAATGTTGTGAAAAATATGAAGAGCTTCAAAAGGTGTGAAAAATATGAAGAGCTTCCAGAGGTGTCAAAAATGAGATGAGCATGAAACGGTCTGAAAAATAGGAGGAGCATGAAGTGGTGTTGAAAAACATGAAGTGCCTGAAATGGTGTAAAATATATGAAGAGCTTCAAAAGGTGTGAAAAATATGAAGAGCTTCAAATGGTGAGAAATATATGAGGAGCATGAAACGGTCTGAAAAATAGGAGGATCAAGAAGCGATGTTGAAAAACATGAAGAGTTTGAAAAGGTGTGAAAAATGTGAAGAGCTTCCAAAGGTGTAAAAATATGAGGAGCATGAAACGTTCTGAAAAATAGGAGGAGCATGAAACCATGTTAAAAAATATGAAGAGTCTGAAAAGGTCTGAAAAATATGAAGAGCTTCAAAAGGTTTAAAATACATGAAGAGCATGAAATGGTCGGAAAAATAGGAGGATCATGAAGCGGTGTTGAAAAATATGAAGAGCCTGAAAACGTGTGAAAAATATGAAGAGCTGCAAAAAGTGTCAAGAATGAGATGAGCATGAAATGGTCTGAAAAGTAGGAGGAGCATGAAGTGGTGTTGAAAAACATGAAGAGCCTGAAAAGGTGTGAAATATATGAACAGATTCAAAAAGTGTCAAAAATATGAGGAACATGAAACAGTCTAATAAATAGGAGGAGCATGAAGCGGTGTAGAAAAACATGAAGAGCCTGAAAAGGTGTGAAAAATATGAAGAGCTTCAAAAGGTGGAAAAATATGAAGAGCTTCAAAAGGTGTGAAATATGTGAAGAACTTCAAAAGATGTGAAATACATGAGGAGCATGAAACGGTCTAAAAAATAGGAGGAGCATGAAACGGTGTTCAAAAAAATGAAGAGCCTGAAAAGGTGTGAAAAATATGAAGAGCTTCAAAAAGTGTCACAAATATGAGGAACATGAAATGGTCTGAAAAGTAGGAGGAGCATAAAACGGTGTTCAAAAACATGAAGAGCCTGAAAAGGTGTGAAATATATTAAGAGCCTCAAACCGTGTCAAAAATAGGAGGAGCATGAAACGATCTGAAAAATAGGAGGAGCATGAAGCGGTGTTCAAAAAAATGAAGAGCCTGAAAAGGTGTGAAAAATATGAAGAGCTTCAAAAGGTGTCAAAAATGAGATGACCATGAAACGGTCTGAGAAATAGAAGGAGCATGAAGTTCTTTTCAAAAAAAATGAAGAACCTGAAAAGGTGTGAAGTATATGAAGATTTCAAAAGGTGTCAAAAATATGAGGAGAATGAAACGGTCTGAAATATACGAGGAGCATGAAGTGGTGTTGAAAAACATGAAGAGCCTGAAAAGTGTGAAAAATACGAAGATTTTCAAAAGGTGTCAACAATATGAGGAGCATGACACAGTCTGAAAAATAGGAAACTCATGAAGCAGTGTTGAAAAACATGAAGAGCCTGAAAAGGTGTGGAAAATATAAAGAGCTTCAAAAGGTGTCAAAAATAAGAGGAGCATGAAACGGTTCGAAAAATAGGAGGAGCATGAAACGGAGTTCAAAACATGAAATGCATGAAAAGGTGTGAAAAATAAGAAGAGCTTCAAAAGGTGTGAAATACATGAGGAGCATGATACGGTCTGAAAAGTAGGAGGAGCATGAAGTGGTTGTGAAAAACTTTAAGAGCCTGAAAAGGTGTGCAAAATATGAAGAGCTTCAAAAGGTGTGAAATTCATGAGGAGATGAAACGGTCTGAAAAATAGGAGGGGCATGAAGCGGTGTTCAAAAACATGCAGAGCCTGAAAAGTTGTGAAAAATATGAAGAGCTTCAAAAGGTGTCAAAAATATGAGGAGCATGAAACGGTCTGAAATATAGGAGGAGCATGGAATGGTCTTGAAAAACATGCAGAGCCTGAAAAGTGTGAAAAATACGAAGATTTTCAAAAGGTGTCAAAAATATGAGGAGCATGAAACACTCTGAGAAATAGGAAAATCATGAAGCGGTGTTGAAAAATATGAAGAGCCAGAAAAGGTGTGGAAAATATGAAGAGCTTCAAAAGGTGTCAAAAATATGAGGAGCATGAAACGGTTGGAAAAATAGGAGAAGCATGAAACGGTGTTCAAAAACATGAAGAGCATGAAAAGGTGTGAAAAATATGAAGAGCTTCAAAAGGTGTGAAATACATGAGGAGCATGATAAGGTGTGAAAAATAGGAGGAGCATGAAGATGTGTTGAAAAACATAAAGAGTCTGAAAAGGTGTGAAAAATATGAAGAGCTTCAAAAGGTGTCAAAAATATGAGGAGCATGAAACGGTCTGAAAAAGAGGAGGAGCATGAAGCGGTGTTGAAAAACATGAAGAGCCTGAAAACGTGTGAAAAATATGAAGAACTTCAAAAGGTGTGAAAAATGTGAAGAGCTTCAAAAGGTGTCAAAAATGAGATGAGCATGAAACGGTCTGAAAAATAGGAGGAGCATGAAGTGGTGTTGAAAAAAATGAAGAGCCTGAGAAGGTCTGAAAAATATGAAGAGTTTCAAAAGATGTGAATAATATGAAGAGCTTCAAAAGGTGTCAAAAATAAGATGAGCATGAAACGGTCTGAAAATAAGAAGGAGCATGAAGTGGTGTTCAGAAACATGAAGAGCCTGAAAAGATGTGAAAAATATGAAGAGCTTCAAAAGGTGTCAAAAATATGAGGAGCATGAAACGGTCTTAAAAATAGGAGGAGGATGAAGCGGTGTTCAAAAACTTGAAGAGGATGAAAAGGTGTGAAAAATATGAAGAGCTTCAAAAGGTGTCAAAAATATGAGGAGCATGAAACGGTCTGAAAAATAGGAGGAGCATGAAGTGGTGTTGAAAAACATGAAGAGCCTGAAAATTTGTGAAAAATATGAAGACCTTCAAAACATATCAAAAATATGAGGAGCATGAAACGGTCTGAAAAATAGGAGGAGCATGAAGCGGTGTTGAAAAACATGAAGAGCCTGAAAAGATGAGAAAATATGAAGAGCTTCAACACATGTCAAAAATATGAGGAGCATGAAACGGTCTGAAAAACAGGAGGAGCATGAAACGGTGTTCAAAAACATGAAGAGCCTGAAAAGTTGTGAAAAATATGAAGAGCTTCAAGTTGTGAAATACATGAGGAGCATGAATCGGTCTGAAAAATAGGAGAAGCATGAAACGGTGTTGAAAAACATGAAGAGCCTCAAAACGTGTGAAAAATATGAAGAGCTCAAAAGGTGTCAAAAATATGAAGAGCTTCAAAAAGTGCGAAAAATGAGATGAGCATGAAATGGTCTGAAAAAGGAGGAGCATGAAGTGGTGTTGAAAAACATGAAGAGCCTGAAAAATTGTGAAAAATATGAAGAACTTCAAAACATGTCAAAAATGTGAGGAGCATGAAACGGTCTGAAAAATAGGAGGAGCATGAAGCGGTGTTGAAAAACATGAAGAGCCTGAAAAGGTGAGAAAATATGAAGAGCTTCAAAACATGTCAAAAATGTGAGGAGCATGAAACGGTCTGAAAAATAGGAGGAACATGTAATCGTGTTCAAAATCATGGAGAGCCTGAAAAGGTGTTAAAAATATTAAGAGCTTCAAAATGTGTGAAATACATGAGGAGCATGAAACGGTCTGAAAAATAGGAGGAGCATGAAGTGGTGTTGAAAAACATGAAGAGCCTGAAAATGTGTGAAAAAAACGAAGATCTTCAAAAGGTGTCAACAATATGAGGAGCATGACACAGTCTGAAAAATAGGAAACTCATGAAGCAGTGTTGAAAAACATGAAGAGCCTGAAAAGGTGTGGAAAATATAAAGAGCTTCAAAAGGTGTCAAAAATAAGAGGAGCATGAAACGGTTCGAAAAATAGGAGGAGCATGAAACGGTGTTCAAAACATGAAATGCATGAAAAGGTGTGAAAAATAAGAAGAGCTTCAAAAGGTGTGAAATACATGAGGAGCATGATACGGTCTGAAAAGTAGGAGGAGCATGAAGTGGTTGTGAAAAACTTTAAGAGCCTGAAAAGGTGTGCAAAATATGAAGAGCTTCAAAAGGTGTCAAAAATATGAGGAGCATGAAACGGTCTGAAAAATAGGAGGAGCATGAAGCAGTGTTCAAAAACATGAAGAGCCACAAAAGGTGTGAAAAATATGAAGAGCTTTAAAAGGTGTCAAAATATGAGGAGCATGAAACCTTCTGAAAAATAGGAGGATCATGAAACGGTGTTCAAAAATATGAAGAGCCTGAAAAGGTGTGAAAAATATGAAGAGCCTCAAAAAATGTCAAAAATATAAGGAGTATGAAATGGTCTCAAAAATAGGAGGAGCAAGAAGCGGTGTTGAAAAACATGAAGAGCCTGAAACCGAGTGAAAAATATGAAGAGCTTCAAAAATGTGAAAAATATGAAGAGCTTCAAAAGGTGTGAAAAATATGAAGAGCTTCAAAAGTTTTCAAAAATGAGATGTGCATGAAACGGACTGAAATATAGGAGGAGCATGAAGTCATGTTGAAAAACATGAAGAGCCTGAAAATGTGTGAAATATAGGAAGAGCTTCAAAAGGTGTCAAAAATATGAGGAGATTGAAACGGTCTGAAAATTAGGAAAAGCATGAAGTTGTGTTGAAAAACATGAAGAGCCTGAAAAGGTGTGAAAAATATGAAGATCTTCAAAAGGTGTGAAAAATATGAGGAGAATGAAACGGTCTGAAAAATGTAGGAGCATGAAGCGGTGTTGAGAAACATGAAGAGCCTGAAAAGGTGTGAAAAATATGAAGAGCTTCAAAAGGTGTCAAAAATATGAGGAGCATGAAATGGTCTGAAAAGTAGGAGGAGCATGAAGTGGTTGTGAAAAACTTCAAGAGCCTGAAAATGTGTGCAAAATATGAAGAGCTTCAAAAGGTGTGAAATTCATGAGGAGATGAAACGGTCTGAAAAAGAGGAGGGGCATGAAGCGGTGTTCAAAAACATGCAGAGACTGAAAAGGTGTGAAAAATATGAAGAGCTTCAAAAGGTGTCAAAAATATGAGGAGCATGAAATGGTCTGAAAAGTAGGAGGAGCATGAAGTGGTTGAGAAAAACTTCAAGATCCTGAAAAGGTGTGCAAAATATGAAGAGCTTCAAAAGGTGTGAAATTCATGAGGAGATGAAACGGTCTGAAAAATAGGAGGGGCATGAAGCGGTGTTCAAAAACATTGAGAGACTGAAAAGTTGTGAAAAATATGAATAGCTTCAAAAGATGTCAACAATATGAGGAGCATGAAACGGTCTGAAATATAGGAGGAGCATGAAGTGGTGTTGAAAAACATGCAGAGCCTGAAAAGTGTGAAAAATACGAAGATTTTCAAAAGGTGTCAAAAATATGAGGAGCATGAAACACTCTGAGAAATAGGAAAATCATGAAGCGGTGTTGAAAAACATGAAGAGCCAGAAAAGGTGTGGAAAATATGAAGAGCTTCAAAAGGTGTCAAAAATATGAGGAGCATGAAACGGTTGGAAAAATAGGAGGAGCATGAAACGGTGTTCAAAAACATGAAGAGCATGAAAAGGTGTGAAAAATATGAAGAGCTTCAAAAGGTGTGAAATATATGAGGAGCATGATAAGGTCTGAAAAATAGGAGGAGCATGAAGTTTTTTGAAAAACATAAAGAGCCTGAAAAGGTGTGAAAAATATGAAGAGCTTCAAAAGGTGTGAAAAATATGAGAAGCATGAAACGGTCTGAAAAAGGGGAGGAGCGTGAAGCGGTGTTGAAAAACATGAAGAGCCTGAAAACGTGTGAACAAATATGAAGAAGTTCAAAAGGTGTGAAAAATGTGAAGAGCTTCAAAAGGTGTCAAAAATGAGATGAGCATGAAACGGTCTGAAAAATAGGAGGAGCATGAAGTCGTGTTGAAAAAAATGAAGAGCCTGAGAAAGTGTGAAAAATATGAAGAGTTTCAAAAGATGTGAATAATATGAAGAGCTTCAAAAGGTATCAAAAATAAAATGAGCATGAAACGGTTTGAAATAAGAAGGAGCATGAAGCGGTGTTCAGAAACATGAAGAGCCTGAAAAGGTGTGAAAATATGAAGAGCTTCAAAACGTGTCCAAAATATGATGAGCATGAAACGGTCTGATAAATAGGAAGACCATGAAGCAATGTTCAAAAACCTGAAGAGCCTGAAAATGTGTGAAAAATATGAAGAGCTTCAAAAGGTGAGAAAAATATGAGAAGCATGATACGGTCTGAAAAATAGGACGAGCATGAACCGGTGTTCAAAAGCATGAAGAGCCTGAAAAGGTGTGAGAAATATGAAAAGCTTAAAAAGGTGTCAATAATATGAGGAACATGAAACGGTCTGAAAAATAGGAGGAGGATGAAGCGGTGTTCTAAACCATGAAGAGCCTGCAAAGGTGTGAGAAATATGAAGAGTTTTAAAAGGTGTCAAAATATGAGGAACATGAAACGTTCTTAAAAAAAAAGAGGATCATGAAGTGGTGTTGAAAAACATGAAGAGACTGAAACCGTGTGAAAAATATGAAGAGCTTCAAAAATGTGAAAAATATGAAGAGCTTCAAAAGGTGTGAAAAATTTGAAGAGCTTCAAAGGTGTCAAAATGAGATGAGCATGAAACAATCTGAAAAATACTAGGAGCATGAAACGGTGTTCAAAAACATGAAGAGCCTGAAGAGGTGTGAAACATATGAAGAGCCTCAAAAAATGTCAAAAATATAAGGAGTATGAAATGGTCTCAAAAATAGGAGGACCATGAAGCGATGTTGAAAAACATGAAGAGCCACAAAAGGTGTGAAAAATATGAAGAACTTTAAAAGGTGTCAAAATATGAGGAGCATGAAACGTTCTGAAAAATAGGAGGATCATGAAACGGTGTTCAAAAACATGAAGAGCCTGAAAAGGTGTGAAAAATATGAAGAGCTTCAAATGGTATCACAAATATGAGGAGCATGAAATGGTCTGAAAACCAGGAGGAGCATGAAGCGGTGTTGAGAAACATGAAGAGCCTGAAAAGGTGTGAAAAATATGAAGAGCTTCAAAAGGTGTCAAAAATATGAGGAGCATGAAATGGTCTGAAAAGTAGGAGGAGCATGAAGTGGTTGTGAAAAACTTCAAGAGCCTGAAAAGGTGTGCAAAATATAAAGAGTTTCAAAAGGTGTGAAATTCATGAGGAGATGAAACGGTCTGAAAAAGAGGAGGGGCATGAAGCGGTGTTCAAAAACCTGCAGAGACTGAAAGGGTGTGAAAATTATGAAGAGCTTCAAAAGGTGTGAAAAATATGAGGAGCATGCAACGGTCTGAAAAATATGAGGAGCATGAACCGGTGTTCAAAAATATGAAGAGCCTGAAAAGGCGTGAAAAATATGAAGAGCTTCAAAAGGTTTCAAAAATAAGAAGAGCATGAAATGGTCTGAAAAATAGGAGGAGCATGAAGCGGTGTTGAAAATTATGAAGATCCTGAAAAGGTGTGAAAAATATGAAGAGCTTTAAAATGAGTCTAATATATGAAGAGCATGATAAGTTCAGAAAAATAGGAGGAGCATGAAGTTGTGGTGAAAAACATGAAGAGCCTGAAAAGGTGTGAAAAATATGAAGATCTTCAAAAGGTGTGAAATACATGAGGAGCATGATACGGTCTGAAAATTAGGAGAAGCATGAAGTTGTGTTGAAAAACATGAAGAGCCTGAAAAGGTAGAAAAATATGAAGATCTACAAAAGGTGTGAAAAATATGAGTAGAATGAAACGGTCTGAAAAATAGGAGAAGCATGAAGCGGTGTTCAAAAATATGAAGAGCCACAAAAGGTGTGAAAAATATGAAGAGGTTTAAAAGGTGTCAAAATATGAGGAGCATGAAACGTTCTGAAAAATAGGAGGATCATGAAACGGTGTTCAAAAACATGAAGAGCCTGAAAACGTGTGAAAAATATGAAGAGCTTCAGAAGGTGTCAAAAATATTAGGAGCATGAAACGGTCTGGAAAATAGGAGGGCATAAAGCAGTGTTGAAAAACATGAAGAGCCTGAAAAGGTGTGAAAAATATGAAGAGCTTCAAAAGGTGTGAAATACATGAGGAGCATGAAACGGTCTGAAAAATAGGAGGAGCATGAAGCGGTGTTGCAAAACATGAAGAGCCTGAAAACGTGTGAAAAATATGAAGAGATTCAAAAATGTGAAAAATATGAAGAGCTTCAAAAGGTGTGAAAAATAGGAAGAGCTTCAAAAGTGTCAAAAATGAGATGAACATGAAACGGTCTGAAACATAGGAAGAGCATGAAGCGGTGTTGAAAATCATGAAGAGCCTGAAATGGTGTGAAAAATATGAAGAGCTTCAAAAGTTGTGAAAAATATGAAGAGTTTGAAAAAGTGTCAAAATATGAGGAGCATGAAAAGGTCCGAAAAATAGAAGGAGCATGAAACTGTGTTCAAAAACATGAAGAGCCTGAAAAGGTGTGAAAAATATGAAGAGCTTCAAAAGGTGTCAAAAATATGAGGAGCATGAAACAGTCTGAAAAACAGGAGGAGCATGAAACGGTGTTCAAAAACATGAAGAGCCTGAAAAGGTGTGAAAAATATGAAGAGCTTCAAAAGGTGTCAAAAATATGAGGAACATGAAACGGTCTGAAAAATATGAGCAGCATGAAATGGTTTTGAAGAAGATGAAGAGCTTGAAAAGGTGTGAAATATATGAAGAGCTTCAAAAGGTGTCAATAATATGAGGAGCATGAAACACTCTGAAAAATAGGAGGAGCATGAAGCAGTCGTCAAGAAACATGAAGAGCCTGAAAAGGTGTGAAAAATTTGAGGGCTTCAAAAGGTGTCAAAAATATGAAAAGTTTGAAGCTTCTGAAAAATAGGAGGCGCATGAAGCGGTCCTCAAAAAGATGAAGAGAGTGAAAGGTGTGAAATGTATGAAGAGCTACAAAAGGTGTCAAAAATATGATGGGCATGAAACGGTCTGAAAAATAGGAGGAGCATGAAGCAGTTTTGAAAAACATGAAGAGCCTGAAAAGCTGTGAAAAATATGAAGAGCTTCAAAAGGTGTCAAAACTATGAAGAGCATGAAACGGTCTGAAAAATAGGAGGAGCATGAAGCGGTGTGAAAAAAATGCAGAGCATGAAATGGTGTGAAAAATATGAAGAGCTTCAAAAGGTGTCAAATATATGAGGAGCATGAAACGGTCTAAAAAATAGAGGGGAATGAGCGCTCTTGAAAAACATGAAGAGCATTAAAAGGTGTGAAAAATATGAAGAGTTTCAAAAGGTGTCAAAATATCAGGAGCATTAAACGGTCTGAAAAATAGGAGGAGCATGAAACGGTCTGAAAAATAGTAGGAGTAAGAATCGGTGTTGAAAAACATGAAGATCCTGAAAAGATGTGAAAAATATGAAGAGCTTCAAAAGGTGTCAAAACAATGAGGAGCATGAAACGGTGTTCAAAAACATGAAGATCCTGAAAAGATGTGAAAAATATGAAGAGCTTCAAAAGGTGTCAAAAATATGAGGAACATGAATCGGTGTTCAAAAACATGAAGAGCCTGAAAAGGTGTGAAAATTATAAAGAGCTTCAAATGTGTCAAAAATATGAGGAGCATGAAACGATCTGAAAAATAGGAGGAGCATGAAGCGGTGTTGAAAAAAATGAAGAGCCTGAAAAGGTGTGAAAAATATGAAGAGCTTCAAAAGTTGTCAAAATATGAGCAGCATGAAACGATCTGAAAAATAGGAGGAGCATGAAGCGGTGTTGAAAAACATGAAGAGCCTGAAAAGATGTGAAATATATGAAGAGCTTCAAAAGGTTTCAAATATATGAGGAGCATGAAAAGGTATGAAAAAAAGGAGGAACATGAAGTGGTGTTGAAAAACATGAAGAGCCTGAAAAGGTGTCAAATATATGAACAGCTACAAAAGGTGTCAAAAATATGAGGAGCATTAAACGGTCTGAAAAATAGGAGGAGCATGAAGTGGTGTTGAAAAACATGAAGAGCCTTAAAAGCTGTGAAAAATATGAAGAGCTTCAAAAGGTGTGAAAAATATGAGGAGCCTGAAACAGTTTGAAAAATAGGAGGAGCATGAAGCGTTGTTCAAAAAACACGACGAGCCTGAAAAGCTGTGAAAAATATGAAGAGCTTCAAAAGGCGTCACAAATATGGGGATCATGAAACAGTTGAAAAATAGGAGGAGCATGAAACGGTGTTCAAAAACATGAAGAGCCTGAAAAGGTTTGAAAAATATGAAGAGCTTCAAAAGGTGTCAAAAATATGAGGAGCACGAAACGGTATGAAAAATAGGAGGAGCATGATGCGATGTTGAAAAACATGTATAGCCTGAAAATGTGTGAAATATGTGAAGAGTTTCAAAGGTGTCAAAAATAAGAGGAGCATGAAACTGTCTGAAAAATAGGAGGAGCATGAAGCCGTGTTGAAAAATATGACGAGCCTGAAAAGGTGTGAAAAAATATGAAGAGCTTCAAATGGTGTCAAAAATTTGAGGAGCATGAAACGGTCTGAAAAAGAGGAGGAGCATGAAGCGGTTTTGAAAAACATGAAGAGCGTGTAAAGGTGCGAAATATATGAAGGGCTTCAAAAGGTGTCAAAAATATGAGGAGAATGAAATGGTCTGAAAAATAGGAGGAGCATGAAACGGTGTTCAAAAACATGAAGGGCCTGAAAAGCTGTGAAAAATATGAAGAGCTTCAAAAGGTGTCAAAAATATGAGGAGCATGTAACGGTCTGAAAAAGAGGAGGAGCATTAAGCGGTGTTGAAAAATATGAAGAACCTGAAAACCTGTGAAAAATATGAAAAGCTTCAAAAGGTGTGAAAAATATGAGGAGCAGGAAACGGTCTTAAAATAGGAGGAGCATGAGGCGGTGTTGAGAAACATGAAGAGGCTGAAAAGGTGTGAAATATATGAAGAGCTTCAAAAAGTGTCAAAAATATGAGGAGCATGAAGCGGTGTTGAAGAACATGAAGAGCCTGAAAAGGTGTGAAATATATGAAGAGCTTCAAAAGGTGTCAAAAATATGACGAGCATGAAACGCTCTAAAAAATAGGAGGAGCATGAAACGGTGTTAAAAAACATGAAGAGGCAGAAAAGGTGTGAAAGACATGAAGAGCTTCAAAAGGTGTCAAAAATATGAGGAGCATGAAACGGTCTGAAAAATAGGAGGAGCATGAATCTGTGTTAAAGAACGTGAAGAGCCTGAAAAGGTGTGAAATATATGAAGAGCTTCAAAAGGTGTCAAAAATATGAGGAGCAGGAAACCATCTGAAAAATAGGAGGAGCATGAAGCGGTGTTGAAAAAAATGAACAGCCTGAAAAGGTGTGAAAAATATAAAGAGCTTCAAAAGGTGTCAAAAATATGAGGTGCATGAAACGGTCTGAAAAATAGGAGGAGCATGAAGTAGTGTTGAAAAATATGAAGAGTCTGAAAAGGTGTGAAATATATGAAGAGCTTCAAAAGGTGTCAAAATATGAGGAGCATGAAATGATCTGAAAAATAGGAGGAGCATTAAGCGGTGTTGAAAAACATGAAGAACCTGAAAAGCTGTGAAAAATATGAAAAGCTTCAAAAGGTGTGAAAAATATGAGGACCAGGAAACGGTCTTAAAATAGGAGGAGCATGAGGCGGTGTTGAGAAACATGAAGAGTCTGAAAAGGTGTGAAAAATATGAAGAGCTTCAAAACGTGTCAAAATATGAGGAGCATGAAACGGTCTGAAATATAGTAGGAGCATGAAGAGGTGTTGAAAAATATGAAGAGCCTGAAAAGGTGTGAAAAATATGAAGAGCATGAAAATGTGTGAAAAATATGCGGAGCATGAAACTGTGTTCAAAAACATGAAGAGCCTGAAAAGGTGTGAAAAATATGAAGAGCTGCAAAAGGTGTCAAAAATATGAGGAGCATTAAATGGTTTGAAAAATAGGAGGAGCATGTAACGGTGTTCAAAAATATGAAGAGCCTGAAAGGTATGAAAAATATGCAGAGCTTCAAAACGTCTCAAAAACATGAGGAGCATGAAACGGTCTGAAAAATAGGAGGAGCATGAAACGGTGTTCAAAAACATGAAGAGCCTGAAAAGGTGTGAAAAATATGAAGAGCATGAAAATGTGTGAAAAATATGAGGAGAATGAAACTGTGTTCAAAAACATGAAAACCCTGAAAAGGTGTGAAAAATATGAAGAGTTTCAAAACGTCTCAAAAACATGAGGAGCATGAAACAGTCTGAAAATAGAAGGAGCCTGAAGCAGTGTTCAAAAACATGAAGAGCCTGAAAAGGTGTGAATAATATGAAGAGCTTCAAAAGGTGTCAAAATATGAGGAGCAAGATACGGTCTAAAAATAGGAGGAGCATGAAACGGTGTTGAAAACATGAAGAGCCTGAAAAGGTGTGAAAAATAGGAAGAGCTTCAAAAGGTGTCAAAAATATGAGGAGCATGAAACGGTCTGAAAAATAGGAGGAGCATGAAATGGTGTTCAAAACCATGAAGAGCCTGAAAAGTTGCGAAAAATATGAAGAGATTCAAAGGGTGTCAAAAATATGAGGAGCATGAAACGGGCTGAAAAATAGGAGGAGCGAGAGACCATGTTCAAAAACATGAAGAGCCTGAAAAGGTTCGAAAAATATGAAGAGCTTGAAAAGGTGGCAAAAATATGAGGAGCAAGATACGGTCTAAAAATAGGAGGAGCATGAAGCGGTGTTGAAAAACATGAAGAGACTGAAAAGCTGTGAAAAATATGAAAAGCTTCAAAATGTGTGAAAAATGTGAGAAGCATGAAACGGTATGAAAAATAGGAGCAGCATGATGCGATGTTGAAAAACGTGTATAGCCTGAAAAGGTGTGAAATATATGAAGAGCTTCAAAGGTGTCAAAAAAGAGAGGAGCATGAAACGGTCTGAAAAATAGGAGTAGCATGAATTGGTGTTCAAAAACATGAAGAGCCTGTTAAGCTGTGAAAAATATGAAGAGCTTCAAAAGGTGTCAAAAATATGAGGAGCATGAAACGGTGTTCAAAAACATGAAAAGCCTGAAAAGGTGTGAAAAAAATGATTAGCTTCAAAAGGTGTGAAAAATATGTGGAGCATGAAACGATCTGAAAAATAGGAGGAGAATGAATTGGTGTTGAAAAACATGAAGAGCCTGAAAAGATGTGAAAAATATGAAGAGCTTCAAAATGTGTCAAAAATATGAGGAGCATGAAACGGTCTGAAATAGGAGGAGCATCAAACGTTGTTGAAAAACATGAAGAGCCTGAAAAGCTGTGAAAAATATGAAGAGCTACAAAAGGTGTAAAATATATGAGGAGCATGAAACGGTCTGAAAAATTGGAGAAGGATGAAGTGGTGTTCAAAAGCATGAAGAGCCTGAAAATGTGTGAAAAATATGAAGAGCTTCAAAACGTGTCAAATGTATGAGGAGCATGAAACGGTCTGATATATAGGAGGAGCATGAAGCGGTGTTGAAAAACATGAAGAGCCTGAAAAGGTGTGAAAAATATGAAGAGCTTCAAAAGGTGTGAAATACATGAGGAGCATGAAACTCTCTGAAAAATAGGAGAGCATGAAGCGGTGTTCAAAAATATAAAGAGCCTGAAAAGGTGTGAAAAATACGAAGAGCTTCAAAAGGTGTCAAAAATATGAGGAGCATGAAACGGTCTTAAAAAAAGGAGGAGGATGAAGCGGTGTTGAAAAACATGAAGAGTCTGAAAACGTGTGAAAAATATGAAGAGCTTCAAAAGGTGTCAAAAATGAAATGAGCATGAAACGGTCTGAAAAATAGGAGGAGCATGAAGCGGTGTTGAAAATCATGAAGAGCCTGAAAAGGTGTGAAAAATATGAAAAGCTTCAAAAGATGTGAAAAATATGAAGAGCTTCAAAAGGTGTCAAAATGAGATGAGCATGAAACGGTCTGAAAAATAGGAGGAGCATGAAGTGGTGTTGAAAAAAATGAAAAGCCTTAAAATATGTGAAATATATGAAGAGCTTCAAAAGGTATCAAAAATATGAGGAGAATGAAACGGTCTGCAAAATAGGAGGAGCATGAAATGGTGTTCAAAAACATGAAGAGCCTGAAAAGGTGTGAAAAATATGAACAGTTTCAAAAAGTGTGAAATACATGAGGAGAATTAAACGGTCTGAAAAATAGGAGGAGCATGAAATGGTGTTCAAAAACATGAAGAGCCTGAAAAGGTGTGAAAAATATGAACAGTTTCAAAAAGTGTGAAATACATGAGGAGAATTAAACTGTCTGAAAAATAGGAGGAGCATGAAGCGGTGTTGAAAAACATGAAGGCCTGAAAACGTGTGAAAAATATGAAGAGCTTCAAAATTTGTGAAAAATATGAAGAGCTACAAAAGTTGTGAAAAATATGAAGAGCTTCAAAAGGTGTCAAAAATTAGATGAGCATGAAACGGTCTGAAAAATAGGAGGAGCATGAAGTGGTGTTGAAAAAAATGCGAGCCTGAAAAGGTTTGAAAAATATGACAAGCTTCAAAACGTGTCATAAATATGAGGAGCATGAAACTGTCTCAAAAATAGGAGGAGCATGAAGCGGTGTTCAAAAACATGAAGAGCCTGAAAAGGTGTGAAAAATATGAAGAGCTTCAAAAGGTGTCAAAAATATGAGGAGCATGAAACGGTTTTGAGAAACATGAATAGCCTGAAAATATGTGAAAAATATGAAGAGCATAAAAATATGTGAAAAATATGAGGAGCATGAAACTGTGTTCAAAACATGAAGAGCCTGCAAAGGTGTGAAAAATATGAAGATCTTCAGAAGGTGTCAAAATTGAAGGCATTTCCCCTGAAATCAGGAACAAGACAAGGGTGCCCACTCTCACCACTACTATTCAACATAGTGTTGGAAGTTCTGGCCACAGCAATCAGAGCAGAAAAAGAAGTAAAAGGAATCCAGATAGGAAAAGAAGAAGTAAAACTCTCACTGTTTGCAGATGACATGATCCTCTACATAGAAAACCCTAAAGACTCTACCAGAAAATTACTAGAACTAATCAATGAATATAGTAAAGTTGCACGATGTAAAATTAACACACAGAAATCCCTTGCATTCCTATATACTAACAATGAAAAAACAGACAGAGAAATTAAGGAAACAATACCATTCACCATTGCAACAAAAAGAATAAAATACTTAGGAGTATATCTACCTAAAGAAACAAAGGACCTATACATAGAAAACTATAAAACACTGATGAAAGAAATCAAAGAGGACACAAACAGATGGAGAAACATACCGTGTTCATGGACTGGAAGAATTAATATTGTCAAAATGGCTATTCTACCCAAAGCAGTCTATAGATTCAATGCAATCCCTATCAAGCTACCAATGGTATTTTTCACAGAACTAGACCAAAGAATTTCACAATTTTTATGGAAATACAAAAAACCTCGAATAGCCAAAGTAATCTTGAGAAAGATGAATGGAGCTGGAGGAATCAACCTGCCTGACTTCAGACTCTACTACAAAGCCACAGTCATCAAGACAGTATGGTACTGGCACAAAGACAGAAATATAGATCAATGGAACAGAATAGAAAGCCCAGAGATAAATCCACGAACCTATGGACACCTTATCTTTGACAAAGGAGGCAAGGATATACAATGGAAAAAAGACAACCTCTTTAACAAGTGGTGCTGGGAAAACTGGTCAACCACTTGTAAAAGAATGAAACTAGAACACTTTCTAACACCATACACAAAAATAAACTCAAAATGGATTAAAGATCTAAATGTAAGACCAGAAACTATAAAACTCCTAGAGGAGAACATAGGCAAAACACTCTCTGACATAAATCAAAGCAAGATCCTCTATGACCCACCTCCCAGAATATTGGAAATATAAGCAAAACTAAACAAATGGGACCTAATGAAACTTAAAAGCTTTTGCACTACAAAGGAAACTATAAGTAAGGTGAAAAGACAGCCCTCAGATTGGGAGAAAATAATAGCAAATGAAGAAACAGACAAAGGATTAATCTCAAAAATATACAAGCAACTCCTGCAGCTCAATTCCAGAAAAATAAATGACCCAATCAAAAAATGGGCCAAAGAACTAAACAGACATTTCTCCAAAGAAGACATACAGATGGCTAACAAACACATGAAAAGATGCTCAACATCACTCATTATTAGAGAAATACAAATCAAAACCACAATGAGGTACCATTACACGCCAGTCAGGATGGCTGCTATCCAAAAGTCTACAAGCAATAAATGCTGGAGAGGGTGTGGAGAAAAGGGAACCCTCTTACACTGTTGGTGGGAATGCAAACTAGTACAGCCGCTATGGAAAACAGTGTGGAGATTTCTTAAAAAAATGGAAATAGAACTGCCATATGACCCAGCAATCCCACTTCTGGGCATACACACTGAGGAAACCAGAACTGAAAGAGACACGTGCACCCCAATGTTCATCGCAGCACTGTTTATAATAGCCAGGACATGGAAGCAACCTAGATGCCCATCAGCAGATGAATGGATAAGGAAGCTGTGGTACATATACACCATGGAATATTACTCAGCCATTAAAAAGCATTCATTTGAACCAGTCCTAATGAGATGGATGAAGCTGAAGCCCATTATACAGAGCGAAGTAAGCCAGAAAGATAAAGAACATTACAGCATACTGACACATGTATATGGAATTTAGAAAGGTGATAACGATAACCCTATATGCAGAACAGAAAAAGAGACACAGAAATACAGAACAGACTTTTGAACTTTGTGGGAGAATGTGAGGGTGGGATATTTCAAAAGAACAGCATGTATCCTATCTATGGTGAAACAGATCACCAGCCCAGGTGGGATGAAAGAGACAAGTGCTCCGGCCTGGTGCACTGGGAAGACCCAGAGGAATCGGGGGGAGAGGGAGGTGGGAGGGGGGATCGGGATTGGGAATACATGTAAATCCATGGCTGATTCACATCAATGTATGACAAAACCCACTGGAAAAAAAAAATATGAGGAGCATGAAACAGTCTGAAAAATAGGAGGAGCATGAAACGGTGATCAAAAACATGAAGAGCCTGAAAAGGTGTGAAAAATATGAAGAGCTTCAAAAGGTGTGAAATACATGAGGAGCATGAAACTCTCTGAAAAATAGAAGGAGCATGAAGTGGTGTTCAAAAACATGAATAGCCTGAAAAGGTGTGAAAAATATGAAGATCTTCAAAAGGTGTGAAAAATATGAGGAGCATGATACGGTCTGAAAAATAGGAGGAGCATGAAGCGGTGTTGAAAAACATGAAGAGCCTGAACACTGTGAAAAATATGAAGAGCTTCAAAAGGTGTGAAAAATATGAAGAGCTTCAAAAAGTGTGAAATACATGAGGAGGATTAAACGGTCTGAAAAATAGGAGGAGCATGAAGTGGTGTTGAAAAAAACTGAAGAGCCTGAAAAGGTGTGAAAAATATGAAGAGCTTCAAAAGGTGTCAAAAATATGAGGAGCATGAAAGGGTCTGAAAAATAGGGGGAGCATGAAGCCGTGTTCAAAATCATGAAGAGCCTGAAAAGGTGTGAAAAATATGAGGAGCATGAAACGGTCTGAAATATACGAGGAGCATGAAGCCGTGTTAAAAATCCTGAAGAAACTGAAAGGGTGTGAAAAATATGAAGAGCTTCAAAAGGTGTCAAAGTTATGAGGAGCATGAAACCGTCTGAAAAATAGGAAGAGCATGAAATGGTGCTCAAAAACATGAAGAGCCTGAAAGGTGTGAAAAATATGAAGAGCATGAAAATGTGTGAAAAATATGAGGAGCATGAAACTGTGTTCAAAAAAATGCAGAGCCTGAAAAGGTGTGAAAAATATGAAGAACTTCAAAACGTGTCAAAAATATGAGGAGCATGAAACTGTTTGAAAAAGGAGGACCATGAAGCGGTGTTCAAAAACATGAAGAGCCTGAAAAGGTGTAAAATATATGAAGAGCTTCAAAAAGTGTCAAAAATATGAGGAACATGAAACCTTTTGAAAAATAGGAGGAGCATGAAGCGGTGTAAGAAAACCTAAAGAGCCTGAAAAGATGTGAAAAATATGAAGAGCTTCAAAAGGTGTCAAAAATATGAGGAGAATGAAACGGTCTGCAAAATAGGAGGAGCATGAAATGGTGTTCAAAAACATGAAGAGCCTAAAAAGGTGTGAAAATATGAAGAGCTTCAAAAGGTGTGAAATACATGAGGAGGATTAAACAGTCTGAAAGATAGGAGGAGCATGAAGCGTTTTTGAAAAACCTGAAGCGCCTGAAAAGGTGTGAAAAATATGAAGAGATTCTAAAGGTGTCAAAAATATGAGGAGCATGAAATGGTCTTAAAAATACGAGGAGCATGAAGTGGTGTTGAAAAACATGAAGAGCCTGAAAAGGTGTGAAATATATGAAGAGCTTCAAAGGGTGTCAAATATATGAGGAGCATGAAACGGTCTGAAAAATAGGAGGAGCATGAAACGCTGTTGAAAAAAATGAAGAGCCTGAAAAGGTGTGAAAAATATGGAAAGCTTCAAAAGGTGTCAAAAATATGAGGAGCATGAAATGGTCTGAAAAATAGGAGTAGCATGATGCGGTGTTCAAAAACATGAAGAGCTTGAAAAGGTGTGAAAAATATGAAGAGCTTCAAAAGGTGTCAAAATTATGAGAAGCATGAAACGGTCTGAAAAATAGGAGAGCATGAAGCGGTGTTCAAAAATATAAAGAGCCTGAAAAGGTGTGAAAAATACGAAGAGCTTCAAAAGGTGTCAAAAATATGAGGAGCATGAAACGGTCTTAAAAAAAGGAGGAGGATGAAGCGGTGTTGAAAAACATGAATAGTCTGAAAACGTGTGAAAAATATGAAGAGCTTCAAAAGGTGTCAAAAATGAGATGAGCATGAAACGGTCTGAAAAATAGGAGGAGCATGAAGCGGTGTTGAAAATCATGAAGAGCCTGAAAAGGTGTGAAAAATATGAAAACCTTCAAAAGATGTGAAATATATGAAGAGCTTCAAAAGGTGTCAAAAATATGAGGAGAATGAAACGGTCTGCAAAATAGGAGGAGCATGAAATGGTGTTCAAAAACATGAAGAGCCTGAAAAGGTGTGAAAAATATGAACAGTTTCAAAAAGTGTGAAATACATGAGGAGAATTAAACGGTCTGAAAAATAGGAGGAGCATGAAATGGTGTTCAAAAACATGAAGAGCCTGAAAAGGTGTGAAAAATATGAACAGTTTCAAAAAGTGTGAAATACATGAGGAGAATTAAACTGTCTGAAAAATAGGAGGAGCATGAAGCGGTGTTGAAAAACATGAAGGCCTGAAAACGTGTGAAAAATATGAAGAGCTTCAAAAGTTGTGAAAAATATGAAGAGCTTCAAAAGTTGTGAAAAATATGAAGAGCTTCAAAAGGTGTCAAAAATTAGATGAGCATGAAACGGTCTGAAAAATAGGAGGAGCATGAAGTGGTGTTGAAAAAAATGAAGAGCCTGAAAAGGTTTGAAAAATATGAAAAGCTTCAAAAGGTGTCAAAAATATGAGGAGCATGAAACGGTTTTGAGAAACATGAATAGCCTGAAAATATGTGAAAAATATGAAGAGCATAAAAATATGTGAAAAATATGAGGAGCATGAAACGGTTTTGAGAAACATGAATAGCCTGAAAATATGTGAAAAATATGAAGAGCATAAATATATGTGAAAAATATGAGGAGCATGAAACTGTGTTCAAAACATGAAGAGCCTGAAAAGGTGTGAAAAATATGAAGATCTTCAGAAGGTGTCAAAATTGAAGGCATTTCCCCTGAAATCAGGAACAAGACAAGGGTGCCCACTCTCACCACTACTATTCAACATAGTGTTGGAAGTTCTGGCCACAGCAATCAGAGCAGAAAAAGAAGTAAAAGGAATCCAGATAGGAAAAGAAGAAGTAAAACTCTCACTGTTTGCAGATGACATGATCCTCTACATAGAAAACCCTAAAGACTCTACCAGAAAATTACTAGAACTAATCAATGAATATAGTAAAGTTGCAGGATATAAAATTAACACACAGAAATCCCTTGCATTCCTATATACTAACAATGAAAAAACAGACAGAGAAATTAAGGAAACAATACCATTCACCATTGCAACAAAAAGAATAAAATACTTAGGAGTATATCTACCTAAAGAAACAAAGGACCTATACATAGAAAACTATAAAACACTGATGAAAGAAATCAAAGAGGACACAAACAGATGGAGAAACATACCGTGTTCATGGACTGGAAGAATTAATATTGTCAAAATGGCTATTCTACCCAAAGCAGTCTATAGATTCAATGCAATCCCTATCAAGCTACCAATGGTATTTTTCACAGAACTAGACCAAAGAATTTCACAATTTTTATGGAAATACAAAAAACCTCGAATAGCCAAAGTAATCTTGAGAAAGAAGAATGGAGCTGGAAGAATCAACCTGCCTGACTTCAGACTCTACTACAAAGCCACAGTCATCAAGACAGTATGGTACTGGCACAAAGACAGAAATATAGATCAATGGAACAGAATAGAAAGCCCAGAGATAAATCCACGAACCTATGGACACCTTATCTTTGACAAAGGAGGCAAGGATATACAATGGAAAAAAGACAACCTCTTTAACAAGTGGTGCTGGGAAAACTGGTCAACCACTTGTAAAAGAATGAAACTAGAACACTTTCTAACACCATACACAAAAATAAACTCAAAATGGATTAAAGATCTAAATGTAAGACCAGAAACTATAAAACTCCTAGAGGAGAACATAGGCAAAACACTCTCTGACATAAATCAAAGCAAGATCCTCTATGACCCACCTCCCAGAATATTGGAAATATAAGCAAAACTAAACAAATGGGACCTAATGAAACTTAAAAGCTTTTACACTACAAAGGAAACTATAAGTAAGGTGAAAAGACAGCCCTCAGATTGGGAGAAAATAATAGCAAATGAAGAAACAGACAAAGGATTAATCTCAAAAATATACAAGCAACTCCTGCAGCTCAATTCCAGAAAAATAAATGACCCAATCAAAAAATGGGCCAAAGAACTAAACAGACATTTCTCCAAAGAAGACATACAGATGGCTAACAAACACATGAAAAGATGCTCAACATCACTCATTATTAGAGAAATACAAATCAAAACCACAATGAGGTACCATTACACGCCAGTCAGGATGGCTGCTATCCAAAAGTCTACAAGCAATAAATGCTGGAGAGGGTGTGGAGAAAAGGGAACCCTCTTACACTGTTGGTGGGAATGCAAACTAGTACAGCCGCTATGGAAAACAGTGTGGAGATTTCTTAAAAAACTGGAAATAGAACTGCCATATGACCCAGCAATCCCACTTCTGGGCATACACACTGAGGAAACCAGAACTGAAAGAGACACGTGCACCCCAATGTTCATCGCAGCACTGTTTATAATAGCCAGGACATGGAAGCAACCTAGATGCCCATCAGCAGATGAATGGATAAGGAAGCTGTGGTACATATACACCATGGAATATTACTCAGCCATTAAAAAGCATTCATTTGAACCAGTCCTAATGAGATGGATGAAGCTGAAGCCCATTAAACAGAGTGAAGTAAGCCAGAAAGATAAAGAACATTACAGCATACTGACACATGTATATGGAATTTAGAAAGGTGATAACGATAACCCTATATGCAGAACAGAAAAAGAGACACAGAAATACAGAACAGACTTTTGAACTTTGTGGGAGAATGTGAGGGTGGGATATTTCAAAAGAACAGCATGTATCCTATCTATGGTGAAAGAGATCACCAGCCCAGGTGGGATGAACGAGACAAGTGCTCCGGCCTGGTGCACTGGGAAGACCCAGAGGAATCGGGGGGAGAGGGAGGTGGGAGGGGGGATCGGGATTGGGAATACATGTAAATCCATGGCTGATTCATATCAATGTATGACAAAACCCACTGGAAAAAAAAAAATATGAGGAGCATGAAACAGTCTGAAAAAAAGGAGGAGCATGAAACGGTGATCAAAAACATGAAGAGCCTGAAAAGGTGTGAAAAATATGAAGAGCTTCAAAAGGTGTGAAATACATGAGGAGCATGAAACTCTCTGAAAAATAGAAGGAGCATGAAGTGGTGTTCAAAAACATGAATAGCCTGAAAAGGTGTGAAAAATATGAAGACCTTCAAAAGGTGTGAAAAATATGAGGAGCATGATACGGTCTGAAAAATAGGAGGAGCATGAAGCGGTGTGGAAAAACATGAAGAGCCTGAAAACTGTGAACAATATGAAGAGCTTCAAAAGGTGTGAAAAATATGAAGAGCTTCAAAAAGTGTGAAATACATGAGGAGGATTAAACGGTCTGAAAAATAGGAGGAGCATGAAGTGGTGTTGAAAAAGACTGAAGAGCCTGAAAAGGTGTGAAAAATATGAAGAGCTTCAAAAGGTGTCAAAAATATGAGGAGCATGAAAGGGTCTGAAAAATAGGGGGAGCATGAAGCCGTGTTCAAAAACATGAAGAGCCTGAAAAGGTGTGAAAAATATGAGGAGCATGAAACGGTCTGAAAAATACGAGGAGCATGAAGCCGTGTTAAAAATCCTGAAGAAACTGAAAGGTTGTGAAAAATATTAAGAGCTTCAAAAGGTGCCAAAGTTATGAGGAGCATGAAACCGTCTGAAAAATAGGAGGAGCATGAAAGGGTGTTCAAAAACATGAAGAGCCTGAAAGGTGTGAAAAATATGAAGAGCATGAAAATGTGTGAAAAATATGAGGAGCATGAAACTGTGTTCAAAAAAATGCAGAGCCTGAAAAGGTGTGAAAAATATGAAGAACTTCAAAACGTGTCAAAAATATGAGGAGCATGAAACTGTCTGAAAAAGGAGGACCATGAAGCGGTGTTCAAAAACATGAAGAGCCTGAAAAGGTGTAAAATATATGAAGAGCTTCAAAAAGTGTCAAAAATATGAGGAACATGAAACCTTTTGAAAAATAGGAGGAGCATGAAGCGGTGTTAGAAAACCTAAAGAGCCTGAAAAGGTGTGAAAAATATGAAGAGCGTCAAAAGGTGTCAAAAATATGAGGAGAATGAAACGGTCTGCAAAATAGGAGGAGCATGAAATGGTGTTCAAAAACATGAAGAGCCTGAAAAGGTGTGAAAAATATGAAGAGCTTCAAAAGGTGTGAAATACATGAGGAGGATTAAACAGTCTGAAAGATAGGAGGAGCATGAAGCGTTTTTGAAAAACATGAAGCGCCTGAAAAGGTGTGAAAAATATGAAGAGATTCTAAAGGTGTCAAAAATATGAGGAGCATGAAATGGTCTTAAAAATACGAGGAGCATGAAGTGGTGTTGAAAAACATGAAGAGCCTGAAAAGGTGTGAAATATATGAAGAGCTTCAAAGGGTGTCAAATATATGAGGAGCATGAAACGGTCTGAAAAATAGGAGGAGCATGAAACGCTGTTGAAAAAAATGAAGAGCCTGAAAAGGTGTGAAAAATATGGAAAGCTTCAAAAGGTGTCAAAAATATGAGGAGCATGAAACGGTCTTAAAAAAAGGAGGAGGATGAAGCGGTGTTGAAAAACATGAAGAGTCTGAAAACGTGTGAAAAATATGAAAAGCTTCAAAAGGTGTCAAAAATGAGATGAGCATGAAACGGTCTGAAAAATAGGAGGAGCATGAAGCGGTGTTGAAAATCACCAAGAGTCTGAAAAGGTGTGAAAAATATGAAAAGCTTCAAAAGTTGTGAAAAATATGAAGAGCTTCAAAAGTTGTGAAAAATATGAAGAGCTTCAAAAGGTGTCAAAAATTAGATGAGCATGAAACGGTCTGAAAAATAGGAGGAGCATGAAGTGGTGTTGAAAAAAATGCGAGCCTGAAAAGGTTTGAAAAATATGACAAGCTTCAAAAGGTGTCAAAAATATGAGGAGCATGAAACTGTCTCAAAAATAGGAGGAGCATGACGCGGTGTTCAAAAACAAGAAGAGCCTGAAAAGGTGTGAAAAATATGAAGAGCTTCAAAAGGTGTCAAAAATATGAGGAGCATGAAACGGTTTTGAGAAACATGAATAGCCTGAAAATATGTGAAAAATATGAAGAGCATAAATATATGTGAAAAATATGAGGAGCATGAAACTGTGTTCAAAACATGAAGAGCCTGAAAAGGTGTGAAAAATATGAAGATCTTCAGAAGGTGTCAAAATTGAAGGCATTTCCCCTGAAATCAGGAACAAGACAAGGGTGCCCACTCTCACCACTACTATTCAACATAGTGTTGGAAGTTCTGGCCACAGCAATCAGAGCAGAAAAAGAAGTAAAAGGAATCCAGATAGGAAAAGAAGAAGTAAAACTCTCACTGTTTGCAGATGACATGATCCTCTACATAGAAAACCCTAAAGACTCTACCAGAAAATTACTAGAACTAATCAATGAATATAGTAAAGTTGCAGGATATAAAATTAACACACAGAAATCCCTTGCATTCCTATATACTAACAATGAAAAAACAGACAGAGAAATTAAGGAAACAATACCATTCACCATTGCAACAAAAAGAATAAAATACTTAGGAGTATATCTACCTAAAGAAACAAAGGACCTATACATAGAAAACTATAAAACACTGATGAAAGAAATCAAAGAGGACACAAACAGATGGAGAAACATACCGTGTTCATGGACTGGAAGAATTAATATTGTCAAAATGGCTATTCTACCCAAAGCAGTCTATAGATTCAATGCAATCCCTATCAAGCTACCAATGGTATTTTTCACAGAACTAGACCAAAGAATTTCACAATTTGTATGGAAATACAAAAAACCTCGAATAGCCAAAGTAATCTTGAGAAAGAAGAATGGAGCTGGAGGAATCAACCTGCCTGACTTCAGACTCTACTACAAAGCCACAGTCATCAAGACAGTATGGTACTGGCACAAAGACAGAAATATAGATCAATGGAACAGAATAGAAAGCCCAGAGATAAATCCACGAACCTATGGACACCTTATCTTTGACAAAGGAGGCAAGGATATACAATGGAAAAAAGACAACCTCTTTAACAAGTGGTGCTGGGAAAACTGGTCAACCACTTGTAAAAGAATGAAACTAGAACACTTTCTAACACCATACACAAAAATAAACTCAAAATGGATTAAAGATCTAAATGTAAGACCAGAAACTATAAAACTCCTAGAGGAGAACATAGGCAAAACACTCTCTGACATAAATCAAAGCAAGATCCTCTATGACCCACCTCCCAGAATATTGGAAATATAAGCAAAACTAAACAAATGGGACCTAATGAAACTTAAAAGCTTTTGCACTACAAAGGAAACTATAAGTAAGGTGAAAAGACAGCCCTCAGATTGGGAGAAAATAATAGCAAATGAAGAAACAGACAAAGGATTAATCTCAAAAATATACAAGCAACTCCTGCAGCTCAATTCCAGAAAAATAAATGACCCAATCAAAAAATGGGCCAAAGAACTAAACAGACATTTCTCCAAAGAAGACATACAGATGGCTAACAAACACATGAAAAGATGCTCAACATCACTCATTATTAGAGAAATACAAATCAAAACCACAATGAGGTACCATTACACGCCAGTCAGGATGGCTGCTATCCAAAAGTCTACAAGCAATAAATGCTGGAGAGGGTGTGGAGAAAAGGGAACCCTCTTACACTGTTGGTGGGAATGCAAACTAGTACAGCCGCTATGGAAAACAGTGTGGAGATTTCTTAAAAAAATGGAAATAGAACTGCCATATGACCCAGCAATCCCACTTCTGGGCATACACACTGAGGAAACCAGAACTGAAAGAGACACGTGCACCACAATGTTCATCGCAGCACTGTTTATAATAGCCAGGACATGGAAGCAACCTAGATGCCCATCAGCAGATGAATGGATAAGGAAGCTGTGGTACATATACACCATGGAATATTACTCAGCCATTAAAAAGAATTCATTTGAACCAGTCCTAATGAGATGGATGAAGCTGAAGCCCATTATACAGAGTGAAGTAAGCCAGAAAGATAAAGAACATTACAGCATACTGACACATGTATATGGAATTTAGAAAGGTGATAACGATAACCCTATATGCAGAACAGAAAAAGAGACACAGAAATACAGAACAGACTTTTGAACTTTGTGGGAGAATGTGAGAGTGGGATATTTCAAAAGAACAGCATGTATCCTATTTATGGTGAAACAGATCACCAGCCCAGGTGGGATGAACGAGACAAGTGCTCCGGCCTGGTGCACTGGGAAGACCCAGAGGAATCGGGGGGAGAGGGAGGTGGGAGGGGGGATCGGGATTGGGAATACATGTAAATCCATGGCTGATTCATATCAATGTATGACAAAACCCACTGGAAAAAAAAATATGAGGAGCATGAAACAGTCTGAAAAATAGGAGGAGCATGAAACGGTGATCAAAAACATGAAGAGCCTGAAAAGGTGTGAAAAATATGAAGAGCTTCAAAAGGTGTGAAATACATGAGGAGCATGAAACTCTCTGAAAAATAGAAGGAGCATGAAGTGGTGTTCAAAAACATGAATAGCCTGAAAAGGTGTGAAAAATATGAGGAGCATGATACGGTCTGAAAAATAGGAGGAGCATGAAGGGGTGTTGAAAAACTTGAAGAGCTTGAAAAGGTGTTAACAATATTAGGAGCCTGAAACGGTCTGAAAAATAGGAGGCGCATAAAGCGGTGTTGAAAAACTTGAAAAGCCTGAAAAGGTGTGAAAAACATGAAGAGCTTCAAAAAGTGTCAAAAATATGAGGAGCATGAAACGGTCTGAAAAATAGGAGGAGCATGAAACGGTGTTGAAAAACATGAAGAGCCTGAAAAGAGTGAAATATATGAAGAGCTTCAAAAGGTGTCAAAAATATGAGGAACATGAAACGGTCTGAAAAATAGGAGGAGCATGAAGCGGGGTTGAAAAACATGAAGAGCCTGAAAAGTTGTGTAATATATGAAGAGCTTCAAAAGATGTGAAAAATATGAGGAGAATGATACGGGCTGAAAAGAAGGAGGAGGATGAAGCTGTGTTGAAAAACATGAACAGCCTGAAAAGGTGTGAAAAACATGAAGAGCTTCAAAAGGTGTCAAAAATATGAGGAGCATGAAATGGCCAGAAAAATAGGAGGAGCATGAAGCGGTGTTCAGAAATATGAAGCGCCTGAAAAGGTGGGAAAAATATGAAGAGCTTAAAAAAGTGTCAAAAATATGAGGAGCATGAAACGGTGTTGAAAAACATGAAGAGCCTGAAAAGAGTGAAATAAATGAAGAGCTTCAAAGGTGTCAAAAATACGAGGAGCATGAAACGGTCTGAAAAATAGGTGGAGCATGAAGCGGTGATGAAAAACATGAAGAGCCTGAAAAAGTGTGAAATACATGAAGAGCTTCAATGGTGTTAAAATTTGAGGAGCATGATTACGGTCTGAAAAATAGGAGGAGCAAGAAGCAGTGTTGAAAAACATGAAGAGCCTGAAAAGGTTTGAAAAACATGAAGAGTCTGAAAAGTTGTGAAATATATGAAGAGCTTCAAAAAGTGTCAAAAATATGAGGAGCATGAAACGGTCTGAAAAATAGGAGGAGCATAAAACGGTGTTGAAAAACATGAAGAGCCTGAAAAGAGTGAAATATATGAAGAGCTTCAAAAGGTGTCAAAAATATGAGGAACATGAAACGGTCTGAAAAATAGGAGGAGCATGAAGCGGGGTTGAAAAACATGAAGAGCCTGAAAAGTTGTGTAATATATGAAGAGCTTCAAAAGATGTGAAAAATATGAGGAGAATGATACGGGCTGAACAGAAGGAGGAGGATGAAGCTGTGTTGAAAAACATGAACAGCCTGAAAAGGTGTGAAAAACATGAAGAGCTTCAAAAGGTGTCAAAAATATGAGGAGCATGAAACGGCCAGAAAAATAAGAGGAGCATGAAGCGGTGTTCAGAAATATGAAGCGCCTGAAAAGGTGGGAAAAATATGAAGAGCTTAAAAAAGTGTCAGAAATATGAGGAGCATGAAACGGTCTGAAAAATAGGTGGAGCATGAAGCGGTGATGAAAAACATGAAGAGCCTGAAAAAGTGTGAAATACATGAAGAGCTTCAAAGGTGTTAAAATTTGAGGAGCATGATTACGGTCTGAAAAATAGGAGGAGCAAGAAGCAGTGTTGAAAAACATGAAGAGCCTGAAAAGGTTTGAAAAACATGAAGAGTCTGAAAAGTTGTGAAATATATGAAGAGCTTCAAAAGGTGTCAAAAATGTTAGGAGCATGAAGTGGTTTTGAAAAACATGAAGAGCCTGAAAAGGTGTGAAATATATGAAGAGCTTCAAAATGTATCAAAAATATGAGGAGCATGAAACGGTCTGAAAAATTGGAGGAGCATGAAGCGGTGTTGAAAAACATGAAGGGCCTGAAAAGGTGTGAAATATATGAAGAGCTTCAAAAGGTGTCAAAAAAGTTAGGAGTATGGAACGTTTTGAAAAATAGGAGGAGCATGAAGCGCTGTTGAAAAGTATGAAGAGCCTGAAAAGTTGTGAAATATATGAAGAGCTTCAAAAGGTGTCAAAAATATGAGGAGAATGAAACGGTCTGAAAATTTGGAGGAGCATGAAGCGGTCTTGAAAGACATGAATACCCTGAAATGGTGTCAAAAATATGAAGAGCTTCAAAAGATGTCAAAAATATGAGGAGCATGAAACAGTCTGAAAAACTGGAGGACCATGAATCGGTCTTAAAGACATTAATTCCCTGAAAAAGTGTGAAAAATATGAAGAGCTTCAAAACGTGTCAAAAATATGAGGAGCCTGAAACGGTCTGAAAAATAGTAGGATGATGAAGCTGTGTTGAAGAATATGAAGAGCCTGAAAAGGTGTTAACAATATTAGGAGCCTGAAACGGTCTGAAACATAGCAGGCACATGAAGCGGTGTTGAAAAACTTGAAAAGCCTGAAAAGGTGTGAAAAACATGAAGAGCTTCAAAAAGTGTCAAAAATATGAGGAGCATGAAATGGTCTGAAAAATAGGAGGAGCATGAAACGGTGTTGAAAAACATGAAGAGCCTGAAAAGAGTGAAATATATGAAGAGCTTCAAAACGTGTCAAAAATATGAGGAGCATGAAACTGTCTGAAAAAGGAGGACCATGAAGCGGTGTTCAAAAACATGAAGAGCCTGAAAAGGTGTAAAATATATGAAGAGCTTCAAAAAGTGTCAAAAATATGAGGAACATGAAACCTTTTGAAAAATAGGAGGAGCATGAAGCGGTGTTAGAAAACCTAAAGAGCCTGAAAAGGTGTGAAAAATATGAAGAGCGTCAAAAGGTGTCAAAAATATGAGGAGAATGAAACGGTCTGCAAAATAGGAGGAGCAAGAAATGGTGTTCAAAAACATGAAGAGCCTGAAAAGGTGTGAAAAATATGAAGAGCTTCAAAAGGTGTGAAATACATGAGGAGGATTAAACAGTCTGAAAGATAGGAGGAGCATGAAGCGTTTTTGAAAAACATGAAGCGCCTGAAAAGGTGTGAAAAATATGAAGAGATTCTAAAGGTGTCAAAAATATGAGGAGCATGAAATGGTCTTAAAAATACGAGGAGCATGAAGTGGTGTTGAAAAACATGAAGAGCCTGAAAATGTGTGAAATATATGAAGAGCTTCAAAGGGTGTCAAATATATGAGGAGCATGAAACGGTCTGAAAAATAGGAGGAGCATGAAACGCTGTTGAAAAAAATGAAGAGCCTGAAAAGGTGTGAAAAATATGGAAAGCTTCAAAAGGTGTCAAAAATATGAGGAGCATGAAACGGTCTTAAAAAAAGGAGGAGGATGAAGCGGTGTTGAAAAACATGAAGAGTCTGAAAACGTGTGAAAAATATGAAAAGCTTCAAAAGGTGTCAAAAATGAGATGAGCATGAAACGGTCTGAAAAATAGGAGGAGCATGAAGCGGTGTTGAAAATCACCAAGAGTCTGAAAAGGTGTGAAAAATATGAAAAGCTTCAAAAGTTGTGAAAAATATGAAGAGCTTCAAAAGTTGTGAAAAATATGAAGAGCTTCAAAAGGTGTCAAAAATTAGATGAGCATGAAACGGTCTGAAAAATAGGAGGAGCATGAAGTGGTGTTGAAAAAAATGCGAGCCTGAAAAGGTTTGAAAAATATGACAAGCTTCAAAAGGTGTCAAAAATATGAGGAGCATGAAACTGTCTCAAAAATAGGAGGAGCATGACGCGGTGTTCAAAAACAAGAAGAGCCTGAAAAGGTGTGAAAAATATGAAGAGCTTCAAAAGGTGTCAAAAATATGAGGAGCATGAAACGGTTTTGAGAAACATGAATAGCCTGAAAATATGTGAAAAATATGAAGAGCATAAATATATGTGAAAAATATGAGGAGCATGAAACTGTGTTCAAAACATGAAGAGCCTGAAAAGGTGTGAAAAATATGAAGATCTTCAGAAGGTGTCAAAATTGAAGGCATTTCCCCTGAAATCAGGAACAAGACAAGGGTGCCCACTCTCACCACTACTATTCAACATAGTGTTGGAAGTTCTGGCCACAGCAATCAGAGCAGAAAAAGAAGTAAAAGGAATCCAGATAGGAAAAGAAGAAGTAAAACTCTCACTGTTTGCAGATGACATGATCCTCTACATAGAAAACCCTAAAGACTCTACCAGAAAATTACTAGAACTAATCAATGAATATAGTAAAGTTGCAGGATATAAAATTAACACACAGAAATCCCTTGCATTCCTATATACTAACAATGAAAAAACAGACAGAGAAATTAAGGAAACAATACCATTCACCATTGCAACAAAAAGAATAAAATACTTAGGAGTATATCTACCTAAAGAAACAAAGGACCTATACATAGAAAACTATAAAACACTGATGAAAGAAATCAAAGAGGACACAAACAGATGGAGAAACATACCGTGTTCATGGACTGGAAGAATTAATATTGTCAAAATGGCTATTCTACCCAAAGCAGTCTATAGATTCAATGCAATCCCTATCAAGCTACCAATGGTATTTTTCACAGAACTAGACCAAAGAATTTCACAATTTGTATGGAAATACAAAAAACCTCGAATAGCCAAAGTAATCTTGAGAAAGAAGAATGGAGCTGGAGGAATCAACCTGCCTGACTTCAGACTCTACTACAAAGCCACAGTCATCAAGACAGTATGGTACTGGCACAAAGACAGAAATATAGATCAATGGAACAGAATAGAAAGCCCAGAGATAAATCCACGAACCTATGGACACCTTATCTTTGACAAAGGAGGCAAGGATATACAATGGAAAAAAGACAACCTCTTTAACAAGTGGTGCTGGGAAAACTGGTCAACCACTTGTAAAAGAATGAAACTAGAACACTTTCTAACACCATACACAAAAATAAACTCAAAATGGATTAAAGATCTAAATGTAAGACCAGAAACTATAAAACTCCTAGAGGAGAACATAGGCAAAACACTCTCTGACATAAATCAAAGCAAGATCCTCTATGACCCACCTCCCAGAATATTGGAAATATAAGCAAAACTAAACAAATGGGACCTAATGAAACTTAAAAGCTTTTACACTACAAAGGAAACTATAAGTAAGGTGAAAAGACAGCCCTCAGATTGGGAGAAAATAATAGCAAATGAAGAAACAGACAAAGGATTAATCTCAAAAATATACAAGCAACTCCTGCAGCTCAATTCCAGAAAAATAAATGACCCAATCAAAAAATGGGCCAAAGAACTAAACAGACATTTCTCCAAAGAAGACATACAGATGGCTAACAAACACATGAAAAGATGCTCAACATCACTCATTATTAAAGAAATACAAATCAAAACCACAATGAGGTACCATTACACGCCAGTCAGGATGGCTGCTATCCAAAAGTCTACAAGCAATAAATGCTGGAGAGGGTGTGGAGAAAAGGGAACCCTCTTACACTGTTGGTGGGAATGCAAACTAGTACAGCCGCTATGGAAAACAGTGTGGAGATTTCTTAAAAACCTGGAAATAGAACTGCCATATGACCCAGCAATCCCACTTCTGGGCATACACACTGAGGAAACCAGAACTGAAAGAGACACGTGCACCCCAATGTTCATCGCAGCACTGTTTATAATAGCCAGGACATGGAAGCAACCTAGATGCCCATCAGCAGATGAATGGATAAGGAAGCTGTGGTACATATACACCATGGAATATTACTCAGCCATTAAAAAGAATTCATTTGAACCAGTCCTAATGAGATGGATGAAGCTGAAGCCCATTATACAGAGTGAAGTAAGCCAGAAAGATAAAGAACATTACAGCATACTGACACATGTATATGGAATTTAGAAAGGTGATAACGATAACCCTATATGCAGAACAGAAAAAGAGACACAGAAATACAGAACAGACTTTTGAACTTTGTGGGAGAATGTGAGAGTGGGATATTTCAAAAGAACAGCATGTATCCTATCTATGGTGAAACAGATCACCAGCCCAGGTGGGATGAACGAGACAAGTGCTCCGGCCTGGTGCACTGGGAAGACCCAGAGGAATCGGGGGGAGAGGGAGGTGGGAGGGGGGATCGGGATTGGGAATACATGTAAATCCATGGCTGATTCATATCAATGTATGACAAAACCCACTGGAAAAAAAAAATATGAGGAGCATGAAACAGTCTGAAAAATAGGAGGAGCATGAAACGGTGATCAAAAACATGAAGAGCCTGAAAAGGTGTGAAAAATATGAAGAGCTCCAAAAGGTGTGAAATACATTAGGAGCATGAAACTCTCTGAAAAATAGAAGGAGCATGAAGTGGTGTTCAAAAACATGAATAGCCTGAAAAGGTGTGAAAAATATGAGGAGCATGATACGGTCTGAAAAATAGGAGGAGCATGAAGGGGTGTTGAAAAACTTGAAGAGCCTGAAAAGGTGTTAACAATATTAGGAGCCTGAAACGGTCTGAAAAATAGGAGGCGCATAAAGCGGTGTTGAAAAACTTGAAAAGCCTGAAAAGGTGTGAAAAACATGAAGAGCTTCAAAAAGTGTCAAAAATATGAGGAGCATGAAACGGTCTGAAAAATAGGAGGAGCATGAAACGGTGTTGAAAAACATGAAGAGCCTGAAAAGAGTGAAATATATGAAGAGCTTCAAAAGGTGTCAAAAATATGAGGAACATGAAACGGTCTGAAAAATAGGAGGAGCATGAAGCGGGGTTGAAAATCATGAAGAGCCTGAAAAGTTGTGTAATATATGAAGAGCTTCAAAAGATGTGAAAAATATGAGGAGAATGATACGGGCTGAAAAGAAGGAGGAGGATGAAGCTGTGTTGAAAAACATGAACAGCCTGAAAAGGTGTGAAAAACATGAAGAGCTTCAAAAGGTGTCAAAAATATGAGGAGCATGAAACGGCCAGAAAAATAGGAGGAGCATGAAGCGGTGTTCAGAAATATGAAGCGCCTGAAAAGGTGGGAAAAATATGAAGAGCTTAAAAAAGTGTCAAAAATATGAGGAGCATGAAACGGTGTTGAAAAACATGAAGAGCCTGAAAAGAGTGAAATAAATGAAGAGCTTCAAAGGTGTCAAAAATACGAGGAGCATGAAACGGTCTGAAAAATAGGTGGAGCATGAAGCGGTGATGAAAAACATGAAGAGCCTGAAAAAGTGTGAAATACATGAAGAGCTTCAATGGTGTTAAAATTTGAGGAGCATGATTACGGTCTGAAAAATAGGAGGAGCAAGAAGCAGTGTTGAAAAACATGAAGAGCCTGAAAAGGTTTGAAAAACATGAAGAGTCTGAAAAGTTGTGAAATATATGAAGAGCTTCAAAAAGTGTCAAAAATATGAGGAGCATGAAACGGTCTGAAAAATAGGAGGAGCATAAAACGGTGTTGAAAAACATGAAGAGCCTGAAAAGAGTGAAATATATGAAGAGCTTCAAAAGGTGTCAAAAATATGAGGAACATGAAACGGTCTGAAAAATAGGAGGAGCATGAAGCGGGGTTGAAAAACATGAAGAGCCTGAAAAGTTGTGTAATATATGAAGAGCTTCAAAAGATGTGAAAAATATGAGGAGAATGATACGGGCTGAACAGAAGGAGGAGGATGAAGCTGTGTTGAAAAACATGAACAGCCTGAAAAGGTGTGAAAAACATGAAGAGCTTCAAAAGGTGTCAAAAATATGAGGAGCATGAAACGGCCAGAAAAATAAGAGGAGCATGAAGCGGTGTTCAGAAATATGAAGCGCCTGAAAAGGTGGGAAAAATATGAAGAGCTTAAAAAAGTGTCAGAAATATGAGGAGCATGAAACGGTGTTGAAAAACATGAAGAGCCTGAAAAGAGTGAAATAAATGAAGAGCTTCAAAGGTGTCAAAAATATGAGGAGCATGAAACGGTCTGAAAAATAGGTGGAGCATGAAGCGGTGATGAAAAACATGAAGAGCCTGAAAAAGTGTGAAATACATGAAGAGCTTCAAAGGTGTTAAAATTTGAGGAGCATGATTACGGTCTGAAAAATAGGAGGAGCAAGAAGCAGTGTTGAAAAACATGAAGAGCCTGAAAAGGTTTGAAAAACATGAAGAGTCTGAAAAGTTGTGAAATATATGAAGAGCTTCAAAAGGTGTCAAAAATGTTAGGAGCATGAAGTGGTTTTGAAAAACATGAAGAGCCTGAAAAGGTGTGAAATATATGAAGAGCTTCAAAATGTATCAAAAATATGAGGAGCATGAAACGGTCTGAAAAATTGGAGGAGCATGAAGCGGTGTTGAAAAACATGAAGGGCCTGAAAAGGTGTGAAATATATGAAGAGCTTCAAAAGGTGTCAAAAAAGTTAGGAGTATGGAACGTTTTGAAAAATAGGAGGAGCATGAAGCGCTGTTGAAAAGTATGAAGAGCCTGAAAAGTTGTGAAATATATGAAGAGCTTCAAAAGGTGTCAAAAATATGAGGAGAATGAAACGGTCTGAAAATTTGGAGGAGCATGAAGCGGTCTTGAAAGACATGAATACCCTGAAATGGTGTCAAAAATATGAAGAGCTTCAAAAGATGTCAAAAATATGAGGAGCATGAAACAGTCTGAAAAACTGGAGGACCATGAATCGGTCTTGAAAGACATTAATTCCCTGAAAAAGTGTGAAAAATATGAAGAGCTTCAAAACGTGTCAAAAATATGAGGAGCCTGAAACGGTCTGAAAAATAGTAGGATGATGAAGCTGTGTTGAAGAATATGAAGAGCCTGAAAAGGTGTTAACAATATTAGGAGCCTGAAACGGTCTGAAACATAGCAGGCACATGAAGCGGTGTTGAAAAACTTGAAAAGCCTGAAAAGGTGTGAAAAACATGAAGAGCTTCAAAAAGTGTCAAAAATATGAGGAGCATGAAATGGTCTGAAAAATAGGAGGAGCATGAAACGGTGTTGAAAAACATGAAGAGCCTGAAAAGAGTGAAATATATGAAGAGCTTCAAAATGTGTCAAAAATATGAGGAACATGAAACGGTCTGAAAAATAGGAGGAGCATGAAGCAATGTTGAAAAACATGAAGAGCCTGAAAATGTGTGAAAAATATGAGGAGCATGAAACGGCCTGAAAAATAGGAGGAGCATGTATCCGTGTTGAAAACTTGAAGAGCCTGAAAAGGTATGAAAAATATGAAGAGCTTCAAAAGGTGTCAAAAATATGAGGAGCATGAAACGGTCTGAAGAATAGGAGGAGCATCAAACGGTGTTCAAAAACATGAAGAGCATGAAAAGCTGTGAAAAATATGAAGAGCTTCAAAAGATGTCAAAAATATGAGGAGCATGAAACAGTCTGAAAAATTGGAGGAGCATGAAGCGGTGTTGAAAAATATGAAGAGCCTGAAAAGGTGTGAAATATATGAAGAGCTTAAAAAGGCGGGAAATATATGAGGAAGCTGAAACGCTCTGAGAAACAGGAGGAAAATGAAGCAGAGTTGAAGAATATGAAGAGCCTGAAAAGGTGTTAACAATATTAGGAGACTGAAACGGTCTGAAAAATAGGAGGCGCATGAAGCGGTGTTGAAAAACTTGAAAAGCCTGAAAAGGTGTGAAAAACATGAAGAGCTTCAAAAAGTGTCAAAAATATGAGGAGCATGAAACGGTCTGCAAAATAGGAGGAGCATGAAATGGTGTTCAAAAACATGAAGAGCCTGAAAAGGTGTGAAAAATATGAACAGTTTCAAAAAGTGTGAAATACATGAGGAGTATTAAACGGTCTGAAAAATAGGGGGAGCATGAAATGGTGTTCAAAAACATGAAGAGCCTGAAAAGGTGTGAAAAATATGAACAGTTTCAAAAAGTGTGAAATACATGAGGAGAATTAAACTGTCTGAAAAATAGGAGGAGCATGAAGCGGTGTTGAAAAACATGAAGGCCTGAAAACGTGTGAAAAATATGAAGAGCTTCAAAAATTGTGAAAAATATGAAGAGCTTCAAAAGTTGTGAAAAATATGAAGAGCTTCAAAAGGTGTCAAAAATTAGATGAGCATGAAACGGTCTGAAAAATAGGAGGAGCATGAAGTGGTGTTGAAAAAAATGAAGAGCCTGAAAAGGTTTGAAAAATATGAAAAGCTTCAAAAGGTGTCAAAAATATGAGGAGCATGAAACGGTTTTGAGAAACATGAATAGCCTGAAAATATGTGAAAAATATGAAGAGCATAAAAATATGTGAAAAATATGAGGAGCATGAAACGGTTTTGAGAAACATGAATAGCCTGAAAATATGTGAAAAATATGAAGAGCATAAATATATGTGAAAAATATGAGGAGCATGAAACTGTGTTCAAAACATGAAGAGCCTGAAAAGGTGTGAAAAATATGAAGATCTTCAGAAGGTGTCAAAATTGAAGGCATTTCCCCTGAAATCAGGAACAAGACAAGGGTGCCCACTCTCACCACTACTATTCAACATAGTGTTGGAAGTTCTGGCCACAGCAATCAGAGCAGAAAAAGAAGTAAAAGGAATCCAGATAGGAAAAGAAGAAGTAAAACTCTCACTGTTTGCAGATGACATGATCCTCTACATAGAAAACCCTAAAGACTCTACCAGAAAATTACTAGAACTAATCAATGAATATAGTAAAGTTGCAGGATATAAAATTAACACACAGAAATCCCTTGCATTCCTATATACTAACAATGAAAAAACAGACAGAGAAATTAAGGAAACAATACCATTCACCATTGCAACAAAAAGAATAAAATACTTAGGAGTATATCTACCTAAAGAAACAAAGGACCTATACATAGAAAACTATAAAACACTGATGAAAGAAATCAAAGAGGACACAAACAGATGGAGAAACATACCGTGTTCATGGACTGGAAGAATTAATATTGTCAAAATGGCTATTCTACCCAAAGCAGTCTATAGATTCAATGCAATCCCTATCAAGCTACCAATGGTATTTTTCACAGAACTAGACCAAAGAATTTCACAATTTGTATGGAAATACAAAAAACCTCGAATAGCCAAAGTAATCTTGAGAAAGAAGAATGGAGCTGGAGGAATCAACCTGCCTGACTTCAGACTCTACTACAAAGCCACAGTCATCAAGACAGTATGGTACTGGCACAAAGACAGAAATATAGATCAATGGAACAGAATAGAAAGCCCAGAGATAAATCCACGAACCTATGGACACCTTATCTTTGACAAAGGAGGCAAGGATATACAATGGAAAAAAGACAACCTCTTTAACAAGTGGTGCTGGGAAAACTGGTCAACCACTTGTAAAAGAATGAAACTAGAACACTTTCTAACACCATACACAAAAATAAACTCAAAATGGATTAAAGATCTAAATGTAAGACCAGAAACTATAAAACTCCTAGAGGAGAACATAGGCAAAACACTCTCTGACATAAATCAAAGCAAGATCCTCTATGACCCACCTCCCAGAATATTGGAAATATAAGCAAAACTAAACAAATGGGACCTAATGAAACTTAAAAGCTTTTGCACTACAAAGGAAACTATAAGTAAGGTGAAAAGACAGCCCTCAGATTGGGAGAAAATAATAGCAAATGAAGAAACAGACAAAGGATTAATCTCAAAAATATACAAGCAACTCCTGCAGCTCAATTCCAGAAAAATAAATGACCCAATCAAAAAATGGGCCAAAGAACTAAACAGACATTTCTCCAAAGAAGACATACAGATGGCTAACAAACACATGAAAAGATGCTCAACATCACTCATTATTAGAGAAATACAAATCAAAACCACAATGAGGTACCATTACACGCCAGTCAGGATGGCTGCTATCCAAAAGTCTACAAGCAATAAATGCTGGAGAGGGTGTGGAGAAAAGGGAACCTTCTTACACTGTTGGTGGGAATGCAAACTAGTACAGCCGCTATGGAAAACAGTGTGGAGATTTCTTAAAAAACTGGAAATAGAACTGCCATATGACCCAGCAATCCCACTTCTGGGCATACACACTGAGGAAACCAGAACTGAAAGAGACACGTGCACCACAATGTTCATCGCAGCACTGTTTATAATAGCCAGGACATGGAAGCAACCTAGATGCCCATCAGCAGATGAATGGATAAGGAAGCTGTGGTACATATACACCATGGAATATTACTCAGCCATTAAAAAGAATTCATTTGAACCAGTCCTAATGAGATGGATGAAGCTGAAGCCCATTATACAGAGTGAAGTAAGCCAGAAAGATAAAGAACATTACAGCATACTGACACATGTATATGGAATTTAGAAAGGTGATAACGATAACCCTATATGCAGAACAGAAAAAGAGACACAGAAATACAGAACAGACTTTTGAACTTTGTGGGAGAATGTGAGAGTGGGATATTTCAAAAGAACAGCATGTATCCTATCTATGGTGAAACAGATCACCAGCCCAGGTGGGATGAACGAGACAAGTGCTCCGGCCTGGTGCACTGGGAAGACCCAGAGGAATCGGGGGGAGAGGGAGGTGGGAGGGGGGATCGGGATTGGGAATACATGTAAATCCATGGCTGATTCATATCAATGTATGACAAAACCCACTGGAAAAAAAAAATATGAGGAGCATGAAACAGTCTGAAAAATAGGAGGAGCATGAAACGGTGATCAAAAACATGAAGAGCCTGAAAAGGTGTGAAAAATATGAAGAGCTTCAAAAGGTGTGAAATACATTAGGAGCATGAAACTCTCTGAAAAATAGAAGGAGCATGAAGTGGTGTTCAAAAACATGAATAGCCTGAAAAGGTGTGAAAAATATGAGGAGCATGATACGGTCTGAAAAATAGGAGGAGCATGAAGGGGTGTTGAAAAACTTGAAGAGCCTGAAAAGGTGTTAACAATATTAGGAGCCTGAAACGGTCTGAAAAATAGGAGGCGCATAAAGCGGTGTTGAAAAACTTGAAAAGCCTGAAAAGGTGTGAAAAACATGAAGAGCTTCAAAAAGTGTCAAAAATATGAGGAGCATGAAACGGTCTGAAAAATAGGAGGAGCATGAAACGGTGTTGAAAAACATGAAGAGCCTGAAAAGAGTGAAATATATGAAGAGCTTCAAAAGGTGTCAAAAATATGAGGAACATGAAACGGTCTGAAAAATAGGAGGAGCATGAAGCGGGGTTGAAAAACATGAAGAGCCTGAAAAGTTGTGTAATATATGAAGAGCTTCAAAAGATGTGAAAAATATGAGGAGAATGATACGGGCTGAAAAGAAGGAGGAGGATGAAGCTGTGTTGAAAAACATGAACAGCCTGAAAAGGTGTGAAAAACATGAAGAGCTTCAAAAGGTGTCAAAAATATGAGGAGCATGAAACGGCCAGAAAAATAGGAGGAGCATGAAGCGTTGTTCAGAAATATGAAGCGCCTGAAAAGGTGGGAAAAATATGAAGAGCTTAAAAAAGTGTCAAAAATATGAGGAGCATGAAACGGTGTTGAAAAACATGAAGAGCCTGAAAAGAGTGAAATAAATGAAGAGCTTCAAAGGTGTCAAAAATACGAGGAGCATGAAACGGTCTGAAAAATAGGTGGAGCATGAAGCGGTGATGAAAAACATGAAGAGCCTGAAAAAGTGTGAAATACATGAAGAGCTTCAATGGTGTTAAAATTTGAGGAGCATGATTACGGTCTGAAAAATAGGAGGAGCAAGAAGCAGTGTTGAAAAACATGAAGAGCCTGAAAAGGTTTGAAAAACATGAAGAGTCTGAAAAGTTGTGAAATATATGAAGAGCTTCAAAAAGTGTCAAAAATATGAGGAGCATGAAACGGTCTGAAAAATAGGAGGAGCATAAAACGGTGTTGAAAAACATGAAGAGCCTGAAAAGAGTGAAATATATGAAGAGCTTCAAAAGGTGTCAAAAATATGAGGAACATGAAACGGTCTGAAAAATAGGAGGAGCATGAAGCGGGGTTGAAAAACATGAAGAGCCTGAAAAGTTGTGTAATATATGAAGAGCTTCAAAAGATGTGAAAAATATGAGGAGAATGATACGGGCTGAACAGAAGGAGGAGGATGAAGCTGTGTTGAAAAACATGAACAGCCTGAAAAGGTGTGAAAAACATGAAGAGCTTCAAAAGGTGTCAAAAATATGAGGAGCATGAAACGGCCAGAAAAATAAGAGGAGCATGAAGCGGTGTTCAGAAATATGAAGCGCCTGAAAAGGTGGGAAAAATATGAAGAGCTTAAAAAAGTGTCAAAAATATGAGGAGCATGAAACGGTGTTGAAAAACATGAAGAGCCTGAAAAGAGTGAAATAAATGAAGAGCTTCAAAGGTGTCAAAAATATGAGGAGCATGAAACGGTCTGAAAAATAGGTGGAGCATGAAGCGGTGATGAAAAACATGAAGAGCCTGAAAAAGTGTGAAATACATGAAGAGCTTCAAAGGTGTTAAAATTTGAGGAGCATGATTACGGTCTGAAAAATAGGAGGAGCAAGAAGCAGTGTTGAAAAACATGAAGAGCCTGAAAAGGTTTGAAAAACATGAAGAGTCTGAAAAGTTGTGAAATATATGAAGAGCTTCAAAAGGTGTCAAAAATGTTAGGAGCATGAAGTGGTTTTGAAAAACATGAAGAGCCTGAAAAGGTGTGAAATATATGAAGAGCTTCAAAATGTATCAAAAATATGAGGAGCATGAAACGGTCTGAAAAATTGGAGGAGCATGAAGCGGTGTTGAAAAACATGAAGGGCCTGAAAAGGTGTGAAATATATGAAGAGCTTCAAAAGGTGTCAAAAAAGTTAGGAGTATGGAACGTTTTGCAAAATAGGAGGAGCATGAAGCGCTGTTGAAAAGTATGAAGAGCCTGAAAAGTTGTGAAATATATGAAGAGCTTCAAAAGGTGTCAAAAATATGAGGAGAATGAAACGGTCTGAAAATTTGGAGGAGCATGAAGCGGTCTTGAAAGACATGAATACCCTGAAATGGTGTCAAAAATATGAAGAGCTTCAAAAGATGTCAAAAATATGAGGAGCATGAAACAGTCTGAAAAACTGGAGGACCATGAATCGGTCTTGAAAGACATTAATTCCCTGAAAAAGTGTGAAAAATATGAAGAGCTTCAAAACGTGTCAAAAATATGAGGAGCCTGAAACGGTCTGAAAAATAGTAGGATGATGAAGCTGTGTTGAAGAATATGAAGAGCCTGAAAAGGTGTTAACAATATTAGGAGCCTGAAACGGTCTGAAACATAGCAGGCACATGAAGCGGTGTTGAAAAACTTGAAAAGCCTGAAAAGGTGTGAAAAACATGAAGAGCTTCAAAAAGTGTCAAAAATATGAGGAGCATGAAATGGTCTGAAAAATAGGAGGAGCATGAAACGGTGTTGAAAAACATGAAGAGCCTGAAAAGAGTGAAATATATGAAGAGCTTCAAAATGTGTCAAAAATATGAGGAACATGAAACGGTCTGAAAAATAGGAGGAGCATGAAGCAATGTTGAAAAACATGAAGAGCCTGAAAATGTGTGAAAAATATGAGGAGCATGAAACGGCCTGAAAAATAGGAGGAGCATGTATCCGTGTTGAAAACTTGAAGAGCCTGAAAAGGTATGAAAAATATGAAGAGCTTCAAAAGGTGTCAAAAATATGAGGAGCATGAAACGGTCTGAAGAATAGGAGGAGCATCAAACGGTGTTCAAAAACATGAAGAGCATGAAAAGCTGTGAAAAATATGAAGAGCTTCAAAAGATGTCAAAAATATGAGGAGCATGAAACAGTCTGAAAAATTGGAGGAGCATGAAGCGGTGTTGAAAAATATGAAGAGCCTGAAAAGGTGTGAAATATATGAAGAGCTTAAAAAGGCGGGAAATATATGAGGAAGCTGAAACGCTCTGAGAAACAGGAGGAAAATGAAGCAGAGTTGAAGAATATGAAGAGCCTGAAAAGGTGTTAACAATATTAGGAGACTGAAACGGTCTGAAAAATAGGAGGCGCATGAAGCGGTGTTGAAAAACTTGAAAAGCCTGAAAAGGTGTGAAAAACATGAAGAGCTTCAAAAAGTGTCAAAAATATGAGGAGCATGAAACGGTCTGCAAAATAGGAGGAGCATGAAATGGTGTTCAAAAACATGAAGAGCCTGAAAAGGTGTGAAAAATATGAACAGTTTCAAAAAGTGTGAAATACATGAGGAGAATTAAACGGTCTGAAAAATAGGGGGAGCATGAAATGGTGTTCAAAAACATGAAGAGCCTGAAAAGGTGTGAAAAATATGAACAGTTTCAAAAAGTGTGAAATACATGAGGAGAATTAAACTGTCTGAAAAATAGGAGGAGCATGAAGCGGTGTTGAAAAACATGAAGGCCTGAAAACGTGTGAAAAATATGAAGAGCTTCAAAAATTGTGAAAAATATGAAGAGCTTCAAAAGTTGTGAAAAATATGAAGAGCTTCAAAAGGTGTCAAAAATTAGATGAGCATGAAACAGTCTGAAAAATAGGAGGAGCATGAAGTGGTGTTGAAAAAAATGAAGAGCCTGAAAAGGTTTGAAAAATATGAAAAGCTTCAAAAGGTGTCAAAAATATGAGGAGCATGAAACGGTTTTGAGAAACATGAATAGCCTGAAAATATGTGAAAAATATGAAGAGCATAAAAATATGTGAAAAATATGAGGAGCATGAAACGGTTTTGAGAAACATGAATAGCCTGAAAATATGTGAAAAATATGAAGAGCATAAATATATGTGAAAAATATGAGGAGCATGAAACTGTGTTCAAAACATGAAGAGCCTGAAAAGGTGTGAAAAATATGAAGATCTTCAGAAGGTGTCAAAATTGAAGGCATTTCCCCTGAAATCAGGAACAAGACAAGGGTGCCCACTCTCACCACTACTATTCAACATAGTGTTGGAAGTTCTGGCCACAGCAATCAGAGCAGAAAATGAAGTAAAAGGAATCCAGATAGGAAAAGAAGAAGTAAAACTCTCACTGTTTGCAGATGACATGATCCTCTACATAGAAAACCCTAAAGACTCTACCAGAAAATTACTAGAACTAATCAATGAATATAGTAAAGTTGCAGGATATAAAATTAACACACAGAAATCCCTTGCATTCCTATATACTAACAATGAAAAAACAGACAGAGAAATTAAGGAAACAATATCATTCACCATTGCAACAAAAAGAATAAAATACTTAGGAGTATATCTACCTAAAGAAACAAAGTACCTATACATAGAAAACTATAAAACACTGATGAAAGAAATCAAAGAGGACACAAACAGATGGAGAAACATACCGTGTTCATGGACTGGAAGAATTAATATTGTCAAAATGGCTATTCTACCCAAAGCAGTCTATAGATTCAATGCAATCCCTATCAAGCTACCAATGGTATTTTTCACAGAACTAGACCAAAGAATTTCACAATTTGTATGGAAATACAAAAAACCTCGAATAGCCAAAGTAATCTTGAGAAAGAAGAATGGAGCTGGAAGAATCAACCTGCCTGACTTCAGACTCTACTACAAAGCCACAGTCATCAAGACAGTATGGTACTGGCACAAAGACAGAAATATAGATCAATGGAACAGAATAGAAAGCCCAGAGATAAATCCACGAACCTATGGACACCTTATCTTTGACAAAGGAGGCAAGGATATACAATGGAAAAAAGACAACCTCTTTAACAAGTGGTGCTGGGAAAACTGGTCAACCACTTGTAAAAGAATGAAACTAGAACACTTTCTAACACCATACACAAAAATAAACTCAAAATGGATTAAAGATCTAAATGTAAGACCAGAAACTATAAAACTCCTAGAGGAGAACATAGGCAAAACACTCTCTGACATAAATCAAAGCAAGATCCTCTATGACCCACCTCCCAGAATATTGGAAATATAAGCAAAACTAAACAAATGGGACCTAATGAAACTTAAAAGCTTTTACACTACAAAGGAAACTATAAGTAAGGTGAAAAGACAGCCCTCAGATTGGGAGAAAATAATAGCAAATGAAGAAACAGACAAAGGATTAATCTCAAAAATATACAAGCAACTCCTGCAGCTCAATTCCAGAAAAATAAATGACCCAATCAAAAAATGGGCCAAAGAACTAAACAGACATTTCTCCAAAGAAGACATACAGATGGCTAACAAACACATGAAAAGATGCTCAACATCACTCATTATTAGAGAAATACAAATCAAAACCACAATGAGGTACCATTACACGCCAGTCAGGATGGCTGCTATCCAAAAGTCTACAAGCAATAAATGCTGGAGAGGGTGTGGAGAAAAGGGAACCCTCTTACACTGTTGGTGGGAATGCAAACTAGTACAGTCGCTATGGAAAACAGTGTGGAGATTTCTTAAAAAACTGGAAATAGAACTGCCATATGACCCAGCAATCCCACTTCTGGGCATACACACTGAGGAAACCAGAACTGAAAGAGACACGTGCACCACAATGTTCATCGCAGCACTGTTTATAATAGCCAGGACATGGAAGCAACCTAGATGCCCATCAGCAGATGAATGGATAAGGAAGCTGTGGTACATATACACCATGGAATATTACTCAACCATTAAAAAGAATTCATTTGAACCAGTCCTAATGAGATGGATGAAGCTGGAGCCCATTATACAGAGTGAAGTAAGCCAGAAAGATAAAGAACATTACAGCATACTGACACATGTATATGGAATTTAGAAAGGTGATAACGATAACCCTATATGCAGAACAGAAAAAGAGACACAGAAATACAGAACAGACTTTTGAACTTTGTGGGAGAATGTGAGGGTGGGATATTTCAAAAGAACAGCATGTATCCTATCTATGGTGAAACAGATCACCAGCCCAGGTGGGATGAAAGAGACAAGTGCTCTGGCCTGGTGCACTGGGAAGACCCAGAGGAATCGGGGGGAGAGGGAGGTGGGAGGGGGGATCGGGATTGGGAATACATGTAAATCCATGGCTGATTCATATCAATGTATGACAAAACCCACTGGAAAAAAAAAATATGAGGAGCATGAAACAGTCTGAAAAATAGGAGGAGCATGAAACGGTGATCAAAAACATGAAGAGCTGAATAAGGTGTGAAAAATATGAAGAGCTTCAAAAGGTGTGAAATACACGAGGAGCATGAAACTCTCTGAAAAATAGAAGGAGCATGAAGTGGTGTTCAAAAACATGAATAGCCTGAAAAGGTGTGAAAAATATGAGGAGCATGATACGGTCTGAAAAATAGGAGGAGCATGAAGGGGTGTTGAAAAACTTGAAGAGCCTGAAAAGGTGTTAACAATATTAGGAGCCTGAAACGGTCTGAAAAATAGGAGGCGCATAACGCGGTGTTGAAAAACTTGAAAAGCCTGAAAAGGTGTGAAAAACATGAAGAGCTTCAAAAAGTGTCAAAAATATGAGGAGCATGAAACGGTCTGAAAAATAGGAGGAGCATGAAACGGTGTTGAAAAACATGAAGAGCCTGAAAAGAGTGAAATATATGAAGAGCTTCAAAAGGTGTCAAAAATATGAGGAACATGAAACGGTCTGAAAAATAGGAGGAGCATGAAGCGGGGTTGAAAAACATGAAGAGCCTGAAAAGTTGTGTAATATATGAAGAGCTTCAAAAGATGTGAAAAATATGAGGAGAATGATACGGGCTGAAAAGAAGGAGGAGGATGAAGCTGTGTTGAAAAACATGAACAGCCTGAAAAGGTGTGAAAAACATGAAGAGCTTCAAAAGGTGTCAAAAATATGAGGAGCATGAAACGGCCAGAAAAATAGGAGGAGCATGAAGCGGTGTTCAGAAATATGAAGCGCCTGAAAAGGTGGGAAAAATATGAAGAGCTTAAAAAAGTGTCAAAAATATGAGGAGCATGAAACGGTGTTGAAAAACATGAAGAGCCTGAAAAGAGTGAAATAAATGAAGAGCTTCAAAGGTGTCAAAAATACGAGGAGCATGAAACGGTCTGAAAAATAGGTGGAGCATGAAGCGGTGATGAAAAACATGAAGAGCCTGAAAAAGTGTGAAATACATGAAGAGCTTCAATGGTGTTAAAATTTGAGGAGCATGATTACGGTCTGAAAAATAGGAGGAGCAAGAAGCAGTGTTGAAAAACATGAAGAGCCTGAAAAGGTTTGAAAAACATGAAGAGTCTGAAAAGTTGTGAAATATATGAAGAGCTTCAAAAAGTGTCAAAAATATGAGGAGCATGAAACGGTCTGAAAAATAGGAGGAGCATAAAACGGTGTTGAAAAACATGAAGAGCCTGAAAAGAGTGAAATATATGAAGAGCTTCAAAAGGTGTCAAAAATATGAGGAACATGAAACGGTCTGAAAAATAGGAGGAGCATGAAGCGGGGTTGAAAAACATGAAGAGCCTGAAAAGTTGTGTAATATATGAAGAGCTTCAAAAGATGTGAAAAATATGAGGAGAATGATACGGGCTGAACAGAAGGAGGAGGATGAAGCTGTGTTGAAAAACATGAACAGCCTGAAAAGGTGTGAAAAACATGAAGAGCTTCAAAAGGTGTCAAAAATATGAGGAGCATGAAACGGCCAGAAAAATAAGAGGAGCATGAAGCGGTGTTCAGAAATATGAAGCGCCTGAAAAGGTGGGAAAAATATGAAGAGCTTAAAAAAGTGTCAAAAATATGAGGAGCATGAAACGGTGTTGAAAAACATGAAGAGCCTGAAAAGAGTGAAATAAATGAAGAGCTTCAAAGGTGTCAAAAATATGAGGAGCATGAAACGGTCTGAAAAATAGGTGGAGCATGAAGCGGTGATGAAAAACATGAAGAGCCTGAAAAAGTGTGAAATACATGAAGAGCTTCAAAGGTGTTAAAATTTGAGGAGCATGATTACGGTCTGAAAAATAGGAGGAGCAAGAAGCAGTGTTGAAAAACATGAAGAGCCTGAAAAGGTTTGAAAAACATGAAGAGTCTGAAAAGTTGTGAAATATATGAAGAGCTTCAAAAGGTGTCAAAAATGTTAGGAGCATGAAGTGGTTTTGAAAAACATGAAGAGCCTGAAAAGGTGTGAAATATATGAAGAGCTTCAAAATGTATCAAAAATATGAGGAGCATGAAACGGTCTGAAAAATTGGAGGAGCATGAAGCGGTGTTGAAAAACATGAAGGGCCTGAAAAGGTGTGAAATATATGAAGAGCTTCAAAAGGTGTCAAAAAAGTTAGGAGTATGGAACGTTTTGCAAAATAGGAGGAGCATGAAGCGCTGTTGAAAAGTATGAAGAGCCTGAAAAGTTGTGAAATATATGAAGAGCTTCAAAAGGTGTCAAAAATATGAGGAGAATGAAACGGTCTGAAAATTTGGAGGAGCATGAAGCGGTCTTGAAAGACATGAATACCCTGAAATGGTGTCAAAAATATGAAGAGCTTCAAAAGATGTCAAAAATATGAGGAGCATGAAACAGTCTGAAAAACTGGAGGACCATGAATCGGTCTTGAAAGACATTAATTCCCTGAAAAAGTGTGAAAAATATGAAGAGCTTCAAAACGTGTCAAAAATATGAGGAGCCTGAAACGGTCTGAAAAATAGTAGGATGATGAAGCTGTGTTGAAGAATATGAAGAGCCTGAAAAGGTGTTAACAATATTAGGAGCCTGAAACGGTCTGAAACATAGCAGGCACATGAAGCGGTGTTGAAAAACTTGAAAAGCCTGAAAAGGTGTGAAAAACATGAAGAGCTTCAAAAAGTGTCAAAAATATGAGGAGCATGAAATGGTCTGAAAAATAGGAGGAGCATGAAACGGTGTTGAAAAACATGAAGAGCCTGAAAAGAGTGAAATATATGAAGAGCTTCAAAATGTGTCAAAAATATGAGGAACATGAAACGGTCTGAAAAATAGGAGGAGCATGAAGCAATGTTGAAAAACATGAAGAGCCTGAAAATGTGTGAAAAATATGAGGAGCATGAAACGGCCTGAAAAATAGGAGGAGCATGTATCCGTGTTGAAAACTTGAAGAGCCTGAAAAGGTATGAAAAATATGAAGAGCTTCAAAAGGTGTCAAAAATATGAGGAGCATGAAACGGTCTGAAGAATAGGAGGAGCATCAAACGGTGTTCAAAAACATGAAGAGCATGAAAAGCTGTGAAAAATATGAAGAGCTTCAAAAGATGTCAAAAATATGAGGAGCATGAAACAGTCTGAAAAATTGGAGGAGCATGAAGCGGTGTTGAAAAATATGAAGAGCCTGAAAAGGTGTGAAATATATGAAGAGCTTAAAAAGGCGGGAAATATATGAGGAAGCTGAAACGCTCTGAGAAACAGGAGGAAAATGAAGCAGAGTTGAAGAATATGAAGAGCCTGAAAAGGTGTTAACAATATTAGGAGACTGAAACGGTCTGAAAAATAGGAGGCGCATGAAGCGGTGTTGAAAAACTTGAAAAGCCTGAAAAGGTGTGAAAAACATGAAGAGCTTCAAAAAGTGTCAAAAATATGAGGAGCATGAAACGGTCTGCAAAATAGGAGGAGCATGAAATGGTGTTCAAAAACATGAAGAGCCTGAAAAGGTGTGAAAAATATGAACAGTTTCAAAAAGTGTGAAATACATGAGGAGAATTAAACGGTCTGAAAAATAGGGGGAGCATGAAATGGTGTTCAAAAACATGAAGAGCCTGAAAAGGTGTGAAAAATATGAACAGTTTCAAAAAGTGTGAAATACATGAGGAGAATTAAACTGTCTGAAAAATAGGAGGAGCATGAAGCGGTGTTGAAAAACATGAAGGCCTGAAAACGTGTGAAAAATATGAAGAGCTTCAAAAATTGTGAAAAATATGAAGAGCTTCAAAAGTTGTGAAAAATATGAAGAGCTTCAAAAGGTGTCAAAAATTAGATGAGCATGAAACGGTCTGAAAAATAGGAGGAGCATGAAGTGGTGTTGAAAAAAATGAAGAGCCTGAAAAGGTTTGAAAAATATGAAAAGCTTCAAAAGGTGTCAAAAATATGAGGAGCATGAAACGGTTTTGAGAAACATGAATAGCCTGAAAATATGTGAAAAATATGAAGAGCATAAAAATATGTGAAAAATATGAGGAGCATGAAACGGTTTTGAGAAACATGAATAGCCTGAAAATATGTGAAAAATATGAAGAGCATAAATATATGTGAAAAATATGAGGAGCATGAAACTGTGTTCAAAACATGAAGAGCCTGAAAAGGTGTGAAAAATATGAAGATCTTCAGAAGGTGTCAAAATTGAAGGCATTTCCCCTGAAATCAGGAACAAGACAAGGGTGCCCACTCTCACCACTACTATTCAACATAGTGTTGGAAGTTCTGGCCACAGCAATCAGAGCAGAAAAAGAAGTAAAAGGAATCCAGATAGGAAAAGAAGAAGTAAAACTCTCACTGTTTGCAGATGACATGATCCTCTACATAGAAAACCCTAAAGACTCTACCAGAAAATTACTAGAACTAATCAATGAATATAGTAAAGTTGCAGGATATAAAATTAACACACAGAAATCCCTTGCATTCCTATATACTAACAATGAAAAAACAGACAGAGAAATTAAGGAAACAATATCATTCACCATTGCAACAAAAAGAATAAAATACTTAGGAGTATATCTACCTAAAGAAACAAAGGACCTATACATAGAAAACTATAAAACACTGATGAAAGAAATCAAAGAGGACACAAACAGATGGAGAAACATACCGTGTTCATGGACTGGAAGAATTAATATTGTCAAAATGGCTATTCTACCCAAAGCAGTCTATAGATTCAATGCAATCCCTATCAAGCTACCAATGGTATTTTTCACAGAACTAGACCAAAGAATTTCACAATTTGTATGGAAATACAAAAAACCTCGAATAGCCAAAGTAATCTTGAGAAAGAAGAATGGAGCTGGAAGAATCAACCTGCCTGACTTCAGACTCTACTACAAAGCCACAGTCATCAAGACAGTATGGTACTGGCACAAAGACAGAAATATAGATCAATGGAACAGAATAGAAAGCCCAGAGATAAATCCACGAACCTATGGACACCTTATCTTTGACAAAGGAGGCAAGGATATACAATGGAAAAAAGACAACCTCTTTAACAAGTGGTGCTGGGAAAACTGGTCAACCACTTGTAAAAGAATGAAACTAAAACACTTTCTAACACCATACACAAAAATAAACTCAAAATGGATTAAAGATCTAAATGTAAGACCAGAAACTATAAAACTCCTAGAGGAGAACATAGGCAAAACACTCTCTGACATAAATCAAAGCAAGATCCTCTATGACCCACCTCCCAGAATATTGGAAATATAAGCAAAACTAAACAAATGGGACCTAATGAAACTTAAAAGCTTTTACACTACAAAGGAAACTATAAGTAAGGTGAAAAGACAGCCCTCAGATTGGGAGAAAATAATAGCAAATGAAGAAACAGACAAAGGATTAATCTCAAAAATATACAAGCAACTCCTGCAGCTCAATTCCAGAAAAATAAATGACCCAATCAAAAAATGGGCCAAAGAACTAAACAGACATTTCTCCAAAGAAGACATACAGATGGCTAACAAACACATGAAAAGATGCTCAACATCACTCATTATTAGAGAAATACAAATCAAAACCACAATGAGGTACCATTACACGCCAGTCAGGATGGCTGCTATCCAAAAGTCTACAAGCAATAAATGCTGGAGAGGGTGTGGAGAAAAGGGAACCCTCTTACACTGTTGGTGGGAATGCAAACTAGTACAGCCGCTATGGAAAACAGTGTGGAGATTTCTTAAAAAACTGGAAATAGAACTGCCATATGACCCAGCAATCCCACTTCTGGGCATACACACTGAGGAAACCAGAACTGAAAGAGACACGTGCACCACAATGTTCATCGCAGCACTGTTTATAATAGCCAGGACATGGAAGCAACCTAGATGCCCATCAGCAGATGAATGGATAAGGAAGCTGTGGTACATATACACCATGGAATATTACTCAACCATTAAAAAGAATTCATTTGAACCAGTCCTAATGAGATGGATGAAGCTGGAGCCCATTATACAGAGTGAAGTAAGCCAGAAAGATAAAGAACATTACAGCATACTGACACATGTATATGGAATTTAGAAAGGTGATAACGATAACCCTATATGCAGAACAGAAAAAGAGACACAGAAATACAGAACAGACTTTTGAACTTTGTGGGAGAATGTGAGGGTGGGATATTTCAAAAGAACAGCATGTATCCTATCTATGGTGAAACAGATCACCAGCCCAGGTGGGATGAAAGAGACAAGTGCTCTGGCCTGGTGCACTGGGAAGACCCAGAGGAATCGGGGGGAGAGGGAGGTGGGAGGGGGGATCGGGATTGGGAATACATGTAAATCCATGGCTGATTCATATCAATGTATGACAAAACCCACTGGAAAAAAAAAATATGAGGAGCATGAAACAGTCTGAAAAATAGGAGGAGCATGAAACGGTGATCAAAAACATGAAGAGCTGAATAAGGTGTGAAAAATATGAAGAGCTTCAAAAGGTGTGAAATACACGAGGAGCATGAAACTCTCTGAAAAATAGAAGGAGCATGAAGTGGTGTTCAAAAACATGAATAGCCTGAAAAGGTGTGAAAAATATGAGGAGCATGATACGGTCTGAAAAATAGGAGGAGCATGAAGGGGTGTTGAAAAACTTGAAGAGCCTGAAAAGGTGTTAACAATATTAGGAGCCTGAAACGGTCTGAAAAATAGGAGGCGCATAACGCGGTGTTGAAAAACTTGAAAAGCCTGAAAAGGTGTGAAAAACATGAAGAGCTTCAAAAAGTGTCAAAAATATGAGGAGCATGAAACGGTCTGAAAAATAGGAGGAGCATGAAACGGTGTTGAAAAACATGAAGAGCCTGAAAAGAGTGAAATATATGAAGAGCTTCAAAAGGTGTCAAAAATATGAGGAACATGAAACGGTCTGAAAAATAGGAGGAGCATGAAGCGGGGTTGAAAAACATGAAGAGCCTGAAAAGTTGTGTAATATATGAAGAGCTTCAAAAGATGTGAAAAATATGAGGAGAATGATACGGGCTGAAAAGAAGGAGGAGGATGAAGCTGTGTTGAAAAACATGAACAGCCTGAAAAGGTGTGAAAAACATGAAGAGCTTCAAAAGGTGTCAAAAATATGAGGAGCATGAAACGGCCAGAAAAATAGGAGGAGCATGAAGCGGTGTTCAGAAATATGAAGCGCCTGAAAAGGTGGGAAAAATATGAGGAGCATGATACGTTCTGAAAAATAGGTGGAGCATGAAGCGGTGTTCACATGAAGAGCCTGAAAAGTTGTGAAAAATATGAAGAGCTTAAAAAAGTGTCAAAAATATGAGGAGCATGAAACGGTGTTGAAAAACATGAAGAGCCTGAAAATAGTGAAATAAATGAAGAGCTTCAAAGGTGTCAAAAATATGAGGAGCATGAAACGGTCTGAAAAATAGGTGGAGCATGAAGCGGTGATGAAAAATATGAAGAGCCTGAAAAAGTGTGAAATACATGAAGAGCTTCAAAGGTGTTAAAATTTGAGGAGCATGATTACGGTCTGAAAAATAGGAGGAGCAAGAAGCAGTGTTGAAAAACATGAAGAGCCTGAAAAGGTTTGAAAAACATGAAGAGTCTGAAAAGTTGTGAAATATATGAAGAGCTTCAAAAGGTGTCAAAAATGTTAGGAGCATGAAGTGGTGCTGAAAAACATGAAGAGCCTGAAAAGGTGTGAAATATATGAAGAGCTTCAAAAGGTGTCAAAAAAGTTAGGAGTATGGAACGTTCTGAAAAATAGGAGGAGCATGAAGCGCTGTTGAAAAGCATGAAGAGCCTGAAAAGTTGTGAAATATATGAAGAGCTTCAAAAGGGGTCAAAAATATGAGGAGCATGAAACGGTCTGAAAAATTGGAGGAGCATGAAGCGGTGTTGAAAAACATGAAGGGCCTGAAAAGGTGTGAAATATATGAAGAGCTTCAAAAGGTGTCAAAAAAGTTAGGAGTATGGAACGTTCTGAAAAATAGGAGGAGCATGAAGCGCTGTTGAAAAGCATGAAGAGCCTGAAAAGTTGTGAAATATATGAAGAGCTTCAAAAGGTGTCAAAAATATGAGGAGCATGAAACGGTCTGAAAATTTGGAGGAGTATGAAGCGGTCTTGAAAGACATGAATACCCTGAAATGGTGTCAAAAATATGAAGAGCTTCAAAAGATGTCAAAAATATGAGGAGCATGAAACAGTCTGAAAAACTGGAGGACCATGAATCGGTCTTGAAAGACATTAATTCCCTGAAAAAGTGTGAAAAATATGAAGAGCTTCAAAACGTGTCAAAAATATGAGGAGCCTGAAAAGGTCTGAAAATTAGTAGGATGATGAAGCTGTATTGAAGAATATGAAGAGCCTGAAAAGGTGTTTACAATATTAGGAGCCTGAAACGGTCTGAAACATAGCAGGCACATGAAGCGGTGTTGAAAAACTTGAAAAGCCTGAAAAGGTGTGAAAAACACGAAGAGCTTCAAAAACTGTCAAAAATATGAGGAGCATGAAATGGTCTGAAAAATAGGAGGAGCATGAAACGGTGTTGAAAAACATGAAGAGCCTGAAAAGAGTGAAATATATGAAGAGCTTCAAAATGTGTCAAAAATATGAGGAACATGAAACGGTCTGAAAAATAGGAGGAGCATGAAGCAATGTTGAAAAACATGAAGAGCCTGAAAATGTGTGAAAAATATGAGGAGCATGAAACGGCCTGAAAAATAGGAGGAGCATGTATCCGTGTTGAAAACTTGAAGAGCCTGAAAAGGTATGAAAAATATGAAGAGCTTCAAAAGGTGTCAAAAATATGAGGAGCATGAAACGGTCTGAAGAATAGGAGGAGCATCAAACGGTGTTCAAAAACATGAAGAGCATGAAAAGCTGTGAAAAATATGAAGAGCTTCAAAAGATGTCAAAAATATGAGGAGCATGAAAAAGTCTGAAAAATTGGAGGAGCATGAAGCGGTGTTGAGAAATATGAAGAGCCTGAAAAGGTGTGAAATATATGAAGAGCTTAAAAAGGCGGGAAATATATGAGGAACCTGAAATGCTCTGAGAAACCGGAGGAAAATGAAGCGGAGTTGAAGAATATGAAGAGCCTGAAAATGTGTTAACAATATTAGGAGACTGAAACGGTCTGAAAAATAGGAGGCGCATGAAGCGGTGTTGAAAAACTTGAAAAGCCTGAAAAGGTGTGAAAAACATGAAGAGCTTCAAAAAGTGTCAAAAATATGAGGAGCATGAAACGGTCTGAACAATTGGAGGAGCATGAAGCGGTGTTGAAAAAGATGAAGAGCCTGAAAAGGAGTGAAAAATATGAAGAGTTTCAAAAGGTGTGAAAAATATGAGGAGAATGAAACGGTCTGAAAAATAGGAGGAGCATGAAACGGTCTGAAAAATAGGAGGAGCATGAAACGGTCTGAAAAATAGGAGGAGCATGAAACGGTCTGAAAAATAGGAGTAGCATGAAGCGGTGTTCAAAGACATGAAGAGCCTGGAAAGGTGTGAAAAATATGAAGAGACTCAAAACGTGTCAAATATATGAGGAGCATGAAATGGTCTGAAAAATAGGAGGAGCATGAAGCGGTGTTGAAAAACATGAAGAGCCTGAAAACGTGTGAAAAATATGAAGAGTTTCAAAAGGTGTAAAAAATGAGATGAGCATGAAACGGTCTGAAAAATAGGAGGAGCATGAAACGATCTGAAAAATTGGAGGAGCATGAAACGGTCTGAAAAATAGGAGGAGCATGAAGTGGTGTTGAAAAACATGAAGAGCCCGAATGGGTGTGAAAAATAGGAGGAGCTTCAAAACCTGTCAAAATATGAGGAGCCTGAAAAGGTCTGAAAAATTGGAGGAGCATGAAGTGTTGTTGAAAAACATTAAGAGACTGAAAAGGTGTGAAAAATATGAAGAGCTTCAAAAGGTGTGAAAAATATGAGGAAAATGAAACGGTCTGAAAAATAGGAGGAGCATGAAAGGGTCTGAAAAATAGGAGGAGCATGAAACGGTGTCCAAAAACATGAAGAGCCTGAAAGCTTTGAAAAATATGAAGATCTTCAAAGGCTGTCAAGTATATGAGGAGCATGAAACGATCTGAAAAATAGGAGGAGCATGAAACTGTCTGAAAAATAGGAGGAGGATGAAAAGGTGTTGAAAAACATGAAGAGCCTTAAAAGGTGTGAAATATAGAAGGAGCTGCAAAAGGTGTCAAAAATATGAGGAGCAATTAAACGGTCTGAAAAATAGGAGGAGCATGAAACGGTGTTGAAAAACATGAAGAACCTGAAAAGGTGTGAAAAATATGAAGAGCTTCAAAAGGTGTGAAAAATGAGAGGAGCATGAAACAGTTTGAAAAATAGGAGGAGCATGAAGCTGTGCTCAAAAACATGACGAACCTGAAAAGGTGTGAAAAATATGAAGAGCTCCAAAAGGTGTGAAAATGAGAGGAGCATGAAACAGTCTGAAAAATAGGAGGAGCATGAAGCGGTATTCAAAAAATTGAAGAGCCTGAAAAGGTGTGAAAAATATGAAGAGCTTCAAAAGGGGTCAAAAATATGAGGAGCATGAAACGGTCTCAAAAATAGGAGGAGCATGAAGCGGTGTTCAAAAACATGAAGAGCATGGAATGGTGTGAAAAATATGAAGAGCTTCAAAAGGTGTCAAAAATATGAAGAGCTCAAACGGTGTCAAAAATGAGAGTAGCATGAAAAGGTCTGAAAAATAGGAGATGCATGAAGTAGTCTTGAAAAACATGAAGAGCCTGAAAAGGTGTCAAATATATTAAGAGCTTCAAAAGTTGTCAAAAATATGAGGTGCATGAAACGGTCAGAAAAATAGGAGGAGCATGAAGCGGTGTTGAAAAACATGAAGAGCCTGAAAAGGTGTGAAAAATATGATGAGCTTCAAAAGGTGTGAAAAATATGAGGAGCATGAAACGGTCTGAAAAAGAGGAGGAGCAAGAAGCTGTGTTCAAAAACATGAGAGGCTGAAAATGTGTGAAATATATGAAGAGCTTCAAAAGGTGTGAAATACATGAGGATCATGAAACGGTCTGAACAATAGGAGCAGCATGAAGCGGTGTTCAAAATCATGAAGAGCCTGAAAAGGTGTGAAAAATATGAAGAGCTTCAAAAGGTGTCAAAAATATGAGGAGTATTAAACGGTCTGAAAAATAGGAGGACAATGAAGCGGTGTTGAAAAACATGAAGAGCCTGAAAAGCTGTGAAAAATATTAAGAGCTTCAAAAGGTGTGAAAAATACTAGGAGCATTAAACGTTCTGAAGAATAGGAGGAGCATGAAACAGTGATGAACATCATGAAGAGCAAGAAAGGTGTGAAAAATATGAAGAGCTTCAAAAGGTGTCAAAAATATGAGGAGCATGAAACGGTCTGAAAAATAGGAGCAGCATGAGGCGATGTTGAACATCATGAAAAGCACAAAAAGGTGTGAAATATATGAAGAGCTTCAAAAGGTGTCAAAAATATGAGGAGCATGAAACGGTCTGAAAAATAGGAGGAGCATGAAGTCGTGTTGAGCAACATGAAGAGCATGAAAAGGTGTGAAAAATATGAAGAGCTTCAAAAGGTGTCAAAAATATGAGGAGCATGAAACGGCCTGAAAATAGGAGGAGAATGAAACGGTGTTTAAAAACATGAAGAGCCTGAAAAGGTGTGAAATATATGAAGACCTTCAAAACGTGTCAAAAATATGAAGAGCATGAAACGATCTGAAAAATAGGAGAAGCATGAAACGGTGTTCAAAAACATGAAGAGCCTGAAAAGGTGTGAAAAATATGAAGACCTTCAAAAAGTGTCAAAAATATGAAGAGCATGAATCGGTCTGAAAAATAGGTGGAGCATGAATTGATGTTCAAAAACATTAAAGGTTGAAAAGGTGTGAAAAATATGAAGAGCTTCAAATCGTGTCAAAAATGTGAGGAGCATGAAATGGTCTCAAAAATAGGAGGAGCAAGAAGCGGTGTTGAAAAACATGAAGAGCCTGAAAACGTGTGAAAAATATGAAGAGCTTCAAAAGGTGTGAAAAATATGAAAAACTTCAAAAGGTGTCAAAAATGACATGAGCATGTAACGGTCTGAAAAATAGGACGAGCATGAAGTGGTGTTCCGAAACATGAAGAGCCTGAAAAGGAGTGAAATATATGAAGAGCTTCAAAGGTGTCAAAAATATGAGGAGCATGAAACGGTCTGAGAAATAGGAGGAGCATGAGGCGTGTTGAACAACATGAATAGGCTGAAAAGGTGTGAAAAATAAGAAGAGCTTCAAAAGGTGTGAAAAATATGAAGAGCTTCAAAAGGTGTCAAAAATGAGATGAGCATGAAACGGTCTGAAAAATAGGAGGAGCATGAAGTGGTGTTGAAAAACATGAAGAGCCTAAAAGGTGTGAAATATATGAAGAGCTTCAAAATGTGTCAAAAATATGAGGAGCATGAAAGTGTCTGAAATATAGGAGGATCATGAAGCAGTGTTCAAAAACATGAAGAGCCTGAAAAGGTGTGAAAAATATGAAGAGCTTCAAAAGGTGTCAAAAATAAGAGGAGCATTAAATGGTCTGAAAAATAGGAGGAGCATGAAGCGGTTCAAAAACATGAAGAGCCTGAAACGGTGTGAAAAATACGAAGAGTTTCAAAAGGTGTCAAAAAAATGAGTAGCATGAAACGGTCTGAAAATTAGGAGGAGCATGAAGAAGTGTTGAAAAACATGAAGAGCCTGAAAATGTGTGAAAAATATGAAGAGCTTCAAAAGGTGTGAAAAATATGAAGAGCTTCAAAAGGTGTCAAAAAGATGAGGAGCTTGAAACGGTCTGAAAAATCGGAGAAGCATGAAGTGGTGTTCAAAAAATGAAGAGCCTGAAAAGGTGTGAAAAATATGAAGAGCTTCAAAAGGTGTCAAAAATATGAGGAACATGAAACGGTATGAAAATATGAGGAGCATGAAATGGTCTGAAAAATAGGAGGAGCATGAAGCAGTGTTGAAAAACATGAAGAGCCTGAAAAGGTGTGAAAAATAGGAGGAGCTTCAAAAGGTGTCAAAAATATGAGGAGCATGAAACGGTCTGAACATACGAGGAGCATGAAGCGGTGTTCAAAAACATGAAGAGCCTGAAAAGGTGTGAAAAATATGAAGAGCTTCAAAAGTTGTGAAAAATATGAAGAGCTTCAGAAGGTTTCGAAAATATGAGGAGCATGAAACAGTCTGAAAACAAAGAGGATCATGAAACGGTGTTGAAAAACTTGGAAAGCCTTAAAAGGTGTGAAAAATATGAAGAGCATCAAAATGTGTCAAAAACATGAGGAGCATGAGACAGTCTGAAAAATATGAGGAGCATTAAAATGTCTGAAAAAGAGGAGGAGCATTAAATGGTGTTGTAAAACATGAAGAGCTTCAAAAAGCGTCAGAAATATGAGGAGCATGAAACGGTCTGAAAAATATGAGGAGCATGAAACGGTCTGAAAATTAGGAGGAGCACGAAACGCTGTTGAAAAATATGAAGAGCCTGAAATGGTGTGAAAAATATGAAGATCTTAAAAAGGTGTGAAAAATATGAGGAGCATGAAAGTGTCTGAAAAATACGAGGAGCATGATACAGTCTGAAATATAGGAGAAGCATGAAACGGTGTTGAAAAACATGAAGAGTCGAAAAGGTGTGAATAATATGAAGAGCTTCAAAAGGTGTCAAAAATATGAAAAGCATGAAACGGTCTGAAAAACAGGAGGAGAATGAAACGGTGTTGAAAAACTTGAAGAGCATGAAAAGGTGTGAAAAATATGAAGAGCTTCAAAAACGTGTCAAAAATATGAGGAGCATGAAAGGGTCTGAAAAATACGAGGAGCATGATACGGTCTGAAATATAGGAGAAGCATGAAACGGTTTTGAAAAACATGAAGAGTCGAAAAGGTGGAAAAATAGGAAGATCTACAAAAGGTGTCAAAAATATGAGGAGCATGAAAGGGTTTGAAAAATACGAGGAGCATGATACGGTCTGAAATATAGGAGAAGCATGAAACGGTGTTGAAAAACATGAAGAGCCTGAAAATGTGTGAAAAATATGAAGAGCTTCAAAATTTGTCAAAAATATGAGGAGCATGAAACCGTCTGAAAATTAGGATGAGAATGAAATGGTTTTGAAAAAGATGAAGAGCATGAAAAGGTGTGAAAAATAAGAAGAGCTTCAAAAGGTGTCAAAAATATGAGAAGCATGAAATGTTCTGAAAAACAGGAGGAGCGTGAAGCGGTGGTCAAAAACTTGAAGAGCCTGAAAAGCTGTGAAAAATATGAATAGCTTCAAAGCGTGTCAAATATATGAGGAGCATGAAACAGTCTGAAAAATAGGAGGAGCATGAAACGGTGTCCAAAAACATGAAGAGCCTGAAAAGGTGTGAAAAATATGAAGAGCTTCAAAAGGTGTCAAAAATATGAGGAGCAAGAAACAGTCTGAAATATAGGATAAGCAAGAAACGGTTTTTAAAAAGATGAAGAGCAGAAAAGGTGTGAAAAATATGAAGAGCTACAAAAGGTGTCAAAAATATGAGAAGCATGAAACGAATGAAAAATAGGAGGAGCATGAAGCGGTGTTGAAAAACATGAAGACCCTGAAAAGGTGTGAACTATAGGAAGAGCTTCAAAAGGGGTCAAAAATATGAGGTGCATGAAATAGTCGGAAAAATAAGAGGAGCATGAAACGGTGTTGAGAAACATGAAGAGCCTGAAAAGTTGTGAAAAATATGAAGAACTTCAAAAGTTGTCAAAAATATGAGGAGAATGAAACAGTCTGAAAATTAGGAAGAGAATGAAACAGTTTTGAAAAAGATGAAGAGCATGAAAAGGTGTGAAAATTATGAAGAGCTTCAAAAGGTGTCAAAAATATAAGAAGCATGAAAGGGTCTGAAAAATTGGAGGAGCAAAAAGTGGTGTTGAAAAACATGAAGAGCTTGAAAACGTGTGAAATATATGAAGAGCTTCAAAACGTGTCAAAAATATGAGAAGCATGAAACGGTCTGAGAAATAGCAGGAGCAAGAAGCGGTGTTTAAAAACATGAAGATCCTTAAAATGTTTGAAATATATGAAGAGCTTCAAACGGTGTCAAAATTATGAGGAGCATGAAACGGTCTGAAAAATAGGAGGAGCATGAAGCGGTGGTCAAAACATGAAGAGCCTGAAAAGGTGTGAAAAATATGAAGAGCTTCAAAAGGTGTCAAAAACATGAGGAGCATGAAATGGTCTGAAAAATAGGAGGAGCATGAAGTGGTGATGAAAAACATGAAGACCTTGAAAAGCTGTGAAAATTATGAGGAGCTTCAAAAGGTTTCAAAAATATGAGAAGCATGAAAAGACTGAAAAATTGGAGGAGCAGGAAGCGGTGTTGAAAAACATGAAGAGCCTGAAAATGTGTGAAATATATGAAGAGCTTCAAAAGGTGTCAAAAATATGAGGAGCATGAAACGGTCTGAAAAATAGGAGCAACATGAAGCGGTCGTCAAATATATTAAGAGCCTGAAAAGGCGGGAAAAATATGAAGAACTTCAAAAGGTGTCAAAAATATGAGGAGCATGAAACAGTCTGAAAATTAGAAAGAGAATGAAACGGTTTTGAAAAAGATGAAGAGCATGAAAAGGTGTGAAAAATATGAAGAGCTTCAAAAGGTGTCAAATATATGAGAAGCATGAAATGGTCTGAAAAATAGGAGGAGCATGAAGCGGTGGTCAAAAACATGAAGAGCCTGAAAAGGTGTGAAAAATATGAATAGCTTCAAAACGTGTCATATATATGAGGAGCATGAAACAGTCTGAAAAATAGAAGGAGCATTAAACGGTGATCAAAAACATGAAGAGCCTGAAAAGGTGTGAAAAATATGAAGAGCTTCAAAAGTTGTCAAAAATATGAGAAGCATGAAACGGTCTGAAAAATAGGAGGAGCATGAAGCGGTCGTCAAATATATTAAGAGCCTGAAAAGGTGTGAAAAATATGAAGAGCTTCAAAATTTGTCAAAAATATGAGGAGCATGAAACAGTCTGAAAATTAGAAAGAGAATGAAACGGTTTTGAAAAAGATGAAGAGCATGAAAAGGTGTGAAAAATATGAAGAGCTTCAAAAGGTGTCAAATATATGAGAAGCATGAAATGGTCTGAAAAATAGGAGGAGCATGAAGCGGTGGTCAAAAACATGAAGAGCCTGAAAAGGTGTGAAAAATATGAATAGCTTCAAAACGTGTCATATATATGAGGAGCATGAAACAGTCTGAAAAATAGAAGGAGCATTAAACGGTGATCAAAAACATGAAGAGCCTGAAAAGGTGTGAAAAATATGAAGAGCTTCAAAAGTTGTCAAAAATATGAGAAGCATGAAACGGTCTGAAAAATAGGAGGAGCATAAGCGGTGTTGAAAAACATGAAGAGCCTGAAAAGGTGTGAAATATATCAAGAGCTTGAAAACGTGTCAAAAATATGATGGGCATGAAATGGTCTGAAAAATACGAAGAGCATGAAGTGGTGTTGAAAAACATGAAGAGACTGAAAAGCTGTGCAAACTATCAAGAGCTTCAAAAAGTGTCAAAAATATTAGGAGTATGAAACGGTGTGAAAAATAGGATGAGCACGAAGCGGTGTTCAAAAACATGAAGAGATGAAAAAGTGTGATAAATATGAAGAGCTTCAAAAGGTGTGAAAAATTTGAAGAGCTTCAAAAGTTGTCAAAAAAGAGAGGAGCATGAAACGGTCTGGAAAATAGGAGGAGCATGAAGCGGTGTTGAAAAACATGAAGACCCTGAAAAGGTGTGAAATATAGGAAGAGCTTCAAAAGGGGTCAAAAATATGAGGTGCATGAAACAGTCGGAAAAATAGGAGGAGCATGAAACGGTGTTGAAAAACATGAAGAGCCTGAAAAGGTGTGAAAAATATGAAGAACTTCAAAAGTTGTCAAAAATATGAGGAGAATGAAACAGTCTGAAAATTAGGATGAGAATGAAACGGTTTTGATAAAGATGAAGAGCATGAAAAGGTGTGAAAAATATGAAGAGCTTCAAAAGGTGTCAAAAATATGAGAAGCATGAAAGGGTCTGAAAAAGTGGAGGAGCAAAAAGTGGTGTTGAAAAACATGAAGAGCCTGAAAACGTGTGAAATATATGAAAAGCTTCAAAAGGTGTCAAAAACATGAGGAGCATGAAACGGTCTGAAAAATAGGAGGAGCATGAAGTGGTGATGAAACACATGAAGAGGCTGAAAAGCTGTGAAAATTATGAGGAGCTTCAAAAGGTTTCAAAAATATGAGAAGCATGAAAAGACTGAAAAATTGGAGGAGCATGAAGCGGTGTTGAAAAACATGAAGAGCCTGAAAATGTGTGAAAATATGAAGAGCTTCAAAAGTTGTCAAAAATATGAGGAGCATGAAACAGTCAGAAAATTAGGATGAGAATGAAACGGGTTTGAAACAGATGTAGAGCATGAAAAGGTGTGAAAAATATGAAGAGCTTCAAAAGGTGTCAAATATATGAGAAGCATGAAATGGTCTGAAAAATAGGAGGAGCATGGAGCGGTGGTAAAAAAAATGAAGACCCTGAAAAGGTGTGAAAAATATGATTAGCTTCAAAACGTGTCACATATATGAGGAGCATGAAACAGTCTGAAAAATAGAAGGAGCATTAAACGGTGATGAAAAACATGAAGAACCTGAAAAGGTGTGAAAAATACGAAGAGCATCAAAAGGTGTCAAAATTATGAGGAGCATGTAACGGTCTCAAAAATAGTAGGAGCATAAAGCGGTATTGAAAAACACGAAGAGCCTGAAAAGGTGTGAAATATATGAAGAGCTTGAAAAGGTGTCAAAAATATGATGGGCATGAAGAGGTCTGAAAAATACGAGGAGCATGAAGTGGTGTTGAAAAACAGGAAGAGCCTGAAAAGCTGTGCAAACTATCAAGAGCTTCAAAAAGTGTCAAAAATATTAGGAGCATGAAAAGGTCTGAAAAATAGGATGAGCACGAAGCGGTGTTCAAAAACATGAAGAGATGAAAAAGTGTGATAAATATGAAGAGCTTCAAAAGGTGTGAAAAATATGAAGAGCTTCAAAAGGTGTCAAAAATGAGATTAGCATGAAACGGTCTTTAAAATAGGAGGAGCATGAAGTGGTGTTGAAAAACATGAAGAGCTTCAAAAGGTGTGAAAAATATGAGGAGCATGAAACGGTGTGAAAAATAGGAGGAGCATGAAGCGGTGTTGAAAAACATGAAGAGCTTCAAAAGGTGTCAAAAATATGAGGAGCATGAAACGGTCTGAAAATAGGAGGAGCATGAAGCAGTGTTGAAAAACATGAGGAGCCTGACAACACTGGAAAAATATGAAGAGCTTCAAAAGGTGTCAAAAATATGAGGAGCATGAAACTGTCTGAGAAATAGGAGGACCATGAAATGGGGTTCAAAAATATGAAGAGCCTGAATAGGTGTGAAAAATATGAAGAGCTTCAAAAGGAGTGAAAAATATGAGGAGCATGAAACGTTCTGAAAAATAGGAAGAGCATATAGCGGTATTGAAAAACATGAAGAGCCTGAAAATGTGTGAAAAATATGAAGAGCTTCAAAAGGTGTCAAAAATATGAGGAACATGAAACGGTATGAAAATATGAGGAGCATGAAATGGTCTGAAAAATAGGAGGAGCATGAAGCGGTGTTGAAAAACATGAAGAGCCTGAAAAGGTGTGAAAAATAGGAGGAGCTTCAAAAGGTGTCAAAAATATGAGGAGCATGAAACGGTCTGAACATACGAGGAGCATGAAGCGGTGTTCAAAAACATGAAGAGCCTGAAAAGGTGTGAAAAATATGAAGAGCTTCAAAAGTTGTGAAAAATATGAAGAGCTTCAGAAGGTTTCGAAAATATGAGGAGCATGAAACAGTCTGAAAACAAAGAGGATCATGAAACGGTGTTGAAAAACTTGGAAAGCCTTAAAAGGTGTGAAAAATATGAAGAGCATCAAAATGTGTCAAAAACATGAGGAGCATGAGACAGTCTGAAAAATATGAGGAGCATTAAAATGTCTGAAAAAGAGGAGGAGCATTAAATGGTGTTGTAAAACATGAAGAGCTTCAAAAAGCGTCAGAAATATGAGGAGCATGAAACGGTCTGAAAAATATGAGGAGCATGAAACGGTCTGAAAATTAGGAGGAGCACGAAACGCTGTTGAAAAATATGAAGAGCCTGAAATGGTGTGAAAAATATGAAGATCTTAAAAAGTTGTGAAAAATATGAGGAGCATGAAAGGGTCTGAAAAATACGAGGAGCATGATACAGTCTGAAATATAGGAGAAGCATGAAACGGTGTTGAAAAACATGAAGAGTCGAAAAGGTGTGAATAATATGAAGAGCTTCAAAAGGTGTCAAAAATATGAAAAGCATGAAACGGTCTGAAAAACAGGAGGAGAATGAAACGGTGTTGAAAAAAATGAAGAGCATGAAAAGGTGTGAAAAATATGAAGAGCTTCAAAAACGTGTCAAAAATATGAGGAGCATGAAAGGGTCTGAAAAATACGAGGAGCATGATACGGTCTGGAATATAGGAGAAGCATGAAACGGTTTTGAAAAACATGAAGAGTCGAAAAGGTGGAAAAATAGGAAGATCTACAAAAGGTGTCAAAAATATGAGGAGCATGAAAGGGTTTGAAAAATACGAGGAGCATGATACGGTTTGAAATATAGGAGAAGCATGAAACGGTGTTGAAAAACATGAAGAGCCTGAAAAGCTGTGAAAAATATGAAGAGCTTAAAAAGGTGTAAAAATATGAGGAGCATGAAACAGTCTGAAAAATAGGATTAGCATGAAACGGTTTTTAAAAAGATGAAGAGCATGAAAAGGTGTAAAATATATGTAGAGCTTCAAAAGTGGTCAAATATATGAGAAGCATGAAACGGTCTGAAAAATAGGAAGAGCATGAAGCGGTGTTGAAAAACATGAAGAGCCTGAAAAGGTGTGAACATATGAAGAGCTTCGAAAGGTGTCAAAAATATGAGGAGCATGAAATAGTCTGAAAATTAGGATGAGAATGAAACGGTTTTCAAAAAGTTGAAGAGAATGAAAAGGTGTGAAAAATATGAAGAGCTTCAAAACGTGTCAAAAATATGAGGAGCATGAAATGGTCTGAAAAATAGCAGGAGCAAGAAGCGGTGTTTAAAAACATGAAGATCCTTAAAACGTTTGAAAAATATGAGGAGCTTCAAACGGTGTCAAAAATGTGAGGAGCATGAAATGGTCTGAAAAATAGGAGGAGCATGAAGCGGTGGTCAAAACCTGAAGAGCCTGAAAAGGTGTGAAAAATATGAAGAGCTTCAAAAAGTGTCAAAAACATGAGGAGCATGAAACGGTCTGAAAAATAGGAGGAGCATGAAGTGGTGATTAAAAACATGAAGAGCCTGAAAATCTGTGAAAATTATGAAGAGCTTCAATAGGTTTCAAAAATATGAGAAGCATGAAAAGACTGAAAAATAGGAGGAGCATGAAGCGGTGTTGAAAAACATGAACAGCCTGAAAATGTGTGAAAAATATGAAGAGCTTCAAAAAGTGTCAAAAACATGAGGAGCATGAAACGGTCTGAAAATTAGGATGAGAATGAAATGGTTTTGAAAAAGATGAAGAGCAGAAAAGGTGTGAAAAATATGAAGAGCTACAAAAGGTGTCAAAAATATGAGAAGCATGAAACGAATGAAAAATAGGAGGAGCATGAAGCGGTGTTGAAAAACATGAAGACCCTGAAAAGGTGTGAACTATAGGAAGAGCTTCAAAAGGGGTCAAAAATATGAGGTGCATGAAATAGTCGGAAAAATAAGAGGAGCATGAAACGGTGTTGAAAAACATGAAGAGCCTGAAAAGGTGTGAAAAATATGAAGAACTTCAAAAGTTGTCAAAAATATGAGGAGAATGAAACAGTCTGAAAATTAGGATGAGAATGAAACGGTTTTGAAAAAGATGAAGAGCATGAAAAGGTGTGAAAATTATGAAGAGCTTCAAAAGGTGTCAAAAATATAAGAAGCATGAAAGGGTCTGAAAATTTGGAGGAGCAAAAATGGTGTTGAAAAACATGAAGAGCTTGAAAACGTGTGAAATATATGAAGAGCTTCAAAACGTGTCAAAAATATGAGAAGCATGAAACGGTCTGAGAAATAGCAGGAGCAAGAAGCGGTGTTTAAAAACATGAAGATCCTTAAAATGTTTGAAATATATGAAGAGCTTCAAACGGTGTCAAAAATATGAGGAGCATGAAACGGTCTGAAAAAAAGGAGGAGCATGAAGCGGTGGTCAAAACATGAAGAGCCTGAAAAGGTGTGAAAAATATGAAGAGCTTCAAAAGGTGTCAAAAACATGAGGAGCATGAAATGGTCTGAAAAATAGGAGGAGCATGAAGTGGTGATGAAAAACATGAAGACCTTGAAAAGCTGTGAAAATTATGAGGAGCTTCAAAAGGTTTCAAAAATATGAGAAGCATGAAAAGACTGAAAAATTGGAGGAGCAGGAAGCGGTGTTGAAAAACATGAAGAGCCTGAAAATGTGTGAAATATATGAAGAGCTTCAAAAGGTGTCAAAAATATGAGGAGCATGAAACGGTCTGAAAAATAGGAGCAACATGAAGCGGTCGTCAAATATATTAAGAGCCTGAAAAGGCGGGAAAAATATCAAGAACTTCAAAAGGTGTCAAAAATATGAGGAGCATGAAACGGTCTGAAAAATAGGAGAAGCATGAAGCGGTCGTCAAATATATTAAGAGCCTGAAAAGGTGTGAAAAATATGAAGAGCTTCAAAATTTGTCAAAAATATGAGGAGCATGAAACAGTCTGAAAATTAGAAAGAGAATGAAACGGTTTTGAAAAAGATGAAGAGCATGAAAAGGTGTGAAAAATATGAAGAGCTTCAAAAGGTGTCAAATATATGAGAAGCATGAAATGGTCTGAAAAATAGGAGGAGCATGAAGCGGTGGTCAAAAACATGAAGAGCCTGAAAAGGTGTGAAAAATATGAATAGCTTCAAAACGTGTCATATATATGAGGAGCATGAAACAGTCTGAAAAATAGAAGGAGCATTAAACGGTGATCAAAAACATGAAGAGCCTGAAAAGGTGTGAAAAATATGAAGAGCTTCAAAAGTTGTCAAAAATATGAGAAGCATGAAACGGTCTGAAAAATAGGAGGAGCATAAGCGATGTTGAAAAACATGAAGAGCCTGAAAAGGTGTGAAATATATCAAGAGCTTGAAAACGTGTCAAAAATATGATGGGCATGAAATGGTCTGAAAAATACGAAGAGCAAGAAGTGGTGTTGAAAAACATGAAGAGACTGAAAAGCTGTGCAAACTATCAAGAGCTTCAAAAAGTGTCAAAAATATTAGGAGTATGAAACGGTGTGAAAAATAGGATGAGCACGAAGCGGTGTTCAAAAACATGAAGAGATGAAAAAGTGTGATAAATATGAAGAGCTTCAAAAGGTGTGAAAAATTTGAAGAGCTTCAAAAGTTGTCAAAAAAGAGAGGAGCATGAAACGGTCTGGAAAATAGGAGGAGCATGAAGCGGTGTTGAAAAACATGAAGACCCTGAAAAGGTGTGAAATATAGGAAGAGCTTCAAAAGGGGTCAAAATATGAGGTGCATGAAACAGTCGGAAAAATAGGAGGAGCATGAAACGGTGTTGAAAAACATGAAGAGCCTGAAAAGGTGTGAAAAATATGAAGAACTTCAAAAGTTGTCAAAAATATGAGGAGAATGAAACAGTCTGAAAATTAGGATGAGAATGAAACGGTTTTGATAAAGATGAAGAGCATGAAAAGGTGTGAAAAATATGAAGAGCTTCAAAAGGTGTCAAAAATATGAGAAGCATGAAAGGGTCTGAAAAAGTGGAGGAGCAAAAAGTGGTGTTGAAAAACATGAAGAGCCTGAAAACGTGTGAAATATATGAAAAGCTTCAAAAGGTGTCAAAAACATGAGGAGCATGAAACGGTCTGAAAAATAGGAGGAGCATGAAGTGGTGATGAAACACATGAAGAGGCTGAAAAGCTGTGAAAATTATGAGGAGCTTCAAAAGGTTTCAAAAATATGAGAAGCATGAAAAGACTGAAAAATTGGAGGAGCATGAAGCGGTGTTGAAAAACATGAAGAGCCTGAAAATGTGTGAAAATATGAAGAGCTTCAAAAGTTGTCAAAAATATGAGGAGCATGAAACAGTCAGAAAATTAGGATGAGAATGAAACGGGTTTGAAACAGATGTAGAGCATGAAAAGGTGTGAAAAATATGAAGAGCTTCAAAAGGTGTCAAATATATGAGAAGCATGAAATGGTCTGAAAAATAGGAGGAGCATGGAGCGGTGGTAAAAAACATGAAGACCCTGAAAAGGTGTGAAAAATATGATTAGCTTCAAAATGTGTCACATATATGAGGAGCATGAAACAGTCTGAAAAATAGAAGGAGCATTAAACGGTGATGAAAAACATGAAGAGCCTGAAAAGGTGTGAAAAATACGAAGAGCATCAAAAGGTGTCAAAATTATGAGGAGCATGTAACGGTCTCAAAAATAGTAGGAGCATAAAGCGGTATTGAAAAACACGAAGAGCCTGAAAAGGTGTGAAATATATGAAGAGCTTGAAAAGGTGTCAAAAATATGATGGGCATGAAGAGGTCTGAAAAATACGAGGAGCATGAAGTGGTGTTGAAAAACAGGAAGAGCCTGAAAAGCTGTGCAAACTATCAAGAGCTTCAAAAAGTGTCAAAAATATTAGGAGCATGAAAAGGTCTGAAAAATAGGATGAGCACGAAGCGGTGTTCAAAAACATGAAGAGATGAAAAAGTGTGATAAATATGAAGAGCTTCAAAAGGTGTGAAAAATATGAAGAGCTTCAAAAGGTGTCAAAAATGAGATTAGCATGAAACGGTCTTTAAAATAGGAGGAGCATGAAGTGGTGTTGAAAAACATGAAGAGCTTCAAAAGGTGTGAAAAATATGAGGAGCATGAAACGGTGTGAAAAATAGGAGGAGCATGAAGCGGTGTTGAAAATCATGAAGAGCCTGAAAAGGTATGAAAAATATGAAGAGCTTCAAAAGGTGTCAAAAATATGAGGAGCATGAAACGGTCTGAAAATAGGAGGAGCATGAAGCGGTGTTGAAAAACATGAGGAGCCTGACAACACTGGAAAAATATGAAGAGCTTCAAAAGGTGTCAAAAATATGAGGAGCATGAAACGGTCTGAGAAATAGGAGGACCATGAAATGGGGTTCAAAAATATGAAGAGCCTGAATAGGTGTGAAAAATATGAAGAGCTTCAAAAGGAGTGAAAAATATGAGGAGCATGAAACGTTCTGAAAAATAGGAAGAGCATATAGCGGTATTGAAAAACATGAAGAGCCTGAAAATGTGTGAAAAATATGAAGAGCTTCAAAAGGTGTCAAATATATGAGGAACATGAAACGGTATGAAAATATGAGGAGCATGAAATGGTCTGAAAAATAGGAGGAGCATGAAGCGGTGTTGAAAAACATGAAGAGCCTGAAAAGGTGTGAAAAATAGGAGGAGCTTCAAAAGGTGTCAAAAATATGAGGAGCATGAAACGGTCTGAACATACGAGGAGCATGAAGCGGTGTTCAAAAACATGAAGAGCCTGAAAAGGTGTGAAAAATATGAAGAGCTTCAAAAGTTGTGAAAAATATGAAGAGCTTCAGAAGGTTTCGAAAATATGAGGAGCATGAAACAGTCTGAAAACAAAGAGGATCATGAAACGGTGTTGAAAAAACTTGGAAAGCCCTAAAAGGTGTGAAAAATATGAAGAGCATCAAAATGTGTCAAAAACTTGAGGAGCATGAGTCAGTCTGAAAAATATGAGGAGCATTAAAATGTCTGAAAAAGAGGAGGAGCATTAAATGGTGTTGTAAAACATGAAGAGCTTCAAAAAGCGTCAGAAATATGAGGAGCATGAAACGGTCTGAAAATTAGGAGGAGAACGAAACGCTGTTGAAAAATATGAAGAGCCTGAAATGGTGTGAAAAATATGAAGATCTTAAAAAGGTGTGAAAAATATGAGGAGCATGAAAGGGTCTGAAAAATACGAGGAGCATGATACAGTCTGAAATATAGGAGAAGCATGAAACGGTGTTGAAAAACATGAAGAGTCGAAAAGGTGTGAATAATATGAAGAGCTTCAAAAGGTGTCAAAAATATGAAAAGCATGAAACGGTCTGAAAAACAGGAGGAGAATGAAACGGTGTTGAAAAAAATGAAGAGCATGAAAAGGTGTGAAAAATATGAAGAGCTTCAAAAACGTGTCAAAAATATGAGGAGCATGAAAGGGTCTGAAAAATACGAGGAGCATGATACGGTCTGGAATATAGGAGAAGCATGAAACGGTTTTGAAAAACATGAAGAGCCTGAAAAGGTATGAAAAATATGAAGAGCTTCAAAAGGTGTCAAAAATGTGAGGAGCATGAAACGGTCTGAAAATAGGAGGAGCATGAAGCGGTGTTGAAAAACATGAGGAGCCTGACAACACTGGAAAAATATGAAGAGCTTCAAAAGGTGTCAAAAATATGAGGAGCATGAAACGGTCTGAAAAATAGGAAGAGCATATAGCGGTATTGAAAAACATGAAGAGCCTGAAAATGTGTGAAAAATATGAAGAGCTTCAAAAGGTGTCAAAAATGTGAGGAGCATGAAACGGTCTGAAAATAGGAGGAGCATGAAGCGGTGTTGAAAAACATGAGGAGCCTGACAACACTGGAAAAATATGAAGAGCTTCAAAAGGTGTCAAAAATATGAGGAGCATGAAACGGTCTGAGAAATAGGAGGACCATGAAATGGGGTTCAAAAATATGAAGAGCCTGAATAGGTGTGAAAAATATGAAGAGCTTCAAAAGGAGTGAAAAATATGAGGAGCATGAAACGTTCTGAAAAATAGGAAGAGCATATAGCGGTATTGAAAAACATGAAGAGCCTGAAAATGTGTGAAAAATATGAAGAGCTTCAAAAGGTGTCAAAAATATGAGGAACATGAAACGGTATGAAAATATGAGGAGCATGAAATGGTCTGAAAAATAGGAGGAGCATGAAGCGGTGTTCAAAAACATGAAGAGCCTGAAAAGGTGTGAAAAATATGAAGAACTTCAAAAGTTGTGAAAAATATGAAGAGCTTCAGAAGGTTTCGAAAATATGAGGAGCATGAAACAGTCTGAAAACAAAGAGGATCATGAAACGGTGTTGAAAAACTTGGAAAGCCTTAAAAGGTGTGAAAAATATGAAGAGCATCAAAATGTGTCAAAAACATGAGGAGCATGAGACAGTCTGAAAAATATGAGGAGCATTAAAATGTCTGAAAAAGAGGAGGAGCATTAAATGGTGTTGTAAAACATGAAGAGCTTCAAAAAGCGTCAGAAATATGAGGAGCATGAAACGGTCTGAAAAATATGAGGAGCATGAAACGGTCTGAAAATTAGGAGGAGCACGAAACGCTGTTGAAAAATATGAAGAGCCTGAAATGGTGTGAAAAATATGAAGATCTTAAAAAGGTGTGAAAAATATGAGGAGCATGAAAGGGTCTGAAAAATACGAGGAGCATGATACAGTCTGAAATATAGGAGAAGCATGAAACGGTGTTGAAAAACATGAAGAGTCGAAAAGGTGTGAATAATATGAAGAGCTTCAAAAGGTGTCAAAAATATGAAAAGCATGAAACGGTCTGAAAAACAGGAGGAGAATGAAACGGTGTTGAAAAAAATGAAGAGCATGAAAAGGTGTGAAAAATATGAAGAGCTTCAAAAACGTGTCAAAAATATGAGGAGCATGAAAGGGTCTGAAAAATACGAGGAGCATGATACGGTCTGGAATATAGGAGAAGCATGAAACGGTTTTGAAAAACATGAAGAGTCGAAAAGGTGGAAAAATAGGAAGAGCTACAAAAGGTGTCAAAAATATGAGGAGCATGAAAGGGTTTGAAAAATACGAGGAGCATGATACGGTCTGAAATATAGGAGAAGCATGAAACGGTGTTGAAAAACATGAAGAGCCTGAAAAGCTGTGAAAAATATGAAGAGCTTAAAAAGGTGTAAAAATATGAGGAGCATGAAACAGTCTGAAAAATAGGATTAGCATGAAACGGTTTTTAAATAGATGAAGAGCCTGAAAAGGTGTAAAATATATGTAGAGCTTCAAAAGTGGTCAAATATATGAGAAGCATGAAACGGTCTGAAAAATAGGAAGAGCATGAAGCGGTGTTGAAAAACATGAAGAGCCTGAAAAGGTGTGAAAAATAGGAGGAGCTTCAAAAGGTGTCAAAAATATGAGGAGCATGAAACGGTCTGAACATACGAGGAGCATGAAGCGGTGTTCAAAAACATGAAGAGCCTGAAAAGGTGTGAAAAATATGAAGAGCTTCAAAAGTTGTGAAAAATATGAAGAGCTTCAGAAGGTTTCGAAAATATGAGGAGCATGAAACAGTCTGAAAACAAAGAGGATCATGAAACGGTGTTGAAAAACTTGGAAAGCCTTAAAAGGTGTGAAAAATATGAAGAGCATCAAAATGTGTCAAAAACATGAGGAGCATGAGACAGTCTGAAAAATATGAGGAGCATTAAAATGTCTGAAAAAGAGGAGGAGCATTAAATGGTGTTGTAAAACATGAAGAGCTTCAAAAAGCGTCAGAAATATGAGGAGCATGAAACGGTCTGAAAAATATGAGGAGCATGAAACGGTCTGAAAATTAGGAGGAGCACGAAACGCTGTTGAAAAATATGAAGAGCCTGAAATGGTGTGAAAAATATGAAGATCTTAAAAAGGTGTGAAAAATATGAGGAGCATGAAAGGGTCTGAAAAATACGAGGAGCATGATACAGTCTGAAATATAGGAGAAGCATGAAACGGTGTTGAAAAACATGAAGAGTCGAAAAGGTGTGAATAATATGAAGAGCTTCAAAAGGTGTCAAAAATATGAAAAGCATGAAACGGTCTGAAAAACAGGAGGAGAATGAAACGGTGTTGAAAAAAATGAAGAGCATGAAAAGGTGTGAAAAATATGAAGAGCTTCAAAAACGTGTCAAAAATATGAGGAGCATGAAAGGGTCTGAAAAATACGAGGAGCATGATACGGTCTGGAATATAGGAGAAGCATGAAACGGTTTTGAAAAACATGAAGAGTCGAAAAGGTGGAAAAATAGGAAGAGCTACAAAAGGTGTCAAAAATATGAGGAGCATGAAAGGGTTTGAAAAATACGAGGAGCATGATACGGTCTGAAATATAGGAGAAGCATGAAACGGTGTTGAAAAACATGAAGAGCCTGAAAAGCTGTGAAAAATATGAAGAGCTTAAAAAGGTGTAAAAATATGAGGAGCATGAAACAGTCTGAAAAATAGGATTAGCATGAAACGGTTTTTAAATAGATGAAGAGCCTGAAAAGGTGTAAAATATATGTAGAGCTTCAAAAGTGGTCAAATATATGAGAAGCATGAAACGGTCTGAAAAATAGGAAGAGCATGAAGCGGTGTTGAAAAACATGAAGAGCCTGAAAAGGTGTGAAAAATAGGAGGAGCTTCAAAAGGTGTCAAAAATATGAGGAGCATGAAACGGTCTGAACATACGAGGAGCATGAAGCGGTGTTCAAAAACATGAAGAGCCTGAAAAGGTGTGAAAAATATGAAGAGCTTCAAAAGTTGTGAAAAATATGAAGAGCTTCAGAAGGTTTCGAAAATATGAGGAGCATGAAACAGTCTGAAAACAAAGAGGATCATGAAACGGTGTTGAAAAACTTGGAAAGCCCTAAAAGGTGTGAAAAATATGAAGAGCATCAAAATGTGTCAAAAACTTGAGGAGCATGAGTCAGTCTGAAAAATATGAGGAGCATTAAAATGTCTGAAAAAGAAGAGGAGCATTAAATGGTGTTGTAAAACATGAAGAGCTTCAAAAAGCGTCAGAAATATGAGGAGCATGAAACGGTCTGAAAATTAGGAGGAGAACGAAACGCTGTTGAAAAATATGAAGAGCCTGAAATGGTGTGAAAAATATGAAGATCTTAAAAAGGTGTGAAAAATATGAGGAGCATGAAAGGGTCTGAAAAATACGAGGAGCATGATACAGTCTGAAATATAGGAGAAGCATGAAACGGTGTTGAAAAACATGAAGAGTCGAAAAGGTGTGAATAATATGAAGAGCTTCAAAAGGTGTCAAAAATATGAAAAGCATGAAACGGTCTGAAAAACAGGAGGAGAATGAAACGGTGTTGAAAAAAATGAAGAGCATGAAAAGGTGTGAAAAATATGAAGAGCTTCAAAAACGTGTCAAAAATATGAGGAGCATGAAAGGGTCTGAAAAATACGAGGAGCATGATACGGTCTGGAATATAGGAGAAGCATGAAACGGTTTTGAAAAACATGAAGAGCCTGAAAAGGTATGAAAAATATGAAGAGCTTCAAAAGGTGTCAAAAATGTGAGGAGCATGAAACGGTCTGAAAATAGGAGGAGCATGAAGCGGTGTTGAAAAACATGAGGAGCCTGACAACACTGGAAAAATATGAAGAGCTTCAAAAGGTGTCAAAAATATGAGGAGCATGAAACGGTCTGAGAAATAGGAGGACCATGAAATGGGGTTCAAAAATATGAAGAGCCTGAATAGGTGTGAAAAATATGAAGAGCTTCAAAAGGAGTGAAAAATATGAGGAGCATGAAACGTTCTGAAAAATAGGAAGAGCATATAGCGGTATTGAAAAACATGAAGAGCCTGAAAATGTGTGAAAAATATGAAGAGCTTCAAAAGGTGTCAAAAATATGAGGAACATGAAACGGTATGAAAATATGAGGAGCATGAAATGGTCTGAAAAATAGGAGGAGCATGAAGCGGTGTTGAAAAACATGAAGAGCCTGAAAAGGTGTGAAAAATAGGAGGAGCTTCAAAAGGTGTCAAAAATATGAGGAGCATGAAACGGTCTGAACATACGAGGAGCATGAAGCGGTGTTCAAAAACATGAAGAGCCTGAAAAGGTGTGAAAAATATGAAGAGCTTCAAAAGTTGTGAAAAATATGAAGAGCTTCAGAAGGTTTCGAAAATATGAGGAGCATGAAACAGTCTGAAAACAAAGAGGATCATGAAACGGTGTTGAAAAACTTGGAAAGCCTTAAAAGGTGTGAAAAATATGAAGAGCATCAAAATGTGTCAAAAACATGAGGAGCATGAGACAGTCTGAAAAATATGAGGAGCATTAAAATGTCTGAAAAAGAGGAGGAGCATTAAATGGTGTTGTAAAACATGAAGAGCTTCAAAAAGCGTCAGAAATATGAGGAGCATGAAACGGTCTGAAAAATATGAGGAGCATGAAACGGTCTGAAAATTAGGAGGAGCACGAAACGCTGTTGAAAAATATGAAGAGCCTGAAATGGTGTGAAAAATATGAAGATCTTAAAAAGGTGTGAAAAATATGAGGAGCATGAAAGGGTCTGAAAAATACGAGGAGCATGATACAGTCTGAAATATAGGAGAAGCATGAAACGGTGTTGAAAAACATGAAGAGTCGAAAAGGTGTGAATAATATGAAGAGCTTCAAAAGGTGTCAAAAATATGAAAAGCATGAAACGGTCTGAAAAACAGGAGGAGAATGAAACGGTGTTGAAAAAAATGAAGAGCATGAAAAGGTGTGAAAAATATGAAGAGCTTCAAAAACGTGTCAAAAATATGAGGAGCATGAAAGGGTCTGAAAAATACGAGGAGCATGATACGGTCTGGAATATAGGAGAAGCATGAAACGGTTTTGAAAAACATGAAGAGTCGAAAAGGTGGAAAAATAGGAAGAGCTACAAAAGGTGTCAAAAATATGAGGAGCATGAAAGGGTTTGAAAAATACGAGGAGCATGATACGGTCTGAAATATAGGAGAAGCATGAAACGGTGTTGAAAAACATGAAGAGCCTGAAAAGCTGTGAAAAATATGAAGAGCTTAAAAAGGTGTAAAAATATGAGGAGCATGAAACAGTCTGAAAAATAGGATTAGCATGAAACGGTTTTTAAAAAGATGAAGAGCATGAAAAGGTGTAAAATATATGTAGAGCTTCAAAAGTGGTCAAATATATGAGAAGCATGAAACGGTCTGAAAAATAGGAGGAGCATGAAGCGGTGTTGAAAAACATGAAGAGCCTGAAAAGGTGTGAACATATGAAGAGCTTCGAAAGGTGTCAAAAACATGAGGAGCATGAAACGGTCTGAAAAATAGGAGGAGCATGAAGCGGTGGTCAAAACCTGAAGAGCCTGAAAAGGTGTGAAAAATATGAAGAGCTTCAAAAAGTGTCAAAAACATGAGGAGCATGAAACGGTCTGAAAAATAGGAGGAGCATGAAGTGGTGATTAAAAACATGAAGAGCCTGAAAAGCTGTGAAAATTATGAAGAGCTTCAATAGGTTTCAAAAATATGAGAAGCATGAAAAGACTGAAAAATAGGAGGAGCATGAAGCGGTGTTGAAAAACATGAACAGCCTGAAAATGTGTGAAAAATATGAAGAGCTTCAAAATTTGTCAAAAATATGAGGAGCATGAAACCGTCTGAAAATTAGGATGAGAATGAAATGGTTTTGAAAAAGATGAAGAGCATGAAAAGGTGTGAAAAATATGAAGAGCTTCAAAAGGTGTCAAAAATATGAGAAGCATGAAATGTTCTGAAAAACAGGAGGAGCATGAAGCGGTGGTCAAAAACTTGAAGAACCTGAAAAGCTGTGAAAAATATGAATAGCTTCAAAGCGTGTCAAATATATGAGGAGCATGAAACAGTCTGAAAAATAGGAGGAGCATGAAACGGTGTTCAAAAACATGAAGAGCCTGAAAAGGTGTGAAAAATATGAAGAGCTTCAAAAGGTGTCAAAAATATGAGGAGCATGAAACAGTCTGAAATATAGGATAAGCAAGAAACGGTTTTTAAAAAGATGAAGAGCAGAAAAGGTGTGGAAAATATGAAGAGCTACAAAAGGTGTCAAAAATATGAGAAGCATGAAACGAATGAAAAATAGGAGGAGCATGAAGCGGTGTTGAAAAACATGAAGACCCTGAAAAGGTGTGAACTATAGGAAGAGCTTCAAAAGGGGTCAAAAATATGAGGTGCATGAAATAGTCGGAAAAATAAGAGGAGCATGAAACGGTGTTGAAAAACATGAAGAGCCTGAAAAGGTGTGAAAAATATGAAGAACTTCAAAAGTTGTCAAAAATATGAGGAGAATGAAACAGTCTGAAAATTAGGATGAGAATGAAACGGTTTTGATAAAGATGAAGAGCATGAAAAGGTGTGAAAATTATGAAGAGCTTCAAAAGGTGTCAAAAATATAAGAAGCATGAAAGGGTCTGAAAAATTGGAGGAGCAAAAAGTGGTGTTGAAAAACATGAAGAGCTTGAAAACGTGTGAAATATATGAAGAGCTTCAAAACGTGTCAAAAATATGAGAAGCATGAAACGGTCTGAGAAATAGCAGGTGCAAGAAGCGGTGTTTAAAAACATGAAGATCCTTAAAATGTTTGAAATATATGAAGAGCTTCAAACGGTGTCAAAAATATGAGGAGCATGAAACGGTCTGAAAAATAGGAGGAGCATGAAGCGGTGGTCAAAACATGAAGAGCCTGAAAAGGTGTGAAAAATATGAAGAGCTTCAAAAGGTGTCAAAAACATGAGGAGCATGAAATGGTCTGAAAAATAGGAGGAGCATGAAGTGGTGATGAAAAACATGAAGACCTTGAAAAGCTGTGAAAATTATGAGGAGCTTCAAAAGGTTTCAAAAATATGAGAAGCATGAAAAGACTGAAAAATTGGAGGAGCAGGAAGCGGTGTTGAAAAACATGAAGAGCCTGAAAATGTGTGAAATATATGAAGAGCTTCAAAAGGTGTCAAAAATATGAGGAGCATGAAACGGTCTGAAAAATAGGAGCAACATGAAGCGGTCGTCAAATATATTAAGAGCCTGAAAAGGCGGGAAAAATGTGAAGAACTTCAAAAGGTGTCAAAAATATGAGGAGCCTGAAACGGTCTGAAAAATAGGAGAAGCATGAAGCGGTCGTCAAATATATTAAGAGCCTGAAAAGGTGTGAAAAATATGAAGAGCTTCAAAATTTGTCAAAAATATGAGGAGCATGAAACAGTCTGAAAATTAGAAAGAGAATGAAACGGTTTTGAAAAAGATGAAGAGCATGAAAAGGTGTGAAAAATATGAAGAGCTTCAAAAGGTGTCAAATATATGAGAAGCATGAAATGGTCTGAAAAATAGGAGGAGCATGAAGCGGTGGTCAAAAACATGAAGAGCCTGAAAAGGTGTGAAAAATATGAATAGATTCAAAACGTGTCATATATATGAGGAGCATGAAACAGTCTGAAAAATAGAAGGAGCATTAAACGGTGATCAAAAACATGAAGAGCCTGAAAAGGTGTGAAAAATATGAAGAGCTTCAAAAGTTGTCAAAAATATGAGAAGCATGAAACGGTCTGAAAAATAGGAGGAGCATAAGCGGTGTTGAAAAACATGAAGAGCCTGAAAAGGTGTGAAATATATCAAGAGCTTGAAAACGTGTCAAAAATATGATGGGCATGAAATGGTCTGAAAAATACGAAGAGCATGAAGTGGTGTTGAAAAACATGAAGAGACTGAAAAGCTGTGCAAACTATCAAGAGCTTCAAAAAGTGTCAAAAATATTAGGAGTATGAAACGGTGTGAAAAATAGGATGAGCACGAAGCGGTGTTCAAAAACATGAAGAGATGAAAAAGTGTGATAAATATGAAGAGCTTCAAAAGGTGTGAAAAATTTGAAGAGCTTCAAAAGTTGTCAAAAAAGAGAGGAGCATGAAACGGTCTGGAAAATAGGAGGAGCATGAAGCGGTGTTGAAAAACATGAAGACCCTGAAAAGGTGTGAAATATAGGAAGAGCTTCAAAAGGGGTCAAAAATATGAGGTGCATGAAACAGTCGGAAAAATAGGAGGAGCATGAAACGGTGTTGAAAAACATGAAGAGCCTGAAAAGGTGTGAAAAATATGAAGAACTTCAAAAGTTGTCAAAAATATGAGGAGAATGAAACAGTCTGAAAATTAGGATGAGAATGAAACGGTTTTGATAAAGATGAAGAGCATGAAAAGGTGTGAAAAATATGAAGAGCTTCAAAAGGTGTCAAAAATATGAGAAGCATGAAAGGGTCTGAAAAAGTGGAGGAGCAAAAAGTGGTGTTGAAAAACATGAAGAGCCTGAAAACGTGTGAAATATATGAAAAGCTTCAAAAGGTGTCAAAAACATGAGGAGCATGAAACGGTCTGAAAAATAGGAGGAGCATGAAGTGGTGATGAAACACATGAAGAGGCTGAAAAGCTGTGAAAATTATGAGGAGCTTCAAAAGGTTTCAAAAATATGAGAAGCATGAAAAGACTGAAAAATTGGAGGAGCATGAAGCGGTGTTGAAAAACATGAAGAGCCTGAAAATGTGTGAAAATATGAAGAGCTTCAAAAGTTGTCAAAAATATGAGGAGCATGAAACAGTCAGAAAATTAGGATGAGAATGAAACGGGTTTGAAACAGATGTAGAGCATGAAAAGGTGTGAAAAATATGAAGAGCTTCAAAAGGTGTCAAATATATGAGAAGCATGAAATGGTCTGAAAAATAGGAGGAGCATGGAGCGGTGGTAAAAAACATGAAGACCCTGAAAAGGTGTGAAAAATATGATTAGCTTCAAAACGTGTCACATATATGAGGAGCATGAAACAGTCTGAAAAATAGAAGGAGCATTAAACGGTGATGAAAAACATGAAGAGCCTGAAAAGGTGTGAAAAATACGAAGAGCATCAAAAGGTGTCAAAATAATGAGGAGCATGTAACGGTCTCAAAAATAGTAGGAGCATAAAGCGGTATTGAAAAACACGAAGAGCCTGAAAAGGTGTGAAATATATGAAGAGCTTGAAAAGGTGTCAAAAATATGATGGGCATGAAGTGGTCTGAAAAATACGAGGAGCATGAAGTGGTGTTGAAAAACAGGAAGAGCCTGAAAAGCTGTGCAAACTATCAAGAGCTTCAAAAAGTGTCAAAAATATTAGGAGCATGAAAAGGTCTGAAAAATAGGATGAGCACGAAGCGGTGTTCAAAAACATGAAGAGATGAAAAAGTGTGATAAATATGAAGAGCTTCAAAAGGTGTGAAAAATATGAAGAGCTTCAAAAGGTGTCAAAAATGAGATTAGCATGAAACGGTCTTTAAAATAGGAGGAGCATGAAGTGGTGTTGAAAAACATGAAGAGCTTCAAAAGGTGTGAAAAATATGAGGAGCATGAAATGGTGTGAAAAATAGGAGGAGCATGAAGCGGTGTTGAAAAACATGAAGAGCCTGAAAAGGTATGAAAAATATGAAGAGCTTCAAAAGGTGTCAAAAATATGAGGAGCATGAAACGGTCTGAAAATAGGAGGAGCATGAAGCAGTGTTGAAAAACATGAGGAGCCTGACAACACTGGAAAAATATGAAGAGCTTCAAAAGGTGTCAAAAATATGAGGAGCATGAAACGGTCTGAGAAATAGGAGGACCATGAAATGGGGTTCAAAAATATGAAGAGCCTGAATAGGTGTGAAAAATATGAAGAGCTTCAAAAGGAGTGAAAAATATGAGGAGCATGAAACGTTCTGAAAAATAGGAAGAGCATATAGCGGTATTGAAAAACATGAAGAGCCTGAAAATGTGTGAAAAATATGAAGAGCTTCAAAAGGTGTCAAAAATATGAGGAACATGAAACGGTATGAAAATATGAGGAGCATGAAATGGTCTGAAAAATAGGAGGAGCATGAAGCGGTGTTGAAAAATATGTAGAGCCTGAAAAGGTGTGAAAAATAGGAGGAGCTTCAAAAGGTGTCAAAAATATGAGGAGCATGAAACGGTCTGAACATACGAGGAGCATGAAGCGGTGTTCAAAAACATGAAGAGATGAAAAAGTGTGATAAATATGAAGAGCTTCAAAAGGTGTGAAAAATATGAAGAGCTTCAAAAGGTGTCAAAAATTGAGGAGCATGTAATGGCCTGAAAAATAGGAGGAGCCTGAAGCGGTGTTGAAAAACATGAAGAGTCTGAAAAGGTGTGAAAAATATGAAGAGCTTCAATAGGTGTCAGAAATATAAGGAGCATGAAACGGTTGAAAAAGAGGAGGAGAATGAAGTGTTGTTGAAAAACATGAAGAGCCTGAAAATGTGTGAAAAATATGAAGAGCTTCAAAAGTTGTGTTAAATATGAAGAGCTTCAAAAGCTGTCAAAAAAGAGAGGAGCATGAAACGGTCTGTAAAATAGGAGGAGCATGAAGTGGTGATGAAAAACATGAAGACCCTGAAAAGGTGTAAATATATGAAGAGCTTCAAAATGTGTCAAAAATATGAGGAGCATGAAATGGTCAGAAAAATAGGAGGAGCATTAGTGCTGTTCTAAAATATGAAGAGACTGAAAAGGAGTGAAAAATATGAAGAGCATCAAAACGTGTGAAAAATATGTGGAGAATGAAACGGTCTGAAAGAAAGCAGGAGCATGAAGCGGTGTTCAAAAACATGAAGAGCCTGAAAAGGTGTGAAAAATATGAAGAGCTTCAAAAGGTGTGTAAAATATGAAGAGCTTCAAAAGGTGTCAAAAAAGAGAGGAGCATCAAACGGTCTGTAAAATAGGAGGAGCACGGAGTGTTGTTGAAAAACATGAAGATCCTGAAAAGTTGTGAAAAATATGAAGAGCTTCAAAAGGTGTCAGAAATAGGAGGAGCCTGAAACGTTATGAAATATAAGAGGAGCATGAAGTGGTGCTGAAAAACATGAAGAGCCTGAAAAGGTGTGAAAAATATGAAGAGCTTCAAAAGGTGTCAAAAAAGAGAGGAGCATGAAACGGTCTGTAAAATAGGAGGAGCATGAAGTGGTGTTGAAAAACATGAAGAGCTTCAAAAGGTGTCAAAAATATCAGGAGCATGAAACAGTTTGTAATATAGGAGGAGAATGAAGCGGTGATTAAAAACATGAAGAGCCTGAAAAGGTGTGGAAAATATGAAGATCTTCAAAACGTGTCAAAATTATGAGGAGCATGAAACGGTCTGAAAAATAGGAGGAGCATGAAGCGGTGTTGAAAACATGTAGAGCCTGAAAAGGTGTGAAAAATATGAAGAGCTTCAAAAGGTGTCAAAACTATGAGGAGCATGAAACAGCCTGAAAATTGGAAGAGGAGAAATGGTTCTGAAAAAGATGAAGAGCATGAAAAGGTGTGAAAAATATGAAGAGCTTCAAAAGGTGTCAAAAATATGAGAAGCATGAAAAAACTGAAAAATAGGAGGAGCATGAAGAGGTGTTGAAAAACATGAAGAGCCTGAAAAGTTGTGAAAAATATGAAGAGCTTCAAAAGGTGTCAAAAATATGAGGAGCATGAAACGGTCTGAAAAATAGGAGGAGCATGAAGAGGTGTTGAAAAACATGAAGAGCCTGAAAAGTTGTGAAAAATATGAAGAGCTTCAAAAGGTGTCAAAAATATGAGGAGCATGAAACGGTCTGAAAAATAGGAGGAGCATGAAGAGGTGTTGAAAAACATGAAGAGCCAGAAAAGGTGTGAAAAATATGAGGAGCTTCAAAAGGTGTGAAAATTATGAGGGTCATGAAACGGTCTGAAAAATAGGAGGAGCATGAAACGGTGTTCAAAAACATGAAGAGCCTGAAAAGTTGTGAAAAATATGAAGAGCTTCAAAAGGTGTCAAAAATATGAGGAGCATGAAACGGTCTGAAAAATAGGAGGAGCATGAAGAGGTGTTGAAAAACATGAAGAGCCAGAAAAGGTGTGAAAAATATGAGGAGCTTCAAAAGGTGTCAAAATATGAGGAGCATGAAACGGTGTGAAAAATAGGCGAAACATGAAGCGATGTTCAAAAACATGAAGAGTCTGAAAAGGTGTGAAAAATATGAAGAGCTTCAAAAGTTTTCAAAAATATGAGGAGTATGAAACGGTCTGAAAAATATGAGGAGCATGAAACGGTCTGAAAAATAGGAAGAGTATGAAACAGTGTGGAAAAATATGGAGAGCCTGAAAAGGAGTTAAATATAGGAAGAGCTTCAAAAGTGACAAAAATATGAGGAGCATGAAATGGTCTGAAAAACAGGAGGTGCATGAAGCAGTGTTCAAAAACATGAAGAGCCTGAAACGGTGTGAAAAATATGAAGAGCTTCAAAAGGTGTCAAAAATATGAGAAGCATGAAACAGTTTGTAATATAGGAGGAGAATGAAGCGGTGATTAAAAACATGAAGAGCCTGAAAAGGTGTGGAAAATATGAAGATCTTCAAAACGTGTCAAAATTATGAGGAGCATGAAACGGTCTGAAAAATAGGAGGAGCATGAAGCGGTGTTGAAAACATGTAGAGCCTGAAAAGGTGTGAAAAATATGAAGAGCTTCAAAAGGTGTCAAAACTATGAGGAGCATGAAACAGCCTGAAAATTGGAAGAGTAGAAATGGTTCTGAAAAAGATGAAGAGCATGAAAAGATGTGAAAAATATGAAGAGCTTCAAAAGGTGTCAAAAATATGAGAAGCATGAAACATCTGAAAAATAGGAGGAGCATGAAGAGGTGTTGAAAAACATGAAGAGCCTGAAAAGGTGTGGAAAATATGAAGAACTTCAAAAGGTGTCAAAAATATGAGGAGCATGAAACAGTCTGTAAAATAGGAGGAGCATGAAGCGGTCTTCAAAAATATGAAAAGCCTGAAAAGGTGTGGAAAATATGAAGAACTTCAAAAAGTGTCAAAAATATGAGGAGGATGAAACTTTCTGAAAAATAGGAGGAGCATGAAATGGTGTTCAACAACATGAAGAGTCTGAAAAGGTGTGAAAAATATGAAGGGCTTCAAAAGTTGTCACAAATGTGAACAGCATGAAACGGTCTGAAAAATAGGAGGATCATGAATTGGTGTTGAAATACATGAAGAGCCTGAAAAGGTCTGAAATATATGAAGAGCTTCAAAAGGTGTCAAAATTATGAGAAGCATGAAACGACTGAAAAATAGGAGGAGCATGAAGAGGTGTAGAAAAACATGAAGAGCCTGAAAAGGTGTGAAATATATGAGGAGCTTCAAAAGGTGTAAAAAATATGAGGAGCATGAAACAGTGTTAAAAACAGGAGGAGCCTGAAGCTGTGTTTGAAAAATTGAAGAGCCTGAAAAGATGTGAAAAATATGAAGAGCTTCAACAGCTGTCAAAAATATGAGAAGCATGAAACGACTGAAAAATAGGAGGAGCATGAAGCAGTGTAATAAAATATGAAGAGCTTGAAAAGGTGTGACAAATATGAAGAGCTTCAAAGGCGTCAAAAATATGAGGAGCATGAAACAGCCTGAAAAATTGGACGAGCATGAAACGGTTTTGAAAAAGATGAAGAGCATGAAAAGCTGTGAAAAATATGAAGAGCTTCAAGAGGTGTCAAAAACACGAGAAGCATGAAACGGTCTGTAAAATAGGAGGAGCATGAAGAGGTGTTGAAAAAAATGAAGAGCCTTAAAAAGTATGAAAAATATGAAGAGCTTCAAAAGGTGTCCAAAATATGAGGAGCATGAAACGGTCTACAAAATAAGAGGAGCATGAAGCGGTATTCAAAAAAATGAAGGCCTGAAAAGGTGTGAAATATATGAAGAGCTTCCAAAATTGTCAAAAATACGAGGAGCATGAAACGGCCTGAAAAATAGAAGGAGCATGAAACTGTCAGAAAAATAGGAGGAGCATGAAACGGTGTTGAAAAACATGAAGAGCCTGAAAAGGTGTGAAAAATAGGAGGAGCTTCAAAAGGTGTCAAAATATGAGGAGCATGAAACGGTCTGAAAAATAGGAGGAGCATGAAGTGCTCTTCAAAAACATGAAGAGCCTGAAAAGGTGTGAAAAATATGAAGAGCTTCAAAAGGTGTGAAAAATATGAGGAGCATGAAACGGCCTGAAAAATAGAAGGAGCATGAAACTGTCAGAAAAATAGGAGGAGCATGAAGCGGTGTTGAAAAACATGAAAAGCCTGAAATGGCGTCAAAATTAGGAAGAGCTTCAAAAGGTCTCAAAAATATGAGGATCATGAAAAGGTCTGAAAAATAGGAGGAGCATGAAAGGGTGTTCAAAAACATGAAGAGCCTGAAAAGGTGTGAATAATATGAAGAGCTTCAAAAGGTGTGAAAAATATGAAGATCTTCCAAAGGAGTCAAAAATGAGATGAGCATGAAACGGTCTGAAAAATAGTAGGAGCATGAAGTGGTGTTAAAACATGAATTGTCTGAAAAGGTGTGAAATATATGAAGAGCATCAAAAGGTGTGAAAAATAAGAGGAGCATCAAACGGTGTCAAAAATATGAGGAACCTGAAACGGTCTGAAAAATAGGAGGAGCATGAAGCGATGTATAAAAACATGACAAGCCTGAAAGGTGTGAAGAATATGAAGAGCTTCAAAAGGTGTCACAAATATGAGGAGCATGAAACGGTCTGAAAAATAGGAGGAGCTTGAAACGGTGTTCAAAAACATGACGAGCCTGAAAAGGTGTGAAAAATATGAAGAGCTTCAAAAGTTTCAAAAATATGAGGAGCATGACACGGTCTGAATAATTGGAGGAACATGAAACGGTGATCAATAACATGTAGAGCCTGAAAAGGTGTGAAAAAAATGAAGAGCTTCAAAAGGTGTGAAAAATATGAAGAGCTTCAAAAGATGTAAAAAATGAGATGAGTATGAAAAGGTCTGAAAATTAGGAGGGGCAAGTAGTGGTGTTGAAAAACATGAAGAGCTTGAAAAGTTGTGAAATATATAGAGCTTCAAAAGGTGTCAAAATTATGAGGAGCATGAAACGGTCTGAAAATAGGAGGAGCATGAAGCGGTGTTCAAAAACATGAAGAGCCTGAAAAGGTGTGAATAATAGGAAGAGCTTCAAAAGTTGTGAAAAATAGGAGGAGCATGAAGCAGTGTTCAAAAACATGAAGAGCCTGAAAAGGTTTGAAAAATATGATGAGCTTCAGAATGTGTCAAAAATATGAGGAGCAGGACACGGTCTGAAAAATAGGAAGAGTATGAAACGGTGTTCCAAAACATGAAGAGCCTGAAAATGTGTGAAAAATATGCATAGCTTCAAAACGTGTCAAAAATATGAGGAGCATGAAACGGTCTGACAAATAGAAGGAGCATGAAGGGGTGTTGAAAAACATGAAGAGCCTGAAAAGGTGTGAAATATATGAGGAGTTTCAAAAGGTGTCAAAAGTAAGAGGAGCATGAAACGGTCTGAAAAATAGGAGGAGCATGAAGCGGTGCTGAAAAACATGAAGAGCCTGAAAAGGTATGAAAAATATGAAGAGCATCAAAAGGTACAAAAAATATGAAGAGCTTCAAAAGGTGTCAAAATTATGAGGAGCATGAAGCGGTGTTCAAAAACATGAAGAGCCTGAAAAGGGGTGAAAAATATGAAGAGCTTCAAAAGGTGTCAAAAATAAGGGGTGCATGAAACGGTCTGAAAAATAGGAGGAGCATGAAGCCGTGTTCAAAAACATGAAGAGCCTGAAAAGGTGTGAAAAATATGAAGAGCTTCCAACGGTGTCAAAATAAGAGGAGGAAGAAACGGCCTGAAAAATAGGAGGAGCATGAAGCCGTGTTCAAAAACATGAAGAACCTGGAAAGGTGTGAAAAATATGAAGAGCTTCAAAAGGTGTGTAATATATGAGGAGCATGAAACGGTCTAAAAAATAGGAGGAGCATGAAGCAGTGTTGATAAACATGAAGAGCCTGGAAAGTTGTGCAATATATGAAGAGCTTCAAAAGGTGTCAACAATATGAGGAGTATGAAATGGTCTGAAAAAGAAGAGGAGCATGAAGGGGTGGTCGAAAACATGAAGACGCTGAAAAGGTGTGAAAAATATGAAGAGCTTCAAAAGGTGTCAAAAATATGAGAACTATGAAACGTTCTGAAAAATAGGAGGAGCATGAAGCGGTTTTGAAAAACATGAAGAGACTGAAAACGTGTGAAAAATATGAAGAGCTGCAAAAGATGTGAAAAATATGAGGAGCATGGAACGTTCTGAAAAATAGGAGGAGCATGAAATGATGTTCAAAAACCTGAAAAGCCTGAAAAGGTGTGAAATATATGAGGAGTTTCAAAAGGTGTCAAAAGTAAGAGGAGCATGAAACGGTCTGAAAAATAGGAGGAGCATGAAGCGGTGTTGAAAAACCTGAAGAGCATGAAAATGTGTGAAAAATACGAAGAGATTCAAAAGGTGTCAAATATATGAGGTGCATGAATCCGTCTGAAAAATAGGAGGAGCAAGAAGCGGTGTTGAAAAACATGAAGAGCCTGAAAAGGTTTGAAAATATGAAGAGCTTCAAAAGGTTTCAAATTTATGAGGAGCACGAAACGGTCTGAAAAATAGGAGGAGCATGAAACGGTGTTGAAAAACATGAAGAGCTTGAAAATGTGTCAAAAATATGAAGAGCTTCAAAAGGTGTCAAAACTATGAAGAGCATGAAACGGTCTGAAAAATAGGAGGAGCATGAAGCGGTGTTGAAAAAAATGCAGAGCATGAAAAGGTGTGAAAAATATGTAGAGTTTCAAAATGTGTGAAAAATATGAGGAGCATTAAACGGTCTGAAAAATAGGAGGAGCATGAAGCGGTGTTGAAAATCATGTAGAGCTTGAAAAGGTGTCAAAAATATGAAGAGATTCAAATGGTGTCAAAAATATGAGGAGCATGAAATTGTCTGAAAAATATGAGGAGCATGAAGCGGTGTTCAAAAACATGAAGAGATTGAAAAGGTGTGAAAAATATGTAGAGTTTCAAAATGTGTGAAAAATATGAGGAGCAAGAAACGGTCTGAAAAATAGGAGGAGCATGAAGCGGTGATTAAAACATGAAGGGCCTGAGAAGGTGTGAAATATATCAAGAGCTTCAAATCGTGTCAAATATGAGGAGCATGAAACGTTCTGAAAAATAGGAGGAGCATGAAGCGGTGTTGAAAATCATGAAGTGCCTGAAAAGGTGTGAAATATATGAAGAGCTTCATATCGTGTCAAATATCAGGAGCATGAAACGGTCAGAAAAATAGGAGGAGCATGAAGCCATGTTCAAAAACATGAAGAGCCTGAAAAGGTGTGAAAAATATGAAGAGTTTCAAAAGGTGTCAAAATATGAGGAGCATTAAACGGTCTGAAAAATAGGAGGAGCATGAAACGGTTTGAAAAATAGGAGGAGCATGAATCGGTGTTGAAAAACATGAAGATCCTGAAAAGGTGTGAAGAATATGAAGAGCTTCAAAAGGTGTCAAAACTATGAGGAGCATGAAACGGCCTGAAAAATAGGAGGAGCATGAAACGGTCTGAAAAATAGGAGGAGCATGAAACGTTCTGATAAATAGGAGGAGAATGAAGCGGTGTTCAAAATCATGAAGAGCCTGAAAAGATGTGAAGAATATGAAGAGCTTCAAAATGTGTGAAAAATATGAAGAGCTTCAAAAGCTGGCAAAAATGAAATGAGCATGAAACGGTCTGAAAAATAGGAGGAGCATGAAACGGTCTGAAAAATAGGAGGAGCATGAAACGTTCTGATAAATAGGAGGAGCATGAAGCGGTGTTGAAAAACATGAAGAGCCTGAAAAGGTGTGAAAAATATGAAGAGCTTCAAAAGGTGTGAAAAATATGAAGAGCTTCAAAAGCTGGCAAAAATGAAATTAGCATGAAACGGTCTGAAAAATAGGAGGAGCATGAAACGGTGTTCAAAACATGAAGAGCCTGAAAAGGTGTGAAAAATATGAAGAGTTTCAAAAGGTGTCAAAATATGAGGAGCATTAAATGGTCTGAAAAATAGGAGGAGCATGAAATGGTCTGAAAAATAGGAGGAGCATGAAACGTTCTGATAAATAGGAGGAGAATGAAGCGGTGTTCAAAATCATGAGGAGCCTGAAAAGATGTGAAAATATGAAGAGCTTCAAAAGGTGTCAAATATATGAGGAGCACGAAACGTTCTGAAAAATAGGAGGAGCATGAAACGGTGTGGAAAAACATTAAAAGCGTGAAAAGGTGTGAAATATATGAAGAGCTTCAAAAGCTGTCAAAAATATGAGGAGCATGAAATGGTCTGAAAAATAGGAGAAGCATGTAACGGTGTTGAGAAACATGAAGAGCCTGAAAAGGTGTGAAAAATATGAAGAGCATGAAAAGGTGTGAAAAATATGCGAAGCATGAAACTGTGTTCAAAAACATGAAGAGCCTGAAAAGTTGTGAAAAATATGAAGAGCTTCAAAAGAGGTCAAAAATATGAGGAGCATGAAACGGTGTGAAAAATAGGAGAAACATGAAACGGTGTTCCAAAACATGAAGAGCCTGAAAAGGTGTGAAAAATATGAAGAGCTTCAAAAGGTGTCAAAAATATGAGGAGCAAGAAACGGTCTGAAAATAAGGAGGAGCATGAAGCCGTGTTCAAAAACTTGAAGAGCCTGAAATGGTGTGAAAAATATGAAGAGCTTAAAAAGGTGTCAGAGATATAGGAGCATGAAACGGTCTGAAAAATAGGAGGAGCATGATACGGCATTGAAAAACAAAGAGCCTGAAAAGGTGTGAAAAATATGAAGAGCTTCAAAAGGTGTCAAAATATGACGAGCATGAAATGGTATGAAAAATAGGAGGAGCATGTAACGGTGTTCAAAAACATGAAGAGCCTGAAAAGGTATGAAAAATATGCAGAGCTTCAAAACGTCTCAAAAACATGAGGAGCATGAAACTGTCTGAAAATAGGAGGAGCATGAAGCGGTGTTCAAAAACATGAAAAGCCTGAAAAGGTGTGAAAAATATGAAGAGTTTCAAAACGTGTCAAAAATATAAGGAGCATGAAACGGTCTGAAAAATAGGAGGAGCATTAAGCTGTGTTGAAATTCAGGAAGAGCATGAAAAGGTGTGAAATATATGAAGACCTTCAAAAGGTGTCAAAAATATGAGGAGCATTAAACGGTCTGAAAAATAGGAGGAGCATGAAGCGTTGTAGAAAAACATGAAGAGCCTGAAAAGGTGTGAAAAATATGAAGAGCTTCAAAATGTGTGAAAAATATGAGGAGCATGAAACGGTACGAAAAATAGGAGCAGCATGATGCGATGTTGAAAAACATGTATAGCCTGAAAATGTGTGAAATATATGAAGAGCTTCAAAGGTGTCAAAAATAAGGGGAGCATGAAATGGTCTGAAAATAGGAGGAGCATGAAACGGTGTTCAAAAATATGAATGGCCTGAAAAGCTGTGAAAAATATGAAGAGCTTCAAAAAGTCTGAAAAATACGAGGCGCATGAAATGGTCTGAAAAATACGAGGATCATGAAGCGGTGTTCAAAAACATGAAAAGCCTGAAAAGGTGGGAAATATATGAAGAGCTTCAAAAGGTGTCAAAAATATGAGGAGCATGAAATGGTCTGAAAAATAGGAGGAGCATGAAGCGGTGTTGAAAAACATGAAGAGCCTGAAAAGGTGTGAAATATATGAAGAGCTTCAAAAGGTGTCAAAATATGAGGAGCATGATACGGTCTAAAAATAGGAGGAGCATGAAGCCGTGTTCAAAAACTTGAAGAGCCTGAAATGGTGTGAAAAATGTGAAGAGCTTCAAAAGATGTCAAAGATATGAGGAGCATGAAACGGTCTGAAAAATAGGAGGAGAATGATATCGCGTTAAAAAACATAAAGAGCCTGAAAAGGTGTGAAAAATATGAAGAGCTTCAAAAGGTGTCAAAAATATGACGAGCATTAAATGGTATGAAAAATAGGAGGAGCATGTAACGGTGTTCAAAAACATGAAGAGCCTGAAAGGTACGAAAAACATGCAGAGCTTCAAAACGTCTCAAAAACATGAGGAGCATGAAACGGTCTGAAAAATAGGAGGAGCATGAAACGGTGTTCAAAAACATGAAGAGCCTGAAAAGGTGTGAAAAATATGAAGAGCAAGAAAATGTGTGAAAAATATGAGGAGAATGAAACTGTGTTCAAAAACATGAAAATCCTGAAAAGGTGTGAAAAATATGAAGAGCTTCAAAACGTCTCAAAAACATGAGCAGCATGAGACAGTCAGAAAATAGAAGGAACCTGAAGCGGTGTTCAAAAACATGAAGAGCCTGAAAAGGTGTGAATAATATGAAGAGCTTCAAAAGGTGTCAAAATATGAGGAGCATGATACGGTCTAAAAATAGGAGGAGCATGAAACGGTGTTGAAAACTTGAAGAGCCTGAAAAGGTGTGAAAAATAGGAAGAGCTTCAAAAGGTTTCAAAAATATGAGGAACATGAAACGGTGTTCAAAAACATGAAGAGCCTGAAAAGGTGTGAAAAATGTGAAGAGCTTCAAAAGGTATCAAAAATATGAAGAGCATGAAACGGTCTGAAAAATAGGAGGAGCATGAAATGGTGTTCAAAACCATGAAGAGCCTGAAAAGGTGTGAAAAATATGAAGAGATTCAAAGGGTGTCAAAAATATGAGGAGCATGAAACGGTCTGAAAAATAGGAGGAGCAAGAGACCGTGTTCAAAAACATGAAGAGCCTGAAAAGGTTTGAAAAATATGAGGAGCTTGAAAAGGTGGCAAAAATATAAGGAGCATGAAACGGTCTGAAAAATAGGAGGAGCATTAAGCTGTGTTGAAATTCAGGAAGAGCATGAAAAGGTGTGAAATATATGAAGACCTTCAAAAGGTGTCAAAAATATGAGGAGCATTAAACGGTCTGAAAAATAGGAGGAGCATGAAGCGTTGTAGAAAAACATGAAGAGCCTGAAAAGGTGTGAAAAATATGAAGAGCTTCAAAATGTGTGAAAAATATGAGGAGCATGAAACGGTACGAAAAATAGGAGCAGCATGATGCGATGTTGAAAAACATGTATAGCCTGAAAATGTGTGATATATATGAAGAGCTTCAAAGGTGTCAAAAATAAGAGGAGCATGAAACGGTCTGAAAAATAGGAGGAGCATGACGCCGTGTTGAAAAATATGACGAGGCTGAAAAGGTGTGAAAAAATATGAAGAGCTTCAAATGGTGTCAAAAATTTGAGGAGCATGAAACAGTCTAAAAAAGAGGAGGAGCAAGAAGCGGTTTTGAAAAACATGAAGAGCGTGTAAAGGTGAGAAATATATGAAGAGCTTCAAAAGGTGTCAAAAATATGAGGAGCATGAAACGGTCTGAAATATAGGAGTAGAATGAAGTGTTGTTGAGAAACATGAAGAGCCTGAAAAGGTGTGAAAATATGAAGAGCTTCAAAAGGTGTCAAAAATATGAGGAGAATGAAACGGTCTGAAAAATAAGAGGAGCATGAAACGGTGTTCAAAAACATGAATGGCCTGAAAAGCTGTGAAAAATATGAAGAGCTTCAAAAAGTCTGAAAAATACGAGGAGCATGAAATGGTCTGAAAAATACGAGAAGCATGAAGCGGTGTTGAAAAACATGAAGAGCCTGAAAAGGTGTGAAATATATGAGGAGCTTCAAAAGGTGTCAAAATATGAGGAGCATGATACGGTCTAAAAATAGGAGGAGCATGAAACGGTGTTGAAAACATGAAGAGCCTGAAAAGGTGTGAAAAATATGAAGAGCATGAAAAGGTGTGAAAAATATGCGGAGCATGAAACTGTGTTCAAAAACATGAAGAGCCTGAAAAGTTGTGAAAAATATGAAGAGCTTCAAAAGGTGTCAAAATATGAGGAGCATGATGCGGTATAAAAATAGGAGGAGCATGAAACGGTGTTGAAAACATGAAGAGCCTGAAAAAGTGTGAAAAATAGGAAGAGCTTCAAAAGGTGTCAAAAATATGAGGAACATGAAACGGTGTTCAAAAACATGAAGAGCCTGAAAAGGTGTGAATAATATGAAGAGCTTCAAAAGGTGTCAAAATATGAGGAGCATGATACGGTCTAAAAATAGGAGGAGCATAAAACGGTGTTGAAAACTTGAAGAGCCTGAAAAGGTGTGAAAAATAGGAAGAGCTTCAAAAGGTTTCAAAAATATGAGGAACATGAAACGGTGTTCAAAAACATGAAGAGCCTGAAAAGGTGTGAAAAATGTGAAGAGCTTCAAAAGGTGTCAAAAATATGAAGAGCATGAAACGGTCTGAAAAATAGGAGGAGCATGAAATGGTGTTCAAAACCATGAAGAGCCTGAAAAGGTGTGAAAAATATGAAGAGATTCAAAGGGTGTCAAAAATATGAGGAGCATGAAACGGTCTGAAAAATAGGAGGAGCAAGAGACCGTGTTCAAAAACATGAAGAGCCTGAAAAGGTTTGAAAAATATGAGGAGCTTGAAAAGGTGGCAAAAATATAAGGAGCATGAAACGGTCTGAAAAATAGGAGGAGCATTAAGCTGTGTTGAAATTCAGGAAGAGCATGAAAAGGTGTGAAATATATGAAGACCTTCAAAAGGTGTCAAAAATATGAGGAGCATTAAACGGTCTGAAAAATAGGAGGAGCATGAAGCGTTGTAGAAAAACATGAAGAGCCTGAAAAGGTGTGAAAAATATGAAGAGCTTCAAAATGTGTGAAAAATATGAGGAGCATGAAACGGTACGAAAAATAGGAGCAGCATGATGCGATGTTGAAAAACATGTATAGCCTGAAAATGTGTGATATATATGAAGAGCTTCAAAGGTGTCAAAAATAAGAGGAGCATGAAACGGTCTGAAAAATAGGAGGAGCATGACGCCGTGTTGAAAAATATGACGAGGCTGAAAAGGTGTGAAAAAATATGAAGAGCTTCAAATGGTGTCAAAAATTTGAGGAGCATGAAACAGTCTAAAAAAGAGGAGGAGCAAGAAGCGGTTTTGAAAAACATGAAGAGCGTGTAAAGGTGAGAAATATATGAAGAGCTTCAAAAGGTGTCAAAAATATGAGGAGCATGAAACGGTCTGAAATATAGGAGTAGAATGAAGTGTTGTTGAGAAACATGAAGAGCCTGAAAAGGTGTGAAAATATGAAGAGCTTCAAAAGGTGTCAAAAATATGAGGAGAATGAAACGGTCTGAAAAATAAGAGGAGCATGAAACGGTGTTCAAAAACATGAATGGCCTGAAAAGCTGTGAAAAATATGAAGAGCTTCAAAAAGTCTGAAAAATACGAGGAGCATGAAATGGTCTGAAAAATACGAGAAGCATGAAGCGGTGTTGAAAAACATGAAGAGCCTGAAAAGGTGTGAAATATATGAGGAGCTTCAAAAGGTGTCAAAATATGAGGAGCATGATACGGTCTAAAAATAGGAGGAGCATGAAACGGTGTTGAAAACATGAAGAGCCTGAAAAGGTGTGAAAAATATGAAGAGCATGAAAAGGTGTGAAAAATATGCGGAGCATGAAACTGTGTTCAAAAACATGAAGAGCCTGAAAAGTTGTGAAAAATATGAAGAGCTTCAAAAGGTGTCAAAATATGAGGAGCATGATGCGGTATAAAAATAGGAGGAGCATGAAACGGTGTTGAAAACATGAAGAGCCTGAAAAAGTGTGAAAAATAGGAAGAGCTTCAAAAGGTGTCAAAAATATGAGGAACATGAAACGGTGTTCAAAAACATGAAGAGCCTGAAAAGGTGTGAATAATATGAAGAGCTTCAAAAGGTGTCAAAATATGAGGAGCATGATACGGTCTAAAAATAGGAGGAGCATAAAACGGTGTTGAAAACTTGAAGAGCCTGAAAAGGTGTGAAAAATAGGAAGAGCTTCAAAAGGTTTCAAAAATATGAGGAACATGAAACGGTGTTCAAAAACATGAAGAGCCTGAAAAGGTGTGAAAAATGTGAAGAGCTTCAAAAGGTGTCAAAAATATGAAGAGCATGAAACGGTCTGAAAAATAGGAGGAGCATGAAATGGTGTTCAAAACCATGAAGAGCCTGAAAAGGTGTGAAAAATATGAAGAGATTCAAAGGGTGTCAAAAATATGAGGAGCATGAAACGGTCTGAAAAATAGGAGGAGCAAGAGACCGTGTTCAAAAACATGAAGAGCCTGAAAAGGTTTGAAAAATATGAGGAGCTTGAAAAGGTGGCAAAAATATAAGGAGCATGAAACGGTCTGAAAAATAGGAGGAGCATTAAGCTGTGTTGAAATTCAGGAAGAGCATGAAAAGGTGTGAAATATATGAAGACCTTCAAAAGGTGTCAAAAATATGAGGAGCATTAAACGGTCTGAAAAATAGGAGGAGCATGAAGCGTTGTAGAAAAACATGAAGAGCCTGAAAAGGTGTGAAAAATATGAAGAGCTTCAAAATGTGTGAAAAATATGAGGAGCATGAAACGGTACGAAAAATAGGAGCAGCATGATGCGATGTTGAAAAACATGTATAGCCTGAAAATGTGTGATATATATGAAGAGCTTCAAAGGTGTCAAAAATAAGAGGAGCATGAAACGGTCTGAAAAATAGGAGGAGCATGACGCCGTGTTGAAAAATATGACGAGGCTGAAAAGGTGTGAAAAAATATGAAGAGCTTCAAATGGTGTCAAAAATTTGAGGAGCATGAAACAGTCTAAAAAAGAGGAGGAGCAAGAAGCGGTTTTGAAAAACATGAAGAGCGTGTAAAGGTGAGAAATATATGAAGAGCTTCAAAAGGTGTCAAAAATATGAGGAGCATGAAACGGTCTGAAATATAGGAGTAGAATGAAGTGTTGTTGAGAAACATGAAGAGCCTGAAAATGTGTGAAAATATGAAGAGCTTCAAAAGGTGTCAAAAATATGAGGAGAATGAAACGGTCTGAAAAATAAGAGGAGCATGAAACGGTGTTCAAAAACATGAATGGCCTGAAAAGCTGTGAAAAATATGAAGAGCTTCAAAAAGTCTGAAAAATACGAGGAGCATGAAATGGTCTGAAAAATACGAGGAGCATGAAGCGGTGTTGAAAAACATGAAGAGCCTGAAAAGGTGTGAAATATATGAGGAGCTTCAAAAGGTGTCAAAATATGAGGAGCATGATACGGTCTAAAAATAGGAGGAGCATGAAACGGTGTTGAAAACATGAAGAGCCTGAAAAGGTGTGAAAAATATGAAGAGCATGAAAAGGTGTGAAAAATATGCGGAGCATGAAACTGTGTTCAAAAACATGAAGAGCCTGAAAAGTTGTGAAAAATATGAAGAACTTCAAAAGGTGTCAAACTATGAGGAGCATGAAACGGTCTGAAAATTAGGAGGAACATGAAACGTTGTTCCAAAACATGAAGAGCCTGAAAAGGTGTGAAAAATATGAAGAGCTTCAAAAGGTGTCAAAAATATGAGGAGCATGAAATGGTATGAAAAATAGGAGGAGCATGTAACGGTTTTCAAAAACATGAAGAGCCTGAAAGGTATGAAAAATATGCAGAGCTTCAAAACGTCTCAAAAACATGAGGAGCATGAAAACGTCTGAAAAATAGGAGGAGCATGAAATGGTGTTCAAAAACATGAAGACTTGGAAAGGTGTGAAAAATATGAAGATATTCAGAAGGTGTCAAAAATATGAGGAGCATGAAACGGTCTGAAAAACAGTAGAAGCATGAAGTGGTGTTGAAAAACATGAAGAGCCTGAAAAGGTGTGAAAAATATGAAGAGCTTCAAAAGGTGTCCAAAATATCAGGAGCATGAAACGGTCTGAGAAATAGGAGGAGCATTAAGCGGTGTTGAAAAACATGAAGAACCTGAAAAGCTGTGAAAATATGAAAAGCTTCAAAAGGTGTGAAAAATATGAGGAGCAGGAAACGGTCTTAAAATTGGAGGAGCATGAAGCGGTGTTGAGAAACATGAAGAAGCTGAAAAGGTGTGAAATATATGAAGAGCTTCAAAAGGTGTCAAAAATATGAGGAGCATGAAATGGTCTGAAAAATAGGAGGAGCATGAAGCGGTGTTGAAAAACATGAAGAGCCTGAAAAGGTGTGAAATATATGAAGAGCTTCAAAAGGTATCAAAATATGAGGAGCATGATACGGTCTAAAAATAGGAGGAGCATGAAACGGTGTTGAAAACATGAAGAGCCTGAAAAGGTGTGAAAAATAGGAAGAGCTTCAAAAGGTGTCAAAAATATGAGGAACATGAAACGGTGTTCAAAAATATGAAGAGCCTGAAAAGGTGTGAAAAATATGAAGAGATTCAAGTGGTGTCAAAAATATGAGGAGCATGAAACGGTCTGACAAATAGGAAGAGCAAGAGACCGTGTTCAAAAACATGAAGAGCCTGAAAAGATTTGAAAAATATGAAGAGCTTGAAAAGGTGGCAAAAATATGAGGAGCATGAAACGGTCTGAAAAATAGGAGGAGCATAAAGCTGTGTTGAAATTCAGGAAGAGCATGAAAAGGTGTGAAATATATGAAGACCTTCAAAAGGTGTCAAAAATATGAGGAGCATTAAACGGTCTGAAAAATGGGAGGAGCATGAAGCATTGTTGAAAAACATGAAGAGCCTGAAAAGGTGTGAAAAATATGAAGAGCTTCAAAATTATCAAAATATGAGGAGCATGACACGGTCTGAAAAATAGGAGGACCATGAAGCGGTGTTGAAAAACATGAAGAGCCTGAAGGTGTGAAATATATGAAGAGCTTCAAAAGGTGTCAAAAATATGAGGAGCATGAAACGGTCTGAAAAATAGGAGTAGCATGAAGCGTTGTTGAAAAACTTGAAGAGCCTGAAAAGCTGTGAAAAATAGGAAAAGCTTCAAAATGTGTGAAAAATATGAGGAGCATGAAACGGTACAAAAAATAGGAGCAGCATGATGCGATGTTGAAAAACATGTATAGCCTGAAAATGTGTGAAATATATGAAGAGCTTCAAAGGTGTCAAAAATAAGACGAGCATGAAACGGTCTGAAAAATAGGAGGAGCATGAAGCCGTGTTGAAAAATATGACGAGGCTGAAAAGGTGTGAAAAAATATGAAGAGCTTCAAATGGTGTCAAAAATTTGAGGAGCATGAAACGGTCTAAAAAAGAGGAGGAGCAAGAAGCGGTTTTGAAAAAAATGAAGAGCGTGTAAAGGTGCGAAATATATGAAGAACTTCAAAAGGTGTCAAAAATATGAGGAGCATGAAACGGTCTGAAATATAGGAGTAGAATCAAGTGTTGTTGAGAAACATGAAGAGCCTGAAAAGGTGTGAAAATATGAAGAGCTTCAAAAGGTGTCAAAAATATGAGGAGAATGAAACGGTCTGAAAAATAGGAGGAGCATAAAACGGTGTTCAAAAACATGAAGGGCCTGAAAAGCTGTGAAAAATATAAAGAGCTTCAAAAGGTCTGAAAAATATGAGGATCATGAAATGGTCTGAAAAATAGGAGGAGCATGAAATGGTGTTCAAAACCATGAAGAGCCTGAAAAGGTGTGAAAAGCATGAAGAGATTCAAAGGGTGTCAAAAATATGAGGAGCATGAAACGGTCTGATAAATAGGAGGAGCAAGAGACCGTGTTCAAAAACATGAAGAGCCTGAAAAGGTTTGAAAAATATGAAGAGCTTGAAAAGGTGGCAAAAATATGAGGAGCATGAAACGGTCTGAAAAATAGAGGAGCATTAAGCTGTGTTGAAATTCAGGAAGAGCATGAAAAGGTGTGAAATATATGAAGACCTTCAAAACATGTCAAAAATATGAGGAGCATTAAACGGTCTGAGAAATAGGAGGAGCATGAAGCGTTGTTGAAAAACATGAAGAGCCTGAAAAGGTGTGAAAAATATGAAGAGCTTCAAAATTATCAAAAATATGAGGAGCATGACACGGTCTGAAAAATAGGAGGACCAAGAAGCGGTGTTGAAAAACTTGAAGAGCCTGAAACGGTGTGAAATATATGAAGAGCTTCAAAAGGTGTCAAAAATATGAGGAGCATGAAACGGTCTGAAAAATAGGAGTAGCATGAAGTGGTGTTGAAAAACATGAAGAGCCTGAAAAGATGTGAAAAATATGAAAAGCTTCAAAATGTGTAAAAAAAATGAGGAGCATGAAACGGTATGAAAAATAGGAGCAGCATGATGCAATGTTGAAAAACATGTATAGCCTGAAAATGTGTGAAATATATGAAGAGCTTCAAAGGTGTCAAAAATAAGAGGAGCATGAAACGGTCTGAAAAATAGGAGGAGCATGAAGCCGTGTTGAAAAATATGACGCGCCTGAAAAGGTGTGAAAAAATATGAAGAGCTTCAAATGGTGTTAAAAATTTGAGGAGCATGAAACGGTCTGAAAAAGAGGAGGAGCAAGAAGTGGTTTTGAAAAACATGAAGAGCGTGTAAAGGTGCGTAATATATGAAGAGCTTCAAAAGGTGTCAAAAATATGAGGAGCATGAAACGGTCTGAAATACAGGAGTAGAATGAAGTGGTGTTGTGAAACATGAAGAGCCTGAAAAGGTGTGAAAATATGAAGAGCTTCAATAGGTGTCAAAAATATGAGGAGAATGAAACGGTCTGAAAAATAGGAGGAGCATGAAACGGTGTTCAAAAACATGAAGGGCCTGAAAAGCTGTGAAAAATATGAAGAGCTTCAAAAGGTGTAAAAAATATGCGGAGCATGAAACTGTGTTCAAAAACATGAAGAGACTGAAAAGTTGTGAAAAATGTGAAGAGCTTCAAAAGGGGTCAAAAATATGAGGAGCATGAAACGGTCTGAAATATAGGAGGAACATGAAACGGTGTTCCAAGACATGAAGAGCCTGTAAAGGTGTGAAAAATATGAAGAGCTTCAAAAGGTGTCAAAAATATGAGGAGCAAGAAACGGTCTGAAAATTAGGAGGAGCATGAAGCCGTGTTCAAAAACTTGAAGAGCCTGAAATGGTGTGAAAAATGTGAAGAGCTTCAAAAGATGTCAAAGATATGAGGAGCATGAAACGGTCTGAAAAATAGGAGGAGAATGATACCGCGTTAAAAAACATAAAGAGCCTGAAAAGGTGTGAAAAATATGAAGAGCTTCAAAAGGTGTCAAAAATATGACGAGCATTAAATGGTATGAAAAATAGGAGGAGCATGTAACGGTGTCCAAAACATGAAGAGCCTGAAAGGTACGAAAAACATGCAGAGCTTCAAAACGTCTCAAAAACATGAGGAGCATGAAACGGTCTGAAAAATAGGAGGAGCATGAAACGGTGTTCAAAAACATGAAGAGCCTGAAAAGGTGTGAAAAATATGAAGAGCAAGAAAATGTGTGAAAAATATGAGGAGAATGAAACTGTGTTCAAAAACATGAAAATCCTGAAAAGGTGTGAAAAATATGAAGAGCTTCAAAACGTCTCAAAAACATGAGCAGCATGAGACAGTCAGAAAATAGAAGGAACCTGAAGCGGTGTTCAAAAACATGAAGAGCCTGAAAAGGTGTGAATAATATGAAGAGCTTCAAAAGGTGTCAAAATATGAGGAGCATGATACGGTCTAAAAATAGGAGGAGCATGAAACGGTGTTGAAAACATGAAGAACCTGAAAAGGTGTGAAAAATAGGAAGAGCTTCAAAAGGTTTCAAAAATATGAGGAACATGAAACGGTGTTCAAAAACATGAAGAGCCTGAAAAGGTGTGAAAAATGTGAAGAGCTTCAAAAGGTATCAAAAATATGAAGAGCATGAAACGGTCTGAAATATAGGAGGAGCATGAAATGGTGTTCAAAACCATGAAGAGCCTGAAAAGGTGTGAGAAATATGAAGAGATGCAAAGGGTGTCAAAAATATGAGGAGCATGAAACGGTCTGAAAAATAGGAGGTGCAAGAGACCGTGTTCAAAAACATGAAGAGCCTGAAAAGGTTTGAAAAATATGAAGAGCTTGAAAAGGTGGCAAAAATATAAGGAGCATGAAACGGTCTGAAAAATAGGAGGAGCATTAAGCTGTGTTGAAATTCAGGAAGAGCATGAAAAGGTGTGAAATATATGAAGACCTTCAAAAGGTGTCAAAAATATGAGGCGCATTAAACGGTCTGAAAAATAGGAGGAGCATGAAGCGTTGTAGAAAAACATGAAGAGCCTGAAAAGGTGTGAAAAATATGAAGAGCTTCAAAATGTGTGAAAAATATGAGGAGCATGAAACCGTACGAAAAATAGGAGCAGCATGATGCGATGTTGAAAAACATGTATAGCCTGAAAATGTGTGATATATATGAAGAGCTTCAAAGGTGTCAAAAATAAGAGGAGCATGAAACGGTCTGAAAAATAGGAGGAGCATGACGCCGTGTTGAAAAATATGATGAGGCTGAAAAGGTGTGAAAAAATATGAAGAGCTTCAAATGGTGTCAAAAATTTGAGGAGCATGAAACGGTCTGAAAAAGAGGAGGAGCAAGAAGCGGTTTTGAAAAACATGAAGAGCGTGTAAAGGTGAGAAATATATGAAGAGCTTCAAAAGGTGTCAAAAATATGAGGAGCATGAAACGGTCTGAAATATAGGAGTAGAATGAAGTGTTGTTGAGAAACATGAAGAGCCTGAAAAGGTGTGAAAATATGAAGAGCTTCAAAAGGTGTCAAAAATATGAGGAGAATGAAACGGTCTGAAAAATAGGAGGAGCATGAAACGGTGTTCAAAAACATGAATGGCCTGAAAAGCTGTGAAAAATATGAAGAGCTTCAAAAAGTCTGAAAAATACGAGGAGCATGAAATGGTCTGAAAAATACGAGGAGCATGAAGCGGTGTTCAAAAACATGAAAAGCCTGAAAAGGTGGGAAATATATGAAGAGCTTCAAAAGGTGTCAAAAATATGAGGAGCATGAAATGGTCTGAAAAATAGGAGGAGCATGAAGCGGTGTTGAAAAACATGAAGAGCCTGAAAAGGTGTGAAATATATGAAGAGCTTCAAAAGGTGTCAAAATATGAGGAGCATGATACGGTCTAAAAATAGGAGGAGCATGAAACGGTGTTGAAAACATGAAGAGCCTGAAATGGTGTGAAAAATATGAAGAGCATGAAAAGGTGTGAAAAATATGCGGAGCATGAAACTGTGTTCAAAAACATGAAGAGCCTGAAAAGTTGTGAAAAATATGAAGAGCTTCAAAAGGGGTCAAAAATGTGAGGAGCATGAAACGGTCTGAAAATTAGGAGGAACATGAAACGGTGTTCCAAAACATGAAGAGCCTGAAAAGGTGTGAAAAATATGAAGAGCTTCAAAAGGTGTCAAAAATATGAGGAGCATGAAATGGTATGAAAAATAGGAGGAGCATGTAACGGTTTTCAAAAACATGAAGAGCCTGAAAGGTATGAAAAATATGCAGAGCTTCAAAACGTCTCAAAAACATGAGGAGCATGAAAACGTCTGAAAAATAGGAGGAGCATGAAATGGTGTTCAAAAACATGAAGACTTGGAAAGGTGTGAAAAATATGAAGATCTTCAGAAGGTGTCAAAAATATGAGGAGCATGAAACGGTCTGAAAAATAGTAGGAGCATGAAGTGGTGTTGAAAAACATGAGAGCCTGAAAAGGTGTGAAAAATATGAAGAGCTTCAAAAGGTGTCCAAAATATCAGGAGCATGAAACGGTCTGAAAAATAGGAGGAGCATTAAGCGGTGTTGAAAAACATGAAGAACCTGAAAAGCTGTGAAAAATATGAAAAGCTTCAAAAGGTGTGAAAAATATGAGGAGCAGGAAACGGTCTTAAAATTGGAGGAGCATGAAGCGGTGTTGAGAAACATGAAGAAGCTGAAAAGGTGTGAAATATATGAAGAGCTTCAAAAGGTGTCAAAAATATGAGGAGCATGAAATGGTCTGAAAAATAGGAGGAGCATGAAGCGGTGTTGAAAAACATGAAGAGCCTGAAAAGGTGTGAAATATATGAAGAGCTTCAAAAGGTGTCAAAATATGAGGAGCATGATACGGTATAAAAATAGGAGGAGCATGAAACGGTGTTGAAAACATGAAGAGCCTGAAAAAGTGTGAAAAATAGGAAGAGCTTCAAAAGGTGTCAAAAATATGAGGAACATGAAACGGTGTTCAAAAACATGAAGAGCCTGAAAAGGTGTGAAAAATATGAAGAGATTCAAAAGGTGTCAAAAATATGAGGAGCATGAAACGGTCTGACAAATAGGAGGAGCAAGAGACCGTGTTCAAAAACATGAAGAGCCTGAAAAGATTTGAAAAATATGAAGAGCTTGAAAAGGTGGCAAAAATATGAGGAGCATGAAACGTTCTGAAAAATAGGAGGAGCATAAAGCTGTGTTGAAATTCAGGAAGAGCATGAAAAGGTGTGAAATATATGAAGACCTTCAAAAGGTGTCAAAAATATGAGGAGCATTAAACGGTCTGAAAAATGGGAGGAGCATGAAGCATTGTTGAAAAACATGAAGAGCCTGAAAAGGTGTGAAAAATATGAAGAGCTTCAAAATTATCAAAATATGAGGAGCATGACACGGTCTGAAAAATAGGAGGACCATGAAGTGGTGTTGAAAAACATGAAGAGCCTGAAAAGGTGTGAAAAATATGAAGAGCTTCAAAAGGTTTCAAAAATATGAGGAGCATGAAATGGTCTGAAAAATAGGAGTAGCATGAAGCGTTGTTGAAAAACTTGAAGAGCCTGAAAAGCTGTGAAAAATATGAAAAGCTTCAAAAGGTGTGAAAAATATGAGGAGCAGGAAACGGTCTTAAAATTGGAGGAGCATGAAGCGGTGTTGAGAAACATGAAGAAGCTGAAAAGGTGTGAAATATATGAAGAGCTTCAAAAGGTGTCAAAAATATGAGGAGCATGAAACGGTCTGAAAAATAGGAGGAGCATGAAGCGGTGTTGAAAAACATGAAGAGCCTGAAAAGGTGTGAAATATATGAAGAGCTTCAAAAGGTGTCAAAATATGAGGAGCATGATGCGGTATAAAAATAGGAGGAGCATGAAACGGTGTTGAAAACATGAAGAGCCTGAAAAAGTGTGAAAAATAGGAAGAGCTTCAAAAGGTGTCAAAAATATGAGGAACATGAAACGGTGTTCAAAAACATGAAGAGCCTGAAAAGGTGTGAAAAATATGAAGAGATTCAAATGGTGTCAAAAATATGAGGAGCATGAAACGGTCTGACAAATAGGAGGAGCAAGAGACCGTGTTCAAAAACATGAAGAGCCTGAAAAGATTTGAAAAATATGAAGAGCTTGAAAAGGTGGCAAAAATATGAGGAGCATGAAACGTTCTGAAAAATAGGAGGAGCATAAAGCTGTGTTGAAATTCAGGAAGAGCATGAAAAGGTGTGAAATATATGAAGACCTTCAAAAGGTGTCAAAAATATGAGGAGCATTAAACGGTCTGAAAAATGGGAGGAGCATGAAGCATTGTTGAAAAACATGAAGAGCCTCAAAAGGTGTGAAAAATATGAAGAGCTTCAAAATTATCAAAATATGAGGAGCATGACACGGTCTGAAAAATAGGAGGACCATGAAGCGGTGTTGAAAAACATGAAGAGCCTGAAGGTGTGAAATATATGAAGAGCTTCAAAAGGTGTCAAAAATATGAGGAGCATGAAACGGTCCGAAAAATAGGAGTAGCATGAAGCGTTGTTGAAAAACTTGAAGAGCCTGAAAAGCTGTGAAAAATATGAAAAGCTTCAAAATGTGTGAAAAATATGAAGAGCATGAAACGGTACGAAAAATAGGAGCAGCATGATGCGATGTTGAAAAACATGTATAGCCTGAAAATGTGTGAAATATATGAAGAGCTTCAAAGGTGTCAAAAATAAGAGGAGCATGAAACGGTCTGAAAAATAGGAGGAGCATGATGCCGTGTTGAAAAATATGACGAGGCTGAAAAGGTGTGAAAAAATATGAAGAGCTTCAAATGGTGTCAAAAATTTGAGGAGCATGAAACGGTCTGAAAAAGAGGAGGAGCATGAAGCGGTGTTGAAAAACATGAAGAGCCTGAAAAGGTGTGAATAATATGAAGAGCTTCAAAAGGTGTCAAAAATATGAGGAGCATGAAACCGTCTGAAAAATAGTGGAGCATGAAGCGGTGTTTAAAACATGAAGAGCCTGAAAAGGTGTGAAAAATATGAAGAGCTTCAAAAGGTGTCAAAAATATGAGGAGCATGAAACGGTCTGAAAAATAGGAGGAGCATGAAACGGTCTGAAAAATAGGAGGAGCATGAAGCGGTGTTGAAAATCATGAAGAGCCTGAAATCGTGTGAAAATTATGAAGAGCTTCAAAAATGTGAAAAATATGAAGAGCTTCAAAAGGTGTAAAAAATATGAAGAGCTTCAAAAGTGTCAAAAATTAGATGAGCATGAAACGGTCTAAAATATAGGAGGAGCAACATATAGTGTTGAAAAAAATGAAGAGCCTGAAAAGGTGTGGAAAATATAAAGAGCTTCAAAAATGTGAAAAATATGAAGGCCTCAAAATGTGTGAAAAATATGAAGAGTTTCAAAAGGTGTCAAAAAGGAGATGAGCATTAAAATGTCTGAAAAATAGGAGGAGCATGAAGCGGTGGTGAAAATCATGAAGAGCCTGAAAAGGTATGAAATATATTAAGAGCTTCAAAAGGTATGAAAAATATGAAGAGCTTCAAAAGGTGTCAAAATGAGATGAGCATGAAACGGTCTGAAAAATAGGAGGAGCATGAAGAGGTGTTGAAAAACATGAAGAGCCAGAAAAGGTGTGAAAAATATGAAGAGCTTCGAAAGGTGTCAAAAATATGAGCAGCATGACACGGACTGAAAAATAGGAGGAGCATGAAGCGTTGTTGAAAAACATGAAGAGCCTGAAAAGGTGTAAAAAATATGAAGAGTTTCTAAAGGTTTCAAAAATATGAGGAGCATGAAACGGTCTGAAAAATAGGAGGAGCATGAACTGGTGTTGAAAAACATGAAGAGCCTGAAAAGGTGGGAAAAATATGAAGAGCTTCAAAAGGTGTGAAAAATATGAGGAGCATGAAACGGTCTGAAAAATATGAGGAGCATGAAGTGGTGTTGAAAAACATGAAGAGCCTGAAAAGGTGTGAAAAATATGAAGAGCTTCAAAAGGTTTCAAAAATATGAGGAGCATGATACGGTCTGAAAAATAGGAGGAGCATGAAGCGGTGTTGAAAATCCTGAAGAGCCTGAAATCGTGTGAAAATTATGAAGAGCTTCAAAAATGTGAAAAATATGAAGAGCTTCAAAAGGTGTAAAAAATATGAAGAGCTTCAAAAGTGTCAAAAATTAGATGAGCATGAAACGGTCTAAAATATAGGAGGAGCAACATGTAGTGTTGAAAAAAATGAAGAGCCTGAAAAGGTGTGGAAAATATGAAGAGCTTCAAAAATGTGAAAAATATGAAGGCCTCAAAATGTGTGAAAAATATGAAGAGTTTCAAAAGGTGTCAAAAAGGAGATGAGCATTAAAATGTCTGAAAAATAGGAGGAGCATGAAGCGGTGTTGAAAATCATGAAGAGCCTGAAAAGGTATGAAATATATTAAGAGCTTCAAAAGGTATGAAAAATATGAAGAGCTTCAAAAGGTGTCAAAATGAGATGAGCATGAAACGATCTGAAAAATAGGAGGAGCATGAAGCGGTATTCAAAAACATGAAGAGCCTGAAAAGGTGTGAATAATATAAAGAGCTTCTAAAGGTGTCAAAAATATGAGGAGCATGAAACGGCCTGAAAAATAGGCGGAACATGAAGCGGTGTTGAAAAACATGAAGAGCCTGAAAAGGTGTAAAAAATATGAAGAGTTTCTAAAGGTTTCAAAAATATGAGGAGCATGAAACGGTCTGAAAAATAGGAGGAGCATGAAGAGGTGTTGAAAAACATGAAGAGCCTGAAAAGGTGTGAAAAATATGAAGAGCTTCGAAAGGTGTCAAAAATATGAGCAGCATGACACGGACTGAAAAATAGGAGGAGCATGAAGCGTTGTTGAAAAACATGAAGAGCCTGAAAAGGTGTAAAAAATATGAAGAGTTTCTAAAGGTTTCAAAAATATGAGGAGCATGAAACGGTCTGAAAAATAGGAGAAGCATGAATTGGTGTTGAAAAACATGAAGAGCCTGAAAAGGTGGGAAAAATATGAAGAGCTTCAAAAGGTGTGAAAAATATGAGGAGCATGAAACGGTCTGAAAAATAGGAGGAGCATGAAGTGGTGTTGAAAAACAAGAAGAGCCTGAAAAGGTGTGAAAAATATGAAGAGCTTCAAAAGGTTTCAAAAATATGAGGAGCATGAAATGGTCTGAAAAATAGGAGGAGGATGAAACGGTGATCAAAAACATGAAGAGCCTGAAAAGGTGTGAAAAATATGAAGAGCTTCAAACGGTTTGAAATACATGAGGAGCATGAAACGGTCTGAAATATAGGAGGAGCATGAAGCGGTGTTCAAAAACATGAAGAGCCTGAAAAGGTGTGAAAAATATGAAGAGCTTCAAAAGGTTTCAAATATATGAGAAGCATGAAACTGTCTGAAAAATAGGAGGAGCATGAAGTGGTGTTCAAAAACATGAAGAGCCTGAATAGGTGTGAAAAATATGAAGAGCTTTAAAAGGTGTCAAAAATATGAGGAGCATGAAACGGTCTGAAAAATAGGAGGAGCATGAAGCGGTGTTCAAAAACATGAGGAGTCTGAAAACGTGTGAAAATATGAAGAGCTTCAAAAATATGAAAAATATGAAGAGCTTCAAAAGGTGTGACAAATATGAAGAGCTTCAAAATGTGTCAAACATGAGATGAGCATGAAACGGTCTGAAAAATAGGAGGAGCATGAAGCGGTGTTGAAAATCATGAAGAGCCTGAAAAGGTGAGAAAAATATGAAGAGGTTCAAAAGGTGTGAAAAATATGAGGAGCATGATACGGTCGAAAAAATAGGAGGAGCATGAAGCGTAGTTCAAAAACATGAAGAGCCTGAAAAGGTGTGAAAAATATGAAGAGCCTCAAAAGGTGTCAAAAATATGAGAAGCATGAAACTGTCTGAAAAATAGGAGGAGCATGAAGTGGTGTTGAAAAACATGAAAAACCTGAAAAAGTGTGAAATATATGAAGAGCTTCAAAAGGTGTGAAAAATATGAGGAGCTTCAAAAGGTGTCAAAAAAATGAGGAGCAGGAAAATGTCTGAAAAATAGGAGGAGCATGAAACGGTGTTCAAAAACATGAAGAGCCTGAAAAGGTGTGAAAAATATGAAGAGCTTCAAAAGGTGTGAAAAATATGAAGATCTTCAAAAGCTGTCAAAATTGAGATGAGCATGAAACGGTCTGAAAAATAGGAGGAGAATGAAGTGCTGTTCAAAAACGTGAAGAGCATGAAAAGGTGTGAAAATATAAAGAGCTTCAAAAGGTGTGAAAAATATGAGGAGCATGAAACGCTCTGAAAAATAGAAGAAGCATGAAGCGGTGTTCAAAACATGAAGAGTCTGAAAAGGTGTGAAAAATATGAAGAGCTTCAAAATGTGTCAAATATGAGGAGCATGAAACGGTCTGAAAAATAGGAGGAGCATGAAACGGTGTTCCAAAACATGAAAGCTTGAAAAGGTGTGGAAAATATGAAGAGCTTCAAAACGTGTCAAAAATATTAGAAGCATGAAATGGTCTCAAAAATAGGAGGAGCATGAAGCAGTGTTGAAAAACATGAAGAGCCTGAAAACTTGTGAAAAATATGAAGAGCTTCAAAATGTGTCAAAAATGACATGAGCCTGAAACAGTCTGAAAAATAGCAGGAGAATGTACTGGTGTTGAAAAACATGAAGAGCCTAAAAATGTGTGAAATATATGAGCAGCTTCAAAAGGTGTTAAAAATATGAGGAGCATGAAACCGCCTGAAAAATAGGAGGAGTATGAAGCGGTGTTCAAAAACATGAAAAGCCTGAAAAGGTGTGAAAAACATGAAGAGCTTGAAAAGGTGTGAAATAAATGAGGAGCCTGAAGCGGTCTGAAAAATAGGAGGAGCATGAAACGGTGTTGAAAAACATGAAGAGCCTGAAAAGGTGTGAAAAATAGGAAGAGCTTCACAAGGTGTCTAATATATGAGGAGCATGAAACGGTCTGAAAAATAGGAGGAGCATGAAGTGGTCGTGAAAATCATGAAGTGCCTGAAAAGGTGTGTAATATATGAAGAGCTTCAAAAGTTGTGAAAAAATGAGGAGGTTCAAAAGGTGTCAAAAATATGAGGAGCATGAAACGGTCTGAAAAATAGGAGGGGCTTGAAACGGTGTTCCAAAACATGAAGAGCCTGAAAAGATGTGAAAAATATGAACAGCTTCAAAAGCTGTGAAAAATATGAGGAGCATGAAACAGTTTGAAAAATAGGAGAAGCATGAAACAGTGTTGAAAACATGAAGAGCATGACAAGTGTGAAAAATATAAAGAGCATTAAAAGGTGTCAAAAATATGAGGAGCATGAAACGGTCTGAAAAATAAGAGGAGCATGAAACGGTGTTGAAAAACATGAAGAGCCTGAAAAGGTGTGAAAAATATGAAGAGCTTCAAAAAGTGTTAAAAATATGAGGATCATGAAACGGTCTGAAAAATAGGAGGAGCACGACGTGTTGTTGAAAAACGTGAATAGCCTGAAAAGGTGTGAATATATGAAGAGCTTCAAAAGGTGTCAAAACTATGAGGAGCATGAAACGGTCTGAAAAATAGGAGGACCATGAAGAGGTGTTGAAAAAAATGAAGAGCCTGAAAAAGTGTGAAATTTATGAAGAGCTTCAAAAAGTGTCAAAAATATAGGAGAATGAAACGGTGTGAAAAATAGGAGGAGCATGAAACGGTTGAAAAAGAGGAGCAGCATGAAGCGGTTTTGAAAAACATGAAGAGCCTGAAAAGATGTGAAATATATGAAGAGATTCAAAAGGTGTGGAAAAATATGAAGAGCTTCAAAAGGTGTCAAAAATATGAGGAGCATGAAACGGTCTGAAAAATAGGAGGAGCATGAAACGGTGTTCAAAAACATGAAGAGCCTCAAAAGGTGTGAAAAATATGAAGAGCTTCAAAACGTGTGAAATACATGAGGAGCATGAAACGGTCTGAAAAATAGGAGGACCATGAAGCGGTGTTCAAAAACATGAAGAGCATGAAAAGATGTGAAAAAAATGAAGAGCTTCAAAATGTGTGAAAAATATGAAGAGCTTCAAAAGGTGTCAAAAATTAGATGAGCATGAAACGGTCTGAAAAATAGGAGGAGCATGAAGTGGTGTTGAAAAAATGAAGAGCCTGAAAAAGTAAGAAATATATGAAGAGCTTCAAAAGGTGTGAAAAATATGAAGAGCTTCAAAAGCTGTCAAAAATATGAGGAGCATGAAACGGTCTGAAAAATAGCAGGAGCATGAAGCGGTGTTGAAAAACATGAAGAGTCTGAAAACGTGTAAAATTATGAAGAGCTTCAAAAATGTGAAAATATGAAGAGCTTCAAAAGGTGTCAATAATATGAGGAGCATGAAACGGTCTGAAAAACAGGAGGAGCATGAAGTGGTGTTGAAAAACATGAAGAGCCTGAAAAGGTGTGAAAAATATGAAGAGCTTCAAAAGGTGTCAAAAATATGAGGAGCATGAAACAGTCTGAAAAATAGGAGGAGCATGAAACGGTGTTCAAAAACATGAAGAGCCTGAAAAGGTGTGAAAAATATGAAGAGCTTCAAAATGTGTCAAAAATTAGATGAGCAAGAAAAGGTCTGAAAAATAGGAGGAGCATGAAACGGTGTTGAAAAACATGAAGAGCCTGAAAAGGTGTGAAAAATATCAAGAGCTTCAAAAGGTGTGAAAATTATGAGGAGCATGAAACGGTCTGAAAAATAGGAGGAGCATGAAGCAGTGTTGAAAAACATGAAGAGCCTGAAATGGTGTGAAATATATGAAGAGCTTCAAAAGGTGTGAAATACATGAGGAGCATGAAACTCTCTGAAAAACACGAGGAGCATGAAGTGGTGTTCAAAAACATGAAGAGCCTGAAAAGTTGTGAAATAAATGAAGAGCTTCAAAAAGTGTGAAATATATGAGGAGCATGAAACTCTCTGAAAAATAGGAGGAGCATGAATTGGTGTTCAAAACATGCAGAGCCTGAAAAGGTGTGAAAAATATGAAGAGCTTCTAAAGTGTCAAAAATATGAGGAGCATGAAACGGTCTGAAAAAGAGGAGGAGCATGAAGCGGTGTTGAAAAACATGAAGAGCCTGAAAAAGTGTGAAAATTATGAAGAGCTTCAAAAGGTGTCAAATATATGAGGAGCATGAAACGGTCTGAAAAATAGGAAGAGCATGAAACTGTGTTCGAAACATGAAGAGCCTGAAAAGGAGTGAAAAATATTAAGAGCTTCAAAATATGTGAAAAATATGAAGAGCTTCAAAAGGTGTCAAAAATGAGATGAGCATGAAATGGTCTGAAAAAAAGGAGGAGCATGAAGTGGTGTTGAAAAACATGAATAGCCTGAAAATGTGTGAAAAATATGAAGAGCTTCAAAAGGTGTGAAAAATATGAGGAGCATGACACGGTCTGAAAAATAGGAGGAACATGAAGCGGTGTTGAAAAACATGAAGAGCCTGAAAAGGTGTGAAAAATATGAAGAGCTTCAAAAATATGAAAAATATGAGAGGCTTCAAAAGGTGTGAAAAATATGAGGAGCATGAAACGATCAGAAAAATAGGAGGAGCATGAAACGGTTTTCAAAACATGAAGAGCCTGAAAAGGTGTGAAATATATGAAGAGATTCAAAAAGTGTGAAAAATATGAAGAGCTTCAAAAGGTGTCAAAAATGAGATGAGCATGAAACGGTCTCAAAAAGAGGAGGAGCATGAAGCATTGTAGAAACAATGAAGAGTCTGAAAAGGTGTTAAATATATGAAGAGCTTCAAAAGTTGTCAAAAATATGAGGAGCATGATACGGTTTGAAAAAGAGGAGGAACATGAAGCGGTGTTGAAAAACATGAAGAGCCAGAAAAGGTGTGAAAAATATGAAGAGCTTCAAAAGGTGTCAAAAATATGAGGAGCAGGAAACGGTCTGAAAAATAGGAGGAGCATGAAACGGTGTTCAAACATGAAGAGTCTGAAAATGTGTGAAAAATATGAAGGCCTTCAAAAGGTGTGAAAAACATGAAGAACTTCAAAAGCTGTCAAAAATGAGATGAGCATGAAACGGTCTGAAAAATATGAGGAGCATGAAGTAGTGTTGAAAAACTTGAAAAGCCTGAAAACGTGTGAAAAATATGAAGAGCTTCAAAACGTGTCAAAAATGAGATGAGCATGAAAGGGTCTGAAAAATAGGAGGAGCATGGAACGGTGTTCAAAAACATGAAGAGCCTGCACAATGTGAAAAATATGAAGAGCTTCAAAAGCTGTCAAATATATGAGGAGCATCAAACGGTCTAAAAAATAGGAGGAGCATGAAGTGATGTTGAAAAATATGAAGAGCCTGAAAATGTGTGAAAAATATGAAGAGCTTCAAAAGGTGTCAAAAATATGAGGAGCATGAAACGGTCTGAAAAATGGGAGGAGCATGAAGTGGTGTTGAAAAACATGAAGAGCCTGAAAAGGAGTGAAAAATATGAAGAGCTTCAAAATGTGTGAAATACATGAGGAGCATGAAACGGTCTGAAAAATAGGAGGAGCATGAAGCGGTGTTGAAAAACATGAGGAGCCTGAAAAGGTTTGAAAAATATGAAGAGCTTCAAAAGTTGTCAAAAATATGAGGAGTATGAACCGGTCTGAAAAAATTGGAGGAGCATGAAGCGTTTGAAAAACATGAAGAGCCTGAAAAGGTGTGAAAAATATGAGGATATTCAAAAGGTGTCAAAAATATGCGGAGCATGAAACGGTTTGAAAAATAGGAGGAGCATGAAACGGTGTTCTAATACATGAAGGGATTGAAAAGGTGGGAAAATATGAAGAGCTTCAAAAGATGTGAAATACATGGGGAGCATGAAAAGATCTGAAAAATAGGTGGATAATGAAGTGTTGTTGCAAAACATGAAGAGCCTGAAAAGGTGTTAAAAATATGAAGAGCTTCAAAAGGTGTCAAAACATGTGGAGCAAAAAACGGTCTGAAAAATAGGAGGAGCATGAAGCGGTGTTCAAAAATATTAAGAGCCTACACAATGTGAAAATATGAAGAGCTTCAAAAGCTGTCAAATATATGAGGAGAATGAAAAGGTCTAAAAAATAGGAGTAGCATGAAGCGGTGTTCAAAAACATGCAGAGCCTAAAAAGATGTGAAAAATAGAAAGAGCTTCAAAAGGTGCGAAAAATAGGAAGAGCATGAAACGGTCTGAAAAATAGGAGGAGTATAAAGCGATGTTCAATAACATGAAGAGCCTGAAAAGGTGTGAAAAATATGAACAGCTTCAAAAGGTGTGAAAAATAGGAGGAAAGGAAGCATTGTTCAAAAACATGAAGAGCCTGAAAATGTGTGAAAAATATGAAGAGCTTCAAAAGGTGTGAAAAATATGAGAATCATGAAACGGTCTGAAAAATAGGAGGGGCATGAAGCGGTGTTCGAAAACATGAAGAGCCTGAAACGGTGTGAAAAATATGAAGTGCTTCAAAAGGTGTGAAATACATGAGGAGCATGAAACGGTCTGAAAAATTGGAGGAGCAAGAAGCGGTGTTGAAAAACATGAAGAGCCTGAAAACGTGTGAAAATATGAGGAGCTTCAAAAAAGGTGAAAAATATGAAGAGCTTCAAAAGGTGTCAAAAATAGGAGGAGAATGAAAGTGTCTGAAAAAAAGGAGGAGCATAAAGCGGTGTTGAAAAACATGAAGAGCCTGAAAAGGTGTGAAAAATATGAAGAGCTTCAAAAGGTGTCAAAAATATGAGGAGCATGAAACGGTCTGAAATATAGGAGGAGCATGAAGCCGTGTTCAAAAACATGAACAGCATGAAAAGGTGTGAAAAATATGAAGAGCTTCAAAATGTGTTAAATAAAGAGGAGCATGAAACGGCCTGAAAAATAGAAGGAGCATGAAACGGTCTGAAAAATAGGAGGAGCAAGAATCGGTGTTGAAAACATGAAGAGCATGAAAAGGTGTGAAAAATATGAAGAGCTTCAAAAGGTCTCAAAAATACGAGGAGCATGAAACGTTCTGAAAAATAGGAGGAGCATAAAGCGGTTTTGAAAAACATGAAGAGCCTGAAAAGGTGTTAAATATATGAAGAGCTTCAAAACTTGTCAAATATGAGTAGCATGAAACGGTCTGAAAATTAGGAGGAGCATGAAGCGGTGTTGAAAAACATGAAGTGCCTGAAAAGGTGTGAAATACATGAAGAGCTTCAAAACGTGTCAAATATGAGGAGCATGAAACGGTCTGAAAAATAGGAGGAGCATGAAGCCGTGTTTAAAAACATGAAGAGCCTGAAAAGGTGTGAACCATATGAAGAGCTTCAAAAGCTGTCAAAAATATGAGGAGAATGAAAAGGTCTGAAACCTAGGAGGAGCATGAAGGGGTGTTGAAAAACATGAAGAGCCTGAAAACGTGTGAAAAATATGAAAAGCTACAAAAGGTGTCAAAAATATGAGGAGCACGAAAAGGTCTAAAAAATAGGAGGAGCATGAAAGGCTGTTGAAAAACATGAAGAGCCTGAAAAGGTGAGAAAAAAATGAAGATATTCAAAAGGTGTCAAAAATATGAGGAGCATGAAACGGTCTGAAATATAGGAGGAGCATGCAGTGCTGTTCAAAACATGAGGAGCCTGAAAAGGTGTGAAAAATATGAGGAGCATGGAACGTTCTGAAAAATAGGAGGAGCATGAAACGATGTTCAAAAACTTGAAGAGCCTGAAAATCTGTGAAATATATGAAGAGCTTCAAAAGGTGTCAAAATATGAGGAGCATGAAACGGTCTGAAAAATATGAAGAGTTTCAATAGTTGTCAAAATATGAGGAGCATGAAATGGTGTTGAAAAACATGAAGAGCCTGAAAAGGTGTGAAAAATATGAAGACCTTCAAAAGGTGTCAAAAATATGAGGAGCATGAAACGGTCTGAAATATAGGAGGAGCATGAAGCCGTGTTCAAAAACATGAACAGCATGAAAAGGCGTGAAACATATGAAGAGCTTCAAAATGTGTTAAGAAAAGAGGAGTATGAAACGGCCTGAAAAATAGGAGGAGCATGAAACGGTGTTCAAAAACATGAAGAGCCTGAAAAGTTGTGAAATATATGAAGAGCTTCAAAGGGCGTGAAAAATAGAAGGAGCATGAAGCGGTGTTAAAAAACATGCAGAGCCTGAAAAGGTGTGTAAAATATGAAGAGCTTCAAAATGTGTGAAATACATGAGGAGCATGAAACGCTCTGAAAAATAGGAGGAGTATAAAGCGATGTTCAATAACATGAAGAGCCTGAAAAGGTGTGAAAAATATGAACAGCTTCAAAAGGTGTGAAAAATAGAAGGAAAGGAAGCATTGTTCAAAAACATGAAGAGCCTGAAAAGGTGTGAAAAATATGAAGAGCTTCAAAAGCTGTCAAAATTGAGATGAGCATGAAACGGTCTGAGAAATAGGAGAACCATGAAGCGGTGTTGAAAAACATGAAGAGCCTGAAAAGGTGTGAAAAATATGAAGAGCTTCAAAGGGGGTGAAAAATATGAAGAGCTTCAAAAGCTGTCAAAATTGAGATGAGCATGAAACGGTCTGAGAAATAGGAGAACCATGAAGTGGTGTTGAAAAACATGAGGAGCCTGTAAAAGTGTGAAATATATGAAGAGCTTCAAAAGGTTTGAAAAATATGAAGAGCTTCAAAAGGTGTCAAAAATACGAGGAGCATGAAAAGGTCTGAAAAATAGGAGGAGCATGAAGCGGTGTTGAAAAACATGAAGAGCCTGAAAAGGTGTGAAAAATATGAAGAGCTTCAAAATGTGTCAAAAATATGAGGAGCATGAAACGGTCTGAAAAATAGGAGGAGCGTGAAGCTGTGTTCAAAAACATGAAGAGCCTGAAAAGGTGTGAAATATATGAAGAGCTTCAAAAGGTGTCAAAAATAGGAGGAGCATGAAGCTTGTTGAAAAACATGAAGAGCCTGAAAATGTGTGAAAAATCTGAAGAGCTTCAAAAGGTGTCAAAAATATGAGGAGCGTGAAACGGTCTGAAAAATAAGAGGAGCATGAAGCTGTGCTAAAAAACATGAAGAGCCTAAAAGGTGTGAAATATATGAAAAGCTTCAAAAGGTGTCAAAAATATGAGGAGTATGAAACGGTCTGAAAAATAGGAGCAGCATGAAACGCTGTTCAAAAACATGAAGAGCCTGAAAATGTGTGAAAAATATGAAGAGCTTCAAACGGTGTGAAATACATGAGGAGCTTGAAACGGTCTGATAATAGGAGGAGCATGAAGCGTTGTTCAAAAACATGAAGAGTCTGAAAAGGTGTGAAAAATATGAAGAGCTTCAAAAGGTGTGAAAAATAGGAGGAGCATGAAGCGTTGTTGAAAAACATGAAGAGCCTGAAAATGTGTGAAAAATATGAAGAGCTTCAAAAGCTGTGAAAAATAGGAGGAGCATGAAGCGGTGATCAAAAACATGAAGAGCCTGAAAAGGTGTGAAAATTATGTAGAGCTTCAAAAGGTGTCAAAAATATGAGGAGCATGAAACGTTCTGAAAAATAGGAGGAGCATGAAACGATGTTCAAAAACATGAAGAGCCTTAAAAGGTGTGAACAATATTAAGAGCTTCTAAAAGTGTCAAAAATATGAAGTGCATGAAACGGTCTGAAAAATAGGAGAAAAATGAAGCGGTGTTCAAAAACATGAAGAGCCTGAAAAGGTGTGAAAAATATGACGAGCTTCAAAAGGTGTGAAAGACATGATGAGCATAAAACGGTCTGAAAAATGGGAGGCGCATGAAACGGTGTTCAAAAACATGAAGAGCCTGAAAAGGTGTGAAAAATATGAAGAGATGCAAGAGGTGTGAAATACATGAGAAGCATGAAACGGTCTGAACAATAGGAGGAGCATGAAGTGGTGTTCAAAAACATGAAGAGCCTGAAAAAGTTTGAAAAATATTAAGAGCTTCAAATGGTGTGAAAAATAAGACGAGCATGAAGCGGTGTGGAAAAACATGAAGAGCCCCATACGTGTGAAAAATATGAAGAGCTTCAAAAGGTGTGAAAAATATGAAGAGCTTCAAAAGGTGTCAAAAATGAAATGAGCATGAAACGGCCTGAAAAATAGGAGGAGCATGAATAGGTGTTCAAAAACATGAAGAGCCTGAACATGTGTGAAACATATGAAGAGCTTCCAAAGGTGTCAAAAATGAAATGAGCATGAAACGGCCTGAAAAATAGGAGGAGCATGAAGCGGTGTTCAAAAACATGAAGAGCCTCAAAAGATGTGAAAAACATGAAGAGCTTCAAAAGACGTTAAAAATATGAAGAGCTTCAGAAAGTGCCAAAAATGTGATGAGCATGAAATGGTCTGAAAAGAAGGAGGAGCATGAAATGGTGTTGAAAAACATGATGTGCCTGAAAAGGAGTAAAATATATGAAGAGATTCAAAAGGTGTCAAAAATATGAGGAGCATGAAACGGTTTGGAAAATAGGACGAGCATGAAGTGGTGTTGAAAAACATGAAGAGCCTGAAAAGATGTGAAAAATATGAAGAGCTTTAAAAGGTGTCAACAATATGAGGAGCATGAACCGGTCTGAGAAATAGGAGGAGCATGAAGTGGTGCTGAAAAACATGAAGAGCCTAAAAGGTGTGAAAAATATGAAAAGCTTCAAAAGATTTCACAAATATGAGGAGCATGAAACGGTCTGAAAATAGGAGGATCTTGAAGCGGTGTTGAAAAACATGAAGAGCCTGAAAAGTTGTGAAAAATATGAAAAGTTTCAAAAGGTCTCAAAAATGTGCGGAGCATGAAACGGTCTGAAAATAGGAGGAGCATGAAAACATATTCAAAAACATGAAGAGCCTGAAAAGGTGTGAAAAATATGAAGAGCTTCAAAATGTGTGAAATACATGAGGAGAATGAAACGGTCTGAAAATTAGAAGGAGCATGAAGCAGTGTTTAAAAACATTAAGAGCCTGAAAAGGTGTAAAAATATGAAGAGCTTCAAAAGGTGTCAAAAATATGAGGAGTATGAAACGGTCTGAAAAATAGGAGCAGCATGAAACGCTGTTCAAAAACATGAAGAGCCTGAAAATGTGTGAAAAATCTGAAGAGCTTCAAACGGTGTGAAATATATGAGGAGCTTGAAACGGTCTGAAAATAGGAGGAGCATGAAGCGTTGTTCAAAAACATGAAGAGTCTGAAAAGGTGTGAAAAATATGAAGAGCTTCAAAAGGTGTGAAAAATAGGAGGAGCATGAAGCGTTGTTGAAAAACATGAAGAGCCTGAAAATGTGTGAAAAATAGGAAGAGCTTCAAAAGCTGTGAAAAATAGGAGGAGCATGAAGCGGTGATCAAAAACATGAAGAGCCTGAAAAGGTGTGAAAAATATGAAGAGCTTCTAAAGGTGTCAAAAATATGAGGAGCATGAAACGTTCTGAAAAATAGGAGGAGCATGAAACGATGTTCAAAAACATGAAGAGCCTGAAAAGGTGTGAAAAATATTAAGGCCTTCAAAAGGTATGAAAAATGTGAGGAACATGAAACGGTCTTCAAAATAGGAGGAGCATGAAGCGGTGTTCAAAAACATGAAGAGCCTGAAAAGGTGTGAAAAATATGAAGAGCTTCAAAGGTGTCAAAAATATTAGGAGCATGAAACGGTCTGAAAAATAGGAGGAGCATGACTTCGGGTTGAAAATCATGAAGAGCCTGCAAAGGTGTGTAGAATATGAAGAGCTTCAAAAGGAGTGAAATACATGAGGGGCATGAAACCGTCTGAATTATAGGAGGAGCATGAAGTGGTGTTCATAAACATGAAGAGCCTGAAAATGTGTGAAAAATATGAAGAACTTCAAAAGCTGTGAAAAATGAGATGAGCTTGAAACGGTCTGAAACATAGGAGGAGGATGAAATGGTGTTGAAAAACATGAAGAACTTGAACAAGTGTGAAATATATAAAGAGCTTCAAAAGGTGTGAAAAATATTCGGAGCTTTAAAAGAGGTCAAAAATATGAGTAGTATGAAACGGTCTGAAAAATAGGAGAAGCATGAAACGGTTTTGAAAATCACGAAGAGCCTGCAAAGGTGTGAAAAATATGAAGAGCTTCAAAAGTTGTGAAATACATGAGGGGCATGAAACGGTCTGAAAAATAGAAGGAGCATGAAGCTGTGCTGAAAAACATGAAGAGCCTGAAAAGGTGTGAAAAATATGAAGAGCTTCAAAAGGTGTCTAAAATATGAGGAGCAGGAAATGGTCTGAAATATAGGAGGAGCATGAAAAAGTGTTAAAAAACATGAAGAGCCTGAAAAGGTGTGAAAAATATGAAGAGCTTCAAATAGTGTCAAAAATATGAGGAGAATGAAACGGTCTTAAAAATAGGAGGAGCATGAAGCGGTGTTGAAAAACATGAAGAGCCTGAAAAGTTGTGAAATATATGAAGAGCCTCAAAGGTGTGAAAAATATGAGGATCAAGAAACGGTCTGAAAAATAGGAGGAGCTTGAAGCGGTGTTGAAAAATATGAAGAGCCTGAAAAGGTGTGAAAAATATGAAGAGCTTCAAAAGTTGTCACACATATGAGGAGCATGAAACGGTCTGAAAAATTGGAGAAGCATGAAGTGGTGTTGAAAAATATGAAGAGCCTGAAAAGTTGTGAAAAATATGAAGAGCTTCAAAATGTGTCAAAAATATAAGGAGTTGAAACGGTCTGAAATATAGGAGGAGCATGAAAAGGTGTTAAAAAACATGAAGAGCTTCAAAAGGTGTGAAATATATGAGGAGCATGAAACGGTCTCAAAAATAGGAAGAGCATGAAGTGGTGTTGAAAACGATGAAGAGCCTGAAAAGGTGTGAAAAATATGAGGAGCTTCAAAAGGTGTCAAATATATGAGGAGCATGAAACGGTCTGAAAAATAGGAGGATCATGAAACGGTGTTCAAAAACTTGAAGAGCCTGGAAATGTGTGAAAAATATGAAGAGCTTCAAAAAGGTGTCAAAAATGTAAGGAGCATGAAATGGTCTGAAAAATATGAGGAGCAAGAAACTTATTTCAAAAACATGAATAGCCTCAGCAGGTGTGAAAAATATGAAGAGCTTCAAACTGTGTCAAAAATATGAGGAACATGAAACGGTCTGATAAATCGGAGGAGCATGAAGTGGTGTTGAAAACCATGAAGAGCCTGAAAAAGGTGTGAAACATATGAGGAGCATGAAACGGTTTGAAAAATAGGAGGAGCATTAAACGGTGTTCAAAAATATGAGGAGCAGGAAACGGTCTGAAAAATAGGAGGAGCATTAAACGGTGTTCAAAAACATGAAGAGCCTGGAAAGGTGTGAAAAATATGAAGAGCTTCAAAAGGTGTCAAAAATATGAGGAGCATGAAACGATCTGAAAAATAGGAGGAGCATGAAGTGGTGTTGAAATACATTAAGAGCCTGAAAAATTTGTCAAACATATGAGGAGCATGAAACGGTCTGAAAAATAGGAGGAGCATGAAGTGATGTTGAAAAACATGAAAAGCCTGAAAAGGTGTAAAAAATACGAATACCTTAAAAACTTGTCAAAAATATGAGGAGCATGAAACGGTCTGAAAAATAGGAGGAGCATGAAGCGGTGTTGATAAAAATGAAGAGCCTGAAAAGGTGTGAAAAAAATGAAGAGCTTCAAAAGGTGTCAAAAATATGATGGGCAGGAAAAGGTCTGAAAAATAGGAGAAGCATGAAACGGTATTCAAAAACATGAAGAGCCTGAAAAGGTGTGAAAAATATGAAGAGCTCCAAAATTTGTCAAAAATATGAGGAGCGTGAAAAGGTCTCAAAAATAGGAGGAGCATGAAGCGGTGATGAAAAACATGAAGAGCATGAAAACGTGTGAAAAAATATGAAGAGCTTCAAAGATGTCAAAAATATGAGGAGCATGAAGCGATCGCAAAAATAGGAGGAGCATGAAGCTGTGTTGAAAAACATGAACAGCCTGAAAAGGTTTGAGAAATATGAGAGCTTCAAAAGGTGTCAATAATAAGAGGTGCATGAAACAGTGTGAAAAATAGGAGGAGCATGAAACTGTCTGAAAAATAGGAGGAGCTTGAAGAGGTGTTGAAAAACATGAAGAGCATGAAAAGGTGTGAAAAAAGGAAGAGGTTCAAAAGGTGTCAAAAATAGGAGGAGCATGAAAAGGTCTGAAAAATACGAGGAACATGAAGTGGTGTTCAAAAACATGAAGAGCATGAAAAGGTGTCAAAAATATGAAGAGCTTCAAAAGGTGTCAAAAATATGAGGAGCATGAAACGGACTGAAAAGAGGAGGAGCATGAAGCGATGTTGAAAAACATGAAGAGCCTGAAAAGGTGTGAAAAATATGAAGAGCTTCAAAGGTGTCAAAAATATTAGGAGCATGAAACGGTCTGAAAAATAGGAGGAGCATGACTTCGGGTTGAAAATCATGAAGAGCCTGCAAAGGTGTGTAGAATATGAAGAGCTTCAAAAGGAGTGAAATACATGAGGGGCATGAAACCGTCTGAATTATAGGAGGAGCATGAAGTGGTGTTCATAAACATGAAGAGCCTGAAAATGTGTGAAAAATATGAAGAGCTTCAAGAGGTGTGAAAAATATGAAGAACTTCAAAAGCTGTGAAAAATGAGATGAGCTTGAAACGGTCTGAAACATAGGAGGAGGATGAAATGGTGTTGAAAAACATGAAGAACTTGAAAAAGTGTGAAATATATAAAGAGCTTCAAAAGGTGTGAAAAATATTCGGAGCTTTAAAAGAGGTCAAAAATATGAGTAGTATGAAACGGTCTGAAAAATAGGAGAAGCATGAAACGGTTTTGAAAATCACGAAGAGCCTGCAAAGGTGTGAAAAATATGAAGAGCTTCAAAAGTTGTGAAATACATGAGGGGCATGAAACGGTCTGAAAAATAGAAGGAGCATGAAGCTGTGCTGAAAAACATGAAGAGCCTGAAAAGGTGTGAAAAATATGAAGAGCTTCAAAAGGTGTCTAAAATATAAGGAGTTGAAACGGTCTGAAATATAGGAGGAGCATGAAAAGGTGTTAAAAAACATGAAGAGCTTCAAAAGGTGTGAAATATATGAGGAGCATGAAACGGTCTCAAAAATAGGAAGAGCATGAAGTGGTGTTGAAAACGATGAAGAGCCTGAAAAGGTGTGAAAAATATGAAGAGCTTCAAAAGGTGTCAAAAATATGAGGAGCATGAAACGGACTGAAAATAGGAGGAGCATGATGCGATGTTGAAAAACATGAAGAGCCTGAAAAGGTGTGAAAAATATGAAGAGCTTCAAAAGGTGTCAAAAATATGAGGAGCATGAAACGGTCTTAAAATAGGAGGAGCATGAAACGGTCTGAAAAATAGGAGGAGCATGATGCGGTGTTCAAAAACTTGAAGAGCCTGAAAAGGTGTGAAATATATGAAGAGCTTCAAAAGGTGTCAAAAATATGTGGAGCATGAAACGGTCTGAAAAATAGGAGGAGCATGAAGTGGTGTTGAAAAATATGAAGAGCTTCTAAAATTGTGAAAAATATCAGGAGCATGAAACGTTCTGAAAAATAGGAGGTGCATGAAGTGGTGTTGAAAAACATGAAGAGCCTGAAAAGGTGTGAAAAATATGAAGAGCTTCAAAAGGTGTCAAAAATATGAGGAGAAGGAAACGGTCTGAAAAATATGAGTAGCGTGAAGCTATGTTGAAAAACTTGAAGAGCTTGAAAATGTTTGAAATATATGAAGAGCTTCAAAGGTGTCAAAAATATCAGGAGCATGAAACGGTCTGGAAAATAGGAGGAGCATGAAGCGGTGTTGAAAAACATGAAGAGCCTGAATAGGTGTGAAAAATATGAAGAGGTTCAAAAGGTGTCAAAAATATGAGGGGCATGAAATGGTCGGAAATATAGGAGAAGCATGTAGCAGTGTTGAAAAATATGAAGAGCCTGAAAAGGTAAAAAATATGAAGAGTTTCAAAAGGTGTCAAAATATGAGGAGCATGAAACGTTTTGAAAAATAGGAGGAGCATGAAACGGTCTGAAAAATAGGAGGAGCAAGAAGTGTTGTTGAAAATCATGAAGAGCCTGAAAAAGGAGTGAAACATATGAGGAGCATGAAACGGTCTGAAAAATTGGAGAAGCATGAAGTGGTGTTGAAAAATATGAAGAGCCTGAAAAGGTGTGAAAAATATGAAGAGCTTCAAAAGGTGTCAAAAATATAAGGAGCATGAAATGGTCTGAAATATAGGAGGAGCATGAAAAGGTGTTAAAAAACATGAAGAGCTTCAAAAGGTGTGAAATATATGAGGAGCATGAAACGGTCTGAAAAATAGGAAGAGCATGAAGTGGTGTTGAAAACGATGAAGAGCCTGAAAATTTGAAAAATATGAAGAACTTCAAAACGTGTCAAATATATGAGGAGCATGAAACGGTCTGAAAAATAGGAGGATCATGAAACGGTGTTCAAAAACTTGAAGAGATTGGAAAGGTGTGAAAAATATGAAGAGTTTCAAAAAGGTGTCAAAAATATGAGGAGGGTGAAAGGGTCTGAAAAATATGAGGGGCAAGAAACTTTTTTCAAAAACATGAGTAGCCTCAGCAGGTATGAAAAATATGAAGAGCTTCAAATTATGTCAAAAATATGAGGAACATGAAACGGTCTGAAAAATAGGAGGAGCATCAAACGGTGTTCAAAAATATGAGGAGCAGGAAACGGTCTGAAAAATATGAGGAGCATTAAACGGTGTTCAAAAACATGAAGAGCCTGGAAAGGTGTGAAAAATATGAAGAGCTTCAAAAGGTGTCAAAAATATGAGGAGCATGAAACGATCTGAAAAATAGGAGGAGCATGAAGTGGTGTTGAAATACATTAAGAGCCTGAAAAATTTGTCAAACATATGAGGAGTATGAAACGGTCTGAAAAATAGGAGGAGTATGCAGCGGTGTTAAAAAACATGAAGAGCCTGAAAAGGTGTGAAAAAAATGAAGAGCTTCAAAAGTTGTCAAAAATATGATGGGCAGGAAAAGGTCTGAAAAATAGGAGAAGCATGAAACGGTATTCAAAAACATGAAGAGCCTGAAAAGGTGTGAAAAATATGAAGAGCTCCAAAATTTGTCAAAAATATGAGGAGCGTGAAACGGTCTCAAAAATAGGAGGAGCATGAAGCGGTGATGAAAAACATGAAGAGCATGAAAACGTGTGAAAAAATATGAAGAGCTTCAAAGATGTCAAAAATATGAGGAGCATGAAGCGGTCGCAAAAATAGGAGGAGCATGAAGCTGTGTTGAAAAACATGAACAGCCTGAAAAGGTGTGAAAAATATGAGAGCTTCAAAAGGTGTCAATAATAAGAGGTGCATGAAACAGTGTGAAAAATAGGAGGAGCATGAAACTGTCTGAAAAATAGGAGGAGCTTGAAGAGGTGTTGAAAAACATGAAGAGCATGAAAAGGTGTGAAAAAAGGAAGAGGTTCAAAAGGTGTCAAAAATAGGAGGAGCATGAAAAGGTCTGAAAAATACGAGGAGCATGAAGTGGTGTTCAAAAACATGAAGAGCATGAAAAGGTGTAAAAAATATGAAGAGCTTCAAAAGGTGTCAAAAATATGAGGAGCATGAAACGGACTGAAAATAGGAGGAGCATGAAGCGATGTTGAAAAACATGAAGAGCCTGAAAAGGTGTGAAAAATATGAAGAGCTTCAAAAGGTGTCAAAAATATGAGGAGCATGAAACGGTCTTAAAATAGGAGGAGCATGAAACGGTCTGAAAAATAGGAGGAGCATGATGCGGTGTTCAAAAACTTGAAGAGCCTGAAAAGGTGTGAAAAATATGAAGAGCTTCAAAAGGTGTCAAAAATATGTGGAGCATGAAACGGTCTGAAAAATAGGAGGAGCATGAAGTGGTGTTGAAAAATATGAAGAGCTTCTAAAATTGTGAAAAATATCAGGCGCATGAAACGTTCTGAAAAATAGGAGGTGCATGAAGTGGTGTTGAAAAACATGAAGAGCCTGAAAAGGTGTGAAAAATATGAAGAGCTTCAAAAGGTGTCAAAAATATGAGGAGAAGGAAACGGTCTGAAAAATATGAGGAGCGTGAAGCTATGTTGAAAAACTTGAAGAGCTTGAAAATGTTTGAAATATATGAAGAGCTTCAAAGGTGTCAAAAATATCAGGAGCATGAAACGGTCTGGAAAATAGGAGGAGCATGAAGCGGTGTTGAAAAACATGAAGAGCCTGAAAAGGTGTGAAAAATATGAAGAGCTTCAAAAGGTATCAAAAATATGAGGAGCATGAAATGGTCGGAAATATAGGAGAAGCATGTAGCAGTGTTGAAAAATATGAAGAGCCTGAAAAGGTAAAAAATATGAAGAGCTTCAAAAGGTGTCAAAATATGAGGAGCATGAAACGGTCTGAAAAATAGGAGGAGCATGAAACGGTCTGAAAAATAGGAGGAGCAAGAAGTGTTGTTGAAAATCATGAAGAGCCTGAAAAAGGAGTGAAACATATGAGGAGCATGAAACGGTCTGAAAAATAGGAGGAGCATGAAGCGGTGTGAAAAATATGAAGAGCCTGAAAAGGTGTGAAAAATATGAGGAGCTTCAAATAGTGTCAAAAATATGAGGAGAATGAAACGGTCTGAAAATTAGGAGGAGCATGAAGCGGTGTTGAAAATTATGAAGAGCCTGAAAAGGTGTGAAATATATGAAGAGCCTCAAAGGTGTGAAAAATATGAGGATCAAGAAACGGTCTGAAAAATAGGAGGAGCTTGAAGCGGTGTTGAAAATTATGAAGAGCCTGAAAAGTGTGAAAAATATGAAGAGCTTCAAAAGGTGTGAAATGTATGAGGAGCATGAAACGGTCTGAAAAATTGGAGAAGCATGAAGTGGTGTTGAAAAATATGAAGAGCCTGAAAAGGTGTGAAAAATATGAAGAGCTTCAAAAGGTGTCAAAAATATAAGGAGCATGAAATGGTCTGAAATATAGGAGGAGCATGAAAAGGTGTTAAAAAACATGAAGAGCTTCAAAAGGTGTGAAATATATGAGGAGCATGAAACGGTCTGAAAAATAGGAAGAGCATGAAGTGGTGTTGAAAACGATGAAGAGCCTGAAAAGTTTGAAAAATATGAAGAACTTCAAAACGTGTCAAATATATGAGGAGCATGAAACGGTCTGAAAAATAGGAGGATCATGAAATGGTGTTCAAAAACTTGAAGAGCTTGGAAAGGTGTGAAAAATATGAAGAGTATCAAAAAGGTGTCAAATATATGAGGAGGGTGAAAGGGTCTGAAAAATATGAGGGGCAAGAAACTTTTTTCAAAAACATGAGTAGCCTCAGCAGGTATGAAAAATATGAAGAGCTTCAAATTGTGTCAAAAATATGAGGAACATGAAACGGTCTGAAAAATAGGAGGAGCATTAAACAGTGTTCAAAAATACGAGGAGCAAGAAACGGTCTGAAAAATAGGAGGAGTATGAAGTGGTGTTGAAATACATTAATAGCCTGAAAAATTTGTCAAACATATGAGGAGCATGAAACGGTCTGAAAAATAGGAGGAGCATGAAATGGTGTGCAAATACATGAAGAGACTGAAAAGGTGTGAAAAATATGAAGAGCTTCAAAAGGTGTGAAAAATATGAGGAGCATGAAACGGTCAGAAAAATAGGAGGAGCATGAAGCGGTGTTCAAAAACATGAAGTGCATGAAAAGGTGTGAAAAATATGAAGAGCTTCAAAACGTGTGAAAAATGAGTGCAGCATGAAACGGTCTGAAAAATAAGAGGATCATGAAGCGGTGTTGAAAGACATGAAGAGCCTGAAAAGGTGTGAAAAATATGAAGAGCTTCAAAAGGTGTGAAATACATGAGGAGCAAGAAACGGGCTGAAAAATAGGAGAAGCTTGAAGTGCTGTGGAAAAACATGAAGAGCGTGAAAAGGTGTGAAAAATATGAAGAGCTTCAAAAGGTGTGAAATACATGAGGAGCATGAAACTCTCTGAAAAATAAGAGGAGCATGAAGCGGGGTTCAAAAACATGAAGAGCCTGAAAATTTGTGAAAAATATGAAAAGCTTCAAAAGGTGTCAAAAATGAGATGAGCATGAAAAGTTCTTAAAAATAGGAGGATCATAAAACGGTGTTGAAAAACATAAAGAGCCTGAAAAGGTGTGAAAAATATGAAGAGCTTCAAAAGGTGTAAAAATGAGATGAGCAGGAAACGGTCTGAAAATTAAGAGGAGCATGAAGCGGTGTTCAAAAACATGAAGAGCCTGAAAAGGTGTGAAAAATATGAAGAGCTTCAAAAGGTGTGAAATACATGAGGAGCATGAAACGGTCTGAAAAATAGGAGGAGCATGAAGCGGTGTTGAAAAACATGAAGAGCCTGAAAAGGTGTGAAAAATATGAAGAGCTTCAAAAAGTGTGAAATACATGAGGAGCATGAAACGGGCTGAAAAATAGGAGAAGAATGAAGTGGTGTGGAAAAAGATGAAGAGCCTGAAAAGGTGTGAAAAATATGAAGACCTTCAAAATGTGTGAAATATATGAGGAGCATGAAACTCTCTGAAAAATAGGAGGAGCATGAAACGGTGTTCAAAACCATGAAGAGCCTGAAAAGTTGTGAAAAATATGAAAAGCTTCAAAAGGTGTTAAAAATGAGATGAGCATGAAACGGTCTGAAAAATAGGAGGATCAAGAAACGTTGTTGAAAAACATGAAGAGCCTGAAAACCTGTGAAAAATATGAAGAGCTACAAAAGGTGTCAAAAATGAGATGAGCTAGAAACGGTCTGAAAAATAGGAGGAGCGAGAAGCGATGTTGAAAAACATGAAGAGCCTGAAAAGGTGTGAAAAATATGGAGAGCTTCAAAAGGTGTCAAAAATGAGATGAGCATGAAACGGTCTGAAAAATAAGAGGAGCATGAAGCGGTGTTCAAAAACATAAAGAGCCTGAAAAGGTGTGAAAAATATGAAGAGCTTCAAAAGGTGTCAAAAATATGAGGAGCATGAAACGGTCTGAAAAATAGGTGGAGTATGAAGCGGTGTTGAAAAACATGAAGAGCCTGAAATGGTGTGAAAAATATGAAGAGCTTCAAAAGGTGTGAAATACATGAGGAGCATGAAGCGGTCTGAAAAATAGGAGGAGCATGAAGCGATGTTCAATACCATGAAGAGCCTGAAAAGGTGTGAAAAATATGAAGAGCTTCAAAGGTGTGAAAAATATGAGGAGCATGAAATGGTCTGAAAAATAGAAGCAGCATGAAACGGTCTGAAAAACATGAAGAGCCTGAAAACGTGTGAAAAATATGAAGAGCTTCAAATGGTGTGAAAAATATGAAGAGCTTCAAAGGTGTCAAAAATGAGATGCGCATGAAATGGTCTGAAAAATAAGAGAAGCATGAAGTTGTGTTGAAAAACATGAAGAGCCTGAAAAGATGTGAAAAATATGAAGAGCATGAAACGGTCTGAAAAATAGGAGGATCATGAAGCGGTGTTCAAAAACATGAGGAGCTTGAAAAGGTGTGAAAATTATGAAGAGCTTCAAAAGCTGTCAAAAATATGAGGAGCATGAAACGGTCTGAAAAACAGGAGGAGCGTGAAACTGTGATCAAAATCTTGAAGAGCCTGAAAAGGTGTGAAAAATATGAAGAGCTTCAAAAGGTGTGAAATATATGAGGAGCATGAAACGGTCTGAAAAACAGGAGGAGCGTGAAACTGTGATCAAAATCTTGAAGAGCCTGAAAAGGTGTGAAAAATATGAAGAGCTTCAAAAGGTGTGAAATATATGAGGAGCATGAAACGGTCTGAAAAATAGGAGGAGTATGAAGTGGTGTTCAAAAACAGGAAGAGACTGAAAAGTTGTGAAAAATATGAAGAGCTTCAAAAGGTGTCAAAAACGTGAGGAGCATGAAACGGTCTGAAAAATAGGAGGAGCATGAAGCGGTGTTAAAAAACATGAAGAGCCTGAAAAGGTGTGAAAAATATGAAGAGCTTCAAAGGTGTGAAAAATATGAGGAGTATGAAACGGTCTGAAAAATAGAAGCAGCATGAAACGGTCTGAAAAACATGAAGAGCCTGAAAACGTGTGAAAAATATGAAGAGCTTCAAAGGTGTGAAAAATATGAGGAGCATGAAACGGTCTGAAAAATAGAAGCAGCATGAAACGGTCTGAAAAACATGAAGAGCCTGAAAACGTGTGAAAAATATGAAGAGCTTCAAAAGGTGTGAAAATTATGAAGAGCCTCAAACGGTGTTGAAAATTATGAAGAGCCTGAAAAGGTGTGAAATATATGAAGAGCCTCAAAGGTGTGAAAAATATGAGGATCAAGAAACGGTCTGAAAAATAGGAGGAGCTTGAAGCAGTGTTGAAAATTATGAAGAGCCTGAAAAGTGTGAAAAATATGAAGAGCTTCAAAAGGTGTGAAATGTATGAGGAGCATGAAACGGTCTGAAAAATTGGAGAAGCATGAAGTGGTGTTGAAAAATATGAAGAGCCTGAAGGTGTGAAAAATATGAAGAGCTTCAAAAGGTGTCAAAAATTTAAGGAGCATGAAATGGTCTGAAATATAGGAGGAGCATGAAAAGGTGTTAAAAAACATGAAGAGCTTCAAAAGGTGTGAAATATATGAGGAGCATGGAACGGTCTGAAAAATAGGAAGAGCATGAAGTGGTGTTGAAAACGATGAAGAGCCTGAAAAGTTTGAAAAATATGAAGAACTTCAAAACGTGTCAAATATATGAGGAGCATGAAACGGTCTGAAAAATAGGAGGATCATGAAATGGTGTTCAAAAACTTGAAGAGCTTGGAAAGGTGTGAAAAATATGAAGAGCTTCAAAGGTGTGAAAAATATGAGGAGCATGAAACGGTCTGAAAAATAGAAGCAGCATGAAACGGTCTGAAAAACATGAAGAGCCTGAAAACGTGTGAAAAATATGAAGAGCTTCAAAAGGTGTGAAAATTATGAAGAGCCTCAAACGGTGTTGAAAATTATGAAGAGCCTGAAAAGGTGTGAAATATATGAAGAGCCTCAAAGGTGTGAAAAATATGAGGATCAAGAAACGGTCTGAAGAATAGGAGGAGCTTGAAGCGGTGTTGAAAATTATGAAGAGCCTGAAAAGTGTGAAAAATATGAAGAGCTTCAAAAGGTGTGAAATGTATGAGGAGCATGAAACGGTCTGAAAAATTGGAGAAGCATGAAGTGGTGTTGAAAAATATGAAGAGCCTGAATGTGTGAAAATTATGAAGAGCTTCAAAAGGTGTCAAAAATTTAAGGAGCATGAAATGGTCTGAAATATAGGAGGAGCATGAAAAGGTGTTAAAAAACATGAAGAGCTTCAAAAGGTGTGAAATATATGAGGAGCATGAAACGGTCTGAAAAATAGGAAGAGCATGAAGTGGTGTTGAAAACGATGAAGAGCCTGAAAAGTTTGAAAAATATGAAGAACTTCAAAACGTGTCAAATATATGAGGAGCATGAAACGGTCTGAAAAATAGGAGGATCATGAAATGGTGTTCAAAAACTTGAAGAGCTTGGAAAGGTGTGAAAAATATGAAGAGTATCAAAAAGGTGTCAAATATATGAGGAGGGTGAAAGGGTCTGAAAAATATGAGGGGCAAGAAACTTTTTTCAAAAACATGAGTAGCCTCAGCAGGTATGAAAAATATGAAGAGCTTCAAATTGTGTCAAAAATATGAGGAACATGAAACGGTCTGAAAAATAGGAGGAGCATTAAACAGTGTTCAAAAATACGAGGAGCAAGAAACGGTCTGAAAAATAGGAGGAGTATGAAGTGGTGTTGAAATACATTAATAGCCTGAAAAATTTGTCAAACATATGAGGAGCATGAAACGGTCTGAAAAATAGGAGGAGCATGAAATGGTGTGCAAATACATGAAGAGACTGAAAAGGTGTGAAAAATATGAAGAGCTTCAAAAGGTGTGAAATACATGAGGAGCATGAAACGGTCAGAAAAATAGGAGGAGCATGAAGCGGTGTTCAAAAACATGAAGTGCATGAAAAGGTGTGAAAAATATGAAGAGCTTCAAAACGTGTGAAAAATGAGTGCAGCATGAAACGGTCTGAAAAATAAGAGGATCATGAAGCGGTGTTGAAAGACATGAAGAGCCTGAAAAGGTGTGAAAAATATGAAGAGCTTCAAAAGGTGTGAAATACATGAGGAGCATGAAACTCTCTGAAAAATAAGAGGAGCATGAAGCGGGGTTCAAAAACATGAAGAGCCTGAAAATTTGTGAAAAATATGAAAAGCTTCAAAAGGTGTCAAAAATGAGATGAGCATGAAAAGTTCTTAAAAATAGGAGGATCATAAAACGGTGTTGAAAAACATAAAGAGCCTGAAAAGGTGTGAAAAATATGAAGAGCTTCAAAAGGTGTAAAAATGAGATGAGCAGGAAACGGTCTGAAAATTAAGAGGAGCATGAAGCGGTGTTCAAAAACATGAAGAGCCTGAAAAGGTGTGAAAAATATGAAGAGCTTCAAAAGGTGTGAAATACATGAGGAGCATGAAACGGTCTGAAAAATAGGAGGAGCATGAAGCGGTGTTGAAAAACATGAAGAGCCTGAAAAGGTGTGAAAAATATGAAGAGCTTCAAAAAGTGTGAAATACATGAGGAGCATGAAACGGTCTGAAAATTAGGAGGAGCATGAAGCGGTGTTCAAAAACATGAAGAACCTGAAAAGGTGTGAAAAATATGAAGACCTTCAAAAGGTGTTAAAAATGAGATGAGCATGAAACGGTCTGAAAAATAGGAGAAGCATGAAGTGGTGTTGAAAAACATGAAGAGCCTGAAAAGGTGTAAAAAATATGAAGACCTACAAAAGGTGTGAAATACATGAGGAGCATGAAACTCTCTGAAAAATACGAGTAGCATGAAGCGGTGTTCAAAAACATGAAGAGCCTGAAAAGTTGTGAAAAATATGAAAAGCTTCAAAAGATGTTAAAAATGAGATGAGCATGAAACGGTCTGAAAAATAGGAGGAGCATGAAACGGTGTTCAAAAACAGGAAGAGCCTGAAAAGGTGTGAAAAATATGAAGAGCCTCAAAACGTGTCAAAAATGAGATGAGCTTGAAACTGTCTGAAAAATAGGAGTAGCATGAAGTGGTGTTGAAAAAAAAGAAGAGACTGTAAAGGTGTGAAATATATGAAGAGCTTCTAACAGTGTCAAAAATATGAGGAGAATGAAAGCGTCTGAAAAATAGGAGGAGCATGAAACTGTGTTGAAAAACATGAAGAGCCTGAAAAGGTTTGAAAAATATGAAGAGCTTCTAAAGGTGTGAAAAATATGAGGAGCATGAAACGGTCTGAAAAATGGGAGGAGCATGAAGTGGTGTTGAAAAACATGAAGAGCCTGAAGGTGCGAAAAATATGAAGAGCTTCAAAAGGTGTCAAAAATATGAGGAGCATGAAACGGTCTGAAAAATAGGAGGAGCATGAAGCGGTGTTCAAAAACATGAAGAGCCTGAAAAGTTGTGAAAAATATGAAGAGCTTCAAAAGGTGTCAAAAATATGAGGAGCATGAAGCGGTCTGAAAAATAGGCGGAGCATGAAGCGGTGTTGAAAAACATGAAGAGCCTGAAAAGGTGTGAAAACTATGAAGAGCTTCAAAAAGTGTGAAATACATGAGGAGCATGAAACGGGCTGAAAAATAGGAGAAGCATGAAGTGGTGTGGAAAAAGATGAAGAGCCTGAAAAGGTGTGAGAAATATGAAGACCTTCAAAATGTGTGAAATATATGAGGAGCATGAAACTCTCTGAAAAATAGGAGGAGCATGAAGCGGTGTTCAAAAACATGAAGAGCCTGAAAAGTTGTGAAAAATATGAAAAGCTTCAAAAGGTGTTAAAAATGAGATGAGCATGAAACGGTCTGAAAAATAGGAGGATCAAGAAACGGTGTTGAAAAACATGAAGAGCCTGGAAACCTGTGAAAAATATGAAGAGCTACAAAAGGTGTCAAAAATGAGATGAGCTAGAAACGGTCTGAAAAATAGGAGGAGCGAGAAGCGGTGTTGAAAGACATGAAGAGCCTGAAAAGGTGTGAAAAATATGAAGAGCTTCAAAAGGTGTCAAAAATTAGATGAGCATGAAATGGTCTGAAAAATAAGAGGAGCATGAAGCGGTGTTCAAAAACATAAAGAGCCTGAAAAGGTGTGAAAAATATGAAGAGCTTCAAAAGGTGTCAAAAATATGAGGAGCATGAAACGGTCTGAAAAATAGGTGGAGCATGAAGCGGTGTTGAAAAACATGAAGAGCCTGAAATGGTGTGAAAAATATGAAGAGCTTCAAAAGGTGTGAAATACATGAGGAGCATGAAGCGGTCTGAAAAATAGGAGGAGCATGAAGCGATGTTCAAAACCATGAAGAGCCTGAAAAGGTGTGAAAAATATGAAGAGCTTCAAAGGTGTGAAAAATATGAGGAGCATGAAACGGTCTGAAAAATAGAAGCAGCATGAAACGGTCTGAAAAACATGAAGAGCCTGAAAACGTGTGAAAAATATGAAGAGCTTCAAATGGTGTGAAAAATATGAAGAGCTTCAAAGGTGTGAAAAATGAGATGCGCATGAAACGGTCTGAAAAAAAAGAGAAGCATGAAGTTGTGTTGAAAAACATGAAGAGCATGAAAAGATGTGAAAAATATGAAGAGCATGAAATGGTCTGAAGAATAGGAGGATCATGAAGCGGTGTTCAAAAACATGAAGAGCTTGAAAAGGTGTGAAAATTATAAAGAGCTTCAAAAGCTGTCAAAAATATGAGGAGTATGAAACGGTCTGAAAAACAGGAGGAGCGTGAAACTGTGATCAAAATCTTGAAGAGCCTGAAAAGGTGTGAAAAATATGAAGAGCTTCAAAAGGTGTGAAATACATGAGGATCATGAAACGGTCTGAAAAATAGGAGGAGCATGAAGTGGTGTTCAAAAACAGGAAGAGACTGAAAAGTTGTGAAAAATATGAAGAGCTTCAAAAGGTGTCAAAAACGTGAGGAGCATGAAACGGTCTGAAAAATAGGAGGAGCATGAAGCGGTGTTAAAAAACATGAAGAGCCTGAAAAGGTGTGAAAAATATGAAGAGCTTCAAAGGTGTGAAAAATATGAGGAGCATGAAACGGTCTGAAAAATAGAAGCAGCATGAAACGGTCTGAAAAACATGAAGAGCCTGAAAACGTGTGAAAAATATGAAGAGCTTCAAAAGGTGTGAAAAATATGAAGAGCCTCAAACGGTGTTGAAAAAAAATGAAGAGCCTGAAAAGTTGTGAAAAATATGAAGAGCTTCTAATGGTGTGAGAAATATGAGGAACATGAAACGGTCTGAAAAATACGAGGAGCATGAAGTGGTGTGGAAAAACATGAAGAGCCTAAAAAGTTGTGAGAAATATGAAGAGCTTCAAAAGATGTGAAATACATGAGGATCATGAAACTCTCTGAAAAATAGGAGGAGCATGAAGCGGTGTCAAAAACATGAAGAGCCTAAAAAGTTGTGAGAAATATGAAGAGCTTCAAAAGGTGTCAAAAATGAGATGAGCATGAAACGGTCTGAAAAATAGGAGGAGTATGAAGCGGTGTTGAAAAACATGAAGTGCCTAAAAAGTTGTGAAAATTATGAAAAGCTTCAAAAGGGGTCAAAAATGAGATGAGCATGAAACGGTCTGAAAAATAGGAGGATCATGTAACGGTGTTGAAAAACATGAAAAGCCTGAAAAGGTGTGAAAAATATGAGGAGCTTCAAAAGGTGTGAAAAATATGAGGAGGATGAAATGGTCTGAAAATTAGGAGGACCATGAAGCGGTGTTCAAAAAAAAAAGAGCCTGAAAAGGTGTTAAAAATATGAAGAGCTTCAAAAGGTGTAAAAAATATGAGGAGCATGAAACGGTCTGAAATAGAGAAGCAGCATGAAAAGGTGTTGAAAAACATGAAGGCCCTCAAAAGGTGTGAAAAATATGAAGAGCTTCAAAAGGTGTCAAACATATGAAGAGCATGAAACCGTCTGAAAAATAGGAGTATCATGAAGCAGTGTTCAAAAACATGAAGAGCCTGAAAATGTGTGAAAAATATTCAGAGCTTCAAAATGTGTCAAATATATGAGGAGCATGAAAAGGTCTGAAAAATAGGAGGAGGATGAAACGGTGATTAAAAACATGAAGAGCCTGAAAAGGTGTGAAAAATATGAAGAGCTTCAAAAGGTGTGAAATACATGAGGAGCATGAAACAGGCCGAAAAATAGGAGAAGCATGAAGTGGTGTGGAAAAACATGAAGAGCCTGAAAAGGTGTGAAAAATATGAAGAGCTTCAAAAGATGTGAAATACATGAGGAGCATGAAACTCTCTGAAAAATAGGAGGATCATGAAGCGGTGATCAAAAACATGAAGAGCCTGAAAAGGTGTGAAAAATATGAAGAGCTTCAAAAGGTGTGAAATTCATGAGGATCATGAAAAGGTCTGAAAAATAGGAGAAGCATGAAGTGGTGTGGAAAAACATGAAGAGCCTGTAAAGGTGTGAAAAATAAGAAGAGCTTCAAAAGGTGTGAAATACATGAGGAGCATGAAACGGTCTGAAAATTAGGAGGAGCATGAAGCGGTGTTCAAAAAAAAAAGAGCCTGAAAAGGTGTTAAAAATATGAAGAGCTTCAAAAGGTGTAAAAAATATGAGAAGCATGAAACGGTCTGAAATAGAGAAGCAGCATGAAACGGTGTTGAAAAACATGAAGGCCCTCAAAAGTTGTGAAAAATATGAAGAGCTTCAAAAGGTGTCAAACATATGAAGAGCATGAAACCGTCTGAAAAATAGGAGGATCATGAAGCAGTGTTCAAAAACATGAAGAGCCTGAAAATGTGTGAAAAATATTCAGAGCTTCAAAATGTGTCAAATATATGAGGAGCATGAAAAGGTCTGAAAAATAGGAGGAGGATGAAACGGTGATTAAAAACATGAAGAGCCTGAAAAGGTGTGAAAAATATGAAGAGCTTCAAAAGGTGTGAAATACATGAGGAGCATGAAACAGGCCGAAAAATAGGAGAAGCATGAAGTGGTGTGGAAAAACATGAAGAGCCTGAAAAGGTGTGAAAAATATGAAGAGCTTCAAAAGATGTGAAATACATGAGGAGCATGAAACTCTCTGAAAAATAGGAGGAGCATGAAGCGGGGTTCAAAAACATGAAGAGCCTGAAAATTTGTGAAAAATATGAAAAGCTTCAAAAGGTGTCAAAAATGAGATGAGCATGAAAAGTTCTTAAAAATAGGAGGATCATAAAACCGTGTTGAAAAACATAAAGAGCCTGAAAAGGTGTGAAAAATATGAAGAGCTTCAAAAGGTGTCAAAAATAAGATGAGCAGGAAACGGTCTGAAAAATAAGAGGAGCATGAAGCGGTGTTCAAAAACATGAAGAGCCTGAAAAGGTGTGAAAAATATGAAGAGCTTCAAAAGGTGTCAAAAATATGAAGAGCATGAAACGGTCTGAAAATTAGGAGGAGCATGAAGCGTAGTTCAAAAACATGAAGAGCCTGAAAAGTTGTGAAAAATATGAAGAGCTTCAAAAGGTTTCAAAAATATGAGGAGCATGAAGCGGTCTGAAAAATAGGCGGAGCATGAAGCGGTGTTGAAAAACATGAAGATCCTGAAAAGGTGTGAAAAATATGAAGAGCTTCAAAAGGTGTGAAATATATGAGGAGCCTGAAACGGGCTGAAAAATAGGAGAAGCATGAAGTGGTGTGGAAAAAGATGAAGAGCCTGAAAAGGTGTGAAAAATATGAAGACCTTCAAAATGTGTGAAATATATGAGGAGCATGAAACGGTGTGAAAAATAGGAGGAGCATGAAGCGGTGTTCAAAAACATGAAGAGCCTGAAAAGTTGTGAAAAATATGAAAAGCTTCAAAAGGTGTTAAAAATGAGATGAGCATGAAACGGTCTGAAAAATAGGAGGATCAAGAAACGGTGTTGAAAAACATGAAGAGCCTGAAAACGTGTGAAAAATATGAAGAGCTACAAAAGGTGTCAAAAATGAGATGAGCATGAAACGGTCTGAAAAATAGGAGGAGCGAGAAGCGGTGTTGAAAAACATGAAGAGCCTGAAAAGGTGTGAAAAATATGAAGAGCTTCAAAAGGTGTCAAAAATGAGATGAGGATGAAACGGTCTGAAAAATAAGAGGAGCATGAAGCGGTGTTCAAAAACATAAAGAGCCTGAAAAGGTGTGAAAAATATGAAGAGCTTCAAAGGTGTCAAAAATATGAGGAGCATGAAACGGTCTGCAAAATAGGAGAAGCATGAAATGGTGTTCAAAAATATGAAGAGCCTGAAAAGGTGTGAAAAACATGAAGAGCCTGAAAAGGTGTGGAAAATATGAAGAGCTACAAAAGATATCAAAAATATGAGGAGCATGAAACGGTCTGAAAAATAGGAGGAGCATGAACCGGTGTTGAAAAACTTGAAGAGCCTGAAAACGTGTGAAAAATATGAAGAGCATCAAAAGGTGTGAAAAATATGAAGAGCTTCAAAAGGTTTAAAAAATGAGATGAGCATGAAACGGTCTGAAAAATAGGAGGAGCATGAAGTGGTGTTGAAAAAAATGAAGAGCCTGAATAGGTGTGAAACATATGAAGAGCTTCAAAAGGTGTAAAAATTATGAGGAGCATGAAACGGCCTGAAAAATTGGAGGAGCATGAAGCGGTGTTCAAAAATATGAAGAGCCTGAAAAGGTGTGAAAAATATGATGAGCTTCAAAAGGTGTCAAAAATATGAGGAGCATGAACCAGTCTGAAAAATAGGAGGAGCATGAAACGGTGATCAAAAACATGAAGAGCCGGTAAAGGTGTGAAAAATATGAAGAGCTTCAAAAGGTGTGAAATACATGAGGAGTTTGAAACGGGCTGAAAAATAGGAGAAGCATGAAGTGGTGTGGAAAAATATCAAGAGCCTGAAAAGGTGTGGAAAATATGAAGAGCTTCAAAAGGTGTGAAATACATGAGGAGCATGAAACTCTCTGAAAAATAGAAGGAGCATGAAGCGGTGTTCAAAAACATGAAGAACCTGAAAATGTGTGAAAAATATGAAGAGCTTCAAACGGTGTCAAAAATATGAGGAGCATGAAACGGTCTGAAAAATAGGAGGAGCATGAAGCGGTGTTCAAAAACATGAAGAGCCTGAAAAGGTCTGAAAAATATGAAGAGCTTGAAAAGGTGTGAAATATATGAAGAGCTTCAAAAGGTGTCAAAAATGAGATGAGCATGAAACGGTGTGAAAAATAGGAGGAGAATGAAGCGGTTTTAAAAAAAAATGAAGAGGCTGAAAAGGTGTGAAATATATGAAGAGCTTCAAGAAGTGTCAAAAATATGAAGAGCATGAAATGGTCTGAAAAATAGGAGGATCAAGAAGCGGTGTTCAAAAACATGAAGAGCCTGAAAAGGTGTGAAAAATATGAAGAGCTTCAAAAGGTGTCAAAAATATGAGGAGCATGAAACGGTCTGAAAAATAGGAGGAGCATGAAGCGGTGTTGAAAAACATGAAGAGCCTGAAAAGGTGTGGAAAATATGAAGAGCTACAAAAGGTGTCAAAAATATGAGGAGCATGAAACGTTCTGAAAAAATAGGAGGAGCATGAAGCGCTGTTGAAAAACAAGAAGAGCCTGAAAATTTGTGCAAAATATGAAGAGCTTCAAAAGGTGTCAAAAATATGAGGAGCATGAAACGGTCTGAAAAATAGGAGGAGCATGAAGCGCTGTTGAAAAACAAGAAGAGCCTGAAAAGGTGTGAAAAATATGAAGAGCTTCAAAAGGTGTCAAAAATATGAGGAGCAAAAAACGGCCTGAAAAATTGGAGGAGCATGAAGCGGTGTTCAAAAATATGAAGAGCCTGAAATGGTGTGAAAAATATGAAGAGCTTCAAAAGGTGTGAAATACATGAGGAGCATGAAATGGTCTGAAAAATAGGAGGAGCATTAAGCGATGTTCAAAAACATGAAAGCCTGAAAATGTGTGAAAAATATGAAGAGCTACAAAAGGTGTCAAAAATGAGATGAGCATGAAACGGTCTGAAAAATAGGAGGAGCGAGAAGAGGTGTTGAAAAACATGAAGAGCCTGAAAAGGTGTGAAAAATATGAAGAGCTTCAAAAGGTGTCAAAAATGAGATGAGGATGAAACGGTCTGAAAAATAAGAGGAGCATGAAGCGGTGTTCAAAAACATAAAGAGCCTGAAAAGGTGTGAAAAATATGAAGAGCTTCAAAAGGTGTCAAAAATATGAGGAGCATGAAACGGACTGAAAAATAGTTGGAGCATGAAGCGGTGTTGAAAAACATGAAGAGCCTGAAATGGTGTGAAAAATATGAAGAGCTTCAAAAGGTGTGAAATACCTGAGGAGCATGAAACGGTCTGAAAAATAGGAGGAGCATGAAGCGATGTTCAAAAACATGAAGAGCCTGAAAAGTTGTTAAAAATATGAAGAGCTTCAAAATGTGTGAAAAATATGAGGTGCATGAAACTGTTTGAAAAATAGGAGGATCATGAAGCGGTGTTGAAAAACATGAATAGCCTGAAAATGTGTGAAAAATATGAAGAGCTTCAAAAGGTGTCAAAAATATGAGGAACAGGGAACGGTCTGAAAAATAGGAGGAGCATGAAGCTGTGTTCAAAAACATGAAGAGCCTGAAAAGGTGTGAAAAATATGAAGAGCTTCAAAGGTGTGAAAAATATGAAGAGCCTCAAACGGTGTTGAAAAAAAATGAAGAGCCTGAAAAGGTGTGAAAAATATGAAGAGCTTCTAACGGTGTGAGAAATATGAGGAGCATGAAACGGTCTGAAAAATACGAGGAGCATGAAGTGGTGTTGAAAAATATGAAGAGCCTGAAAATGTGTGAAAAATATGAAGAGCTTCAAAAGGTGTCAAAAATATGAGGAGCATGAAACGGTGTGAAAATTAGGAGGAGCATGAAGCGGTGTTCAAAAACATGAAGAACCTGAAAAGGTGTGAAAAATATGAAGAGCTTCAAAAGGTGTTAAAAATGAGATGAGCATGAAACGATTCGAAAAATAGGAGAATCATGAAGTGGTGTTCAAAAACATGAAGAGCCTGAAAAGGTGTAAAAAAATATGAAGACCTTCAAAACGTGTGAAATACATGAGGAGCATGAAACTCTCTGAAAAATAGGAGGAGCATGAAGCGGTGTTCAAAAACATGAAGAGCCTGAAAAGTTGTGAAAAATATGAAAAGCTTCAAAAGGTGTTAAAAATGAGATGAGCATGAAACGCTCTGAAAAATAGGAGGATCAAGAAACGGTGTTGAAAAACATGAAGAGCCTGAAAACGTGTAAAATATGAAGAGCTACAAAAGGTGTCAAAAATGAGATGAGCATGAAACGGTGTGAAAAATAGAAGGAGAGAGAAGCGGTGTTCAAAAACATGAAGAGCCTGAAAATTTGTGAAAAATATGAAAAGCTTCAAAAGGTGTCAAAAATGAGATGAGCATGAAAAGTTCTTAAAAATAGGAGGATCATAAAACGGTGTAGAAAAACATAAAGAGCCTGAAAAGGTGTGAAAAATATGAAGAGCTTCAAAAGGTGTCAAAAATGAGATGAGCAGGAAACGGTCTGAAAAATAAGGGGAGCATGAAGCGGTGTTCAGAAACATGAAGAGCCTGAAAAGGTGTGAAAAATATGAAGAGCTTCAAATGGTGTCAAAAATATGAGGAGCATGAAACGGTTTAAAAAATAGGAGGAGCATGAAGCGGTGTTCAAAAACATGAAGAGCCTGAAAAGTTGTGAAAAATATGAAGAACCTCAAAAGGTGTCAAAAATATGAGGAGCATGAAGCGGTCTGAAAAATAGGCGGAGCATGAAGCGGTGTTGAAAATCATAAAGAGCCTGAAAAGTTGTGCAAAATATGAAGAGCTTCAAAAGGTGTGAAATTCATGAGGAGCATGAAACAGGCCGAAAAATAGGAGAAGCATGAAGTGGTGTGGAAAAACATGAAGAGCCTAAAAAGTTGTGAGAAATATGAAGAGCTTAAAAAGATGTGAAATACATGAGGAGCATGCAACTCTCTGAAAAATAGGAGGAGCATGAAGCGGTGTCAAAAACATGAAGAGCCTAAAAAGTTGTGAGAAATATGAAGAGCTTCAAAAGGTTTCAAAAATGAGATGAGCATGAAACGGTCTGAAAAATAGGAGGAGTATGAAGCGGTATTGAAAAACATGAAGAGCCTAAAAAGTTGTGAAAAATATGAAAAGCTTCAAAAGGGGTCAAAAATGAGATGAGCATGAAACGGTCTGAAAGATAGGAGGATCATGTAACGGTGTTGAAAAACATGAAAAGCCTGAAAAGGTGTGAAAAATATGAGGAGCTTCAAAAGTTGTGAAAAATATGAGGAGCACGAAACGGTCTGAAAAATAGGAGAAGCATGAAGCTGTGTTCAAAAACATGAAGAGCCTGAAAAGGTGTGAAAAATATGAAGAGCTTCAAAAGGTGTGAAAAATATGAGGAGGATAAAACGGTCTGAAAATTAGGAGGAGCATGAAACGGTGTTCAAAAAAAAAAGAGCCTGAAAAGGTGTTAAAAATATGAAGAGCTTCAAAAGGTGTAAAAAATATGAGGAGCATGAAACGGTCTGAAATAGAGAAGCAGCATGAAACGGTGTTGAAAAACATGAAGGCCCTCAAAAGGTGTGAAAAATATGAAGAGCTTCAAAAGGTGTCAAACATATGAAGAGCATGAAACCGTCTGAAAAATAGGAGTATCATGAAGCAGTGTTCAAAAACATGAAGAGCCTGAAAATGTGTGAAAAATATTCAGAGCTTCAAAATGTGTCAAATATATGAGGAGCATGAAAAGGTCTGAAAAATAGGAGGAGGATGAAACGGTGATTAAAAACATTAAGAGCCTGAAAAGGTGTGAAAAATATGAAGAGCTTCAAAAGGTGTGAAATACATGAGGAGCATGAAACAGGCCGAAAAAAAAGAGAAGCATGAAGTGGTGTGGAAAAACATGAAGAGCCTGAAAAGGTGTGAAAAATATGAAGAACTTCAAAAGGTGTCAAAAATAAGATGAGCAGGAAACAGTCTGAAAAATAAGAGGAGCATGAAGCGGTGTTCAAAAACATGAAGAGCCTGAAAAGGTGTGAAATATGAAGAGCTTCAAAAGGTGTGAAATACATGAGGAGCATGAAACGGGCTGAAAAATAGGAGAAGCATGAAATGGTGCGGAAAAGATGAAGAGCCTGAAAAGGTGTGAAAACTATGAAGACCTTCAAAATGTGTGAAATATATGAGGAGCATGAAACTCTCTGAAAAATAGGAGGAGCATGAAGCGGTGTTCAAAAACATGAAGAGCCTGAAAAGTTGTGAAAAATATGAAAAGCTTCAAAAGGTGTTAAAAATGAAATGAGCATGAAACGGTCTGAAAAATAGGAAGATCAAGAAACGGTGTTGAAAAACATGAAGAGCCTGAAAACGTGTGAAAAATATGAAGAGCTACAAAAGTTGTCAAAAATGAGATGAGCATGAAATGGTCTGAAAAATAGGAGGAGCGAGAAGCGGTGTTGAAAAACATGAAGAGCCTGAAAAGGTGTGAAAAATATGAAGAGCTTCAAAAGGTGTCAAAAATGAGATGAGGATGAAACGGTCTGAAAAGTAGGTGGAGCATGAAGCGGTGTTGAAAAACATGAAGAGCCTGAAATGGTGTGAAAAATATGAAGAGCTTCAAAAGGTGTGAAATACATGAGAAGCATGAAACGGTCTGAAAATAGGAGGAGCATGAAGCGGTGTTGAAAAACATGAATAGCCTGAAAAGGTGTGAAAAATATGAAGAGCTTCAAAACGTGTCAAAAATATGAGGAAAAGGGAACGGTCTGAAAAATAGGAGGAGCATGAAGCTGTGTTCAAAAACATGAAGAGCCTGAAAAGGTGTGAAAAATATGAAGAGCCTCAAAAGGTGTGAAAAATATGAGGAGAATGAAACGGTCTGAAAAATAGGAGGAGCATGAAGTAGTGTTCAAAAACAGGAAGAGACTGAAAAGTTGTGAAAAATATGAAGAGCTTCAAAAGGTGTCAAAAATGTGAGGAGCATGAAACGGTCTGAAAAATAGGAGGACCATGAAGCGGTGTTCAAAAACATGAAGAGCCTGAAAAGGTGTGAAAAATATGAAGAGCTTCAAAAGGTGTCAAAAATATGAGGAGCATGAAACGGTCTGAAAAATAGGAGGAGCATGAAGCGGTGTTGAAAAACATGAAGAGCCTGAAAAGGTGTGGAAAATATGAAGAGCTACAAAAGGTGTCAAAAATATGAGGAGCATGAAACGTTCTGAAAAAATAGGAGGAGCATGAAGCGCTGTTGAAAAACAAGAAGAGCCTGAAAATTTGTGCAAAATATGAAGAGCTTCAAAAGGTGTCAAAAATATGAGGAGCATGAAACGGTCTGAAAAATAGGAGGAGCATGAAGCGCTGTTGAAAAACAAGAAGAGCCTGAAAAGGTGTGAAAAATATGAAGAGCTTCAAAAGGTGTCAAAAATATGAGGAGCAAAAAACGGCCTGAAAAATTGGAGGAGCATGAAGCGGTGTTCAAAAATATGAAGAGCCTGAAATGGTGTGAAAAATATGAAGAGCTTCAAAAGGTGTGAAATACATGAGGAGCATGAAATGGTCTGAAAAATAGGAGGAGCATTAAGCGATGTTCAAAAACATGAAAGCCTGAAAATGTGTGAAAAATATGAAGAGCTACAAAAGGTGTCAAAAATGAGATGAGCATGAAACGGTCTGAAAAATAGGAGGAGCGAGAAGAGGTGTTGAAAAACATGAAGAGCCTGAAAAGGTGTGAAAAATATGAAGAGCTTCAAAAGGTGTCAAAAATGAGATGAGGATGAAACGGTCTGAAAAATAAGAGGAGCATGAAGCGGTGTTCAAAAACATAAAGAGCCTGAAAAGGTGTGAAAAATATGAAGAGCTTCAAAAGGTGTCAAAAATATGAGGAGCATGAAACGGACTGAAAAATAGGTGGAGCATGAAGCGGTGTTGAAAAACATGAAGAGCCTGAAATGGTGTGAAAAATATGAAGAGCTTCAAAAGGTGTGAAATACATGAGGAGCATGAAACGGTCTGAAAAATAGGAGGAGCATGAAGCGATGTTCAAAAACATGAAGAGCCTGAAAAGTTGTTAAAAATATGAAGAGCTTCAAAATGTGTGAAAAATATGAGGTGCATGAAACTGTTTGAAAAATAGGAGGATCATGAAGCGGTGTTGAAAAACATGAATAGCCTGAAAATGTGTGAAAAATATGAAGAGCTTCAAAAGGTGTCAAAAATATGAGGAACAGGGAACGGTCTGAAAAATAGGAGGAGCATGAAGCTGTGTTCAAAAACATGAAGAGCCTGAAAAGGTGTGAAAAATATGAAGAGCTTCAAAGGTGTGAAAAATATGAAGAGCCTCAAACGGTGTTGAAAAAAAATGAAGAGCCTGAAAAGGTGTGAAAAATATGAAGAGCTTCTAACGGTGTGAGAAATATGAGGAGCATGAAACGGTCTGAAAAATACGAGGAGCATGAAGTGGTGTTGAAAAATATGAAGAGCCTGAAAATGTGTGAAAAATATGAAGAGCTTCAAAAGGTGTCAAAAATATGAGGAGCATGAAACGGTGTGAAAATTAGGAGGAGCATGAAGCGGTGTTCAAAAACATGAAGAACCTGAAAAGGTGTGAAAAATATGAAGAGCTTCAAAAGGTGTTAAAAATGAGATGAGCATGAAACGATTCGAAAAATAGGAGAATCATGAAGTGGTGTTCAAAAACATGAAGAGCCTGAAAAGGTGTAAAAAAATATGAAGACCTTCAAAACGTGTGAAATACATGAGGAGCATGAAACTCTCTGAAAAATAGGAGGAGCATGAAGCGGTGTTCAAAAACATGAAGAGCCTGAAAAGTTGTGAAAAATATGAAAAGCTTCAAAAGGTGTTAAAAATGAGATGAGCATGAAACGCTCTGAAAAATAGGAGGATCAAGAAACGGTGTTGAAAAACATGAAGAGCCTGAAAACGTGTAAAATATGAAGAGCTACAAAAGGTGTCAAAAATGAGATGAGCATGAAACGGTGTGAAAAATAGAAGGAGAGAGAAGCGGTGTTCAAAAACATGAAGAGCCTGAAAATTTGTGAAAAATATGAAAAGCTTCAAAAGGTGTCAAAAATGAGATGAGCATGAAAAGTTCTTAAAAATAGGAGGATCATAAAACGGTGTAGAAAAACATAAAGAGCCTGAAAAGGTGTGAAAAATATAAAGAGCTTCAAAAGGTGTCAAAAATGAGATGAGCAGGAAACGGTCTGAAAAATAAGGGGAGCATGAAGCGGTGTTCAGAAACATGAAGAGCCTGAAAAGGTGTGAAAAATATGAAGAGCTTCAAATGGTGTCAAAAATATGAGGAGCATGAAACGGTTTAAAAAATAGGAGGAGCATGAAGCGGTGTTCAAAAACATGAAGAGCCTGAAAAGTTGTGAAAAATATGAAGAACCTCAAAAGGTGTCAAAAATATGAGGAGCATGAAGCGGTCTGAAAAATAGGCGGAGCATGAAGCGGTGTTGAAAATCATAAAGAGCCTGAAAAGTTGTGCAAAATATGAAGAGCTTCAAAAGGTGTGAAATTCATGAGGAGCATGAAACAGGCCGAAAAATAGGAGAAGCATGAAGTGGTGTGGAAAAACATGAAGAGCCTAAAAAGTTGTGAGAAATATGAAGAGCTTAAAAAGATGTGAAATACATGAGGAGCATGCAACTCTCTGAAAAATAGGAGGAGCATGAAGCGGTGTCAAAAACATGAAGAGCCTAAAAAGTTGTGAGAAATATGAAGAGCTTCAAAAGGTTTCAAAAATGAGATGAGCATGAAACGGTCTGAAAAATAGGAGGAGTATGAAGCGGTGTTGAAAAACATGAAGAGCCTAAAAAGTTGTGAAAAATATGAAAAGCTTCAAAAGGGGTCAAAAATGAGATGAGCATGAAACGGTCTGAAAGATAGGAGGATCATGTAACGGTGTTGAAAAACATGAAAAGCCTGAAAAGGTGTGAAAAATATGAGGAGCTTCAAAAGTTGTGAAAAATATGAGGAGCACGAAACGGTCTGAAAAATAGGAGAAGCATGAAGCTGTGTTCAAAAACATGAAGAGCCTGAAAAGGTGTGAAAAATATGAAGAGCTTCAAAAGGTGTGAAAAATATGAGGAGGATGAAACGGTCTGAAAATTAGGAGGAGCATGAAACGGTGTTCAAAAAAAAAAGAGCCTGAAAAGGTGTTAAAAATATGAAGAGCTTCAAAAGGTGTAAAAAATATGAGGAGCATGAAACGGTCTGAAATAGAGAAGCAGCATGAAACGGTGTTGAAAAACATGAAGGCCCTCAAAAGGTGTGAAAAATATGAAGAGCTTCAAAAGGTGTCAAACATATGAAGAGCATGAAACCGTCTGAAAAATAGGAGTATCATGAAGCAGTGTTCAAAAACATGAAGAGCCTGAAAATGTGTGAAAAATATTCAGAGCTTCAAAATGTGTCAAATATATGAGGAGCATGAAAAGGTCTGAAAAATAGGAGGAGGATGAAACGGTGATTAAAAACATTAAGAGCCTGAAAAGGTGTGAAAAATATGAAGAGCTTCAAAAGGTGTGAAATACATGAGGAGCATGAAACAGGCCGAAAAAAAAGAGAAGCATGAAGTGGTGTGGAAAAACATGAAGAGCCTGAAAAGGTGTGAAAAATATGAAGAGCTTCAAAAGGTGTCAAAAATAAGATGAGCAGGAAACAGTCTGAAAAATAAGAGGAGCATGAAGCGGTGTTCAAAAACATGAAGAGCCTGAAAAGGTGTGAAATATGAAGAGCTTCAAAAGGTGTGAAATACGTGAGGAGCATGAAACGGGCTGAAAAATAGGAGAAGCATGAAATGGTGCGGAAAAGATGAAGAGCCTGAAAAGGTGTGAAAACTATGAAGACCTTCAAAATGTGTGAAATATATGAGGAGCATGAAACTCTCTGAAAAATAGGAGGAGCATGAAGCGGTGTTCAAAAACATGAAGAGCCTGAAAAGTTGTGAAAAATATGAAAAGCTTCAAAAGGTGTTAAAAATGAAATGAGCATGAAACGGTCTGAAAAATAGGAAGATCAAGAAACGGTGTTGAAAAACATGAAGAGCCTGAAAACGTGTGAAAAATATGAAGAGCTACAAAAGTTGTCAAAAATGAGATGAGCATGAAACGGTCTGAAAAATAGGAGGAGCGAGAAGCGGTGTTGAAAAACATGAAGAGCCTGAAAAGGTGTGAAAAATATGAAGAGCTTCAAAAGGTGTCAAAAATGAGATGAGGATGAAACGGTCTGAAAAGTAGGTGGAGCATGAAGCGGTGTTGAAAAACATGAAGAGCCTGAAATGGTGTGAAAAATATGAAGAGCTTCAAAAGGTGTGAAATACATGAGAAGCATGAAACGGTCTGAAAATAGGAGGAGCATGAAGCGGTGTTGAAAAACATGAATAGCCTGAAAAGGTGTGAAAAATATGAAGAGCTTCAAAACGTGTCAAAAATATGAGGAAAAGGGAACGGTCTGAAAAATAGGAGGAGCATGAAGCTGTGTTCAAAAACATGAAGAGCCTGAAAAGGTGTGAAAAATATGAAGAGCCTCAAAAGGTGTGAAAAATATGAGGAGAATGAAACGGTCTGAAAAATAGGAGGAGCATGAAGTAGTGTTCAAAAACAGGAAGAGACTGAAAAGTTGTGAAAAATATGAAGAGCTTCAAAAGGTGTCAAAAATGTGAGGAGCATGAAACGGTCTGAAAAATAGGAGGACCATGAAGCGGTGTTCAAAAACATGAAGAGCCTGAAAAGGTGTGAAAAATATGAAGAGCTTCAAAGGTGTGAAAAATATGAGGAGCATGAAACGGTCTGAAAAATAGAAGCAGCATGAAACGGTCTGAAAAACATGAAGAGCCTGAAAACGTGTGAAAAATATGAAGAGCTTCAAAAGGTGTGAAAAATATGAAGAGCCTGAAACGGTGTTGAAAAAAAATGAAGAGCCTGAAAAGGTGTGAAAAATATGAAGAGCTTCTAACGGTGTGAGAAATATGAGGAGCATGAAACGGTCTGAAAAATACGAGGAGCATGAAGTGTTGTTGAAAAACATGAAGAGCCTAAAAATGTGTGAAAAATATGAAGAGCTTCAAAAGGTGTCAAAAATATGAGGAGCATGAAACGGTCTGAAAATTAGGAGGAGCATGAAGCGGTGTTCAAAAACATGAAGAACCTGAAAAGGTGTGAAAAATATGAAGAGCTTCAAAAGGTGTTAAAAATGAGATGAGCATGAAACGGTCCGAAAAATAGGAGAAGCATGAAGTGGTGTGGAAAAACATGAAGAGCCTGAAAAGATGTAAAAAATATGAAGACCTTCAAAAGGTGTGAAATACATGAGGAGCATGAAACTCTCTGAAAAATAGGAGGAGCATGAAGCGGTGTTCAAAAACATGAAGAGCCTGAAAAGTTGTGAAAAATAAGAAAAGCTTCAAAAGGTGTTAAAAATGAGATGAGCTTGAAACGCTCTGAAAAATAGGAGGATCAAGAAACGGTGTTGAAAAACATGAAGAGCCTGAAAACGTGTAAAATATGAAGAGCTACAAAAGGTGTCAAAAATGAGATGAGCATGAAACGGTGTGAAAAATAGAGGAGAGAGAAGCGGTGTTCAAAAACATGAAGAGCCTGAAAAGGTGTGAAAAATATGAAGAGATTCAAAAGGTGTGAAAAATATGAGGAGCGTGAAACGGTCTGAAAAATAGACGCAGCATGAAACGGTGTTGAAAAAAAATGAAGAGCCTGAAAAGGTGTGAAAAATATGAAGAGCTTCAAAAGGTGTAAAAAATATGAGGAGCTTGAAACGGTCAGAAAAATAGGAGGAGCATGAAGCGGTGTTAAAAAACATGAAGAGCCTGAAAAGGTGTGAAAAATATGAAGAGCTTCAGAAGGTGTGAAAAATATGAAGAGCTTCAACAGGTGTCAAAAATTATATAAGCATGAAACGGTCTGAAAAATTGGAGGAGCAAGAAGCAGTGTTGAAAAAAATGAAGAGCCTGAAAAGGTGTGAAAAATATGAAAAGCTTCAAAAGGTGTAAAAATATGAGGAGCATGAAACGGTCTGCAAAATAGGTGGAGCATGAAGCGGTGTTGAAAAATATGAAGAGCCTGGAAAGGTTTGCAAAATATGAAGAGCTTCGAAAGGTGTGAAATATATGAAGAGCTTCAAAAGGTGTCAAAAATGAGATGAGCATGAAACGGTCTGAAAAATAGGAGGAGTATGAAGCGGTGTTCAAAATCATGAAGAGCCTGAAAACTTGTGAAAAATATGAAGAACTTCAAAAGGTGTGAAAAATATGAGGAGGATGAATCGGTCTGAAAATTAGGAGGAGCATGAAGCGGTGTTCAAAATCATGAAGAGCCTGAAAACTTGTGAAAAATATGAAGAGCTTCAAAAGGTGTCAAAAATATGAGGAGCATGAAACGGTCTTAAAAATAGGAGCATGAAACGGTGATAAAAAACATGAAGAGCCTGAAAAGGTGTGAAAAATATGAAGAGCTTCAAAATGTGTGAAATTCATGAGGAGCATGAAATGGTCTGAAAAATAGGACAAGAAAGAAGTGCCGTGGAAAAACATGAAGAGCCTGAAAAGGTGTGAAAAATATGAAGAGTTTCAAGAGGTGTCAAAAATATGAAGAGCATGAAACGGTCTGAAAAATAGGAGGATCATGAAGCGGTGATCAAAAACATGAAGAGCCTGAAAAGGTGTGAAAAATATGAAGAGCTTCAAAAGGTGTGAAATTAATGAGGATCATGAAAAGGTCTGAAAAATAGGAGAAGCATGAAGTGGTGTGGAAAAACATGAAGAGCCTGTAAAGGTGTGAAAAATATGAAGAGCTTCAAAAGGTGTCAAAAATGTGAGGAGCATGAAACGGTCTGAAAAATAGGAGGAGCATGAAGCGGTGTTCAAAAACATGAAGAGCCTGAAAAGTGTGAAAAATATGAAGAGCTTCAAAGGTGTGAAAAATATGAGGAGCATGAAACGGTCTGAAAAATAGAAGCAGCATGAAACGGTCTGAAAAACATCAAGAGCCTGAAAACGTGTGAAAAATATGAAGAGCTTCAAAAGGTGTGAAAAATATGAGGAGCATGAAACGGACTGAAAAATAGGAAGAGCATGAAGCCGTGTTGAAAAACATGAAGAGCCTGGAAGGGTGTAAAAAATATGAAGAGCTTCAAAAGGTGTCAAAAATATAAGGAACATTAAACGGTCTGAAAAATAGGAGGAGCATGAAGTGGTGCTGAAAATCATGAAGAACCTGAAAAAGGGTGTAAAATATGAAGAGCCACAAAATGTGTGAAATACATGAGGAGCATGAAACGGTCTGAAAAATAGGAGGAGCATGAAGCGGTGTTCAAAAATATGAAGAGCCTGAAAATTTGTGAAAACTATGAAGCGCTTCAGAAGGTGTCAAAAATGAGATGAGCATGAAACGGTCTGAAAAATAGGAGGAGCATGAAGTGGTGTTGAAAAACATTAAGAGCCTGAAAATGTGTGAAATATATGAAGAGCTTCAAAAGATTTCAGAAATGAGAGGAGCATGAAACGGTCTGAAAAATAGGAGGAGCATGAAGCGGTGTTTAAAAACATGAAGAGCCTGAAAAGCTGTGAAAAATATGAATAGTTTCAAAAGATGTGAAAAATATGAAGAACTTCAAAAGCTGTCAAAAATGAGATGAGCATGAAAAGGTCTGAGAAATAGGAGAAGCATGAAGTGGTGTTGAAAAACATGAAGAGCTTGAAAAAGTGTGAAATATATGAAGAGCTTCAAAAGGTGTGAAAAATATGAAGAGCTTCAAAAGTTGTCAAAAATATGAGGAGCATGAAACGGTCTGAAAAATAGGAGGAGCATTGTAACATTGTTGAAAAAATTGAAGAGCCTGAAAAGGTGTGAAAAATATGAAGAGCTTCAAAAGGTTTCAAAAATATAAGGAGCATGAAACGGTCTGAAAAATAGTAGGAGCATGAAACGGTGTTCAAAAAGATGAGAAGCCTGAAAAGGTGTGAAAAATATGAAGAGCTTCAAAATGTGTGAAATACATGAGGAGCATGAAACGGTCTGAAAAATAGGAGGAGCATGAAGCATTGTTGAAAAACGTGAAGAGCCTGAAAAGGTGTGAAAATTACGAAGAGCTTCAAAAGCTGTGAAAAATATGAGGAGCACGAAACGGTCTAAAAAATAAGAGGAGCATGAAGCCGTGTTGAAAAACATGAAGAGCCTAAAAGGTGTAAAAAACATGAAGAGCTTCAAAAGGTGTCAAAAATATGAGGAACATGAAACGGTCTGAAAAATAGGAGGAGCATGAAGTGGGGTTGAAAATCATGAAGAGTCTGAAAAGGTGTGGAAAATGTGAAGAGCTTCAAAAAGAATGAAATACATGAGGAGCATGAAACCGTCTGAATTATAGTAGTAGCATGAAGCGGTGTTCATAAACATGAAGAGCCTGAAAAGGTGTGAAATGTATGAAGAGCTTCAAAAGGTGTGAAAAATATGAAGAGCTTCAAAAGGTGTGAAAAATATGAAGAGCTTCAAAAGGTGTGAAAAATAAGAAGAGCTTCAAAGATGGGAAATACATGAGGAGCATGAAACGATATGAAAAATAGGAGGAGCATGAAGCGGTGTTGAAAAACATGAAAACCTGAAAAGGTGTGAAAAATATGAAGGGCTTCAAAAGGTGTCAAGTATATGAGGAGCATGAAACGGTCTGAAAAATAGGAGGAGCATGAAGCGGTGTTCAAAAAAATGAAGAGCCTGAAAAGGTGTGAAATATATGAAGAGCCTCAAAACGTGTCAAAAATAAGAGGAGCATGAAATGGTCTGAGCAATAGGAGGAGCATGAAGCGGTGTTGAAAAACATGAAGAGACTTAAAACGTGTGAAATATATGAAGAGCTTCAAAAGATGTGAAATACATGAGGAGCATGAAACGGTCTGAAAAATAGGAGGAGCATGAAGCCGTGTTGAAAAACATGAAGAGCCTGAAAGGGTGTAACAAATATGAAGAGCTTCAGAAGGTGTCAAAAATGAGATAAGCATGAAACGGTCTGAAAAATAGGAGGAGCATGAAGTGGTGTTGAAAATCATGAAGAACCTGAAAAAGTGTGAAATATATGAAGAGCTTCAAAAGATGTGAAAAATTAGATTAGCATGAAACGGTCTGAAAAATAGGAGGAGCATGAAGCGGTGTTGAAAAATATGAAGAGCCTGAAAAGGTGTGAAAAACATGAAGAGCTTAAAAAGGTGTCAAAACGATGAGAAGTATGAAACGGTCTGAAAAATAGGAGCAGCATGAAACGGTGTTCAAAAACATGAAGAGCCTGAAAAGGTGTTAAAAATATGAAGAGCTTCAAAAGTTGTCAAAAATATGAGGAGCATGAAACGATCTGAAAAATAGGAGGAGCATCAAGCGGTGTTCACAAACATGAAGAGCCAGAAAAGATGTGAAAAATATGAAGAGCTTCAAAAGGTGTCAAAAATATGAGGAGCATGAAACGGTCTGAAAAATAGGAGGAGCAGAAAGCGGTGTTCAAAAACATGAAGAGCCTGAAATGGTGTGAAAAACATGACGAGCCTAAAAGGTGTGAAAAATATGAAAAGCTTCAAAATATGTCACAAATATGAGGAGCTTGAAACGGTCTGAAAAATTGGAGGATCATGAAGCGGTGTTCAAAAACATGAAGAGCCTGAAAAGGTTTGAAAAATATGAAGAGCTTCAAAGGTGTGAAAAATATGAAGAGCTTCAGAAGCTGTCAAAAATGAGATGAGCATGAAACGGTCTGAAAAATAGGAGGAGCATGAAGTGGTGTTGAAAAACATGAAGAGCCTGAATAAGTGTGAAATATATGAAGAGATTCAAAAGTTGTGAAAAATATGAAGAGCTTTAAAAGGTGACAACAATATGAGGAGACTGAAACGGTCTGAAAAATAGGAAGACCATGAAGCGTTGTTTAAAAACATGAAGAGCCTGTAAAGGTGTGAAAAATATGAAGAGCTTGAAAATGTGTCAAAAATATGAGGAGCATGAAACGTTTTGAAAAATAGGAGGGGCATGAAGCGGTGTTGAAAAACATGAAGAGCCTGAAAAGGTTTGAAAAATATGAAGAGCTTCAAAAAGTGTCAAAAATATGAGGAGCATGAAACGTTTTGAAAAATAGGAGGAGCTTGAAGCGGTGTTGAAAAACATGAAGAGCCTGAAAAGGGCTGAAAAATATGAAGAGCTTCAAAAAGTGTCAAAAATATGAGGAGCATGAAACGTTTTGAAAAATAGGAGGAGCATGAAACGGTGTTCAAAAACATGAAGAGCCCGAAAAGGTGTGAAAAATATGAAGAGCTTCAAAAGGTGTGAAAAATATGAAGAGCTTCAAAAGGTGTGAAAAATATGAAGAGCTTCAAAAGATGTGAAATACATGAGGAGCATGAAACGGTCTGAAAAATAGGAGGAGCATGAAGCGGTGTAGAAAAACATGAAGAGCCTGAAAAGGTGTGAAAAACATGAAGAGCTTCAAAAGGTGTGAAATATATGAAGAGCATGAAACGGTCTGAAAAATAGGAGGAGCATGAAGCGGTGTAGAAAAACATTAAGAGCCTGAAAAGGTGTGAAAAATATGAAGAGCTTCAAAAGGTGTGAAATATATGAAGATCTTAAAATGGTGTCAAAAATGAGATGAGCATGAAACGGTCTGAAAAATAGGAGCAGCATGAAACGGTGTTCAAAAACATGAAGAGCCTGAAAAGGTGTGAAAAATATGAAGAGTTTCAAAAGGTGTGAAAAATATGAGGAGAATGAAACGGTCTGAAAAATAGGTGGAGCATGAAACAGTGTTTAAAACATGAAGAGCCTGAAAAGGTGTGAAAAATATGAAGAGCTCAAAAGGTGCCAAAAATTTGAGGAGCATGAAACGGTCTGAAAAATAGGAGGAGCATGAAGTGGTGTTGAAAAATATGAAGAGCCTGAAAAGGTGTGAAATATATGAAGAGCTTCAAAATGTGTCAAAAATATGAGGAGTATGAAACGGTCTGAAAAATAGGAGCAGCATGAAGCGGTGTTCATAAACATGAAGAGCCTGAAAAGGTGGGAAAAATATGAAGAGCTTCAAAAGCTGTCAATAATATGAGGAGCATGAAACGGTCTGAAAAACAGGACGATCATGAAGCGGTGTTGAAAAATATGAAGAGCCTGAAAAGTTGTGAAAAATATGAAGAGCTTCAAAAGGTGTGAAAAATATGTAGAGCTTCAAAACGTGTCAAAAATATAAGGAGCATGAAACGGTCTGAAAAATAGGAGGAGCATGAAACGGTTTTGAAAAACTCGAAGGGCCTGAAAAGGTGTGAAAAATATGAAGAGCTTCAAAAGGTGTGAAATACATAGGGGCATGAAACGGTCTGAAAAATAGAAGGAGCATGAAGCGGTGTTCAAAAACATGAAGAGCCTGAAAATGTGTGTAAAATATGAAGAGCTTCAAAACGTGTCAAAAATGTGAGGAGCATGAAATGGTGTGAAAAATAGGTGGATCAAGAATCGGTCTTGAAAAACATGAAGAGCGTGAAAACGTGTGAAAAATATGAAGAGCGTCAAAAGGTGTGAAAAATATGAAGAGCTTAAAATGGTGTCAAAAATGAGATGAGCATGAAACGGTCTGAAAAATAGGTGGAGCATGATGTGGTGTTGAAAAACTTGAAGAGCCTGAAAAGTTGCGAAAAATATGAAGACCTTCAAAATGTGTCAAAACTATGAGGAGTATGAAAGGGTCTGAAAAATAGGAGGAGCATGAAACGGTGTTCAAAAACATGAAGAGCCTGAAAAGCTGTGAAAAATATGAAGAGCCTCAAGGTGTGAAATACTTGAGGAGCATGAATCGGTCTGAAAAATAGGAGGAGCATGAAGCGGTGTTGAAAAATATGAAGAGCCTGAAAAGGTGTGAAAAACATGAAGAGCTTCAAAAGGTGTCAAAACGATGAGAAGTATGAAATGGTCTGAAAAATAGGAGCAGCATGAAACGGTGTTCAAAAACATGAAGAGCCTGAAAAGGTGTTAAAAATATGAAGAGCTTCAAAAGTTGTCAAAAATATGAGGAGCATGAAACGATCTGAAAAATAGGAGGAGCATCAAGCGGTGTTCAAAAACATGAAGAGCCAGAAAAGATGTGAAAAATATGAAGAGCTTCAAAAGGTTCAAAAATATGAGGAGCATGAAACGGTCTGAAAAATAGGAGGAGCAGGAAGCGGTGTTCAAAAACATGAAGAGCCTGAAATGGTGTGAAAAACATGACGAGCCTAAAAGGTGTGAAAAATATGAAAAGCTTCAAAATATGTCACAAATATGAGGAGCATGAAACGGTCTGAAAAATTGGAGGATCATGAAGCGGTGTTCAAAAACATGAAGAGCCTGAAAAGGTTTGAAAAATATGAAGAGCTTCAAAGGTGTGAAAAATATGAAGAGCTTCAAAAGCTGTCAAAAATGAGATGAGCATGAAACGGTCTGAAAAATAGGAGGAGCATGAAGTGGTGTTGAAAAACATGAAGAGCCTGAATAAGTGTGAAATATATGAAGAGATTCAAAAGTTGTGAAAAATATGAAGAGCTTTAAAAGGTGACAACAATATGAGGAGACTGAAACGGTCTGAAAAATAGGAAGACCATGAAGCGTTGTTTAAAAACATGAAGAGCATGTAAAGGTGTGAAAAATATGAAGAGCTTGAAAATGTGTCAAAAATATGAGGAGCATGAAACGTTTTGAAAAATAGGAGGAGCATGAAGCGGTGTTGAAAAACATGAAGAGCCTGAAAAGGTTTGAAAAATATGAAGAGCTTCAAAAAGTGTCAAAAATATGAGGAGCATGAAACGTTTTGAAAAATAGGAGGAGCTTGAAGCGGTGTTGAAAAACATGAAGAGCCTGAAAAGGGCTGAAAAATATGAAGAGCTTCAAAAAGTGTCAAAAATATGAGGAGCATGAAACGTTTTGAAAAATAGGAGGAGCATGAAACGGTGTTCAAAAACATGAAGAGCCTGAAAAGGTGTGAAAAATATGAAGAGCTTCAAAAGGTGTGAAAAATATGAAGAGCTTCAAAAGGTGTGAAAAATATGAAGAGCTTCAAAAGGTGTGAAATACATGAGCAGCATGAAACGGTCTGAAAAATAGGAGGAGCATGAAGCGGTGTTGAAAAACATGAAGAGCCTGAAAAGGTGTGAAAAACATGAAGAGCTTCAAAAGGTGTGAAATATATGAAGAGCATGAAACGGTCTGAAAAATAGGAGGAGCATGAAGCGTTGTAGAAAAACATTAAGAGCCTGAAAAGGTGTGAAAAATGTGAAGAGCTTCAAAAGGTGTGAAATATATGAAGATCTTAAAATGGTGTCAAAAATGAGATGAGCATGAAACGGTCTGAAAAATAGGAGCAGCATGAAACGGTGTTCAAAAACATGAAGAGCCTGAAAAGGTGTGAAAAATATGAAGAGTTTCAAAAGGTGTGAAAAATATGAGGAGAATGAAATGGTCTGAAAAATAGGTGGAGCATGAAACAGTGTTTAAAAACATGAAGAGCCTGAAAAGGTGTGAAAAATATGAAGAGCTCAAAAGGTGCCAAAAATTTGAGGAGCATGAAACGGTCTGAAAAATAGGAGGAGCATGAAGTGGTGTTCAAAAATATGAAGAGCCTGAAAAGGTGTGAAATATATGAAGAGCTTAAAAATGTGTCAAAAATATGAGGAGTATGAAACGGTCTGAAAAATAGGAGCAGCATGAAACGGTGTTCATAAACATGAAGAGCCTGAAAAGGTGGGAAAAATATGAAGAGCTTCAAAAGCTGTCAATAATATGAGGAGCATGAAACGGTCTGAAAAACAGGACGATCATGAAGCGGTGTTGAAAAATATGAAGAGCCTGAAAAGTTGTGAAATATATGAAGAGCTTCAAAAGGTGTGAAAAATATGTAGAGCTTCAAAACGTGTCAAAAATATGAGGAGCATGAAACGGTCTGAAAGATAGGAGGAGCATGAAATGGTGTTGAAAAACATGAAGGGCCTGAAATGGTGTGAAATATATGAAGAGCTTCAAAAGGTGTGAAAATTATGAAGAGCTTCAAATGGTGAGAAATATATAAGGAGCCGGAAACGGTCTGAAAAATAGAAAGATCAAGAAGCGGTGTTGAAAAACATGAAGTGCCTGAAAAGGTGTGAAAAATGTGAAGAGATTCCAAAGGTGTAAAAATATGAGGAGTATGAAACGTTCTGAAAAATAGGAGGAGCATGAAACCGTGTTCAAAAATATGAAGAGTCTGAAAAGATCTGAAAAATATGAAGAGCTTCAAAAGGAGTGAAATACATGAGGAGCATGAAACGGTCTGAAAAATAGGAGGATCATGAAGCGGTGTGGAAAAATATGAAGAGCCTGAAAACGTGGGAAAAATATGAAGAGCTTCAAAAAGTGTCAAGAATGAGATGAGCATGAAATGGTCTGAAAAATAGGAGGAGCATGAAGCGGTGTAGAAAACTATTAAGATCCTGAAAAGGTGTGAAAAATATGAAGAGCTTCAAAAGGTGTGAAAAATATGAAGAGCTTCAAAAGGTGTGAAAAATATGAAGAGCTTAAAATGGTGTCAAAAATGAGATGAGCATGAAACGGTCTGAAAAATAGGTGGAGCATGATGTGGTGTTGAAAAACATGAAGAGCCTGAAAAGTTGCGAAAAATATGAAGACCTTCAAAATGTGTCAAAACTATGAGGAGTATGAAAGGGTCTGAAAAATAGGAGGAGCATGAAACGGTGTTCAAAAACATGAAGAGCCTGAAAAGCTGTGAAAAATTTGAAGAGCCTCAAGGTGTGAAATACTTGAGGAGCATGAATCGGTCTGAAAAATAGGAGGAGTATGAAGCGGTGTTGAAAAACATGAAGAGCCTGAAAAGGTGTGAAAAACATGAAGAGCTTCAAAAGGTGTCAAAACTATGAGAAGTATGAAACGGTCTGCAAAATAGTAGCAGCATGAAACGGTGTTCAAAAACATGAAGAGCCTGAAAAGGTGTTAAAAATATGAAGAACTTCAAAAGGTGTCAAAAATATGAGGAGCATGAAACGGTCTGAAAAATAGGAGGAGCAAAAAGCGGTGTTCAAAAACATGAAGAGCCTGAAATGGTGTGAAAAACATGACGAGCCTAAAAGGTGTGAAAAATATGAAAAGCTTCAAAAGATGTCACAAATATGAGGAGCATGAAACGGTCTGAAAAATTGGAGGATCATGAAGCGGTGTTCAAAAACATGAAGAGCCTGAAAAGGTTTGAAAAATATGAAGAGCTTCAAAGGTGTGAAAAATATGAAGAGCTTCAAAAGCTGTCAAAAATGAGATGAGCATGAAACGGTCTGAAAAATAGGAGGAGCATGAAGTGGTGTTGAAAAACATGAAGAGCCTGAATAAGTGTGAAATATATGAAGAGATTCAAAAGTTGTGAAAAATATGAAGAGCTTCAAAAGGTGACAACAATATGAGGAGACTGAAACGGTCTGAAAAATAGGAGGATCATGAAGCGTTGTTTAAAAACATGAAGAGCCTGTAAAGGTGTGAAAAATATGAAGAGCTTGAAAATGTGTCAAAAATATGAGGAGCATGAAACGTTTTGAAAAATAGGAGGAGCATGAAGCGGTGTTGAAAAACATGAAGAGCCTGAAAAGGTTTGAAAAATATGAAGAGCTTCAAAAAGTGTCAAAAATATGAGGAGCATGAAACGTTTTGAAAAATAGGAGGAGCATGAAGCGGTGTTGAAAAACATGAAGAGCCTGAAAAGGGCTGAAAAATATGAAGAGCTTCAAAAAGTGTCAAAAATATGAGGAGCATGAAACGTTTTGAAAAATAGGAGGAGCATGAAACGGTGTTCAAAAACATGAAGAGCCTGAAAAGGTGTGAAAAATATGAAGAGCTTCAAAAGGTGTGAAAAATATGAAGAGCTTCAAAAGTTGTGAAAAATATGAAGAGCTTCAAAAGATGTGAAATACATGAGGAGCATGAAACGGTCTGAAAAATAGGAGGAGCATGAAGCGGTGTTGAAAAATATGAAGAGCTTCAAAAGGTGTGAAATATATGAAGAGCATGAAACGGTCTGAAAAATAGGAGGAGCATGAAGCGGTGTAGAAAAACATTAAGAGCCTGAAAAGGTGTGAAAAATATGAAGAGCTTCAAAAGGTGTGAAATATATGAAGAGCTTAAAATGGTGTCAAAAATGAGATGAGCATGAAACGGTCTGAAAAATAGGAGCAGCATGAAACGGTGTTCAAAAACATGAAGAGCCTGAAAAGGTGTGAAAAATATGAAGAGCTTCAAAAGGTGTGAAAAATATGAGGAGAATGAAACGGTCTGAAAAATAAGTGGAGCATGAAACAGTGTTTAAAAACATGAAGAGCCTGAAAAGGTGTGAAAAATATGAAGAGCTCCAAAGGTGCGAAAAATATGAGGAGCATGAAACGGTGTGAAAAATAGGAGGAGCATGAAGTGGTGTTGAAAAATATGAAGAGCCTGAAAAGGTGTGAAATATATGAAGAGCTTCAAAATGTGTCAAAAATATGAGGAGTATGAAACGGTCTGAAAAATAGGAGCAGCATGAAACGGTGTTCATAAACATGAAGAGCCTGAAAAGGTGGGAAAAATATGAAGAGCTTCAAAAGCTGTCAATAATATGAGGAGCATGAAACGGTCTGAAAAACAGGACGATCATGAAGCGGTGTTGAAAAATATGAAGAGCCTGAAAAGTTGTGAAAAATATGAAGAGCTTCAAAAGGTGTGAAAAATATGAAGTGCATGAAACGGTCTGAAAGATAGGAGGAGCATGAAATGGTGTTGAAAAACATGAAGTGCCTGAAATGGTGTGAAATATATGAAGAGCTTGAAAAGGTGTGAAAATTATGAAGAGCTTCAAAAGGTGTGATAAATATGAAGACATTCAAAGGTGTCAAAATTATGAGGAGCAAGAAACGGTCTGACAAATAGGTGGAGCATGATGTGGTGTTGAAAAACATGAAGAGCGTGAAAAGTTGCGAAAAATATGAAGACCTTCAAAATGTGTCAAAACTATGAGGAGTATGAAAGGGTCTGAAAAATAGGAGGAGCATGAAACGGTGTTCAAAAACATGAAGAGCCTGAAAAGCTGTGAAAAATATGAAGAGTCTCAAGGTGTGAAATACTTGAGGAGCATGAATCGGTCTGAAAAATAGGAGGAGCATGAAGCGGTGTTGAAAAACATGAAGAGCCTGAAAAGGTGTGAAAAATATGAAGAGCTTCAAAAGGTGTCAAAACTATGAGAAGTATGAAACGGTCTGAAAAATAGGAGCAGCATGAAATGGTGTTCAAAAACATGAAGAGCCTGAAAAGGTGTTAAAAATATGAAGAGCTTCAAAAGTTGTCAAAAATATGAGGAGCATGAAACGATCTGAAAAATAGGAGGAGCAGGAAGCGGTGTTCAAAAACATGAAGAACCTGAAATGGTGTGAAAAACATGAGGAGCCTAAAAGGTGTGAAAAATATGAAAAGCTTCAAAAGATGTCACAAATATGAGGAGCATGAAACGGTCTGAAAAATTGGAGGATCATGAAGCGGTGTTCAAAAACATGAAGAGCCTGAAAAGGTTTGAAAAATATGAAGAGCTTCAAATGTGTGAAAAATATGAAGAGCTTCAAAAGCTGTCAAAAATGAGATGAGCATGAAACGGTCTGAAAAATAGGAGGAGCATGAAGTGGTGTTGAAAAACATGAAGAGCCTGAATAAGTGTGAAATATATGAAGAGATTCAAAAGTTGTGAAAAATATGAAGAGCTTCAAAAGGTGACAACAATATGAGGAGACTGAAACGGTCTGAAAAATAGGAGGATCATGAAGCGTTGTTTAAAAACATGAAGAGCCTGTAAAGGTGTGAAAAATATGAAGAGCTTGAAAATGTGTCAAAAATATGAGGAGCATGAAACGTTTTGAAAAATAGGAGGAGCATGAAGCGGTGTTGAAAAACATGAAGAGCCTGAAAAGGTTTGAAAAATATGAAGAGCTTCAAAAAGTGTCAAAAATATGAGGAGCATGAAACGTTTTGAAAAATAGGAGGAGCATGAAGCGGTGTTGAAAAACATGAAGAGCCTGAAAAGGGCTGAAAAATATGAAGAGCTTCAAAAAGTGTCAAAAATATGAGGAGCATGAAACGTTTTGAAAAATAGGAGGAGCATGAAACGGTGTTCAAAAACATGAAGAGCCTGAAAAGGTGTGAAAAATATGAAGAGCTTCAAAAGGTGTGAAAAATATGAAGAGCTTCAAAAGGTGTGAAAAATATGAAGAGCTTCAAAAGATGTGATATACATGAGGAGCATGAAACGGTCTGAAAAATAGAGGGAGCATGAAGCGGTGTTGAAAAACATGAAGATCCTGAAAAGGTGTGAAAACATGAAGAGCTTCAAAAGGTGTGAAATATATGAAGAGCATGAAATGGTCTGAAAAATAGGAGGAGCATGAAGCGGTGTAGAAAAACATTAAGAGCCTGAAAAGGTGTGAAAAATATGAAGAGCTTCAAAAGGTGTGAAATATATGAAGAGCTTAAAATGGTGTCAAAAATGAGATGAGCATGAAATGGTCTGAAAAATAGGAGCAGCATGAAACGGTGTTCAAAAACATGAAGAGCCTGAAAAGGTGTGAAAAATATGAAGAGCTTCAAAAGGTGTGAAAAATATGAGGAGAATGAAACGGACTGAAAAATAAGTGGAGCATGAAACAGTGTTTAAAAACATGAAGAGCCTGAAAAGGTGTGAAAAATATGAAGAGCTCAAAAGGTGCCAAAAATATGAGGAGCATGAAACGGTCTGAAAAATAGGAGGAGCATGAAGTGGGGTTGAAAATCATGAAGAGTCTGAAAAGGTGTGTAAAATGTGAAGAGCTTCAAAAGGAGTGAAATACATGAGGAGCATGAAACCTTCTGAATTATAGTAGGAGCATGAAGCGTTGTTCATAAACATGAAGAGCCTGAAAAGGTGTGAAATATATGAAGAGCTTCAAAAGGTGTGAAAAATATGAAGAGCTTCAAAAGGTGTGAAAAATATGAAGAGCTTCAAAAGGTGTGAAAAATAAGAAGAGCTTCAAAAGATGTGAAATACATGAGGAGCATGAAACGGTATGAAAAATAGGAGGAGCATGAATCGGTGTTGAAAAACATGAAAACCTGAAAAGGTGTGAAAAATATGAAGGGTTTCAAAAGGTGTCAAGTATATGAGGAGCATGAAACGGTCTGAAAAATAGGAGGAGCATGAAGCGGTGTTCAAAAAAATGAAGAGCATGAAAAGGTGTGAAAAATATGAAGAGCCTCAAAACGTGTCAAAAATAAGAGGAGCATGAAACGGTCTGAACAATAGGAGGAGCATGAAGCGGTGTTGAAAAACATGAAGAGACTGAAAACGTGTGAAATATATGAAGAGCTTCAAAAAGTGTGAAAAATATGAAGAGCTTCAAAAGGTGTGAAATACATGAGGAGCATGAAACGGTCAAAAAAATTGGAGGAGCATGAAGTGGTGTTGAAAAACATGAAGAGCCTGAAAATGTGTGAAAAATATGAAGAGCTTCAAAAGGTGTGAAAAATATGAGGAGCATGAAACGGTCTGAAAAATAGGAGGAGCATGAAGCCGTGTTGAAAAACATGAAGAGCCTGAAAGGGTGTAACAAATATGAAGAGCTTCAGAAGCTGTCAAAAATGAGATGTGCATGAAACGGTCTGAAAAATAGGAGGAGCATGAAACGGTGTTCAAAAACATGAAGAGCCTGAAAAGTTGTGAAAAACATGAAGAGCTTCAAAAGGTGTGAAAAATTAGATTAGCATGAAACGGTCTGAAAAAATAGGAGGAGCATGAAGTGGTGTTGAAAAACATGAAGAGCCTGAAAAAGTGTAAAATATATGAAGAGCTTCAAAAGGTGTGAAAAATATTAGGAGCTTCAAAAGAGGTCAAAAATATGAGGAGCATGAAACGGTCGGAAAAATAGGAGGAGCATGAAACGGTTTTGAAAAACACGAAGGGACTGAAAAGGTGTGAAAAATATGAAGAGCTTCAAAAGGTGTGAAATACATAGGGGCAAGAAACGGTCTGAAAAATAGAAGGAGCATGAAGCTGTGTTGAAAAACATGAACAGCCTGAAAATGTGTATACAATATGAAGAGCTTCAAAACGTGTCAAAAATATGAGGAGCATGAAACGGTCTGAAAAATAGGAGGAGCATGAAGTGGTGTTGAAAAACATGAAGAGCCTGAATAAGTGTGAAATATATGAAGAGATTCAAAAGTTGTGAAAAATATGAAGAGCTTCAAAAGGTGAAAACAATATGAGGAGACTGAAACGGTCTGAATATTAGGAGGATCATGAAGTGTTGTTTAAAAACATGAAGAGCCTGTAAAGGTGTGAAAAATATGAAGAGCTTGAAAATGTGTCAAAAATATGAGGAGCATGAAACGTTTTGAAAAATAGGAGGAGCATGAAGCGGTGTTGAAAAACATGAAGAGCCTGAAAAGGTTTGAAAAATATGAAGAGCTTCAAAAAGTGTCAAACATATGAGGAGCATGAAACGTTTTGAAAAAGAGGAGGAGCATGAAACGGTTTTCAAAAACATGAAGAGCCTGAAAAGGTGTGAAAAATATGAAGAGCTTCAAAAGGTGTGAAAAATATGAAGAGCTTCAAAAGGTGTGAAAAATATGAAGAGCTTCAAAAGATGTGAAATACATGAGGAGCATGAAACGGTCCGGAAAATAGGAGGAGCATGAAGCAGTGTTGAAAAACATGAAGAGCCTGAAAAGGTGTGAAAAACATGAAGAGCTTCGAAAGGTGTGAAATATATGAAGAGCATGAAACGGTCTGATATATAGGAGGAGCATGAAGCGGTGTAGAAAAACATTAAGAGCCTGAAAAGGTGTGAAAAATATAAAGAGCTTCGAAAGGTGTGAAATATATGAAGAGCTTAAAATGGTGTCAAAAATGAGATGAGCATGAAACGGTCTGAAAAATAGGTGGAGCATGAAACAGTGTTTAAAAACATGAAGAGCCTGAAAAGGTGTGAAAAATATGAAGAGCTCAAAAGGTGCCAAAAATATGAGGAGCATGAAACGGTCTGAAAAATAGGAGGAGCATGAAGTGGTGTTGAAAAATATGAAGAGCCTGAAAAGGTGTGAAATATATGAAGAGCTTCAAAATGTCTCAAAAATATGAGCAGTATGAAACAGTCTGAAAAACAGGACGATCATGAAGCGGTGTTGAAAAATATGAAGAGCCTGAAAAGTTATGAAAAATATGAAGAGCTTCAAAAGGTGTGAAAAATATGAAGAGCTTCAAAAGATGTGATATACATGAGGAGCATGAAACGGTCTGAAAAATAGAGGGAGCATGAAGCGGTGTTGAAAAACATGAAGATCCTGAAAAGGTGTGAAAACATGAAGAGCTTCAAAAGGTGTGAAATATATGAAGAGCATGAAATGGTCTGAAAAATAGGAGGAGCATGAAGCGGTGTAGAAAAACATTAAGAGCCTGAAAAGGTGTGAAAAATATGAAGAGCTTCAAAAGGTGTGAAATATATGAAGAGCTTAAAATGGTGTCAAAAATGAGATGAGCATGAAATGGTCTGAAAAATAGGAGCAGCATGAAACGGTGTTCAAAAACATGAAGAGCCTGAAAAGGTGTGAAAAATATGAAGAGCTTCAAAAGGTGTGAAAAATATGAGGAGAATGAAACGGACTGAAAAATAAGTGGAGCATGAAACAGTGTTTAAAAACATGAAGAGCCTGAAAAGGTGTGAAAAATATGAAGAGCTCAAAAGGTGCCAAAAATATGAGGAGCATGAAACGGTCTGAAAAATAGGAGGAGCATGAAGTGGGGTTGAAAATCATGAAGAGTCTGAAAAGGTGTGTAAAATGTGAAGAGCTTCAAAAGGAGTGAAATACATGAGGAGCATGAAACCTTCTGAATTATAGTAGGAGAATGAAGCGTTGTTCATAAACATGAAGAGCCTGAAAAGGTGTGAAATATATGAAGAGCTTCAAAAGGTGTGAAAAATATGAAGAGCTTCAAAAGGTGTGAAAAATATGAAGAGCTTCAAAAGGTGTGAAAAATAAGAAGAGCTTCAAAAGATGTGAAATACATGAGGAGCATGAAACGGTATGAAAAATAGGAGGAGCATGAATCGGTGTTGAAAAACATGAAAACCTGAAAAGGTGTGAAAAATATGAAGGGTTTCAAAAGGTGTCAAGTATATGAGGAGCATGAAACGGTCTGAAAAATAGGAGGAGCATGAAGCGGTGTTCAAAAAAATGAAGAGCATGAAAAGGTGTGAAAAATATGAAGAGCCTCAAAACGTGTCAAAAATAAGAGGAGCATGAAACGGTCTGAACAATAGGAGGAGCATGAAGCGGTGTTGAAAAACATGAAGAGACTGAAAACGTGTGAAATATATGAAGAGCTTCAAAAAGTGTGAAAAATATGAAGAGCTTCAAAAGGTGTGAAATACATGAGGAGCATGAAACGGTCAAAAAAATTGGAGGAGCATGAAGTGGTGTTGAAAAACATGAAGAGCCTGAAAATGTGTGAAAAATATGAAGAGCTTCAAAAGGTGTGAAAAATATGAGGAGCATGAAACGGTCTGAAAAATAGGAGGAGCATGAAGCTGTGTTGAAAAACATGAAGAGCCTGAAAGGGTGTAACAAATATGAAGAGCTTCAGAAGCTGTCAAAAATGAGATGTGCATGAAACGGTCTGAAAAATAGGAGGAGCATGAAACGGTGTTCAAAAACATGAAGAGCCTGAAAAGTTGTGAAAAACATGAAGAGCTTCAAAAGGTGTGAAAAAATAGATTAGCATGAAACGGTCTGAAAAAATAGGAGGAGCATGAAGTGGTGTTGAAAAACATGAAGAGCCTGAAAAAGTGTAAAATATATGAAGAGCTTCAAAAGGTGTGAAAAATATTAGGAGCTTCAAAAGAGGTCAAAAATATGAGGAGCATGAAACGGTCGGAAAAATAGGAGGAGCATGAAACGGTTTTGAAAAACACGAAGGGACTGAAAAGGTGTGAAAAATATGAAGAGCTTCAAAAGGTGTGAAATACATAGGGGCAAGAAACGGTCTGAAAAATAGAAGGAGCATGAAGCTGTGTTGAAAAACATGAAGAGCCTGAAAATGTGTATAAAATATGAGGAGCTTCAAAACGTGTCAAAAATATGAGGAGCATGAAACGGTCTGAAAAATAGGAGGAGCATGAAGTGGTGTTGAAAAACATGAAGAGCCTGAATAAGTGTGAAATATATGAAGAGATTCAAAAGTTGTGAAAAATATGAAGAGCTTCAAAAGGTGAAAACAATATGAGGAGACTGAAACGGTCTGAATATTAGGAGGATCATGAAGTGTTGTTTAAAAACATGAAGAGCCTGTAAAGGTGTGAAAAATATGAAGAGCTTGAAAATGTGTCAAAAATATGAGGAGCATGAAACGTTTTGAAAAATAGGAGGAGCATGAAGCGGTGTTGAAAAACATGAAGAGCCTGAAAAGGTTTGAAAAATATGAAGAGCTTCAAAAAGTGTCAAACATATGAGGAGCATGAAACGTTTTGAAAAAGAGGAGGAGCATGAAACGGTGTTCAAAAACATGAAGAGCCTGAAAAGGTGTGAAAAATATGAAGAGCTTCAAAAGGTGTGAAAAATATGAAGAGCTTCAAAAGGTGTGAAAAATATGAAGAGCTTCAAAAGATGTGAAATACATGAGGAGCATGAAACGGTCCGGAAAATAGGAGGAGCATGAAGCAGTGTTGAAAAACATGAAGAGCCTGAAAAGGTGTGAAAAACATGAAGAGCTTCGAAAGGTGTGAAATATATGAAGAGCATGAAACGGTCTGATATATAGGAGGAGCATGAAGCGGTGTAGAAAAACATTAAGAGCCTGAAAAGGTGTGAAAAATATAAAGAGCTTCGAAAGGTGTGAAATATATGAAGAGCTTAAAATGGTGTCAAAAATGAGATGAGCATGAAACGGTCTGAAAAATAGGTGGAGCATGAAACAGTGTTTAAAAACATGAAGAGCCTGAAAAGGTGTGAAAAATATGAAGAGCTCAAAAGGTGCCAAAAATATGAGGAGCATGAAACGGTCTGAAAAATAGGAGGAGCATGAAGTGGTGTTGAAAAATATGAAGAGCCTGAAAAGGTGTGAAATATATGAAGAGCTTCAAAATGTCTCAAAAATATGAGGAGTATGAAACAGTCTGAAAAACAGGACGATCATGAAGCGGTGTTGAAAAATATGAAGAGCCTGAAAAGTTATGAAAAATATGAAGAGCTTCAAAAGGTGTGAAAAATATGAAGAGCTTCAAAAGATGTGATATACATGAGGAGCATGAAACGGTCTGAAAAATAGAGGGAGCATGAAGCGGTGTTGAAAAACATGAAGATCCTGAAAAGGTGTGAAAACATGAAGAGCTTCAAAAGGTGTGAAATATATGAAGAGCATGAAATGGTCTGAAAAATAGGAGGAGCATGAAGCGGTGTAGAAAAACATTAAGAGCCTGAAAAGGTGTGAAAAATATGAAGAGCTTCAAAAGGTGTGAAATATATGAAGAGCTTAAAATGGTGTCAAAAATGAGATGAGCATGAAATGGTCTGAAAAATAGGAGCAGCATGAAACGGTGTTCAAAAACATGAAGAGCCTGAAAAGGTGTGAAAAATATGAAGAGCTTCAAAAGGTGTGAAAAATATGAGGAGAATGAAACGGACTGAAAAATAAGTGGAGCATGAAACAGTGTTTAAAAACATGAAGAGCCTGAAAAGGTGTGAAAAATATGAAGAGCTCAAAAGGTGCCAAAAATATGAGGAGCATGAAACGGTCTGAAAAATAGGAGGAGCATGAAGTGGGGTTGAAAATCATGAAGAGTCTGAAAAGGTGTGTAAAATGTGAAGAGCTTCAAAAGGAGTGAAATACATGAGGAGCATGAAACCTTCTGAATTATAGTAGGAGCATGAAGCGTTGTTCATAAACATGAAGAGCCTGAAAAGGTGTGAAATATATGAAGAGCTTCAAAAGGTGTGAAAAATATGAAGAGCTTCAAAAGGTGTGAAAAATATGAAGAGCTTCAAAAGGTGTGAAAAATAAGAAGAGCTTCAAAAGATGTGAAATACATGAGGAGCATGAAACGGTATGAAAAATAGGAGGAGCATGAATCGGTGTTGAAAAACATGAAAACCTGAAAAGGTGTGAAAAATATGAAGGGTTTCAAAAGGTGTCAAGTATATGAGGAGCATGAAACGGTCTGAAAAATAGGAGGAGCATGAAGCGGTGTTCAAAAAAATGAAGAGCATGAAAAGGTGTGAAAAATATGAAGAGCCTCAAAACGTGTCAAAAATAAGAGGAGCATGAAACGGTCTGAACAATAGGAGGAGCATGAAGCGGTGTTGAAAAACATGAAGAGACTGAAAACGTGTGAAATATATGAAGAGCTTCAAAAAGTGTGAAAAATATGAAGAGCTTCAAAAGGTGTGAAATACATGAGGAGCATGAAACGGTCAAAAAAATTGGAGGAGCATGAAGTGGTGTTGAAAAACATGAAGAGCCTGAAAATGTGTGAAAAATATGAAGAGCTTCAAAAGGTGTGAAAAATATGAGGAGCATGAAACGGTCTGAAAAATAGGAGGAGCATGAAGCCGTGTTGAAAAACATGAAGAACCTGAAAGGGTGTAACAAATATGAAGAGCTTCAGAAGCTGTCAAAAATGAGATGTGCATGAAACGGTCTGAAAAATAGGAGGAGCATGAAACGGTGTTCAAAAACATGAAGAGCCTGAAAAGTTGTGAAAAACATGAAGAGCTTCAAAAGGTGTGAAAAATTAGATTAGCATGAAACGGTCTGAAAAAATAGGAGGAGCATGAAGTGGTGTTGAAAAACATGAAGAGCCTGAAAAAGTGTAAAATATATGAAGAGCTTCAAAAGGTGTGAAAAATATTAGGAGCTTCAAAAGAGGTCAAAAATATGAGGAGCATGAAACGGTCGGAAAAATAGGAGGAGCATGAAACGGTTTTGAAAAACACGAAGGGACTGAAAAGGTGTGAAAAATATGAAGAGCTTCAAAAGGTGTGAAATACATAGGGGCAAGAAACGGTCTGAAAAATAGAAGGAGCATGAAGCTGTGTTGAAAAACATGAAGAGCCTGAAAATGTGTATAAAATATGAAGAGCTTCAAAACGTGTCAAAAATATGAGGAGCATGAAACGGTCTGAAAAATAGGAGGAGCATGAAGTGGTGTTGAAAAACATGAAGAGCCTGAATAAGTGTGAAATATATGAAGAGATTCAAAAGTTGTGAAAAATATGAAGAGCTTCAAAAGGTGAAAACAATATGAGGAGACTGAAACGGTCTGAATATTAGGAGGATCATGAAGTGTTGTTTAAAAACATGAAGAGCCTGTAAAGGTGTGAAAAATATGAAGAGCTTGAAAATGTGTCAAAAATATGAGGAGCATGAAACGTTTTGAAAAATAGGAGGAGCATGAAGCGGTGTTGAAAAACATGAAGAGCCTGAAAAGGTTTGAAAAATATGAAGAGCTTCAAAAAGTGTCAAACATATGAGGAGCATGAAACGTTTTGAAAAAGAGGAGGAGCATGAAACGGTGTTCAAAAACATGAAGAGCCTGAAAAGGTGTGAAAAATATGAAGAGCTTCAAAAGGTGTGAAAAATATGAAGAGCTTCAAAAGGTGTGAAAAATATGAAGAGCTTCAAAAGATGTGAAATACATGAGGAGCATGAAACGGTCCGGAAAATAGGAGGAGCATGAAGCAGTGTTGAAAAACATGAAGAGCCTGAAAAGGTGTGAAAAACATGAAGAGCTTCGAAAGGTGTGAAATATATGAAGAGCATGAAACGGTCTGATATATAGGAGGAGCATGAAGCGGTGTAGAAAAACATTAAGAGCCTGAAAAGGTGTGAAAAATATAAAGAGCTTCGAAAGGTGTGAAATATATGAAGAGCTTAAAATGGTGTCAAAAATGAGATGAGCATGAAACGGTCTGAAAAATAGGTGGAGCATGAAACAGTGTTTAAAAACATGAAGAGCCTGAAAAGGTGTGAAAAATATGAAGAGCTCAAAAGGTGCCAAAAATATGAGGAGCATGAAACGGTCTGAAAAATAGGAGGAGCATGAAGTGGTGTTGAAAAATATGAAGAGCCTGAAAAGGTGTGAAATATATGAAGAGCTTCAAAATGTCTCAAAAATATGAGCAGTATGAAACAGTCTGAAAAACAGGACGATCATGAAGCGGTGTTGAAAAATATGAAGAGCCTGAAAAGTTATGAAAAATATGAAGAGCTTCAAAAGGTGTGAAAAATATGAAGAGCTTCAAAACGTGTCAAAAATATGAGGAGCATGAAACGGTCTGAAAAATAGGAGGAGCATGAAGTGGTGTTGAAAAACATGAAGAGCCTGAATAAGTGTGAAATATATGAAGAGATTCAAAAGTTGTGAAAAATATGAAGAGCTTCAAAAGGTGAAAACAATATGAGGAGACTGAAACGGTCTGAATATTAGGAGGATCATGAAGTGTTGTTTAAAAACATGAAGAGCCTGTAAAGGTGTGAAAAATATGAAGAGCTTGAAAATGTGTCAAAAATATGAGGAGCATGAAACGTTTTGAAAAATAGGAGGAGCATGAAGCGGTGTTGAAAAACATGAAGAGCCTGAAAAGGTTTGAAAAATATGAAGAGCTTCAAAAAGTGTCAAACATATGAGGAGCATGAAACGTTTTGAAAAAGAGGAGGAGCATGACACGGTGTTCAAAAACATGAAGAGCCTGAAAAGGTGTGAAAAATATGAAGAGCTTCAAAAGGTGTGAAAAATATGAAGAGCTTCAAAAGGTGTGAAAAATATGAAGAGCTTCAAAAGATGTGAAATACATGAGGAGCATGAAACGGTCCGGAAAATAGGAGGAGCATGAAGCAGTGTTGAAAAACATGAAGAGCCTGAAAAGGTGTGAAAAACATGAAGAGCTTCGAAAGGTGTGAAATATATGAAGAGCATGAAACGGTCTGATATATAGGAGGAGCATGAAGCGGTGTAGAAAAACATTAAGAGCCTGAAAAGGTGTGAAAAATATAAAGAGCTTCGAAAGGTGTGAAATATATGAAGAGCTTAAAATGGTGTCAAAAATGAGATGAGCATGAAACGGTCTGAAAAATAGGTGGAGCATGAAACAGTGTTTAAAAACATGAAGAGCCTAAAAAGGTGTGAAAAATATGAAGAGCTCAAAAGGTGCCAAAAATATGAGGAGCATGAAACGGTCTGAAAAATAGGAGGAGCATGAAGTGGTGTTGAAAAATATGAAGAGCCTGAAAAGGTGTGAAATATATGAAGAGCTTCAAAATGTCTCAAAAATATGAGGAGTATGAAACAGTCTGAAAAACAGGACGATCATGAAGCGGTGTTGAAAAATATGAAGAGCCTGAAAAGTTATGAAAAATATGAAGAGCTTCAAAAGGTGTGAAAAATATGAAGAGCTTCAAAACGTGTCAAAAATATGAGGAGCATGAAACGGTCTGAAAGATAGGAGGAGCATGAAATGGTGTTGAAAAACATGAAGTGCCTGAAATGGTGTGAAATATATGAAGAGCTTCAAAAGGTGTGAAAATTATGAAGAGCTTCAAATGGTGAGAAATATATGAGGAGCATGAAATGGTCTGAAAAATAGGAAGATCAAGAAGCGGTGTTGAAAAACATGAAGAGCCTGAAAATTTGTGAAAAATGTGAAGAGATTCCAAAGGTGTAAAAATATGAGGAGGATGAAACGTTCTGAAAAATAGGAGGAGCATGAAACCGTGTTCAAAAATAATGAAGAGTCTGAAAAGATCTGAAAAATATGAAGAGCATCAAAAGGTGTGAAATACATGAGGGGCATGAAACGGTCTGAAAAATAGGAGGATCATGAAGCGGTGTAGAAAAATATTAAGAGCCTGAAAAGGTGTGAAATATATGAAGAGCTTCAAAAGGTGTCAAAAATATGAGGAGCATGAAACAGTCTGAAAAATAGGAGGAGCATGAAGCAGTCGTCAAAAACATGAAGAACCTGAAAAGTTTTGTAAAATATGAAGAGCTTCAAAAGATGTGAAAAATATGAGGAACATGAAAGGGTCTGAAAAATAGGAGCAGCATGAAACAGTGTTGAAAGACATGAAGAGCTTCAAAAGTGTCAAAAATATGAGGAGCATGAAACGGTCTGAAAAATAAGAGGATCATGAAACGGTCTGAAAAATAGGATGAGCATGAAGCGATGTTGAAAAACATGAAGAACCTGAAAAGTTGTGAGATATATGAAGAGCTTCAACAGGTGTCAAAAATATGAGGAGCAAGAAACTCTCTGAAAAAGAGGAGGAGCATGAAGCGGTGTTGAAAAACATGAAGAGCCTGAAAAGTAGTGAAAAATATGAAGAGTTCCTAAGGTGTCAAAAATATGAGGAGCAATGTAACGGTGTTAAAAATACGAGGAGCATGAAGTGATGTTGAAAAACATGAATAGCCTGAAAATGTGTGAAATATATGAAGAGATTAAAAATGTGACAAATATATGAGGAGCATGAAACGGTCTGAAAAATACGAGGAGCATGAAGCGGTGTTCAAAAATATGAAGAGCCTGAAAATGTGTGAAAAATATGAAGAGCTTCAAAAGGTGTGAAAAATATGAAGAGCTTCAAAAGGTGTCAAAAATATGAGGAGCATGAAACGGTCTCAAAAATATGAGAAGCATGAAACGGTCTGAAAAATAGCAGGAGCATGAAACGGTCTGAGAAATAGGAGAAGCATGAAGTGGTGTTGAAAAACATGAAGAGCCTGAAAAAGTGTGAAATATATGAAGACCTTCAAAAGGTGTCAAAAATATGAGGAGCATGAAAAGGTCTCAAAAATAGGAGCAGCATGAACCGGTGTTGAAAAACATGAAGAGCCTGAAAAGGTGTGAAAAATATGAAGAGCTTCAAAAGGTGTCAAATATATGAGGAGGATGAAACGGTCTGAAAAATAGGAGGAGCATGAAGTGGTGTTGAAAAACATGAAGAGCCTGAGAAGGTGTGAAAAATATGAAGAGCTTCAAAAGGTGTCAAAAATATGAGGTGCATGAAACGGTCTGAAAAATAGGAGGAGCATGAAGCGGTGTTGAAAAACATGAAGAGCCTGAAAAGGTGTGAAAAATATGAAGAGCTTCAAAAGGTTTCAAAAATATGAGGAGCATGAAACATTCTGAAAAATATTAGGAGCATAAAACGGTGTTCAAAAACATGAGGAGCCTGAAAAGGTGTGAAAACTAAGAAGAGCTTCAAAAGCTGTCAAAAATATGAGGAGCATGAAACCGTTTGAAAAGTAGGAGGAGCATGAAACGGTGTAGAAAAACATGAAGAGCCTGAAAAAGGTGTGAAAATTATGAGGAGAATGAAACGGTCTGAAAAATAGGAGGAGCATGAAACGGTCTGAAAAATAGGAGGAGCATGAAGTGGGGTTGAAAAATATGAAGAGCTTCTAAAATTGTCAAAAATATCAGGAGCATGAAATGGTCTGAAAAATAGGAGGAGCATGAAGTGGTGTTGAAAAATATGAAGAGCTTCTAAAATTGTCAAAAATATCAGGAGCATGAAATGGTCTGAAAAATAGGAGGAGCATGAAGTGGTGTTGAAAAATATGAAGAGCTTCTAAAATTGTCAAAAATATCAGGAGCATGAAATGGTCTGAAAAATAGGAGGAGCATGAAGTGGTGTTGAAAAACATGAAGAGCCTCAAAAGGTGTGAAAAATATGAAGAGCTTCAAATAATGTGAAATACATGAGGAGCATGAAATGGTCTGAGAAATAGGAGGAGCATGAAGTGGTGTTGAAAAACATGAAGAGCCTCAAAAGGTGTGAAAAATATGAAGAGCTTCAAATAATGTGAAATACATGAGGAGCATGAAATGGTCTGAGAAATAGGAGGAGCATGAAGTGGTGTTGAAAAACATGAAGAGACTGAAAAGTTGTGAAAAATATGAAGACCTTAAAAATGTGTCAAAAATATGAGGAGCATAAAACGGTCTGAAAAATTGGAGGAGTATGAAACGGTGTTCAAAAACATGAAGAGCCTGAAAAGCTGTGAAAAATATGAAGAGCCTCAAGGTGTGAAATACTTGAGGAGCATGAATCGGTCTGAAAAATAGGAGGAGCATGAAGCGGTGTTGAAAAACATGACGAGCCAGAAAAGGTGTGAAAAATATGAAGAGCTTCAAAAGGTGTCAAAAATATGGGAGCATGAAACGGTCTGAAAAATAGGAGGAAAATGAAGCGGTGTTGAAAACCATGAAGAGCCTGAAAAGGTGAGAAAAATATGAAGAGCTTCAAAACGTGTCAAAAATATGAGAAGCATGAAATGGTCTGAAAAATAGGAGCTTCATGAAACGGTGTTCAAAAACCTGAAGAGCCAGAAAAGGTGTGAAAAATATGAAGAGCCTCAAAAAGTTTGAAAAATATGAAGAGCTTCAAAACCTGTCAAAAATGAGATGAGCATGAAACGGTCTGAAAAATAGGAGGGGCATGAAGTTGTGTTGAAAAACATGAAGAGCCTGAAAAGGGGTGAAAAATATGAAGAGCTTCAAAAGGTGTCAAAAATATGTGGAGCATGAAACGGTCTGAAATATAGGTGGAGAATGAAACGGTGTTCAAAAAAATGAAGAGCCTGAAAAGGTGTGAAAAATATGAAGAGCTTCAAAAGGTGTCAAAATATGAGGAGCATGAAACGGTCTGAAAAATAGGAGGAGCATGAAGCGGTGTTCAAAAACATGAAGAGCCTGAAAATGTGTGATATATATGAAGAGCCTCAAAACGTGTCAAAAATAAGAGAAGCATGAAACGGTCTGAAAAATAGGAGGAGCATCAAGCGGTGTTGAAAAACATGAAGAGACTTAAAACGTGTGAAATATATGAAGAGCTTAAAAAAGTGTGAAAAATATGAAGAGCTTCAAAAGGTGTGAAATACATGAGAAGCATGAAACGGTCTGAAAAATAGGAGGAGCCTAAAGCGGTGTTGAAAAACATGAAGAACCTGAAAAGGTGTGAAAAATATGAAGAGCTTCAAAAGGTGTGAAAAATATGAGGAGCATGAAATGGTCTGAAAAATAGGAGGAGCATGAAGTGGTGTTGAAAAACATGAAGAGCCTGAAAAAGTGTGAAATATATGAAGAGCTTCAAAAGGTGTGAAGTACATAAGGAGAATGAAACCGTCTGAAAAATAGGAGGAGCATGAAGCGGTGTTCCAATACATGAAGAGCCTGAAAACGTGTGAAATATATGAAGAGATTCAAAAGGTGTCAAAAATATGAGGAGCATGAAACGGTCTGAAAAAAACGAGGGGCAGGAAACCGTGTTCAAAAGTATGAACAGCCTGAAAAGGTGTGAAAAATTTGAAGTGCTTCAAAAGGTGTGAAAATTAGGAGGAGCATGAAGCGGTGTTCCAAAACATTAAGAGCCTGAAAATGTGTGTAAAATATGAAGAGCTTCTAAACGTGTCAAAAATATGAGGAGCATGAAACGGTCTGAAATATAGGTGGATCAAGAAGCGGTGTTGAAAAACATGAAGAGCCTGAAAAGGTGTGAAATATATGAAGAGATTCAAAAGGTGTCAAAAATATGAGGAGCATGTAACGGTTTGGAAAATAGGACGAGCATGAAGCGGTGTTGAAAAACACGAACATCCTGAAAAGATGTGAAAAATATGAAGAGCTTCAAAAGGTGTCCACAATATGAGGAGCATGAAACTGTCTGAGAAATAGGAGGAGCATGAAGTGGTGCTTAAAAACATGAAGAGCCTTAAAGGTGTGAAAAATAAGAAATGCTTCAAAAGATGTCACAAATATGAGGAGCATGAAACGGTCTGAAAAATTGGAGGATCATGAAGCGGTGTTGAAAAACATGAAGAGTCTGAAAAGTTGTGAAAAATATGAAGAGCTTCAAAAGGTGTCAAAAATGTGAGGAGCATGAAACGGTCTGAAAAATAGGAGGAGCATGAAACGGTGTCAAAAACATGAAGAGCCTGGAAAGGTGTGAAAAATGAAGAGCTTCAAAAGGTGTCAAAAATTAGATTAGCATGAAACGGTCTGAAAAATAGGAGGAGCATGAAGTGGTGTTGAAAAACATGAAGAGCCTTAAAAAGTGTAAAATATATGAAGAGCTTCAAAAGGTGTTAAAAATAGGAGGAGCATGAAGCGGTCTGAAATATAGGTGGATCAAGAAGCGGTGTTGAAAAACATGAAGAGCGTGAAAACGTGTGAAAAATATGAAGAGGTTCAAAAGGTGTGAAAAATATGAAGAGCTTAAATGGTGTCAAAAATGAGATGAGCATGAAACGGTCTGAAAAATAGGAGCAGCATGAAACGGTGTTAAAAAACATGAAGACCCTGAAAAGGTGTGAAAAATATGAAGAGCTGCAAAATGTGTCAAAATATGAGGAGCATGAAACTGTCTGAAATATAGGAGGAGCATGAAAAGGTGTTAAAAAACATGAAGAGCTTCAAAAGGTGTGAAACATATGAGGAGCATGAAACGTTCAGAAAAATAGGAGGAGCATGAAACGGTGTTAAAAAACATGAAGAGCTTCAAAAGGTGTGAAACATATGAAGAGCTTCAAAAGGTGTCAAAAATATGAGGAGCATGAAACGGTCGGAAAAATAGGAGAAGAATGAAGTGGTGTTGAAAAACATGAAGAGACTGAAAAGGTGTGAAAAATATGAAGAGCTTCAAAAGGTGTCAAAAATATGAGGAGCATGAACGGTCTGAAAAATTGGAGGAGCATGAAGCAGTGTTGAAAAACATGAAGAGCCGGAAAATGTGTGACAAATATGAAGAGCTTCAAAATCTGTCAAAAATATGAGGGGCATGAAACGGTCTGAAAAATTGGAAGACCAAGAAACGGAGTTCAAAAACATGAATAGCCAGAAGAGATGTGAAAAATATGAAGAGCTACAAAAGTTGTCGAAAATATGAGGAGCATGAACCGTCTGAAAAATAGAAGGAGCATGAAGTGGTGTTGAAAAACATGAAGAGCCTGAAAAGGTGTGAAAGATATGAAGAGCTTCAAAACGTGTCAAAAATATGAGGAGCATGAAACGGTCTGAAAAATAGTAGGAGCAAGAAATGGTGTTCAAAAACATAAAGAGCCAGAAAAGGTGTGAAAAATATGAAGAGCTTCAAAAGGTGTCAAAAATATGAGGAGCATGAAACGGTCTGAAAAATAGGTTGAGCATGAAGCGGTATTCAAAAACATGAAGAGCCTGAAAAGATTTGAAAAATATGAGGAGCTTCAAAAGGTGTCAAAAATACGACGAGCATGAAACGGTCTGAAAAATAGGAGGAGAATGAAGTGGTGTAGAAAAACATGTACACCCAGAAAATGAGTGAAATATATTAAGAGCTTCAATAGGTTTCAAAAATATGAGGAGCATGAAACGGTTTGAAAAATAGGAAGAGCATGAAACGGTGTTAAAAATCATGAAGAGCTTCAAAAGGTGTGAAACATATGAAGAGCTTCAAAAGGTGTCAAAAATATGAGGATCATGAAACGGTCTGAACAAGGAGGAGCATGAAGTTGTGTTGAAGAACATGTAGAACCTGAAAAGGTGTGAAAAATATGAACAGCTTGAAAAGGTGTCAAAAATATGAGGAGCATGAACGGTCTGAAAAATAGGAGCATGAAGCGGTGTTGAAAAACATGAAGAGCCTGAAAAGGTGTGAAAAATATGAAGAGCTTCAAAAGGTGTCAAAAATATGAGGAGCATGAAACGGTCTGAAAAATAGGAGGAGCAAGAAATGGTGTTCAAAAACATAAAGAGCCAGAAAATGTGTGAAAAATATGAAGAGCTTCAAAAGGTGTCAAAATATGAGGAGCATGAAACTGTCTGAAATATAGGAGGAGAATGAAAAGGTGTTAAAAAACATGAAGAGCTTCAAAAGGTGTGAAACATATGAGGAGCATGAAACGGTATGAAAAATAGGAGAAGAATGAAGTGGTGTTGAAAAACATGAAGAGCCTGAAAAGGTGTGAAAAATATGAAGAGCTTCAAAAGGTGTCAAAAATATGAGGAGAATTAAACGGTATGAAAAATATGAGGAGCATGAAGTGGTGTTGAAAAACATGAAGAGCCTGAGAAGGTGTGAAAAATATGAAGAGCTTCAAAAGGTGTCAACAATATGAGGAGCATGAAACGGTCTGAAAAATAGGAGGAGCATGAAACGGTGTTGAAAAACATGAAGAGCCTGAAAAGGTGTGAAAAATATGAAGAGCGTCAGAAGGTGTCACATATATGGGGAGCATGAAACGGTCTGAAAAAAAGGAGGTGCATGAAGCGGTGTTGAAAAACATGAAGAGCCTGAGAACGTGTGAAAAATATGAAGAGCTTCTAAAGGTGTGAAATATATGAAGAGCTTCAAAAGGTGTCAAAAATGAGATGAGCATGAAACGGCCTGAAAAATAGGAGGAGCATGAAGTGGTGTTGAAAAACATGATGAGCCTGAAAAAGTGGGAAATATATGAAGAGCTTCAAAAGGTGTCAAAAATATGAGGAGCATGAAACGGTCTGAAAAATAGGAGAAGAATGAAGTGGTGTTGAAAAACATGAAGAGCCTGAAATGCTGTGCAATTATGTCAAGCTTCAAAAGGTGTGAAAAATATGAGGAGCATGAAACTGTCTGAAAAATAGGAGGAGCATGAAGCGGTGTTAAAGAACATGAAGAGCCTGAAAAGGTGTGAAATATATGAAGAGCTTCAAAAGGTGTCAAAAATATGAGGAGCATGAAACTGTCTGAAAAATAGGAGGAGTATGAAACGGTGTTCAAAAATATGAAGAGCCTGGAATGGTGTGAAAAATATGAAGAGCCCAAAACGTGTCAAAAATATGAGGAGCATGAAACGGTCTGAAAAATAGGAGGAGCATGAAACGATGTTCAAAAAATGAAGAGCCTGAAAAGGTGTGAAAATTATGAAGAGCTTCAAAAGGTGTGAAATAGAAGAGGAGCATGAAACGGTCTGAAAAATTGGAGGAGCATGAAGCAGTGTTCAAAAACATGAAGAAGCGGAAAAGATGTGAAAAATATGAAGAGCTTCAAAAGGTGTGAAAATAATGAGGAGCATGAAACGGTCTGACAAATAGGAGGAGCATGAAACGGTGTTCAAAAACATGAAGAGCCTGAAAAGGTGTGAAAAATATGAAGAGCTTCAAAAGGTTGGAAATACATGGAGAGCATGAAACGGTCTGAAAAATAAGACGAGCATGAAGCGGTGTTGTAAAACATGAAGAGCCTGAAAAGGTGGGTAAAATACGAAGAGCTTCAAAAGGTGTCAAAAATATGAGGAGAATGAAACGGTCTGAAATATTCGAGGAGCAAGAAACGGAGTTCAAAAACATGAAGAGCCAGAAAAGGTGTCAAAAATATGAAGAGCTTCAAAAGTTGTCAAAATATGAGGAGCATGAACGGTCTGAAAAATAGGAGCATGAAGCAGTGTTGAAAAAAATGAAGAGCCTGAAAAGGTGTGAAAAATATGAAAACCTTCAAAAGGTGTCAAATATATGAGGACCATGAAACGGTCTGAAAAATAGGAGGAGCAAGAAACGGTGTTCAAAAACATGAAGAGCCAGAAAGGTGTGAAAAATATGAAGAGCTTCAAAAGGTGGAAAAAATATAAGGAGCATGAAACGGTCTGAAATATAGGAGGAGCATGAAGTGGTATTCAAAAACATGAAGAGCCTGAAAAGGTGTGAAAAATATGAAGAGCTTCAAAATGTGTCAAAAATATGAGGAGCATGAAACGGTCTGAAAAATAGGAGGAGCATGAAGCGGTGTTGAAAGACATGAAGACCCTGAAAAGGTGTGAAAAATATGAAGAGCTTCTAAAGGTGTCAAAATGTGAGGAGCATGAAACTGTCTGAAAAATAGGAGGAGCATGAAACGGTGTTAAAAAACATGAAGAGCTTCAAAAGGTGTGAAACATATGAGGAGCATGAAACGGTCTGAAAAATAGGAGGAGCATGAAACGATGATAAAAAACATGTAGAGCTTCAAAAGGTGTGAAACATATGAAGAGCTTCAAAACGTGTCAAAAATATGAGTAGCAAGAAACAATCTGAAAAATAAGAGGAGCATGAAGGGGTGTTGAAAAAATGAAGAGTCAGAAAAGGTGTGAGAATTATGTAGAGCTTCAAAAGGTGTCAAAAATATGAGGAGCATGAAACGGTATGAAAAATAGGAGGAGCATGAAGCTGTGTAGAAAAACATGAAGAGACTGAAAAGGTGTGAAAAATATGAAGAGCTTCAAAAGGTGTGAAAAATATGAGGAGCATGAAAAGGTCTGAAAAATAGGAAGAGCATGAAGCGGTGTAGAAAAACATGAAGAGCCTTAAAAGGTGTGAAAAATATGAAGAGCTTCAAAAGATGTCAAAAATATGAGGAGCATGAAACGGTCTGAAAAATAGTAGGAACATGAAGCGGTGTTGAAATACATGAAGAGCCTGAAGAGGTGAGAAAAACATGAACAGCTTCAAAAGGTGTCAAAAATATGAGGAGCATGAAACGGTCTGAAAAATAGGAGGAGGATTAATCGGTGTTGAAAAACAGGATGTGCCTGAAAAGCTGTGAAATTATGACAAGCTTCAAAAGATGTGAAAAATATGAGGAGCATGAAACGGTCTGAAAAATAGGAGGAGCATGAAGCGGTGTTAAAAAACATGAAGAGCCTGAAATGGTGTGAAATATATGAAGAGCTTCAAAAGGTGTCAAAAATATCAGGAGCATGAAACGGTCTGAAATATCGGAGGAGAAAGAAACGGAGTTCAAAAACATGAAGAGCCTGAAAAGGTGTGAAAAATATGAAGAGCTTCAAAAGGTGTCATATATATGAGGAGCATGAAACGGTCTGAAAAATAGGAGGAGAATGAAGTGGTATTCAAAAACATGAAGAGCCAGAAAAGGTGTGAAAAATACGAAGAGCTTCAAAAGGTGTCAAAAATATAAGGAGCATGAAACGGTCTGAAAAATAGGAGGAGCATGAAGCGGTATTCAAAAACATGAAGAGCCTGAAAAGCTGTGAAATTATGTCAAGCTTCAAAAGGTGTGAAAAATATGAGGAGCAGGAAACGGTCTGAAAAATAGTAGGAGCATGAAGCGGTGTTAAAGAACATGAAGAGCCTGAAAAGGTGTGAAATATATGAAGAGCTTCAAAAGGTGTCAAAAATATGAGGCGCATGAAACGGTCTGAAATAGGAGCAGCATGAAACGGTGTTAAAAAACATGAAGACTTCAAAAGGTGTGAAACATATAAAGAGCTTCAAAAGGTGTCAAAAATATGAGGAGCAGGAAACGGTCTGAAAAATAGGAGGAGCATGAAGTGGTGTAGAAAAACATGAAGACCCTGAAAAGGTGTGAAAAATATGTAGAGCTTCAAAAGGTGTCAAAATATGAGGAGCATGAAACTGTCTAAATATAGGAGGAGCATGAAAAGGTGTTAAAAAACATGAAGAGCTTCAAAAGGTGTGAAAAATATGAGGAGCGGGAAATGTTCAGAAAAATAGGAGAAGAATGAAGGTGTGTTGAAAAACATGAAGAGCCTGAAAAGGTGTGAAAAATATGAAGAGCTTCAAAAGGTGTCAAAAATATGAGGAGCATGACACGCTCTGAAAAATAGGAGAAGCATGAAGCGGTGTTGAAAAACATGAAGAACCTGAAAAGATGTGAAAAATATGAAGAGCTTCAAAAGGTGTGAAAAATATGAGGAGCATGTACGGTGTGAAAAATAGGAGGAGCATGAAGCGGTGTTGAAAAACATGAAGAGACTGAAAATGTGTGACAAATATGAAGAGCTTCAAAAGGTGTCAAATATATGAGGGGCATGAAACGGTCTGAAAAATTGGAGGAGCAAGAAACGGAGTTCAAAAACATGAAGAGCCAGAAAAGGTGTGAAAAATATGAAGAGCTATAAAAGTTGTCAAAAATATGAGGAGCATGATACGGTTTGAAAAATAGGAGGAGCATGAAGCGGTGTTCAAAAATATGAAGAGCCTGAAAAGGTGTGAAATATATGAAGAGCTTCAAAAGGTGTCAAAAATATGAGGAGCATGATACGTTCTCAAAAATAGGAGGAGCATGAATCAGTGATCAAAAACATGAAGAGCTTCAAAAGGTGTGAAAAATATGAAGAGTTTCAAAACGTGTCAAAAATATGAGGAGCATGAAACGGTCTGAAAAATAGGAGGAGCATGAAGCGGTGTTGAAAAACATGAAGAGCTTCAAAAGGTGTGAAAAATATGAAGAGTTTCAAAAATGTGAAAAATATGAAGAGCTTCAAAAGGTGTGAAAAATATGAACAGCTTCAAAAGGTATCAAAATGAGACGAGCATGAAACGGTCTGAAAAATAGGTTGAGAATGAAACGGTGTTGAAAATCATGAAGAGCCTGAAAAGGTGTGAAAAATGTGAAGAGCTTCAAAAGGTGTCAAAAATATGAGGAGAATGAAACGGTTTGAAAAATAGGAGGAGCATGAAGCGGTGTTGAAAAACATGAAGAGCCTGAAAACGTGTTAAAAATATGAAGAGCTTCAAAAGGTGTGAAAAATATGAAGAGCTTCAAAAGGTGTCAAATATATATGGAGCATGAAAAGGTCTGAAAATTAGGAAGAGCATGAAGCGGTGTTCAAAAATATGAAGAGCCTGAAGAGGTGTGAAATATATGAAGAGCTTCAAAAGGTGTCAAAAAAATGAGGAGCATGATACGGTTTGAAAAATAGGAGGAGCATGAAGCGGTGTTGAAAAACATGAAGAGCCTGAAAACGTGTTAAAAATATGAAGAGCTTCAAAAGGTGTGAAAAATATGAAGAGCTTCAAAAGGTGTCAAATATTAGATGAGCATGAAACGATCTGAAAAATAGGAGGAGCATGAATCGGTGTTGAAAAACATGAAGAGCCTGAAAAAGTGTGAAAAATATGAAGAGTTTCTATAGGTTTCAAAAATATGAGGAGCATGAAACGGTCTGAAAAATAGGAGGAGCATGAACTGGTGTTGAGAAACATGAAGAGTCTGAAAAGGTGTGAAAAATATGAAGAGCTTCAAAAGGAGTCAAATATATGAGGAGCATGAAACGGTCTGAAAAATAGAAGCAGCATGAAATGGTGTTCAAAAACATGAAGTGCCTGAAAAGGTATGAAAAATATGAAGAGATTCAAAAGGTTTGAAAAATATGACGAGCATGAAACGGTCTGAAAAATAGAAGCAGCATGAAATGATGTTCAAAAACCTGAAGAGCCTGAAAAGGTGTGAAAATTATGAAGAGCTTCAAAAGATGTGAAATACATGAGGAGCATGAAACGGACTGAAAAATAGGAGAAGCATGAAGTGGTGTTGAAAAACATGAAGAGCCTGAAAAGGAGTGAAAAATATGAAGAGCTTCAAAAGGTGTCAAACATATGAAGAACATGAAACGGTCTGAAAAATAGGAGGATCATGAAGCAGTGTACAAAAACATGAAGAGCCTGAAAATGTGTGAAAAATATTCAGAGCTTCAAAATGTGTCAAATATATGAGGAGCATGAAACGGTCTGAAAAATAGGAGGAGCATGATACGGTGATTAAAAACATGAAGAGCCTGAAAAGGTGTGAAAAATATGAAGAGCTTCAAAAGGTGTGAAATACATGAGGAGCATGAAACAGGCCGAAAAATAGGAGAAGCATGAAGTGGTGTGGAAAAAAAGGAAGAGCCTAAAAAGTTGTGAGAAATATGAAGAGCTTCAAAAGATGTGAAATACATGAGGAGCATGAAACTCTCTGAAAAATAGGAGGAGCATGAAGCAGTGTCAAAAACATGAAGAGCCTAAAAAGTTGTGAGAAATATGAAGAGCTTTAAAAGGTGTCAAAAAGGAGATGAGCATGAAACGGTCTGAAAAATAGGAGGAGCATGAAGCGGTGTTGAAAAACATGAAGAGCATAAAAAGTTGTGAAAAATATGAAAAGCTTCAAAAGGGGTCAAAAATGAGATGAGCATGAAACGGTCTGAAAAATAGGAGCATGAAACGGTGATAAAAAACATGAAGAGCCTGAAAAGGTGTGAAAAATATGAAGAGCTTCAAAAGGTGTGAAATTCATGAGGAGCATGAAATGGTCTGAAAAATAGGAGGAGCATGAAGCGGTGTTTAAAAACATGAAGAGCCTGAAAATGTGTGTAAACTATGAAGAGCTTCAAAACGTGTCAAAAATATGAGGAGCATGAAACGGTCTGAAATATAGGTGGATCAAGAAGCGGTGTTGAAAAACATGAAGAGCGTGAAAACGTGTGAAAAATATGAAGAGGTTCAAAAGGTGTGAAAAATATGAAGAGCTTAAAATGGTGTCAAAAATGAGATGAGCATGAAACGGTCTGAAAAATAGGAGCAGCATGAAACAGTGTTCAAAAACATGAAGAGCCTGAGAAGGTGTGAAAAATATAAAGAGCTTCAAAAGCTGTGAAATACATGCGGAGCATGAAAGGGTCTGAAAAATAGGAGGAGCATGAAAAGGTGTTCAAAAACATGAAAGCCTGAAAAGGTGAGAAAAATATGAAGAGCTTCAAAAGGTGTTAAATACATGAGGAGCATGAAACGGTCTGAAAATTAGGAGGAGCATGAAGCGGTGTTCAAAAACATGAAGAGCCTGAAAACGTGTGAAAAATATGAAAATGTTCAAAATGTGTCAAAAATATGAGGAGCATGAAACGGTCTGAAAAATAGGAGGACCATGAAACGGTATTCAAAACATAAAGAACCTGAAATGGTGTGAAAAATATGAAGAGCTTTTAAAGGTGTCAAAAATATGAGGAGCATGAAGCGGTCTGAAAAAGAGGAGGAGCATGAAACCGTGTTCAAAAACATGAAGAGCCTGAAAAGGTGTGAAAAATATGAAGAGCTTCAAAAGGTGTCAAAAATGAGATGAGCATGAAACGGTCTGAAAAATCGGAGGAGGATGAAGTGGGGTTGAAAATCATGAAGAGCCTGAAAAGATGTGTAAAATATGAAGAGCTTCAAAAGGAGTGAAAGACTTGAGGAGCATGAAACCGTCTGAATTATAGGAGGAGCATGAAACGGTGATGAAAAACATGAAGAGCCTCAAAAGGTGTGAAAAATATGAAGAGCTCAAAATGTGTCAAAAATATGAAGAGCTTCAAAAAGTGTGACAAATGAGATGAGCATGAAATGGTCTGAAAAAGGAGGAGCATGAAGTGGTGTTGAAAAACATGAAGAGCCTGAAAAGGTGTAAAATACATGAAGAGATTCAAAAAGGTGTCAAAAATTTGAGGAGCTTGAAACGGTCTGAAAAATTGGAGGATCATGAAGCGGTGTTGAAAAACATGAAGAGCCTGAAAAGTTGTGAAAAATATGAAGAGCTTCAAAGGTGTCAAAAATGGGAGGAGCATGAAACGGTCTGAAAAATAGGAGGAGCATGAAGCGGTATTCAAAAACATGAAGAGCCTGAAAAGGTTTGAAAAATATGAAGGGCTTCAAAATGTGTGAAATACATGAGGAGCATGAAACGGTCTGAAAAGGAGGAGGAGCATGAAGCCGTGTTCAAAATCATGAAGAGCCTAAAAACGTGTGAAAAATATGAAGAGCTTCGAAAGGTGTGAAAAATAGGAGAAGCATGAAGCGGTGTTGAAAAACATGAAGAGCCTGAAAACGTGTGAAAAACATGAAGAGCTTCAAAAGGTGTGAAAAATATGAACAGCTTCAAAAAGTGTCAAAAATGAGATGAGCATGAAGCGGTCTCAACAATGGTGGAGCATGAAGTGTTGTTGAAAAACATGAAGAGCCTGAAATCGTGTGAAAAATATGAAGAGCTTCAAAAGGTGTGAAATACATGAGGAGCATTAATCGGTCTGAAAAATAGGAGTAGCATGTAGCGGTGTTGAAAAACATGAAGAGCCTGAAAAGGAGTGAAAAATATGAAGAGCTTCAAAAGGTGTGAAATATATGAAGAGCTTCAACAGGTTTCAAAAATATGAGGAGCATGAAACGGTCTGAAAAATAGGAGGAGCATGAAGCGGTGTTCAAAACATGAAGAGCCTGAAAAAGTGTGAAATATATGAAGAGCTTCAAAATGTGTGAAGTACATGAGGAGAATGAAACCGTCTGAAAAATAGGAGGAGCATGAAGCGGTGTTCCAATACATGAAGAGACTGAAAACGTGTGAAATATATGCAGAGATTCAAAAGGTGTCAAAAATATGAGGAACATGAAATGGTCTGAAAAGAAGGAGGAGCATGAAGTGTTGTTGAAAAACATGAAGAGACTGAAAAGGTGTGAAATATATGAAGAGATTCAAAAGCTGTCAAAATATGAGGAGCACGTAACGGTTTGGAAAATAGGAAGAGCATGAAGTGGTGTTGAAAAACATGAAGAGCCTGAAAAGATGTGAAAAATATGAAGAGCTTCAAAAGGTGTCCACAATATGAGGAGCATGAAACTGTCTGAGAAATAGGCGGAGCATGAAGTGGTGCTGAAAAACATGAAGAGCCTAAAAGGTGTGAAAAATATGAAAAGCTTCAAAAGATGTCATAAATATGAGGAGCATGAAACGGTCTGAAAAATTGGATGATCATGAAGCGGTGTTGAAAAACATGAAGAGTCTGAAAAGTTGTGAAAAATATGAAGAGCTTCAAAAGGTGTCAAAAATGTGAGGAGCATGAAACGGTCTGAAAAATAGGAGGAGCATGAAAACGTGTCAAAAACATGAAGAGCCTGGAAAGGTGTGAAAAATGAAGAGCTTCAAAAGGTGTGAAATACATGAGAAGCATGAAACGGTCTGAAAAAAATGAGGAGCAGGAAACCGTGTTCAAAAACATGAAGAGCCTGATAAAGTGTGAAAAATATGAAGAGCTTCAAAAAGTGTTAAAAATAGGAGGAGCATGAAGCGGTGTTCAAAAACATGAAGAGCCTGAAAATGTGTGTAAAATATGAAGAGCTTCAAAAGGTGTCAAAAATATGAGGAGCATGAAACGGTCTGAAAAATAGGTGGATCAAGAAGCGGTGTTGAAAAACATGAAGAGCGTGAAAACGTGTGAAAAATATGAAGAGCTTCAAAAGGTGTGAAAAATATGAAGAGCTTAAAATGGTGTCAAAAATGAGATGAGCATGAAAAGGACTGAAAAATAGGTGGAGCATGATGTGGTGTTGAAAAACATGAAGAGACTGAAAAGTTGTGAAAAATATGAAGACCTTAAAAATGTGTCAAAAATATGAGGAGCATAAAACGGTCTGAAAAATTGGAGGAGTATGAAACGGTGTTCAAAAACATGAAGAGCCTGAAAAGCTGTGAAAAATATGAAGAGCCTCAAGGTGTGAAATACTTGAGGAGCATGAATCGGTCTGAAAAATAGGAGGAGCATGAAGCGGTGTTGAAAAACATGAAGAGCCTGAAAAGGTGTGAAAAATATGAAGAGCTTCAAAAGGTGTCAAAACTATGAGGAGTATGAAACGGTCTGAAAAATAGGAGCAGCATGAAATGGTGTTCAAAAACATGAAGAGCCTGAAAAGGTGTTAAAAATATGAAGAGCTTCAAAAGTTGTCAAAAATATGAGGAGCATGAAATGATCTGAAAAATAGGAGGAGCATGAAGCAGTGTTCACAAACATGACGAGCCAGAAAAGGTGTGAAAAATATGAAGAGCTTCAAAAGGTGTCAAAAATATGGGAGCATGAAACGGTCTGAAAAATAGGAGGAAAATGAAGCGGTGTTGAAAACCATGAAGAGCCTGAAAAGGTGAGAAAAATATGAAGAGCTTCAAAACGTGTCAAAAATATGAGAAGCATGAAATGGTCTGAAAAATAGGAGCTTCATGAAACGGTGTTCAAAAACCTGAAGAGCCAGAAAAGGTGTGAAAAATATGAAGAGCCTCAAAAAGTTTGAAAAATATGAAGAGCTTCAAAAGCTGTCAAAAATGAGATGAGCATGAAACGGTCTGAAAAATAGGAGGGGCATGAAGTTGTGTTGAAAAACATGAAGAGCCTGAAAAGGGGTGAAAAATATGAAGAGCTTCAAAAGGTGTCAAAAATATGTGGAGCATGAAACGGTCTGAAATATAGGAGGAGCATGAAACGGTGTTCAAAAAAATGAAGAGCCTGAAAAGGTGTGAAAAATATGAAGAGCTTCAAAAGGTGTCAAAATATGAGGAGCATGAAACGGTCTGAAAAATAGGAGGAGCATGAAGCGGTGTTCAAAAACATGAAGAGCCTGAAAATGTGTGATATATATGAAGAGCCTCAAAACGTGTCAAAAATAAGAGAAGCATGAAACGGTCTGAAAAATAGGAGGAGCATGAAGCGGTGTTGAAAAACATGAAGAGACTTAAAACGTGTGAAATATATGAAGAGCTTAAAAAAGTGTGAAAAATATGAAGAGCTTCAAAAGGTGTGAAACACATGAGAAGCATGAAACGGTCTGAAAAATAGGAGGAGCCTAAAGCGGTGTTGAAAAACATGAAGAACCTGAAAAGGTGTGAAAAATATGAAGAGCTTTAAAACGTGTGAAAAATATGAGGAGCATGAAATGGTCTGAAAAATAGGAGGAGCATGAAGTGGTGTTGAAAAACATGAAGAGCCTGAAAAAGTGTGAAATATATGAAGAGCTTCAAAAGGTGTGAAGTACATGAGGAGAATGAAACCGTCTGAAAAATAGGAGGAGCATGAAGCGGTGTTCCAATACATGAAGAGCCTGAAAACGTGTGAAATATATGAAGAGATTCAAAAGGTGTCAAAAATATGAGGAGCATGAAACGGTCTGAAAAAAACGAGGGGCAGGAAACCGTGTTCAAAAGTATGAACAGCCTGAAAAGGTGTGAAAAATTTGAAGTGCTTCAAAAGGTGTGAAAATTAGGAGGAGCATGAAGCGGTGTTCCAAAACATGAAGAGCCTGAAAATGTGTGTAAAATATAAAGAGCTTCAAAACGTGTCAAAAATATGAGGAGCATGAAACGGTCTGAAATATAGGTGGATCAAGAAGCGGTGTTGAAAAACATGAAGAGCCTGAAAAGGTGTGAAATATATGAAGAGATTCAAAAGGTGTCAAAAATATGAGGAGCATGTAACGGTTTGGAAAATAGGACGAGCATGAAGCGGTGTTGAAAAACACGAACATCCTGAAAAGATGTGAAAAATATGAAGAGCTTCAAAAGGTGTCCACAATATGAGGAGCATGAAACTGTCTGAGAAATAGGAGGAGCATGAAGTGGTGCTTAAAAACTTGAAGAGCCTTAAAGGTGTGAAAAATAAGAAATGCTTCAAAAGATGTCACAAATATGAGGAGCATGAAACGGTCTGAAAAATTGGAGGATCATGAAGCGGTGTTGAAAAACATGAAGAGTCTGAAAAGTTGTGAAAAATATGAAGAGCTTCAAAAGGTGTCAAAAATGTGAGGAGCATGAAACGGTCTGAAAAATAGGAGGAGCATGAAACCGTGTCAAAAACATGAAGAGCCTGGAAAGGTGTGAAAAATGAAGAGCTTCAAAAGGTGTCAAAAATTAGATTAGCATGAAACGGTCTGAAAAATAGGAGGAGCATGAAGTGGTGTTGAAAAACATGAAGAGCCTGAAAAAGTGTAAAATATATGAAGAGCTTCAAAAGGTGTTAAAAATAGGAGGAGCATGAAGCGGTCTGAAATATAGGTGGATCAAGAAGCGGTGTTGAAAAACATGAAGAGCGTGAAAACGTGTGAAAAATATGAAGAGGTTCAAAAGGTGTGAAAAATATGAAGAGCTTAAATGGTGTCAAAAATGAGATGAGCATGAAACGGTCTGAAAAATAGGAGCAGCATGAAACGGTGTTAAAAAACATGAAGACCCTGAAAAGGTGTGAAAAATATGAAGAGCTGCAAAATGTGTCAAAATATGAGGAGCATGAAACTGTCTGAAATATAGGAGGAGCATGAAAAGATGTTAAAAAACATGAAGAGCTTCAAAAGGTGTGAAACATATGAGGAGCATGAAACGTTCAGAAAAATAGGAGGAGCATGAAACGGTGTTAAAAAACATGAAGAGCTTCAAAAGGTGTGAAACATATGAAGAGCTTCAAAAGGTGTCAAAAATATGAGGAGCATGAAACGGTCGGAAAAATAGGAGAAGAATGAAGTGGTGTTGAAAAACATGAAGAGACTGAAAAGGTGTGAAAAATATGAAGAGCTTCAAAAGGTGTCAAAAATATGAGGAGCATGAACGGTCTGAAAAATTGGAGGAGCATGAAGCAGTGTTGAAAAACATGAAGAGCCGGAAAATGTGTGACAAATATGAAGAGCTTCAAAATCTGTCAAAAATATGAGGGGCATGAAACGGTCTGAAAAATTGGAAGACCAAGAAACGGAGTTCAAAAACATGAATAGCCAGAAGAGATGTGAAAAATATGAAGAGCTACAAAAGTTGTCGAAAATATGAGGAGCATGAACCGTCTGAAAAATAGAAGGAGCATGAAGTGGTGTTGAAAAACATGAAGAGCCTGAAAAGGTGTGAAAGATATGAAGAGCTTCAAAACGTGTCAAAAATATGAGGAGCATGAAACGGTCTGAAAAATAGTAGGAGCAAGAAATGGTGTTCAAAAACATAAAGAGCCAGAAAAGGTGTGAAAAATATGAAGAGCTTCAAAAGGTGTCAAAAATATGAGGAGCATGAAACGGTCTGAAAAATAGGTTGAGCATGAAGCGGTATTCAAAAACATGAAGAGCCTGAAAAGATTTGAAAAATATGAGGAGCTTCAAAAGGTGTCAAAAATACGACGAGCATGAAACGGTCTGAAAAATAGGAGGAGAATGAAGTGGTGTAGAAAAACATGTACACCCAGAAAATGAGTGAAATATATTAAGAGCTTCAATAGGTTTCAAAAATATGAGGAGCATGAAACGGTTTGAAAAATAGGAAGAGCATGAAACGGTGTTAAAAATCATGAAGAGCTTCAAAAGGTGTGAAACATATGAAGAGCTTCAAAAGGTGTCAAAAATATGAGGATCATGAAACGGTCTGAACAAGGAGGAGCATGAAGTTGTGTTGAAGAACATGTAGAACCTGAAAAGGTGTGAAAAATATGAACAGCTTGAAAAGGTGTCAAAAATATGAGGAGCATGAACGGTCTGAAAAATAGGAGCATGAAGCGGTGTTGAAAAACATGAAGAGCCTGAAAAGGTGTGAAAAATATGAAGAGCTTCAAAAGGTGTCAAAAATATGAGGAGCATGAAACGGTCTGAAAAATAGGAGGAGCAAGAAATGGTGTTCAAAAACATAAAGAGCCAGAAAATGTGTGAAAAATATGAGGAGCTTCAAAAGGTGTCAAAATATGAGGAGCATGAAACTGTCTGAAATATAGGAGGAGAATGAAAAGGTGTTAAAAAACATGAAGAGCTTCAAAAGGTGTGAAACATATGAGGAGCATGAAACGGTATGAAAAATAGGAGAAGAATGAAGTGGTGTTGAAAAACATGAAGAGCCTGAAAAGGTGTGAAAAATATGAAGAGCTTCAAAAGGTGTCAAAAATATGAGGAGAATTAAACGGTCTGAAAAATTGAGGAGCATGAAGTGGTGTTGAAAAACATGAAGAGCCTGAAAAGGTGTGAAAAATATGAAGAGCTTCAAAAGGTGTCAACAATATGAGGAGCATGAAACGGTCTGAAAAATAGGAGGAGCATGAAACGGTGTTGAAAAACATGAAGAGCCTGAAAAGGTGTGAAAAATATGAAGAGCGTCAGAAGGTGTCACATATATGGGGAGCATGAAACGGTCTGAAAAAAAGGAGGTGCATGAAGCGGTGTTGAAAAACATGAAGAGCCTGAGAACGTGTGAAAAATATGAAGAGCTTCTAAAGGTGTGAAATATATGAAGAGCTTCAAAAGGTGTCAAAAATGAGATGAGCATGAAACGGCCTGAAAAATAGGAGGAGCATGAAGTGGTGTTGAAAAACATGATGAGCCTGAAAAAGTGGGAAATATATGAAGAGCTTCAAAAGGTGTCAAAAATATGAGGAGCATGAAACGGTCTGAAAAATAGGAGAAGAATGAAGTGGTGTTGAAAAGCATGAAGTGCCTGAAAAGGTGTGAAAAATATGAAGAGCTTCAAAAGGTGTCAGAAATATAAGGAGCATGAAACGGTCTGAAAAATAGGAGGAGCATGAAGCGGTATTCAAAAACATGAAGAGCCTGAAATGCTGTGCAATTATGTCAAGCTTCAAAAGGTGTGAAAAATATGAGGAGCATGAAACTGTCTGAAAAATAGGAGGAGCATGAAGCGGTGTTAAAGAACATGAAGAGCCTGACAAGGTGTGAAATATATGAAGAGCTTCAAAAGGTGTCAAAAATATGAGGAGCATGAAACTGTCTGAAAAATAGGAGGAGTATGAAACGGTGTTCAAAAATATGAAGAGCCTGGAATGGTGTGAAAAATATGAAGAGCCCAAAACGTGTCAAAAATATGAGGAGCATGAAACGGTCTGAAAAATAGGAGGAGCAAGAAACGATGTTCAAAAAATGAAGAGCCTGAAAAGGTGTGAAAATTATGAAGAGCTTCAAAAGGTGTGAAATACAAGAGGAGCATGAAACGGTCTGAAAAATTGGAGGAGCATGAAGCAGTGTTCAAAAACATGAAGAAGCGGAAAAGATGTGAAAAATATGAAGAGCTTCAAAAGGTGTGAAAAATATGAGGAGCATGTACGATGTGAAAAATAGGAGGAGCATGAAGCGGTGTTGAAAAACATGAAGAGACTGAAAATGTGTGACAAATATGAAGAGCTTCAAAAGGTGTCAAATATATGAGGGGCATGAAACGGTCTGAAAAATTGGAGGAGCAAGAAACGGAGTTCAAAAACATGAAGAGCCAGAAAAGGTGTGAAAAATATGAAGAGCTATAAAAGTTGTCAAAAATATGAGGAGCATGATACGGTTTGAAAAATAGGAGGAGCATGAAGCGGTGTTCAAAAATATGAAGAGCCTGAAAAGGTGTGAAATATATGAAGAGCTTCAAAAGGTGTCAAAAATATGAGGAGCATGATACGTTCTCAAAAATAGGAGGAGCATGAATCAGTGATCAAAAACATGAAGAGCTTCAAAAGGTGTGAAAAATATGAAGAGTTTCAAAACGTGTCAAAAATATGAGGAGCATGAAACGGTCTGAAAAATAGGAGGAGCATGAAGCGGTGTTGAAAACCATGAAGAGTTTCAAAAGGTGTGAAAAATATGAAGAGTTTCAAAAATGTGAAAAATATGAAGAGCTTCAAAAGGTGTGAAAAATATGAACAGCTTCAAAAGGTATCAAAATGAGACGAGCATGAAACGGTCTGAAAAATAGGTTGAGAATGAAACGGTGTTGAAAATCATGAAGAGCCTGAAAAGGTGTGAAAAATGTGAAGAGCTTCAAAAGGTGTGAAAAATATGAAAGGCTTCTAAAGGTGTCAAAAATGAGATGAGTGTGAAAAGGTCTTAAAAAGTAGGAGGAGCATGAAGTGGTGTTGAAAAACATGAAGCGCCTGAAAAGGTGTGAAAAATATGAAGAGCTTCAAAAGGTGTGAAAAATATGAAGAAATTCAAAATGTGTCAAAAATATGTGGAGCATGAAACGGTTTGAAAAATAGGAGGAGCATGAAACGATGTTGAAAAAACTGAAGAGCTTGAAAAAGTGAGAAAAATATGAAGAGCTTCAAAAAGTGTGAAAAATATGAAGAGCGTCAAAAGGTGTCAAAAATGAGATGAGCATGAAACGGTCTGAAAAGTAGGAGGAGCATGAAGTGGTGTTGACAAACATGAAGAGCCTGAAAATGTGTGAAAAATATGAAGGGCTTCAAAAGGTGTGAAAAATATGAAGAGCTTCCAAAGTTGTCAAAAATATGAGGAGCATGAATCGGTCTCAAAAAATAGGAGAGAGCATGAAGCGGTGTTGAAAAACATTAAGAGCCTGAAAAGGTTTGAAAAATATGAAGAACTTCAGAAGTTGTCAAAAATATGAGGAGCATGAAACGGTCTGAACAATAGGAGGACATTGAAACGGTGTTCATAAACATGAAGAGCCTGAAAAGGTGTGAAAAATATGAAGAGCTTCAAAACGTATCAAAAATATGAGGAGCATGAAACGGTCTGAAAAATAAGAGGAGCATGAAGCGGTGTTGAAAAATATGAAGAGCATGAAAACGTGTGAAAAATATGAAGAGCTTCAAAAGGTGTGAAAAATATGAAAAGCTTCTAAAGGTGTCAAAAATGAGATGGGCATGAAACGGTCTGAAAATTAGGAGGAGCATGAAGTGGTGATGAGAAACATGAAGAGCCTGATAAAGTGTGAAATATATGAAAAGCTTCAAAATGTGTCAAATTTATGAGGAGAATGAAACTGTCTGAAAAATAGGAGGAGCATGAAGCGGTTTTGAAAAACATGAAAAGACTGAAAGTGTGTGAAAAATATGAAGAGCTTCAAAAGGTGTCAAAAATATAAGGAGCATGAAACGGTCTGAAAAATATTAAGAGCATGAAGTGGTGTTGAAAAACGTGAAGAGCCTATAAAGGACTGAAAAATATGAAGAGCTTCCAAAGGTGTGAAAAATATGAGGAGCATTTATCGGGCTAAAAAATAGGAGGAGCGTGAAACGGTGTTCAAAAACATCAAGAGCCTGAAAAGGTGTGTAAAATATGAAGAGCTTCAAAAGATGTGAAATACATGAGGAGCATTAAACGGTCTGAAAAATAGGAGGAGCATGAAGCGGTGTTCAAAAACATGAAGAACCAGGAAAGGTGTGAAAATTATGAAGAGCTTCAAAATGTGTCAAACATATGAGGAGCATGAAACGGTCTGAAACAAAGGAGGAGCATGAGTGGTGTTCAAAAACATGAAGACATGGAAAGGTGTGAAAAATATGAAGAGCTTCAAAAGGTGTCAAAAATATGAGGAGAATGAAACGGTCTGAAAAATAGGAGGAGCAAGAAACGGTGGTGAAAAACATGAAGAGCCTGAAAAGGTGTGAAAAATATGAAGAGCTTCAAAAGTTGTCCAAAATACGAGGAGCATGAAACGATCTGAAAAATAGGAGGAGCATGAAGTAGTCTTGAAATACATGAAGAGCCTGAAAAGGTGTGAAAAATATGAAGAGCTTCAAATCGTGTCAAAAATATGAGGAGTATGAAACAGTGTGAAAAATAGGAGGAGCATGAAGCGGTGTTGAAAAACATGAAGAGCGTGAAAAGGTGTGAAAAATATGAAGAGCATGAAAATGTGTGAAAAATATGAGGAGCATAAACTGTGTTCAAAAACATGAATATCCAGAAAAGGTGTGAAAAATATGAAGAGCGTCAAAATGTCTCAAAAACATGAGGAGCATGAAACGGTCTGAAAATAGAAGGAGCATGAAGCGGTGTTCAATAACATGAAGAGTCTGAAAAGGTGTGAAAAATATGAAGAGCTTCTAAACGTGTCAAAAATATGAGGAGCATAAACTGTGTTCAAAAACATGAATATCCAGAAAAGGTGTGAAAATATGAAGATCGTCAAAATGTCTCAAAAACATGAGGAGCATGAAACGGTCTGAAAATAGAAGGAGCATGAAGCGGTGTTCAAAAACATGAAGAGCCTGAAAAGGTGTGAAAAATATGAAGAACTTCAAAAGGTGTCAAAAATATGAGGATCATGAAACGGTCTGAAAATTAGGAGGAGCATGAAGCGTTGTTTAAAAACATGAAGATCCTGAAAAAGTGTGAAAAATATGAAGAGCTACAAAATGTGTCAAAAATATGAGGAGCATGAAACGATCTGAAAAATAGGAGGAGAATGAATTGGTGTTGAAAAACATGAAGAGCCTGAAAAGATGTGAAAAATATGAAGAGCTTCAAAAGGTGTCAAAAATATGAGGAGCATGAAACTGTCTGAAAAAGAGGAGGAACATGAAACGGGGTTCAAAAACATGAAGAGCCTGAAAAGGTGTGAAAAATATGAAGAGCTTCAAATGGTGTGAAATACATGAGGAGCATGAAACTGTCTGAAAAATAGGAGGAGCATGAAGCGGTGTTGAAAAACATGAAAAGCATGAAAATGTGTGAAAAATATGAAGACCTTCAAAAGGTGTCAAAAATATGAGGAGCATGAAACCGTCTGAAAAATAGGAAGAGCATGAAATGGTGTTCAAAAACATGAAGAGCCTGAAAAGGTGTGAAATATATGAAGAGCTTCAAAAGCTGTCAAAAATATGAAGAGCATGAAAGGTCTGAAAAATAGGAGGAGCATGAAATGGTGTTGAGAAACATGAAGAGCCTGAAAAGGCGTGAAAAATATGAAGAGCTTCAAAAGGTGTCAAAAATATGAGGAGCATGAAACGGTGTTAAAAATAGGAGGAGCATGAAGCGGTGTTGAAAAACAGGTGTGCCTGAAAAGGTGTGAAAAATATGAAGAGCTTGAAAAGGTGTCAAAAATATGAGGAGCATGAAATGGTCTGAACAAGAGGAGGAGCCTGAAAAGGAGTTCAAAAACATGAGGAGCCTGAAAATGTGTGAAAAATATGAGGAGCTTCAAAAGGTGTCAAAAATATGAGGAGCATGAAACGGTCTGAACAAGAGGAGGAGCCTGAAAAGGAGTTCAAAAACATGAAGAGCCTGAAAAGGTGTGAAAAATATGAAGAGCTTCAAAAGGTGTCAAACATATGAGGAGCATGAAACGGTCTGAAAAATAGGAGGTGCATGAAGCGGTATTCAAAAATATGAAGAACCTAAAAAGGTGTGAAAAATATGAAGAGATTCAAAAGGTGTCAAAAATATGAGAAGCATGAAACGGTCTGAAAAATAGGAGGAGCATGAAGCGGTGTTGAAAAATATGAAGAGCCTGAAAAGGTGTGAAAAATATGAAGAGCTTCAAAAGGTGTCAAAAATATGAGGAGCATGAAACAGTCTGAAATATAGGAGGAGCATGAAGCGGATTTGAAAAACATGAAGAGCCTGAAAAGTTGTGACAATTATTAAGCGCTTCAAAAGCTGTCAAAATTATGGGGAGCATTAAACGGTCTGAAAAAAAGGAGGAGCATGAAATGGTGTTGAAAAATATGAAGAGCTTTAAAAGGTGTGAAAAATATGAAGAGCTTCAAAAGGTGTCAAAAATATGTGGAGCATGAAACGGTGTTCAAAAACATGAAAAGCCTGAAAAGTAGTGAAATATATGAAGAGCTTCAAAACGTGTCAAAAATATGAGGAGCATGAAACGGTTTAAAAAATAAGAGGAGCATGAAACGTTGTTCAAAAACATGAAGAGCCTGAAAAGGTGTGAAAAATATGAAGAGCTTCAAAAGGTGTCAAAAATATGAGGACCATGAAACGGTCTGAAATAAAGGAGGAGAATGAAGCAGTGTTGAAAAACATGAAAAGCCTGAAAAGGTGTGAAAAATATGAAGAGCCTCAAAGGTGTCAAATATATGAGGAGCATGAAACGGTCTGAAAAATTGGAGAAGCATGAAGTGGTGTTGAAAAATATGAAGAGCCTGAAAAGGTGCAAAAAATATGAAGAGCTTCAAATGGTTTCAAAAATATAAGGAGCATTAAACGGTGTGAAATATAGGAGGAGCATGAAAAGGTGTTAAAAAACATGAAGAGATTCAAAAGGTGTGAAACATATGAGGAGCATGAAACGGTCTGAAAAATAGGAGGATCATGAAACGGTGTTCAAAAACATGAAGAGCCTGGAAAGGTGTGAAAGATATGAAGAGCTTCAAAAAGTGTCAAAAATATGAGGAGCATGAAACGGTCTGAAAAATAGGAGGAGCATGAAGTGGTGTTGAGAAACATGAAGAGCCTGAAAAGGTGTGAAAAATATGAAGAGCTTCAAAAGGAGTCAAAAATATGAGGACCATGAAACGGTCTGAAAAATATGAGGAGCAAGAAACTGTTTTCAAAAACATGAAGAGCCTCAAAACGTGTGAAAAGTATGAAGAGCTTCAAACTGTGTCAAAAATATGATGAGCATGAAACGGGCTGAAATATAGGAAGAGCTTGAAGTGGTGTTGAAAAACATGAAGAGCCTGAAAAAGGTGTGAAACATATGAGAAGCATGAAACGGTCTGAAAAATAGGAGGCGCATGAGACGGTGTTGAAATACATGAAAAGCCTGAAAAGGTGTGAAAAATATGAAGAGCTTCAAAGGATGTCAAAAATATGAGGAGCATGAAAATGTCTGAAAAATAGGAAGAGAATGAAGCGGTGTAGAAAACCATGAAAAGCCTGAAAAGGTGTGAAAAATATAAAGAGCTTCAAAAGGTGTCAAAACGATGAGGAGCATGAAACGGTCTGAAATAAAGGAGGAGAATGAAGCAGTGTTGAAAAACATGAAGAGCCTGAAAAAGTGAGAAAAATATGAAGAGCTTCAAAAGGTGTGAAAAATATGAAAGGCTTCTAAAGGTGTCAAAAATGAGATGAGTGTGAAAAGGTCTTGAAAAGTAGGAGGAGCATGAAGTGGTGTTGAAAAACATGAAGCGCCTGAAAAGGTGTGAAAAATATGAAGAGCTTCAAAAGGTGTGAAAAATATGAAGAAATTCAAAATGTGTCAAAAATATGTGGAGCATGAAACGGTTTGAAAAATAGGAGGAGCATGAAACGATGTTGAAAAAACTGAAGAGCTTGAAAAAGTGAGAAAAATATGAAGAGCTTCAAAAAGTGTGAAAAATATGAAGAGCGTCAAAAGGTGTCAAAAATGAGATGAGCATGAAACGGTCTGAAAAGTAGGAGGAGCATGAAGTGGTGTTGACAAACATGAAGAGCCTGAAAACGTGTGAAAAATATGAAGGGCTTCAAAAGGTGTGAAAAATATGAAGAGCTTCCAAAGTTGTCAAAAATATGAGGAGCATGAATCGGTCTCAAAAAATAGGAGAGAGCATGAAGCGGTGTTGAAAAACATTAAGAGCCTGAAAAGGTTTGAAAAATATGAAGAACTTCAGAAGTTGTCAAAAATATGAGGAGCATGAAACGGTCTGAACAATAGGAGGACCTTGAAACGGTGTTCATAAACATGAAAAGCCTGAAAAGGTGTGAAAAATATGAAGAACTTCAAAAGGTGTCAAAAATATGAGGAGCATGAAACGGTCTGAAAAAAAGGAGGAGCATGAAGTGGTGTTGAGAAACATGAAAAGCCTGAAAAAGTTGTGAAACATATGAGGAGAATGAAACGGTCTGAAAAATAGGAGGAGTATGAAGTGGTGTAGAAAAACATGAAGACCCTGAAAAAGTGTGAAAAATATGAAGAGCTTCAAAAGGTGTCAAAAATATGAGGAGCTTGAATCGGTCTGAAATATAGGAGGAGCGTGAAAAGGTGTTAAAAAACATGAAGAGCTTCAAAAGGTGTGAAACATATGAGGAGCATGAAACGGTCTGAAATATAGGTGGAGCATGAAGTGATGTTGAGAAACATGAAGAGCCTGATAAGGTGTGAAATATATGAAAAGCTTCAAAATGTGTCAAAAATATGAGGAGAATGAAACTGTCTGAAAAATAGGAGGAGCATGAAGCGGTTTTGAAAAACATGAAAAGACTGAAAGTGTGTGAAAAATATGAAGAGCTTCAAAAGGTGTCAAAAATATAAGGAGCATGAAACGGTCTGAAAAATAGGAAGAGCATGAAGTGGTGTTGAAAAACGTGAAGAGCCTATATAGGACTGAAAAAATATGAAGAGCTTCCAAAGGTGTGAAAAATATGAGGAGCATTTATCGGGCTAAAAAATAGGAGGAGCGTGAAACGGTGTTCAAAAACATGAAGAGCCTGAAAAGGTGTGTAAAATATGAAGAGCTTCAAAAGATGTGAAATACATGAGGAGCATAAAACGGTCTGAAAAATAGGAGGAGCATGAAGCGGTGTTCAAAAACATGAAGAACCAGGAAAGGTGTGAAAATTATGAAGAGCTTCAAAATGTGTCAAACATATGAGGAGCATGAAACGGTCTGAAACATGAGAGGAGCATGAGTGGTGTTCAAAAACATGAAGACATGGAAAGGTGTGAAAAATATGAAGAGCTTCAAAAGGTGTCAAAAATATGAGGAGAATGAAACGGTCTGAAAAATAGGAGGAGCAAGAAACGGTGGTGAAAAACATGAAGAGCCTGAAAAGGTGTGAAAAATATTAAGAGCTTCAAAAGTTGTCCAAAATATGAGGAGCATGAAACGATCTGAAAAATAGGAGGAGCATGAAGTAGTCTTGAAAAACATGAAGAGCCTGAAAAGGTGTGAAAAATATGAAGATCTTCAAAAGGTGTCAAAAATATGAGGAGCATGAAACGGTCTGAAAAATAGGAGGAGCATTAATCTGTGTTCAAAAATATGGAGAGCCTGGAAAGCTGTGAAAAATATGAAGAGCTTCAAAAGGTGTCAAATATATGAGGAGCATGAAACGATCTGAAAAATAGGAGGAGCATGAAGTGGTGTTGAAATACATGAAGAGCCTGAAAAAGGTGTGAAACATATGAGGAGCCTGAAACGGTCTGAAAGAGAGGAGGAGCATGAAACGGTGTTGAAAAACATGAGGAGCATGGAAAGGTGTGAAAAATATGAAGAGCTTCAAAAGGTGTCAAAAATATGAGGAGCATGAAACTGTCTGAAAAAAAGGAGGAGCATGAATCGGTGTTGAAAATCATGAAGAGCCTGAAAAAGTGTGAAGAATAAGAAGAGCTTCAAAAGGTGTCAAAAATATGAGGAGCATGAAACGATCTGAAAATCAGGGGGAGCATGAAACGTGTTGAAAAATATGAAGACCATGAAAGGGTGTGAAAAACATGAAGAGCTTCAAAAGGTGTCAAAAATATGAGGAGCATGAAACGGTCTGAAAAATAGGAGGAACATGAAACGGTCTGAAAAATAGTAGGAGCATGAAACTGTGTTGAAAAACATGAAGAACCTGAAAGGTGTCGAAAATATGAAGAGCTTCAAAATGTGTCAAAAATATGAGGAGCATGAAACCGTTTGAAAAATAGGAGGAGCATGAAACAGTGTTGAAAAACATGAAGAACCTGAAAGGTGTCGAAAATATGAAGAGCTTCAAAATGTGTCAAAAATATGAGGAGCATGAAACGATCTGAATAATCAGAGGAGCATGAAAGCGTGTTGAAAAACATGAAGAGCCTGAAAAAGTGAGAAAAATATGAAGAGCTTCAAAAGGTGTGAAAAATATGAAAGGCTTCTAAAGGTGTCAAAAATGAGATGAGTGTGAAAAGGTCTTAAAAAGTAGGAGGAGCATGAAGTGGTGTTGAAAAACATGAAGCGACTGAAAAGGTGTGAAAAATATGAAGAGCTTCAAAAGGTGTGAAAAATATGAAGAAATTCAAAATGTGTCAAAAATATGTGGAGCATGAAACGGTTTGAAAAATAGGAGGAGCATGAAACGATGTTGAAAAAACTGAAGAGCTTGAAAAAGTGAGAAAAATATGAAGAGCTTCAAAAAGTGTGAAAAATATGAAGAGCGTCAAAAGGTGTCAAAAATGAGATGAGCATGAAACGGTCTGAAAAGTAGGAGGAGCATGAAGTGGTGTTGACAAACATGAAGAGCCTGAAAATGTGTGAAAAATATGAAGGGCTTCAAAAGGTGTGAAAAATATGAAGAGCTTCCAAAGTTGTCAAAAATATGAGGAGCATGAATCGGTCTCAAAAAATAGGAGAGAGCATGAAGCGGTGTTGAAAAACATTAAGAGCCTGAAAAGGTTTGAAAAATATGAAGAACTTCAGAAGTTGTCAAAAATATGAGGAGCATGAAACGGTCTGAACAATAGGAGGACCTTGAAACGGTGTTCATAAACATGAAGAGCCTGAAAAGGTGTGAAAAATATGAAGAGCTTCAAAACGTATCAAAAATATGAGGAGCATGAAACGGTCTGAAAAATAAGAGGAGCATGAAGCGGTGTTGAAAAATATGAAGAGCATGAAAACGTGTGAAAAATATGAAGAGCTTCAAAAGGTGTGAAAAATATGAAAAGCTTCTAAAGGTGTCAAAAATGAGATGGGCATGAAACGGTCTGAAAATTAGGAGGAGCATGAAGTGGTGTTGAGAAACATGAAGAGCCTGATAAGGTGTGAAATATATGAAAAGCTTCAAAATGTGTCAAAAATATGAGGAGAATGAAACTGTCTGAAAAATAGGAGGAGCACGAAGCGGTTTTGAAAAACATGAAAAGACTGAAAGTGTGTGAAAAATATGAAGAGCTTCAAAAGGTGTCAAAAATATAAGGAGCATGAAACGGTCTGAAAAATATTAAGAGCATGAAGTGGTGTTGAAAAACGTGAAGAGCCTATAAAGGACTGAAAAATATGAAGAGCTTCCAAAGGTGTGAAAAATATGAGGAGCATTTATCGGGCTAAAAAATAGGAGGAGCGTGAAACGGTGTTCAAAAACATCAAGAGCCTGAAAAGGTGTGTAAAATATGAAGAGCTTCAAAAGATGTGAAATACATGAGGAGCATTAAACGGTCTGAAAAATAGGAGGAGCATGAAGCAGTGTTCAAAAACATGAAGAACCAGGAAAGGTGTGAAAATTATGAAGAGCTTCAAAATGTGTCAAAAATATGAGGAGAATGAAACGGTCTGAAAAATAGGAGGAGCAAGAAACGGTGGTGAAAAACATGAAGAGCCTGAAAAGGTGTGAAAAATATGAAGAGCATCAAAAGTTGTCCAAAATACGAGGAGCATGAAACGATCTGAAAAATAGGAGGAGCATGAAGCAGTCTTGAAAAACATGAAGAGCCTGAAAAGGTGTGAAAAATATGAAGAGCTTCAAATCATGTCAAAAATATGAGGAGTATGAAACAGTGTGAAAAATAGGAGGAGCATGAAGCGGTGTTGAAAAACATGAAGAGCGTGAAAAGGTGTGAAAAATATGAAGAGCATGAAAATGTGTGAAAAATATGAGGAGCATTAACTGTGTTCAAAAACATGAATATCCAGAAAAGGTGTGAAAAATATGAAGAGCGTCAAAATGTCTCAAAAACATGAGGAGCATGAAACGGTCTGAAAATAGAAGGAGCATGAAGCGGTGTTCAATAACATGAAGAGTCTGAAAAGGTGTGAAAAATATGAAGAGCTTCTAAACGTGTCAAAAATATGAGGAGCATAAACTGTGTTCAAAAACATGAATATCCAGAAAAGGTGTGAAAATATGAAGATCGTCAAAATGTCTCAAAAACATGAGGAGCATGAAACGGTCTGAAAATAGAAGGAGCATGAAGCGGTGTTCAAAAACATGAAGAGCCTGAAAAGGTGTGAAAAATATGAAGAGCTTCAAAAGGTGTCAAAAATATGAGGATCATGAAACGGTGTGAAAATTAGGAGGAGCATGAAGCGTTGTTTAAAAACATGAAGATCCTGAAAAAGTGTGAAAAATATGAAGAGCTTCAAAATGTGTCAAAAATATGAGGAGCATGAAACGATCTGAAAAATAGGAGGAGAATGAATTGGTGTTGAAAAACATGAAGAGCCTGAAAAGATGTGAAAAATATGAAGAGCTTCAAAAAGTGTCAAAAATATGAGGAGCATGAAACTGTCTGAAAAAGAGGAGGAACATGAAATGGGGTTCAAAAACATGAAGAGCCTGAAAAGGTGTGAAAAATATGAAGAGCTTCAAATGGTGTGAAATACATGAGGAGCATGAAACTGTCTGAAAAATAGGAGGAGCATGAAGCGGTTTTGAAAAACATGAAGAGCATGAAAATGTGTGAAAAATATGAAGGGCTTCAAAAGGTGTCAAATATATGAGGAGCATGAAACCGTCTGAAAAATAGGAAGAGCATGAAATGGTGTTCAAAAACATGAAGAGCCTGAAAAGGTGTGAAATATATGAAGAGCTTCAAAAGCTGTCAAAAATATGAAGAGCATGAAAGGTCTGAAAAATAGGAGGAGCATGAAATGGTGTTGAGAAACATGAAGAGCCTGAAAAGGCGTGAAAAATATGAAGAGCTTCAAAAGGTGTCAAAAATATGAGGAGCATGAAACGGTGTTAAAAATAGGAGGAGCATGAAGCGGTGTTGAAAAACAGGTGTGCCTGAAAAGGTGTGAAAAATATGAAGAGCTTGAAAAGGTGTCAAAAATATGAGGAGCATGAAATGGTCTGAACAAGAGGAGGAGCCTGAAAAGGAGTTCAAAAACATGAGGAGCCTGAAAATGTGTGAAAAATATGAGGAGCTTCAAAAGGTGTCAAAAATATGAGGAGCATGAAACGGTCTGAACAAGAGGAGGAGCCTGAAAAGGAGTTCAAAAACATGAAGAGCCTGAAAAGTTGTGAAAAATATGAAGAGCTTCAAAAGGTGTCAAACATATGAGGAGCATGAAACGGTCTGAAAAATAGGAGGTGCATGAAGCGGTATTCAAAAATATGAAGAACCTGAAAAGGTGTGAAAAATATGAAGGGATTCAAAAGGTGTCAAAAATATGAGAAGCATGAAACGGTCTGAAAAATAGGAGGAGCATGAAGCGGTGTTGAAAAATATGAAGGGCCTGAAAAGGTGTGAAAAATATGAAGAGCTTCAAAGGTGTCAAAAATATGAGGAGCATGAAACAGTCTGAAATATAGGAGGAGCATGAAGCGGATTTGAAAAACATGAAGAGCCTGAAAAGTTGTGACAATTATTAAGCGCTTCAAAAGCTGTCAAAATTATGGGGAGCATTAAACGATCTGAAAAATAGGAGGAGCATGAAATGGTGTTGAAAAATATGAAGAGCTTTAAAAGGTGTGAAAAAAATGAAGAGCTTCAAAAGGTGTCAAAAATATGTGGAGCATGAAACGGTGTTCAAAAACATGAAAAGCCTGAAAAGTTGTGAAATATATGAAGAGCTTCAAAACGTGTCAAAAATATGAGGAGCATGAAACGGTTTAAAAAATAAGAGGAGCATGAAACGGTGTTCAAAAACATGAAGAGCCTGAAAAGGTGTGAAAAATATGAAGAGCTTCAAAAGGTGTCAAAAATATGAGGACCATGAAACGGTCTGAAAAATAGGAGGAGCATGAAGCGGTGTTGAAAAACATGAAGAGCCTGAAAAGGTGTGAAATATATGAAGAGCTTCAAAAGGTGTAAAAAATATGAGGAGTTTGAAACGGTCTGAAAAATAAGACGATCTGGTTTCCTCAGTGTGTATGCCCAGAAGTGGAATTGCTGGGTCATATGGCAGTTCTATTTCCAGGTTTTTAAGAAATCTGTACACCGTTTTCCATAGTGGCTGTACTAGTGTGCATTCCCACCAACAGTATAAGAGGGTTCCCATTCTCCACTCCCTCTCCAGCATTTATTGCTTGTAGACTTTTGGATAGCAACCATCCTGACTCTCATTTAATGGTACCTCATTGTGGTTTTCATTTGCATTTCTCTAATAGTGAGTGATGTTGAGCATCTTTTCATGTGTTTGTTATCCATCTGTATGTCTTCTTTGGAGAAATGTCTGTTTAGTTGTTTGGCTCATTTTTTATTGGGTCATTTATTTTTCTGGAATTGAGCTGCAGGATTTGCTTGTATATTTTTGAGATTAATCCTTTGTCTGTTTCTTCATTTGCTATTATTTTCTCCCAATCTGAGGGCTGTCTTTTCACCTTACTTATAGTTTCCTTTGTAGTGCAAAAGCTTTTAAGTTTCATTAGGTCCCATTTGTTTAGTTTTGCTTTTATTTCCAATATTCTGGGAGGTGGGTCATAGAGGATCTTGCTTTGATTTATGTCGGAGAGTGTTTTGCCTATCTTCTCCTCTAGGAGTTTTATAGTTTCTGGTCTTACATTTAGATCTTTAATCCATTTTGAGTTTATTTTTGTGTATGGTGTTAGAAAGTGTTCTATTTTCATTCTTTTACAAGTGGTTGACCAGTTTTCCCAGCACCACTTGTTAAAGAGGTTGTCTTTTTTCCATTGTATATCCTTGCCTCCTTTGTCAAAGATAAGGTGTCCATAGGTTCGTCTGAAAGAGACACGTGCACCCCAATGTTCATCGCAGCACTGTTTATAATAGCCAGGACATGGAAGCAACCTAGATGCCCATCAGCAGATGAATGGATAAGGAAGCTGTGGTACATATACACCATGGAATATTACTCAGCCATTATAAAGAATTCATTTGAACCAGTCCTAATGAGATGGATGAAGCTGAAGCCTATTATACAGAGTGAAGTAAGCCAGAAAGATAAAGAACATTACAGCATACTGACACATGTATATGGAATTTAGAAAGGTGATAACGATAACCCTATATGCAGAACAGAAAAAGAGACACAGAAATACAGAACAGACTTTTGAACTTTGTGGGAGAATGTGAGGGTGGGATATTTCAAAAGAACAGCATGTATCCTATCTATGGTGAAACAGATCACCAGCCCAGGTGGGATGAACGAGACAAGTGCTCCGGCCTGGTGCACTGGGAAGACCCAGAGGAATCGGGGGGAGAGGGAGGTGTGAGGGGGGATCGGGATTGGGAATACATGTAAATCCATGGCTGATTCATATCAATGTATGACAAAACACAGTGAAAAAAAAATATGAGGAAAATGAAACAGTCTGAAAAATAGGAGGAGCATGAAGCGGTGTTGAAAATCATGAAGAGCCTGAAAAGGTGTGAAAAATATGAAAAGCTTCAAAAGATGTGAAAAATATGAAGAGCTTCCAAAGGTGTCAAAATGAGATGAGCATGAAACGGTCTGAAAAATAGAAGGAGCATGAAGTGGTGTTGAAAAAAATGAAAAGCCTTAAAATGTGTGAAATATATGAAGAGCTTCAAAAGGTGTCAAAAATATGAGGAGAATTAAACGGTCTGCAAAATAGGAGGAGCATGAAATGGTGTTCAAAAACATGAAGAGCCTGAAAAGGTGTGAAAAATATGAACAGTTTCAAAAAGTGTGAAATACATGAGGAGAATTAAACGGTCTGAAAAATAGGAGGAGCATGAAATGGTGTTCAAAAACATGAAGAGCCTGAAAAGGTATGAAAAATATGAACAGTTTTAAAAAGTGTGAAATACATGAGGAGAATTAAACTGTCTGAAAAATAGGAGGAGCATGAAGCGGTGTTGAAAAAAATGAAGAAACTGAAAAGGTGTGAAAAATATGAAAAGCTTCAAAAGGTGTCAAAAATATGAGGAGCATGAAACTGTCTCAAAAATAGGAGGAGCATGAAGCGGTGTTCAAAAACAAGAAGAGCCTGAAAAGGTGTGAAAAATATGAAGAGCTTCAAAAGGTGTCAAAAATATGAGGAGCATGAAACGGTTTTGAGAAACATCAATAGCCTGAAAATATGTGAAAAATATGAAGAGCATAAAAATATGTGAAAAATATGAGGAGCATGAAACGGTTTTGAGAAACATGAATAGCCTGAAAATATGTGAAAAATATGAAGAGCATAAAAATATGTGAAAAATATGAGGAGCATGAAACTGTGTTCAAAACATGAAGAGCCTGGAAAGGTGTGAAAAATATGAAGATCTTCAGAAGGTGTCAAAATTGAAGGCATTTCCCCTGAAATCAGGAACAAGACAAGGATGCCCACTCTCACCACTACTATTCAACATAGTGTTGGAAGTTCTGGCCACAGCAATCAGAGCAGAAAAAGAAGTAAAAGGAATCCAGATAGGAAAAGAAGAAGTAAAACTCTCACTGTTTGCAGATGACATGATCCTCTACATAGAAAACCCTAAAGACTCTACCAGAAAATTACTAGAGCTAATCAATGAATATAGTAAAGTTGCAGGATATAAAATTAACACACAGAAATCCCTTGCATTCCTATATACTAACAATGAAAAAACAGACAGAGAAATTAAGGAAACAATACCATTCACCATTGCAACAAAAAGAATAAAATACTTAGGAGTATATCTACCTAAAGAAACAAAGGACCTATACATAGAAAACTATAAAACACTGATGAAAGAAATCAAAGAGGACACAAACAGATGGAGAAACATACCGTGTTCATGGATTGGAAGAATTAATATTGTCAAAATGGCTATTCTACCCAAAGCAGTCTATAGATTCAATGCAATCCCTATCAAGCTACCAATGGTATTTTTCACAGAACTAGACCAAAGAATTTCACAATTTGTATGGAAATACAAAAAACCTCGAATAGCCAAAGTAATCTTGAGAAAGAAGAATGGAGCTGGAGGAATCAACCTGCCTGACTTCAGATTCTACTACAAAGCCACAGTCATCAAGACAATATGGTACTGGCACAAAGACAGAAATATAGATCAATGGAACAGAATAGAAAGCCCAGAGATAAATCCACGAACCTATGGACACCTTATCTTTGACAAAGGAGGCAAGGATATACAATGGAAAAAAAGACAACCTCTTTAACAAGTGGTGCTGGGAAAACTGGTCAACCACTTGTAAAAGAATGAAAATAGAACACTTTCTAACACCATACACAAAAATAAACTCAAAATGGATTAAAGATCTAAATGTAAGACCAGAAACTATAAAACTCCTAGAGGAGAACATAGGCAAAACACTCTCTGACATAAATCAAAGCAAGATCCTCTATGACCCACCTCCCAGAATATTGGAAATATAAGCAAAACTAAACAAATGGGACCTAATGAAACTTAAAAGCTTTTGCACTACAAAGGAAACTATAAGTAAGGTGAAAAGACAGCCCTCAGATTGGGAGAAAATAATAGCAAATGAAGAAACAGACAAAGGATTAATCTCAAAAATATACAAGCAACTCCTGCAGCTCAATTCCAGAAAAATAAATGACCGAATCAAAAAATGGGCCAAAGAACTAAACAGACATTTCTCCAAAGAAGACATACAGATGGCTAACAAACACATGAAAAGATGCTCAACATCACTCATTATTAGAGAAATACAAATCAAAACCACAATGAGGTACCATTACACGCCAGTCAGGATGGCTGCTATCCAAAAGTCTACAAGCAATAAATGCTGGAGAGGGTGTGGAGAAAAGGGAACCCTCTTACACTGTTGGTGGGAATGCAAACTAGTACAGCCGCTATGGAAAACAGTGTGGAGATTTCTTAAAAAACTGGAAATAGAACTGCCATATGACCCAGCAATCCCACTTCTGGGCATACACACTGAGGAAACCAGAACTGATAGAGACACGTGCACCCCAATGTTCATCGCAGCACTGTTTATAATAGCCAGGACATGGAAGCAACCTAGATGCCCATCAGCAGATGAATGGATAAGGAAGCTGTGGTACATATACACCATGGAATATTACTCAGCCATTAAAAAGAATTCATTTGAACCAGTCCTAATGAGATGGATGAAGCTGAAGCCCATTATACAGAGTGAAGTAAGCCAGAAAGATAAAGAACATTACAGCATACTGACACATGTATATGGAATTTAGAAAGGTGATAACGATAACCCTATATGCAGAACAGAAAAAGAGACACAGAAATACAGAACAGACTTTTGAACTTTGTGGGAGAATGTGAGGGTGGGATATTTCAAAAGAACAGCATGTATCCTATCTATGGTGAAACAGATCACCAGCCAAGGTGGGATGAACGAGACAAGTGCTCCGGCCTGGTGCACTGGGAAGACCCAGAGGAATCGGGGGGAGAGGGAGGTGGGAGGGGGGATCAGGATTGGGAATACATGTAAATCCATGGCTGATTCATATCAATGTATGACAAAATCCACTGGAAAACAAAATATGAGGAGCATGAAACAGTCTGAAAAATAGAAGGAGCGTGAAACGGTGATCAAAAACATGAAGAGCCTGAAGGTGTGAAAAATATGAAGAGCTTCAAAAGGTGTGAAATACATGAGGAGCATGAAACTCTCTGAAAAATAGAAGGAGCATGAAGTGGTGTTCAAAAACATGAATAGCCTGAAAAGGTGTGAAAAATATGAAGATCTTCAAAAGGTGTGAAAAATATGAGGAGCATGATACGGTCTGAAAAATAGGAAGAGCATGAAGCGGTGTTGAAAAACATGAAGAGCCTGAAAACGTGTGAAAAATATGAAGAGCTTCAAAAGGTGTGAAAAATATGAAGAGCTTCAAAAAGTGTGAAATACATGAGGAGGATTAAACGGTCTGAAAAATACGAGGAGCATGAAGCCGTGTTCAAAAACCTGAAGAGCATGAAACGCTGTTGAGAAACATGAAGAGCATGAAAAGATGTGAAAAATATGAAGAGCATGAAAAAGTGTGAAAAATATGAGGAGCATGAAACGGTCTGAAAAATACGAGGAGCAGGAAGCCGTGTTAAAAAACCTGAAGAAACTGAAAAGGTGTGAAAAATATGAAGAGCTTCAAAAGGTGTCAAATTTATGAGGAGCATGAAACCGTCTGAAAAATAGGAGGAGCATGAAATGGTGTTCAAAAACATGAAGAGCCTGAAAGGTGTGAAAAATATGAAGAGCATGAAAATGTGTGAAAAATATGAGGAGCATGAAACTGTGTTCAAAAAAATGCAGAGCCTGAAAAGGTGTGAAAAATATGAATAACTTCAAAACGTGTCAAAAATATCAGGAGCATGAAACTGTCTGAAAAAGGAGGAGCATGAAGCGGTGTTGAAAAATATGAAGAGCCTGAAAAGGTGTGAAATATATGACGAGCTTAAAAAGGCGTGAAATATATGAGGAACCTGAAACGCTCTGAGAAACAGGAGGAGAATGAAGCGGTGTTGAAAAATATGAAGAGCCTGAAAAGGTGTTAACAATATTAGGAGCCTGAAACAGTCTGAAAAATAGGAGGCGCATGAAGCGGTGTTGAAAAAATTGAAAAGCCTGAAAAGGTGTGAAAAACATGAAGAGCTTCAAGAAGTGTCAAAAATATGAGGAGCATGAAACGGCCTGAAAAATAGGAGGAGAATGAAGCGGTGTTCAAAAATATGAAGAGTCTGAAAAGGTGGGGAAATTATGAGGAGCATGATACGGTCTGAAAAATAGGTGGAGCATGAAGCGGTGTTCAAAAACATGAAGAGCCTGACAGGGGTGAAAAATATGAAGAGCTTCAAAGAGTGTGAAAAATATGAGGAGCATGAAACGGTCTGAAAAAAAGGAGAAGCATGAAGCGGTGCTCAAAAATATGAAGAGCCCTAAAAGGTGTGAAAAACATGAAGAGCTTCAAAAGGTGTCAAAAATATGAGGTGTATGAAACGGTCTTAAAAATAGAAGGAGCATGAAACGGTGTTCAAAAATATGAAGAGCCCGAAAAGGTGTGAAAAATATGAAGAGCTTCAAAAGGTGTCAAAAATATGAGGAGCATGAAACGGTCTGAAAAATAGGAGGAGCAAGAAGCGGTGTTGAAAAACATGAAGAGTCTGAAAAGGTGTGAAAAATATAAAGAGTTTCCAAATGTTTCAAAAATATGAGGAGCATGAAACAGTCTGAAAAATAGGAGGTGCATGAAGCGGTGTTCAAAAACATGAAGAGCCTGAAAAGGTGTTAAATATATTAAGAGCTTCAAAATGTATCAAATATATGAGGAGCAGAAACGGTCTCAAAAATAGGAGGAGCATGAAGAGGTGTTGAAAAACATGAAGAGCCTGAAAAGGTGTGAAATATATGAAGAGCTTAAAAAGGCGTGAAATATATGAGGAACCTGAAACGCTCTGAAAAACAGGAGGAGAATGAAGCGGTGTTGAAAAATATGAAGAGCCTGAAAAGTTGTGAAATATATGAAGAGCTTCAAAAGGTGTCAAAAATTTTAGGAGCATGAAACGGTCTGAAAAATTGGAGGAGCATGAAGCGGTGTTGAAAAATATGAAGAGCCTGAAAAGGTGTGAAATATATGAAGAGCTTAAAAAGGCGTGAAATATATGAGGAACCTGAAACGCTCTGAGAAACAGGAGGAGAATGAAGCGGTGTTGAAAAATATGAAGAGCCTGAAAAGGTGTTAACAATATTAGGAGCCTGAAACAGTCTGAAAAATAGGAGGCGCATGAAGCGGTGTTGAAAAACTTGAAAAGCCTGAAAAGGTGTGAAAAACATGAAGAGCTTCAAGAAGTGTCAAAAAAATGAGGAGCATGAAACGGCCTGAAAAATAGGAGGAGAATGACGCAGTGTTCAAAAATATGAAGAGTCTGAAAAGGTGGGGAAATTATGAGGAGCATGATACGGTCTGAAAAATAGGTGGAGCATGAAGCGGTGTTCAAAAACATGAAGAGCCTGACAGGTGTGAAAAATATGAAGAGCTTCTAAGAGTGTGAAAAATATGAGGAGCATGAAACTGTCTGAAAAAAAGGAGAAGCATGAAGCGGTGCTCAAAAACATGAAGAGCCCTAAAAGGTGTGAAAAACATGAAGAGCTTCAAAAGGTGTCAAAAATATGAGGTGTATGAAACGGTCTTAAAAATAGAAGGAGCATGAAACGGTGTTCAAAAATATGAAGAGCCCGAAAAGGTGTGAAAAATATGAAGAGCTTGAAAAGGTGTCAAATATATGAGGAGCATGAAACGGTCTGAAAAATAGGAGGAGCAAGAAGTGGTATTGAAAAACATGAAGAGTCTGAAAAGGTGTGAAAAATATAAAGAGTTTCAAAATGTTTCAAAAATATGAGGAGCATGAAACAGTCTGAAAAATAGGAGGTGCATGAAACGGTGTGCAAAAACATGAAGAGCCTGAAAAGGTGTGAAAAATATGAAGAGCTTCAAAAGTGTCAAAAATATGAGAAGCATGAAAAAGTCTGAAAAATAGGAGGAGCATGAAACGGTGTTGAAAAACATGAAGAGCCTGAAAAGGTGTGAAAAATATGAAGAGCTTCAAAAGGTGTCAAAAAACTGAGGAGCATGACAGTCTGAAAAATAGGAGGAGCATGAAGCGTTGTTGAAAAACATGAAGAGCCTGAAAAGGTGTGAAAATTATGAAGAGCTTCAAAAGGTGTCAAAAATTTGAAGAGAATGAAACAGTCTGATAAATAGGAGCAGCATGAAGCGGTGTTGAAAAACATGAAGAGCCTGAAAAGGTGTGAAATATATGAAGAGCTTCAAAACGTGTAAAAAATATGAGGAGCAGGAAACGGTATTCAAAAACAGGAAGAGCCTGAAAAGATGTGAAAAATATGAAGAGCTACAAAAGGTGTCAAAAAGATGAAGAGCATGAAACGGTCTGAAAAATAGGAGGAGAATCAAATGATGTTGAAGAACATGAAGATCCTGAAAAGTTGTGAAAAATATGAAGAGCATCAAAAGGTGTCAAAATTATGAGGAGCATGAAACGGTCTGAAAAATAGGAGGAGCAAGAAGGGGTGTTGAAGAACCTGAAGAGCCTGAAACGGTGTGAATTATATGAAGAGCTTCAAAAGGTGTCAAAAATATGAGAAGCATGAAACAATCTGAAAAATAGGAGGAGCATGAAGCGGTGTTCAAAAACAAGAATTGCCTGAAAAGGTGTGAAAAATATGAAGAGATTCAAAAGGTGTCTAATATTTGAGGAGCATGAACGGTCTGAAAAATAGGAGGAGCATGAAGCGGTGTTGAAAAACATGAAGAGCCTGAAAAGGTGTGAAATATATGAAGAGCTTAAAAAGGCGTGAAATGTATAAGGATCCTGAAACGCTCTGAAAAACAGGAGGAGAATGAAGCGGTGTTGAAAAATATGAAGAGCCTGAAAAGTTGTGAAATATATGAAGATCTTCAAAAGGTGTCAAAAATTTTAGGAGCATGAAACGGTCTGAAAAATTGGAGGAGCATGAAGCGGTGTTGAAAAATATGAAGAGCCTGAAAAGGTGTGAAATATATGAAGAGCTTAAAAAGGCGTGAAATATATGAGGAACCTGAAACGCTCTGAGAAACAGGAGGAGAATGAATCGGTGTTGAAAAATATGAAGAGCCTGAAAAGGTGTGAAATATATGACAAGCTTAAAAAGGAGTGAAATACATGAGGAACCTGAAACGCTCTGAGAAACAGTAGGAGAATGAAGCGGTGTTGAAGAATATGAAGAGCCTGAAAAGGTGTTAACAATATTAGGAGCCTGAAACGGTCTGAAAAATAGGAGGCGCATAAAGCGCTGTTGAAAAACTTGAAAAGCCTGAAAAGGTGTGAAAAACATGAAGAGCTTCAAGAAGTGTCAAAAATATGAGGAGCATGAAACGGTCTGAAAAATAGGAGGAGCATGAAACAGTGTTGAAAAATATGAAGAGCCTGAAAAGAGTGAAATAAATGAAGAGCTTCAAAAGGTGTCAAAAATATGAGGAACATGAAACGGTCTGAAAAATAGGAGGAGCATGAAGCGGGGTTGAAAAACATGAAGAGCCTGAAAAGTTGTGTAATATATGAAGAGCTTCATAAGATGTGAAAAATATGAGGAGAATGATACGGGATGAAAAGAAGGAGGAGCATGAAGCGGTGTTGAAAAACATGAACAGCCTGAAAAGGTGTGAAAAACATGAAGAGCTTCAAAAGGTGTTAAAAATATGAGGAGCATGAAACGGCCTGAAAAATAGGAGGAGCATGAAGCGGTGTTCAAAAATATGAAGAGCCTGACAGGTGTGAAAAATATGAAGAGCTTCAAAGAGTGTGAAAAATATGAGGAGCATGAAACGGTCTGGAAAAAAGGAGAAACATGAAGCGGTGCTCAAAACATGAAGAGCCCTAAAATTTGTGAAAAACATGAAGAGTTTTAAAAGGTGTCAAAAATATGAGGTGTATGAAACGGTCTTAAAAATAGAAGGAGCATGAAACGTTGTTCAAAAATTCGAAGAGCCCGAAAAGGTGTGAAAAATATGAAGAGCTTCAAAAGGTGTCAAAATATGAGGAGCATGAAACGGTCTGAAAAATAGGAGGAGCAAGAAGCGGTGTTGAAAAACATGAAGAGTCTGAAAAGGTGTGAAAAATATAAAGAGTTTCCAAATGTTTCAAAAATATGAGGAGCATGAAACAGTCTGAAAAATAGGAGGTGCATGAAGCGGTGTTCAAAAACATGAAGAGCCTGAAAAGGTGTTAAATATATTAAGAGCTTCAAAATGTATCAAATATATGAGGAGCAGAAACGGTCTCAAAAATAGGAGGAGCATGAAGAAGTGTTGAAAAACATGAAGAGTCTGAAAAGGTATGAAAAATATGAAGAGCTTGAAAAAGTGTCAAAAATATGAGAGCATGAAACGGTCTGAAAAATAGGAGGAGCATGAAGCGGTGTTGAAAAACATGAAGAGCCTGAAAAGTTGTGAAATATATGATGAGCTTAAAAAGGCATGAAATATATGAGGAACCTGCAACGCTCTGAAAAACAGGAGGAGAATGAAGCGGTGTTGAAAAATATGAAGAGCCTGAAAAGTTGTGAAATATATGAAGAGCTTCAAAAGGTGTCAAAAATTTTAGGAGCATGAAACGGTCTGAAAAATTGGAGGAGCATGAAGGGGTGTTTAAAAATATGAAAGCCTGAAAAGGTGTGAAATATATGAAGAGCTTAAAAAGGCGTGAAATATATGAGGAACCTGAAATGCTCTGAGAAACAGGTGGAGAATGAAGCGGTGTTGAAAAATATGAAGAGCCTGAAAAGGTGTGAAATATATGACGAGCTTAAAAAGGCGTGAAATATATGAGGAACCTGAAACGCTCTGAGAAACAGGAGGAGAATGAAGCGGTGTTGAAAAATATGAAGAGCCTGAAAAGGTGTTAACAATATTAGGAGCCTGAAACAGTCTGAAAATTAGGAGGCGCATGAAGCGGTGTTGAAAAACTTGAAAAGCCTGAAAAGGTGTGAAAAACATGAAGAGCTTCAAGAAGTGTCAAAAATATGAGGAGCATGAAACGGCCTGAAAAATAGGAGGAGCATGAAACAGTGTTGAAAAATATGAAGAGCCTGAAAAGAGTGAAATATATGAAGAGCTTCAAAAGGTGTCAAAAATATGAGGAACATGAAACGGTCTGAAAAATAGGAGGAGCATGAAGCGGTGTTCAAAAACATGAAGAGCCTGACAGGTGGGAAAAATATGAAGAGCTTCAAAGAGTGTGAAAAATATGAGGAGCAAGAAACGGTCTGAAAAAAAGGAGAAGCATGAAGCAGTACTCAAAAACATGAAGAGCCCTAAAAGGTGTGAAAAACATGAAGAGCTTCAAAAGGTGTCAAAAATATGAGGTGTATGAAACGGTCTTAAAAATATAAGGAGCATGAAACGGTGTTCAAAAATTCGAAGAGCCCGAAAAGGTGTGAAAAATATGAAGAGCTTCAAAAGGTGTCAAAAATATGAGGAGCAAGAAACGGTCTGAAAAATAGGAGGAGCAAGAAGCGGTGTTGAAAAACATGAAGAGTCTGAAAAGGTGTGAAAAATATAAAGAGTTTCAAAATGTTTCAAAAATATGAGGAGCATGAAACGCTCCGAAAAATAGGAGGTGCATGAAGCGGTGTTCAAAAACATGAAGAGCCTGAAAAGGTGTTAAATATATTAAGAGCTTCAAAATGTATCAAATATATGAGGAGCAGAAACGGTCTCAAAAATAGGAGGAGCATGAAGAAGTGTTGAAAAACATGAAGAGTCTGAAAAGGTGTGAAAAATATGAAGAGCTTCAAAAATTGTCAAAAATATGAGGAGCATGAAACGGTCTGAAAAATAGGAGGAGCATGAAGCGGTGTTGAAAAACATGAAGAGCCTGAAAAGGTGTGAAATATATGAAGAGCTTAAAAAGGCGTGAAATATATGAGGAACCTGAAACGCTCTGAAAAACAGGAGGAGAATGAAGCGGTGTTGAAAAATATGAAGAGCCTGAAAAGTTGTGAAATATATGAAGAGCTTCAAAAGGTGTCAAAAATTTTAGGAGCATGAAACGGTCTGAAAAATTGGAGGAGCATGAAGCGGTGTTGAAAAATATGAAGAGCCTGAAAAGGTGTGAAATATATGAAGAGATTAAAAAGGCGTGAAATATATGAGGAACCTGAAACGCTCTGAGAAACAGGAGGAGAATGAAGCGGTGTTGAAAAATATGAAGAGCCTGAAAAGGTGTGAAATATATGACGAGCTTAAAAAGGCGTGAAATATATGAGGAACCTGAAACGCTCTGAGAAACAGGAGGAGAATGAAGCGGTGTTGAAAATTATGAAGAGCCTGAAAAGGTGTTAACAATATTAGGAGCCTGAAACAGTCTGAAAAATAGGAGGCGCATGAAGCGGTGTTGAAAAACTTGAAAAGCCTGAAAAGGTGTGAAAAACATGAAGAGCTTCAAGAAGTGTCAAAAAAATGAGGAGCATGAAACGGCCTGAAAAATAGGAGGAGAATGAAGCGGTGTTCAAAAATATGAAGAGTCTGAAAAGGTGGGGAAATTATGAGGAGCATGATACGGTCTGAAAAATAGGTGGAACATGAAGCGGTGTTCAAAAACATGAAGAGCCTGACAGGTGTGAAAAATATGAAGAGCTTCAAAGAGTGTGAAAAATATGAGGAGCATGAAACGGTCTGAAAAAAAGGAGAAGCATGAAGCGGTGCTCAAAAACATGAAGAGCCCTAAAAGGTGTGAAAAACATGAAGAGCTTCAAAAGGTGTCAAAAATATGAGGTGTATGAAACGGTCTTAAAAATAGAAGGAGCATGAAACGGTGTTCAAAAATATGAAGAGCCCGAAAAGGTGTGAAAAATATGAAGAGCTTCAAAAGGTGTCACAAATATGAGGAGCATGAAACGGTCTGAAAAATAGGAGGAGCAAGAAGCGGTATTGAAAAACATGAAGAGTCTGAAAAGGTGTGAAAAATATAAAGAGTTTCAAAATGTGTCAAAAATATGAGGAGCATGAAACAGTCTGAAAAATAGGAGGTGCATGAAACGGTGTGCAAAACATGAAGAGCCTGAAAAGGTGTGAAAAATATGAAGAGCTTCAAAAAGTGTCAAAAATATGAGAAGCATGAAAAAGTCTGAAAAATAGGAGGAGCATGAAACGGTGTTGAAAAACATGAAGAGTCTGAAAAGGTGTGAAAAATATGAAGAGCTTCAAAAGGTGTCAAAATAATGAGGAGCATGACAGTCTGAAAAATAGGAGGAGCATGAAGCGGTGTTGAAAAACATGAAGAGCCTGAAAAGGTGTGAAATATATGAAGAGCTTAAAAAGGCGTGAAATGTATAAGGATCCTGAAACGCTCTGAAAAACAGGAGGAGAATGAAGCGGTGTTGAAAAATATGAAGAGCCTGAAAAGTTGTGAAATATATGAAGATCTTCAAAAGGTGTCAAAAATTTTAGGAGCATGAAACGGTCTGAAAAATTGGAGGAGCATGAAGCGGTGTTGAAAAATATGAAGAGCCTGAAAAGGTGTGAAATATATGAAGAGCTTAAAAAGGCGGGAAATATATGAGGAACCTGAAACGCTCTGAGAAACAGCAGGAGAATGAATCGGTGTTGAAAAATATGAAGAGCCTGAAAAGGTGTGAAATATATGACGAGCTTAAAAAGGAGTGAAATACATGAGGAACCTGAAACGCTCTGAGAAACAGTAGGAGAATGAAGCGGTGTTGAAGAATATGAAGAGCCTGAAAAGGTATTAACAATATTAGGAGCCTGAAACGGTCTGAAAAATAGGAGGCGCATAAAGCGGTGTTGAAAAACTTGAAAAGCCTGAAAAGGTGTGAAAAACATGAAGAGCTTCAAGAAGTGTCAAAAATATGAGGAGCATGAAACGGTCTGAAAAATAGGAGGAGCATGAAACAGTGTTGAAAAATATGAAGAGCCTGAAAAGAGTGAAATATATGAAGAGCTTCAAAAGGTGTCAAAAATATGAGGAACATGAAACGGTCTGAAAAATAGGAGGAGCATGAAGCGGGGTTGAAAAACATGAAGAGCCTGAAAAGTTGTGTAATATATGAAGAGCTTCAAAAGATGTGAAAAATATGAGGAGAATGATACGGGATGAAAAGAAGGAGGAGCATGAAGCGGTGTTGAAAAACATGAACAGCCTGAAAAGGTGTGAAAAACATGAAGAGCTTCAAAAGGTGTCAAAATTATGAGGAGCATGAAACGGCCAGAAAAATAGGAGGAGCATGAAGCGGTGTTCAGAAATATGAAGCGCCTGAAAAGGTGGGGAAAATATGAGGAGCATGATACGGTCTGAAAAATAGGTGGAGCATGAAGCGGTGTTCACATGAAGAGCCTGAAAAGGTGTGAAAAATATGAAGAGCTTAAAAAAGTGTCAAAAATATGAGGAGCATGAAACGGTGTTGAAAAACATGAAGAGCCTGAAAAGAGCGAAATAAATGAAGAGCTTCAAAAGGTGTCAAAAATATGAGGAGCATGAAACGGTCTGAAAAATAGGTGGAGCATGAAGGGTGATGAAAAACATGAAGAGCCTGAAAAAGTGGGAAATACATGAAGAGCTTCAAAGGTGTTAAAATTTGAGGAGCATGATACGGTCTGAAAAATAGGAGGAGCATGAAGCGGTGTTGAAAAACATGAAGACTCTGAAAAGGTGTGAAAAATATGAAGAGCTTCAAAAAGTGTCAAAAATATGAGGAGCATGAAACGGTCTGAAAAATAGGAGGAGCATGAAGAGGTGTTCAAAAACATGAAGAGCCTGAAAAGGTGTGAAACATATGAAGAGTTTCAAAATTTGTCAAAGATATGAGGAGCATGAAACGGTCTGAAAAATAGAGGGAACATGAAGCGGTGTTGAAATACTTGAAGAGCCTGAAAAGGTGTGAAAAATATGAAGAGCCTGAAAAGAGTGAAATATATGAAGAGCTTCAAAAGGTGTCAAAAATATGAGGAGCATGAAACGATCTGAAAAATAGGTGGGTCATGAAGCGGTGTTGAAAAACTTGAAGAGCCTGAAAAGGTGGTAAAAATATTAGGAGCATGAAACGGTCTGAAAAATAGGTGGAGCATGAAGCGGTGCTGAAAAACATGACGAGACTGAAAAAGTGTGAAATATATGAAGAGCTTCAAAAGGTGTTAAAATTTGAGGAGCATGATACGGTCTGAAAGACAGGAGGAGCATGAGGCGGTGTTGAAAAACTTGAACAGCCTGAAAAGGTGTTAAAAATATTAGGAGCATGAAACGGTGTGAAAAATAGGTGGAGCATGAAGTGGTGTTGAAAAACTTGAAAAGCCTGAAAAGGTGTTAACAATATTAGGAGCCTGAAACAGTCTGAAAAATAGGAGGCGCATGAAGCCATGTTGAAAAACTTGAAAAGCCTGAAAAGGTGTGAAAAACATGAAGAGCTTCAAAAAGTATCAAAAATATGAGGAGCATGAAATGGACTGAAAAAGAGGTTAAGCATGAAACGGTGTTGAAAAACATGAAGAGCCTGAAAAGAGTGAAATATATGAAGAGCTTCAAAAGGTGTCAAAAATATGAGGAACATGAAAAGGTCTGAAAAATAGGAGGAGCATGAAGCGGGGTTGAAAAACATGAAGAGCCTGAAAAGTTGTGTAATATATGAAGAGCTTCAAAAGATGTGAAAAATATGAGGAGAATGATACGGGCTGAAAAGAAGGAGGAGCATGAAGCGGTGTTGAAAAACATGAACAGCCTGAAAAGGTGTGAAAAACATGAAAAGCTTCAAAAGGTGTCAAAAATATGAGGAGCATGAAACGGCCAGAAAAATAGGAGGAGCATGAAGCGGTGTTCAGAAATATGAAGCGCCTGAAAATGTGGGAAAAATATGAGGAGCATGATACGGTCTGAAAAATAGGTGGAGCATGAAGCAGCGTTCACATGAAGAGACTGAAAAGGTGTGAAAAATATGAAGAGCTTAAAAAAGTGTCAAAAATATGAGGAGAATGAAATGGTGTTGAAAAACATGAAGAGCCTGAAAAGAGTGAAATAAATGAAGAGCTACAAAAGGTGTCAAAAATATGAGGAGCATGAGACGGTCTGAAAATAGGTGGAGCATGAAGCGGTGATGAAAAACATGAAGAGCCTGAAAAAGTGTGAAATACATGAAGAGCTTCAAAGGTGTTAAAATTTGAGGAGCATGATACGGTCTGAAAAATAGGAGGAGAATGAAGCGGTGTTGAAAAACATCAAGAGCCGGAAAAGGTGTGAAAAACATGAAGAGTCTGAAAAGGTGTCAAATATATGAAGAGCTTCAAAAGGTTTGAAAAATATGAGGAGCATGATACCGTCTGAAAAGTAGGAGGAGCAAGAAGCAGTGTTGAAAAACATGAAGAGCCTGAAAAGGTTTGAAAAACATGAAGAGTCTGAAAAGGTGTGAAATATATGAATAGCTTCAAAAGGTGTCAAATATGTTAGGAGCATGAAGTGGTGTTGAAAAACATGAAGAGCCTGAAAAGGTGTGAAAAATATGAAGAGCTTCAAAATGTATCAAAAATATGAGGAGCATGAAGCGCTGTTTAAAAATATGAAGAACCTGAAAAAGTGTGAAAAATATGAAGAGCTTCAAAAGGTGTCAAATATAGGAGGAGCATGAAACAGTGTTCAAAAACAAGAAGAGCCTGAAAAGGTGTGAAAAATATGAAGACCTTCAAAAGGTGTAAAAAATATGAGGAGCATGAAACGGTCTGAAAAATTGGAGGAGCATGAAGCAGTGTTGAAAAACATGAATAGCCTGAAAAGAGTGAAATATATGAAGAGCTTCAAAAGGTGTCAAAAATAGGAGGAGCATGAAACGGTCTGAAAAATAGGCGGAGCAAGAAGCGGTGTTGAAAAACATGACGAGCATGAAAAGTTGTGAAATGTATGAAGAGCTTCAAAAAGTGTCAAAAAAGTTAGGAGTATGGAACGTTCTGAAAAATAGGAGGAGCATGAAGCGCTGTTGAAAAGCATGAAGAGCCTGAAAAGTTGTGAAATATATGAAGAGCTTCAAAAGGTGTCAAAAATATGAGGAGCATGAAACGGTCTGAAAAAAATGAGGAGCATGAAACGGTGTGCAAAAACATGAAGAGCCTGAAAAGGTGTGAAAAATATGAAGAGCTTCAAAAAGTGTCAAAAATATGAGAAGCATGAAAAAGTCTGAAAAATAGGAGGAGCATGAAACGGTGTTGAAAAACATGAAGAGCCAGAAAAGGTGTGAAAAATATGAAGAGCTTCAAAAGGTGTCAAAAAAATGAGGAGCATGACAGTCTGAAAAATAGGAGGAGCAAGAAGCAGTGTTGAAAAACGTGAAGAGCCTGAAAGGTGTGAAAATTATGAAGAGATTCAAAAGGTGTCAAATATTTGAAGAGAATGAAACAGTCTGATAAATAGGAGCAGCATGAAGCAGTGTTGAAAAACATGAAGAGCCTGAAAAGGTGTTAAAAATATTAGGAGCATGAAACGGTCTTAAAAATAGGTGGAGCATGAAGCGGTTGTGAAAAACATGAAGAGCCTGAAAAGGTGTGAAATACATTAAGAGCTTCAAAAGGTGTGAAAAATATGAGGAGCATGAAACGGTCTGAAAAATAGGAGGAGCATCAATTGGTGTTGAAGAACATGAAGAGCCTGAAAAGTTGTGAAATATATGAAGAGCTTAAAAAGGCGTGAAATATATGAGGAAGCTGAAACGCTCTGAGAAACAGGAGGAGAATGAATCGGTTTTGAAAAATATGAAGAGTCTGAAAGGTGTGAAATATATGAGGAGCTTAAAAAGGCGTGAAATATATGAGGAACCTGAAACGCTCTGAGAAACAGGAGGAAAATGAAGCGGTGTTGCAGACTATGAAGAGCCTGAAAAGGTGTTAACAATATTAGGAGCCTGAAACGGTCTGAAAAAAAGGAGGCGCATGAAGCGGTGTTGAAAAACTTGAAAAGCCTGAAAAGCTGTGAAAAACATGAAGAGCTTCAAAAAGTGTCAAAAATATGAGGAGCATGAAACGGTCTGAAAAATAGGAGGAGCATGAAACGGTGTTGAAAAACATGAAGAGCCTGAAAAGAGTGAAATATATGAAGAGCTTCAAAAGGTGTCAAAAATATGAGGAACATGAAACGGTCTGAAAATTGGGAGGAGCATGAAGCGGGGTTGAAAAACATGAAGAGCCTGAAAAGTTGTGTAATATATGAAGAGCTTGAAAAGATGTGAAAAATATGAGGAGAATGATACGGGCTGAAAAAAAGGAGGAGCATGAAGCAGTGTTGAAAAACATGAACAGCCTGAAAAGGTGTGAAAAACATGAAGAGCTTCAAAAGGTGTCAAAAATATGAGGAGCATGAAACGGCCAGAAAAATAGGAGGAGCATGAAGCGGTGTTCGAAAATATGAAGAGCCTGAAAGAGTGGGAAAAATATGAGGAGCATGATACGGTCTGAAAATTAGGTGGAGCATGAAGCGGTGTTCAAAAACATGAAGAGCCTGACAGGTGTGAAAAATATGAAGTTTCAAAGAGTGTGAAAAATATGAGGAGCATGAAACGGTCTGAAAAAAAGGAAAAGCATGAAGCGGTGTTCAAAAACATGAAGAGCATGAAAAGGTGTGAAAAACATGAAGAGCTTCAAAAGGTGTCAAAAATATGAGGAGCATGAAACGGCCAGAAAAATAGGAGGAGCATGAAGCGCTGTTCGAAAATATGAAGAGCCTGAAAGAGTGGGAAAAATATGAGGAGCATGATACGGTCTGAAAAATAGGTGGAGCATGAAGCGGTGTTCAAAAACATGAAGAGCCTGACAGGTGTGAAAAATATGAAGAGTTTCAAAGAGTGTGAAAAATATGAGGAGCATGAAACGGTCTGAAAAAAAGGAGAAGCATGAAGCGGTGTTCAAAAACATGAAGAGCATGAAAAGGTGTGAAAAACATGAAGAGCTTCAAAAGGTGTCCAAAATATGAGGTGTATGAAACGGTCTTAAAAATAGAAGGAGCATGAAACGGTGTTCAAAAATATGAAGAGCCTGAAAAGGTGTGAAAAATATGAAGAGCTTCAAAAGGTGTCAAAAATATGAGGAGCATGAAACGGCCAGAAAAATAGGAGGAGCATGAAGCGGTGTTCAGAAATATGAAGCGCCTGAAAAGGTGGGAAAAATATGAGGAGCATGATACGGTCTGAAAAATAGGTGGAGCATGAAGCGGTGTTCACATGAAGAGCCTGAAAAGGTGTGAAAAATATGAAGAGCTTCAAAAGTTGTCAAAAATATGAGGAGCATGAAACGGCCAGAAAAATAAGTGGAGCATGAAGGGTGATGAAAAACATGAAGAGCCTGAAAAAGTGTGAAATACATGAAGAGCTTCAAAAAGTGTCAAAAATATGAGAGGCATGAAACGGTCTGAAAAATAGGTGGAGCATGAAGGGTGATGAAAAACATGAAGAGCCTGAAAAAGTGTGAAATACATGAAGAGCTTCAAAGGTGTTAAAATTTGAGGAGCATGATACGGTCTGAAAAATAGGAGGAGCATGAAGCGGTGTTGAAAAACATGAAGAGTCTGAAAAGGTGTGAATATATGAAGAGCTTCAAAAAGTGTCAAAAATATGAGGAGCAGGAAACGGTCTGAAAAATAGGAGGAGCATGAGAGGTGTTCAAAAACATGAAGAGCCTGAAAAGGTGTGATACATATGAAGAGTTTCAAAATTTGTCAAAAATATGAGGAGCATGAAACGGTATGAAAAATAGAGGGAACATGAAGCGGTGTTGAAATACTTGAAGAGCCTGAAAAGGTGTGAAAAATATGAAGAGCCTGAAAAGAGTGAAATATATGAAGAGCTTCAAAAGGTGTCAAAAATATGAGGAGCATGAAACGATCTGAAAAATTGGTGGGTCATGAAGCGGTGTTGAGAAACTTGAAGAGCCTGAAAAGGTGTTAAAAATATTAAGAGCATGAAACGGTCTGAAAAATAGGTGGAGCATGAAGCGGTGCTGAAAAACATGACGAGACTGAAAAAGTGTGAAATATATGAAGAGCTTCAAAAGGTGTTAAAATTTGAGGAGCATGATACGGTCTGAAAGATAGGAGGAGCATGAAGCGGTGTTGAAAAACATGAAGAGCCTGAAAAGGTGTCAAAAATATGAGGAGCCTGAAACGGTCTGAAAAATAGGAGGAGCATGAAGCGGGGTTGAAAAACATGAAGAGCCTGAAAAGTTGTGTAATATATGAAGAGCTTCAAAAGATGTGAAAAATATGAGGAGAATGATACGGGCTGAAAAGAAGGAGGAGCATGAAGCGGTGTTGAAAAACATGAACAGCCTGAAAAGGTGTGAAAAACATGAAGAGCTTCAAAAGGTGTCAAAAATATGAGGAGCATGAAACGGCCAGAAAAATAGGAGGAGCATGAAGCGGTGTTCAGAAATATGAAGCGCCTGAAAAGGTGGGAAAAATATGAGGAGCATGAAACGGTTTGAAAAATAGGTGGAGCATGAAGTGGTGTTGAAAAACTTGAAGAGCCTGAAAAGGTGTTAACAATATTAGGAGCCTGAATCGGTCTGAAAAATAGGAGGCGCATGAAGGGGTGTTGAAAAACTTGAAAAGCCTGAAAAGGTGTGAAAAACATGAAGAGCTTCAAGAAGTGTCAAAAATATGAGAAGCATTAAACGGTCTGAAAAATAGGAGGAGCATGAAACGGTGTTGAAAAACATGAAGAGCCTGAAAAGAATGAAATATATGAAGAGCTTCAAAAGGTGTCAAAAATATGATAACATGAAACAGTCTGAAAAATAGGAGGAGGATGAAGCGGGGTTGAAAAACATGAAGAGCATGAAAAGTTGTGTAATATATGAAGAGCTTCAAAAGATGTGAAAAATATGAGGAGAATGATACGGGCTGAAAAGAAGGAGGAGCATGAAGCGGTGTTGAAAAACATGAACAGCCTGAAAAGGTGTGAAAAACATGAAGAGCTTCAAAAGGTGTCAAAAATATGAGGAGCATGAAACGGCCAGAAAAATAGGAGGAGCATGAAGCGGTGTTCAGAAATATGAAGCGCCTGAAAAGGTGGGAAAAATATGAGGAGCATGATACGGTCTGAAAAATAGGTGGAGCATGAAGCGGTGTTCACATGAAGAGCCTGAAAAGGTGTGAAAAATATGAAGAGCTTAAAAAAGTGTCAAAAATATGAGGAGCATGAAACGGTGTTGAAAAACATGAAGAGCCTGAAAAGAGTGAAATATATGAAGAGCTTCAAAAGGTGACAAAAATATGAGGAGAATGATACGGGCTGAAAACAAGGAGGAGCATGAAGCTGTGTTGAAAAACATGAAGAGCCTGAAAAGGTGTGAAAATATGAAGAGCTTCAAAAGGTGTCAAAAATATGAGGAGCATGAAACGGTCTGAAAAATAGGAGGAGCATCAAGTGGTGTTGAAAAACATGAAGAGCCTGAAAAGGTGTGAAAAATATGAAGAGCTTCAAAAGGTGTCAAAATTTTGAGGAGCATGAAACGGTCTGAAAATTAGGAGGAGCAAGACGTGGTGTTGAAAAACCTGAAGAGCCTGAAAATTTGTGAAATATATGAAGAGCTTCAAAATGCGTGAAATATATGAGGAACATAAAACGTTCTGAAAAATAGGAGGAGCATGAAGCGGTGTTGAAAAACATGAAGAGCCTGAAAAGGTGTGAAATATATGAAGAGCTTCAAAACGCGTGAAATATATGAGGAACATAAAACGCTCTGAAAAATAGGAGGAGCATGAAGCGGTGTTGAAAAACATGAAGAGCCTGAAAAGGTGTGAAATATATGAAGAGCATCAAAACGCGTGAAATATATGAGGAACATAAAACGCTCTGAAAAATAGGAGGAGCATGAAGCTGTGTTGAAAAACATGAAGATCCTGAAAAGGTGTGAAATATATGAAGAGCTTCAAAACACGTGAAATATATGAGGAACATAAAACGCTCTGAAAAATAGGAGGAGCATGAAACGGTGTAGAAAAACATGAAGAGCATGGAAAGTTGTGAAAAATAGGAAGAGCTTCAAAAAGTGTCAAAAATATGAGGAGCATGAAACGGTCTGAGAAACAGAAGGAGCATGAGGCGGTATTCAAAAACATGAAGAGCCTGAAAAGGGGAGAAAAATATGAAGAGCTTCAAATGTGTCAAACATTTGAGGAGCATGATTAGGTCTCAAAAATAGGAGGAGCATGAAGCGTTGTTCAAAAACATGAAGAGCCTGAAAAGGTGTGAAAAATATGAAAAGCTTCAAAACGTGTCAAAAATACGAGGAGCATGAAATGGTCTTAAAAATAGGAGGAGCATGAAGCGGTGTTGAAAAACATGAAGAGCCTGAAAAGGTGTGAAAAATATGAAGAGCTTACAAAGGTGTCAAAAATATGAGGAGCATGAAACGGTCTGAAAAATAGGAGGAGCATGAAACGGTCTAAAAATAGGAGGAGCATGAAGCCGTGTTGAAACACATGAATAGCATGAAAAGTGTGACAAATATAAAGAGCTTCAAAAGGTGTCAATAATATGAGGAGCATGAAACGGTCTTAAAAATATGAGGAGCATGAAACGATCTGAAAAAAAGGAGGAGCATGAAGTGGTGTTGAAAAACATGAAGAGGCTGAAAAGTTGTGTAATATATGAAGAGCTTCAAAAGTTGTGAAAAATATGAGGAGAATGATACGGGCTGAAAAGAAGGAGGAGCATGAAGCGGTGTTGAAAAACATGAACAGCCTGAAAAGGTGTGAAAAACATGAAGAGCTTCAAAAGGTGTCAAAAATATGAGGAGCATGAAACGGCCAGAAAAATAGGAGGAGCATGAAGCGGTGTTCAGAAATATGAAGCGCCTGAAAAGGGGGAAAAATATGAGGAGCATGAAACGGTTTGAAAAATAGGTGGAGCATGAAGTGGTGTTGAAAAACTTGAAGAGCCTGAAAAGGTGTTAACAATATTAGGAGCCTGAAACGGTCTGAAAAATAGGAGGCCCATGAAGGGGTGTTGAAAAACTTGAAAAGCCTGAAAAGGTGTGAAAAACATGAAGAGCTTCAAGAAGTGTCAAAAATATGAGGAGCATGAAACGGTCTGAAAAATAGGAGGAGCATGAAACGGTGTTGAAAAACATGAAGAGCCTGAAAAGAGTGAAATATATGAAGAGCTTCAAAAGGTGTCAAAAATATGAGGAACATGAAACGGTCTGAAAAATAGGAGGAGCATGAAGCGGGGTTGAAAAACATGAAGAGCCTGAAAAGTTGTGTAATATATGAAGAGCTTCAAAAGATGTGAAAAATATGAGGAGAATGATACGGGCTGAAAAGAAGGAGGAGCATGAAGCGGTGTTGAAAAACATGAACAGCCTGAAAAGGTGTGAAAAACATGAAGAGCTTCAAAAGGTGTCAAAAATATGAGGAGCATGAAACGGCCAGAAAAATAGGAGGAGCATGAAGCGGTGTTCAGAAATATGAAGCGACTGAAAAGGTGGGAAAAATATGAGGAGCATGATACGGTCTGAAAAATAGGTGGAGCATGAAGCGGTGTTCACATGAAGAGCCTGAAAAGGTGTGAAAAATACGAAGAGCTTAAAAAAGTGTCAAAAATATGAGGAGCATGAAACGGTGTTGAACAACATGAAGAGCCTGAAAAGAGTGAAATAAATGAAGAGCTTCAAAAGGTGTCAAAAATATGAGGAGCATGAAACGGTCTGAAAAATAGGTGGAGCATGAAGGGTGATGAAAAACATGAAGAGCCTGAAAAAGTGTGAAATACATGAAGAGCTTCAAAGGTGTTAAAATTTGAGGAGCATGATACGGTCTGAAAAATAGGAGGAGCATGAAGCGGTGTTGAAAAACATGAAGAGTCTGAAAAGGTGTGGAAAATATGAAGAGCTTCAAAAAGTGTCAAAAATATGAGGAGCAGGAAACGGTCTGAAAAATAGGAGGAGCATGAAGAGGTGTTCAAAAACATGAAGAGCCTGAAAAGTTGTGAAACATATGAAGAGTTTCAAAATTTGTCAAAAATATGAGGAGCATGAAACGGTATGAAAAATAGAGGGAACATGAAGCGGTGTTGAAATATTGAAGAGCCTGAAAAGGTGTGAAAAATATGAAGAGCCTGAGAGGAGTGAAATATATGAAGAGCTTCAAAAGTTGTCAAAAATATGAGGAGCATGAAACGTTCTGAAAAATAGGTGGAGCATGAAGCGGTGCTGAAAAACATGACGAGACTGAAAAAGTGTGAAATATATGAAGAGCTTCAAAAGGTGTTAAAATTTGAGGATCATGATACGGTCTGAAAGATAGGAGGAGCATGAAGCGGTGTTGAAAAACATGAAGAGCCTTAAAAGGTGTTAAAAATATTAGGAGCATGAAACGGTCTGAAAAATAGGTGGAGCATGAAGTGGTCTTGAAAAACTTGAAGAGCCTGAAAAGGTGTTAACAATATTAGGAGCCTGAAACAGTCTGAATAATAGGAGGCGCATGAAGCGGTGTTGAAAAACTTGAAAAGCCTGAAAAGGTGTGAAAAACATGAAGAGCTTCAAAAGTATCAAAAATATGAGGAGCATGAAACGGTCTGAAAAATAGGAGGAGCATGAAGCGGTGTTCAAAAACATGAAGAGCCTGAAAAGTTGTGAAAAATATGAAAAGCTTCAAAAGGTGTCAAAAATGAGATGAGCATAAAACGGTCTGATAAATAGGAGGAGCATGAAGCGGTGTTGCAAAACATGAAGAGCCTGAAAAGGTGTGAAAAATATGAAGAAATGCAAAAAGTGTCAAAAATATGAGGGGCATGAAACAGTCTGCCAAAAAGGAGGAGCATGAAACGGTGTTGAAAAACATGAAGAGCCTGAAAAGAGTGAAATATATGAAGAGCTTCAATAGCTGTGAAAAATAGGAGTAGCATGAAGCTTTGTTCAAAAACATGAAGAACCTGAAAAGGTGTGTAATATATGAAGAGCTTGAAAATGTGTCAAAAATATGACGAGAACGAAATGGTCTGAAAAATATGAGGAGCATGAAACAGTCTGAAAATAGAAGGAGCATGAAACGGTGTTGAAAAACATGAAGAGCATGAAAAGGTGTGAAAAATATGAACAGCTTCAAAACGTGTCAAAAATATGAGGAGCTTGAAAAGGTGTTCAAAAACATGAAGAGCATGAAAATGTGTGAAAAATATGAAGAGCTTCAAAAGGTGTCAAAAATATGAGGAGCATGAAACGGTCTGAAAAATAGGAGGAGCAAGAAGAGGTGTTGAAAAATATGAAGAGCCTGAAAAGGTGTGAAAAATATGAAGAGCTTCAAAAGGTGTCAAAAAAATGAGGAGCATGAAACGGTCTGAAAAATAGGAGGAGCATGAAACGGTGTTGAAAAACATGAAGAGCCTGGAATGGTGGGAAAAATATGAAGAGCCTCAAAACGTGTGAGAAATATGAGGGGCATGAAACGGTCTGAAAAATAGGAGGAGGATGAAACGGTGACCAAAAACATGAAGAGGCTGAAAATGTGTGAATAACATTAAGAGCTTCAAAAGATGTGAAATATACGAAGAGCTTCAAAAGGTGTCAAAAATATGAGGAGCATGAAACGGTCTGAAAAACAGGAGGAGCATGAAGCGGTGTTGAAAAACATGAAGCGTCTAAAAAGGTGTGAAAAATTTGAAGATCTTCAAAAGGTGTGAAAAATATGCGGAGCATGAAACGGTCTGAAAAATAGGAGGAGAATGAAATGGTGTTGAAAAACATGAAGTGCATGAAAAGGTGTGAAAAATATGGAGACCATCAAAGGGTGTCAAAATATGAGGAGTGTGAAACTTTGTTGAAAAACATGACAAGCATGAAAAGGTGTGAAAAATATGAAGATCTTCAAAAGGTGTCAAAAATATGAGAAGCATGAAATGGTCTGAAAAATATGAGGAGCATGAAACGGTGTTGAAAATACATGAAGAGCATGAAAAGGTGTGAAAAATATGAAGAGCTTCAAAAGCTTTCAAAAATACTAGAAGCATGAAACGGTCTGAAAACTAAGAGGAACATGAAACGGTGTGAAAGAACATGAAGAGTTTCAAAAGGTGTCAAAAATATGAGGAGCATGAAACAGTCTGAAAAATATGAGAAGCATGAAACGGTCTGAAATATAAGACGAGCATGAAACGTTGTTGAAAAGCATGAAGTGCATGAAAAGGTTTGAAAAATATGAAGAGCTTCAAAACGTGTCAAAAACATGACCAGCATGAAACTGTATGAAAAATAGGAGGAGCATGAAAAAGTGTTGAGAAACATGAAGAGCATGAAAATGTGTAAAAAATATGATGGGCTTCAAAAGGTTTCAAAAATATGAGGAGCATGAAACGGTCTGAAAAATAGGAGGAGCATGAAACTGTGTTGAAATCATGAAGAGCCTGAAAAGGTGTGAAAAATACGAAGAGCTTCAAAAGGTGTCAAAAATATGAGGAGCATGAAACGGTCTGAAAAACAGGAGGAGCATGAAGCGGTGTTGAAAAACATGAAGCGTCTAAAAAGATGTGAAAAATTTGAAGATCTTCAAAAGGTGTGAAAAATATGCGGAGCATGAAACGGTCTGAAAAATAGGACGAGAATGAAACGGTGTTCAAAAACATGAAGAGCATGAAAAGGTGTGAAATATATGAAGAGCTTCAAAAGGTGTCAAAAATTTGAGAAGCACGAAACGGTCTGAAAAATATAGGAGGAGCATGAAGCGGTGTTCAAAAACATGAAGAGCTTGAAAAGGTGTGAAATATATGAAGAGCTTCAAAGTTGTGAAATATAGGAGGAGCATGAAGCGGTGTTCAAAAACATGAAGAGCCTTAAAAGTTGTGAAATATATGAAGAGCTTCAAAAGGTGTCAAAAATATAAGGAGCATGAAATAGTCTGAAAAATAGGAGGAGCATGAAATGGTGTTGAAAAACATAAAGAGCCTGAAAAGGTGTGAAAAATAGGAAGATCTTCAAAAGGTGTCAAAAATATGAGAAACATGAAACGGTCTGGAAAATAGGAGGAGCATGAAACGGTGTGGAAAAACATAAAGAGCCTGAAAAGGTGTGAAAAATAGGAAGATCTTCAAAAGGTGTGAAAAATATGAGGAGCATGAAAGGGTCTTAAAAATAAGAGGAGCATGAAGCGGTGTTGAAAAACATGAAGAGCCTGAAAACGTGTGAAAAATATGAAGAGCTTCAAAAGGTGTGAAAATTATGAAGAGCTTCAAAATGTGTCAAAAATGAGATGAGCATGAAACGGTCTGAAAAAAAGGAGGAGCATGAAGTGGTGGTGAAAAACATGAAGAGCATGAAAAGGTGTGAAATATATGAAGAGCTTCAAAAGCTATGAAAAATGAAAGAATCATGAAAAAGTCTGAAAAATAGAAGGAGCATGAAGTGGTGTTGAAAAACGTTAAGAGCCTGAAAAATAGTGACAAATATAAAGAGCTTCAAAAGGTGTCAGTAATATGAGGAGCATGAAACGGTCTGCAAAAAAGGAGGAGCATGAAGTGTTGTTGAAAAACATGAAGAGCCTGAAAAGGGGTGAAAAATATGAAGAGCTTCAAAAGGTGTGAAATACATGAGGTGCATGAAACTCTCTGAAATATAGAAGAAGCATGAAGTGCTGTTCAAAAACATGAAAAGTCTTAAAAGGTGTGAGAAATACGAAGAGCTTCAAAAGGTGTCAAAAATATGAGGAGCATGAAACGGTCTGAACAATAGGAGGATTATGAAACGGTGTTCAAAAACATGAAGAGCCTGAAAAGGTGTGAAAAATATGAAAAGCCTCAAAATTTGTCAAAATTATGAGGAGCATGAAACGGTCTGAAAAATAGTAGAATCATGAAACGGTGTTGAAACACATGAAGAGCCTGAAAAGGTGTGAAAAATATGAAGAGCTTAAAAAGGTGTGAAAAATATGAAGAGCTTCAAAATGTGTCAAAAATGAGATGAGCATTAAACGGTCTGAAAAATAGGAGGAGCATGAAGCGGTGTTCAAAACATGAAGAGCCCGAAAAGGTGTGAAAAATATGAAGAGCTTCAAAAGGTGTCAAAAATATGAATAGCATGAAAAAGTTTGCAAAAAAGGAGCATGAAGTAGTGTTGAAAAACATGAAGAGCCTGAAAAGGAATGAAAAATATGAAAAGTTACAAAAGGTGTCAAAAATATGAGGAGCATGAAACGGTCTGAAAAATAGGATGAGCAAGAAGGGGTGTTGAAAAACATGAAGAGCCTGAAAACGTTTGAGAAATATGAAGAGCTTCAAAAGCTGTGAAAAATATGAAGAGCTTCAAAAGTTGTTAAAAATGAGATGAGCATGACACAGTTTGAAAAATAGGAGGAGCATGAAACCGTGTTCAAAAACATGAAGAGCCTAAAAAGGTTGAAAAATATGAAGAGCTTCAAAAGGTGTGAAAAATATGAGGAGCATAAAACGGTCTGAAAAATAGGAGAAGCATGAAGTGGTGTTGAAAAACATGAAGAGTCTGAAAACGTTTGAAATATATGAAGAGATTCAAAAGGTGTCAAAAATATGAGGATCATGAATCGGTGTTGAAAAACATGAAGAGCCTGAAAATGTGTGAAAAATATGAAGAGCTTCAAAAGGTGTCAAAAATATGAGGAGCATGAAACGGTCTGGAAAATAGGAGAAGCATGAAGCGGTGTTGAAAAACAAGAAGAACATGAAAAGGTGTGAAAAATATGAAGAGCTTCAAAAGGTGTCAAAAATATGAGGAGCATGAACCGGTCTGAAAAATAGGAGGAGCATGAAGCTGTGTTTAAAAATATGAAGAGACTGAAAAGGTGTGAAAAATATGAAGAGCTTCCAAAATTGTCAAAAATATGAGGAGCATGAAACGGTCTGAAAAATAGGAGGAGCATGAAACGGTCGGAAAAATAGGAGGAGCATGAAGCGGTCTTGAAAAAGATGAACAGCCTGAAAAGGTGTGAAAAATATGAAGAGCTTCCAAAATTGTCAAAAATATGAGGAGCATGAAACGGTCTGAAAAATAGGAGGAGCATGAAACGGTCGGAAAAATAGGAGGAGCATGAAACGGTGTTGAAAAACATGAAGAGCCTGAAAACGTGTGAAAAATATGAAGAGCTTCAAAAGGTGTGAAAAATAGGAGCAGCTTCAAAATCTTTCAAAATTTTGAGGAGCAGGAAAAGGTCTGAAAAATAGGAGCAGCATGAAGCGGTGGTGAAAAACATGAAGAGCCTGAAAAGGTGTGAAAAATATGAAGAGGTTCAAAAGGTTTCAAAAATATGAGGAGCATGAAACGGTCTGAAAAATAGGAGGAGCATGAAGCGGTGCCCAAAAACATGAAGAGCCTGAAAAGGAGTGAAAAATATGAGGAGCATGAAAAGGTCTGAAAATAGGAGGATGAGGAAGCGGTGTTCAAAAATATGGAGAGCCTGAAATGTTGTGAAAAATATGAAGAGCTTCAAAAGGTGTCAAAATTATGAGGAGCATGAAAAGTTCTGAAAAATAGGAGGAGCATGAAAGGGTGTTCAAAAACATAGAGAGCCTGAAAAGTTGTGAAAAATATGAAGAGCTTCAAAAGGTGTCAAAAATATGAGGGGCATGAAACGGTCTGAAAAATAGGAGGAGCATGAAATGGTGTTCAAATACATGAAGAAACTGGAAAGGTGTGAAAAACATGAAGAGCTTCAAATGGTGTGAAATACATGAGGAGCATGAAACGGTCTGAAAAATAGGAGGAGCATGAAGCTGTACTCAAAAACATGAAGAGCCTGAAAAGGTGTGAAAAATATGAAGAGCTTCAAAAGGTGTGAAAAATATGAGAAGCATGAAACGGTCGGAAAAATAGGAGGATCATGAAGCGGTGTTCAAAATATGAGGAGCCTGAAAAGGTGTGAAAAATATGAAGAGCTTCAAAAGGTGTCAAAACTATGAGGAGCATGAAACGTCTGAAAAATAGGAGGAGCATGAAATGGTGTGCAAATACATGAAGAGACTGAAAAGGTCAGAAAAACATGAAGAGCTTCAAATGGTGTGAAATACATGAGGAGCATGAAACAGTCAGAAAAATAGGAGGAGCATGAAGCGGTGTTCAAAAACATGAAGTGCCTGAAAAGGTGTGAAAAATATGAAGAGCTTCAAAAGGTGTGAAAAATGAGTGTAGCATGAAACGGTATGAAAAATAAGAGGAGCATGAAGCGGTGTTGAAAGACATGAAGAGCCTGAAAAGGTGTGAAAAATATGAAGAGCTTCAAAAGGTGTCAAAAATATGAGGAGCATGAAACGGTCTCAAAAATAGGAGGAACATGAAGCGGTGTTCAAAAACCTAGAGAGAGTGAAAAAGTGTGAAAAATTGAAGAACTTCAAAAGCTGTCAAAAATATGACGAGCATGAAACGGTCTGAAAAGTAGGAAGAGCATGAAACGGTGTTCAAAAACATGAAGAGCCTTAAAAGGTGTGAAAAATATGAAGAGCTTCAAAAGGTGTCAAAAATATGAGAAGCATGAAACGGTCTGAAAAATAGGAGGAGCATGAAGCGGTGTTGAAAAACATGAAGAGCCTGAGAACTTGTGAAAAATATGAAGAGCTTCAAAAGGTGTAAAAAATGAGATGAGCATGAAACGGTCTGAAAAATAGGAGGAGCATGAAGTGGTGTTGAAAAACATGAAGAGCCTGAAAGGGTGTGAAAATTATGAAGAGCTTCAAAAGGTGTCAAAAATATGAGGAGCATGAAACGGTCTGAAAAATAGGAGGAGCAAGAAAAGGTGATCAAAAACATGAAGAGCCTGAAAAGGTGTGAAAAATAGGAAGAGCTTCAAAGGTGTCAAAAATATGAGGAGCATGAAACGGTCTGAAAAATAGGAGGAGCAAGAAACGGTGATCAAAAACATGAAGAGCCTGAAAAGGTGTGAAAAATATGAAGAGCTTCAAAAGGTGTCAAAAATATGAGGAGCATGAAAGGGTCTGAAAAATAGGAGGAGCATGAAGCCGTGTTCAAAAACATGAAGAGCCTGAAAAGGTGTGAAAAATATGAAGAGCTGAAAATGTGTGAAATATATAAAGAGCTTCAAAGGGTGTCAAAAATATGAGGAGCGTGAAACGGTCTGAAAAATAAGAGGAGCATGAAATGGTGATCAAAACGTGAAGAGCCTGAAAAGGAGAGAAAAATATGAAGAGCTTCAAAAGGTGTGAAATACATGAGGAGCATGAAACGGGCTGAAAAATAGGAGAAGCATGAAGTGGTGTGGAAAAAAATGAAGAGCCTGAAAAGGTGTGAAAAATATGAAGAGCTTCAAAAGGTGTGAAATCCATGAGGAGCATGAAACTCTCTGAAAAATAGAAGGAGCATGAAGCGGTGTTCAAAAACATGAAGAGCCTGAAAAGGTGTGAAAAAAATGAAGAGCTTCAAAAGGTGTTAAAAATATTAGGAGCATGAAACGGTCTGAAAAATAGGAGGAGCATGAAGTGGTGTTGATAAACATGAAGAGCCTGAAAGGGTGTGAAAATTATGAAGAGCTTCAAAAGGTGTCCAAAATATGAGGAGCATGAAACGGTCTGAAAAATAGGAGGAGCATGAAGTGGTGTTGAAAAACATGAAGGGCCTGAAAAGGTGTGAAAAATATGAAGAGATTCAAAAGGTGTCAATAATATGAGGAGCATGAAACGGTCTGAAAAATAGGAGGAGCATGAAGTGGGGTTGAAAAACATGAAGAGCCTGAAAGGGTGTGAGAATTATGAAGAGCTTCAAAAGGTGTGAAATACATGAGGAGCATGAAACGGGCTGAAAAATAGGAGAAGCATGAAGTGGTGTGGAAAACATGAAGAGCCTGAAAAGGTGTCAAAAATATGAAGAGCTTCAAAAGTGGAGAAATACATGAGGAGCATGAAACTCTCTGAAAAATAGAAGGAGCATGAAGCGGTGTTCAAAAACATGAAGAGCCTAAAAAGGTGTGAAAATATGAAGAGCTTCAAAAGGTGTGAAAAATATGAAGAGCTTCAAAAGGTGTCAAAAATTAGATGAGCATGAAACGGTCTGAAAATTTGGAGGAGCAAGAAGTAGTGTTGAAAAAAATGAAGAGCCTGTAAAGGTGTGAAAAATATGAAAAGCTTCAAAAGTGTCAAAAATATGAGGAGCTTAAAAAGGTGTGAAAAATATGAGGAGCATGAAAGTGTCTGAAAAATATCAGGAGCATGAAGCGGTGTTGAAAAACATGAAGAGTCTGAAAACTTTTGAAAAACATGAAGAGCCTGAAAAGGTGTGAAAAATATGAATAGCTTCAAAAATGTGAAAAATATGAAGAGCTTCAAAAAGTGTGAAAAATATGAGGAGTATGAAACGGTCTGAAAAATTGCAAGAGCATGAAGCGGTGGTGAAAAACATGAAGAGTCTGAAAACGTGTGAAAAATATGAAGAGCTTCAAAAATGTGAAAAATATGAAGAGTTTTAAAAGGTGTGAAAAATATGAGGAGCATGCCACGGTCTCAAAAATAGGAGGAGCATGAAGCGGTGTTGAAAAACATGAAGAGCCTGAAAAGGTGTGAAAAATAAGAAGAGCTTCAAAAGGTGTGAAAAATACGAAGAGCTTCAAAATGTGTCAAAAATGAGATGAGCATGAAACGGTCTGAAAAATAGGACGACCATGAAGCGGTGTTGAAAAAAATGAAGAGCCTGAAAAGGTGTGAAATATATGAAGAGCTTCAAAAGGTGTGAAATATATGAGGAGCATGAAACTCTCTGAAAAATAGGAGGAGCATGAAGTGTTGTTCAAAAACATGAAGAGCCTGAAAAGTTGTGAAAAATCTGAAAAGCTTCAAAAGGTGTCAAAAATGAGATGAGCATGAAACGGTCTGAAAAATAGGAGGAGCATGAAGCGGTGTTGAAATACATGAAGAGCCTGAAAAGGTGTGAAAAATATGAAGAGCTTCAAAAGGTGTCAAAAATTAGATGAGCAAGAAAAGGTCTGAAAAATAGGAGGAGCATGAAGTGGTGTTCAAAACATGAAGAGCCTGAAAAGGTGTGAAAAATATGAAGAGCTTCAAAATGTGTCTAAATATGAGGAGCATGAAGCGGTCTGCAAAACACGCGGAGCATGAAGTGGTTTTGAAAAATATGAAGAGCGTGAAAACGTGTGATAAATATGAATAGCTTCAAAAGGTGTCAAAAATATGAGGAACATGAAACGGTCTGAAAATTAGGAGGAGCAAGAAACGGTGTTCAAAAACATGAAGAGCATGAAAAGGTGTGAAAAATATGAAGAGCTTCAAAAGGTATGAAAAATATGAGGAGCATGAAACGGTCTGAAAAATAGGAGGAGCATGAAATGCTGTTGAAAAACATGAAGAGCTGAAAAGGTCTGAAAAATAGGAAGAGCTTCAAAAGGTGTGAAATATATGAGGAGCATGAAACGGTCTGAAAAATAGGAGAAGCATGAAGCTGTGTTCAAAAACATGAGAACCAGAAAAGGTGTGAAAAATATGAAGAACTTCAAAAGGTGTGAAATATATGCGGAGCATGAAACGGTCAGAAAAATAGGAGGAGCATGAAGCGGTGTTCAAAAACATGAAGAGCCTGAAAATGTGTGAAAAATATGAAGAGCTTCTAAAGGTGTCAAAAATATTAGGAGCATGAAACGGTCTGAAAAATAGGAGGAGCATGAAGCGGTGTTCAAAACATGAAGAGACTGAAAAGGTGTGAAAAATATGAAGAGCTTCAAAAGGTGTGAAAAATAGGAGGAGCATGAAACGGTGCTCAAAAACATGAAGAGCCTGAAAAGGTGTGAAAAATATGAAGACCTTCAAAAGGTATGAAAAATATGAGGAACATGAAACGGTCTTAAAAATAGGAGGAGCATGAAGTGGTGTTGAAAAACATGAAGAGCCTGAAATGGTGTGAAATATATGAGGAGCTTCAAAAGGTGTCAAAAATAAGAAGAGCATGAAACCGTCTGAAAAATAGAAGAGCATGAAGTGGTGTTGAAAAACATGAAGAGCCTGAAAAGTTGTGATAAATATGAATAGCTTCAAAAGCTGTCAAAAATATGAGGAGCATGAAACGGTCTGATAAATAGGAGGAGCATGAAGCAGTGTTGAAAAACATGAAGAGTCTGAAAACGTGTGAAAAATATGAAGAGCTTCAAAAGGTGACAAAAATATGAGGAGCTTGAAACGTTCTGAAAAATAGGAGGAGCATGACGCGGTGTTCAAAAACATGAAGAACCTGAAAAGGTGTGAACAATATGAAGAGCTTCAAAAGGTGTCAAAAATATGAGGAGCATGAAACGGTCTGAAAAAAAGGAGGAGCATGAAGCCGTGTTCAAAAACATGAAGATCCTGAAATGGTGTGAAAAATATGAAGAGCTTCAAAATGTGTGAAATACATTAGGAGCATGAAACGGTCTGTAAAATAGGAGAAGCATGAAACGGTGTTGAAATACATGAAGAGCCTGAAAAGGTGTGAAAAATATGAAGAGCTTCAAAAGGTGTCAAAAATATGAGGAGCATGAAACGGTCTGAAAAATAGGAGGAGCATGAAGCGGTGTTGAAAAACATGAAGAGCCTGAAAAGGTGTGAAAAATATGAAGAGCTTCAAAAGATGTCAAAAATATGAGGAGCATGAAACGGTCTGAAAAATAGTAGGAGCATAAAACGGTGTTCAAAACATGAGGAGCCTGAAAAGGTGTGAAAAATATGAAGAGCTTCAAAAGATTTCAAAAATATGAGGAGCATGAAACGGTCTGAAAAATAGTAGGAGCATGAAGCGGTGTTCAAAAACCTTAAGAGCCTGAAAAGGTGTGAAAAATATGAAGAGCTTCAAAAGGTGTGAAATACATGAGGAGCAAGAAACGGACTGAAAATAGGAGGAGTATGAAACGGTGTTCAAAAACTTGAAGAGCTTGAAAAGGTGCGAAATATATGAAGAGCTTCAAAAGATGTCAAAATATGAGGAGCATGAAACGGTCTGAAAAAAAGGAGGAGCATGAAGCCGTGTTCAAAAACATGAAGATCGTGAAATGGTGTGAAAAATATGAATAGCTTCAAAATGTGTGAAATACATTAGGAGCATGAAACGGTCTGTAAAATATGAGAAGCATGAAACGATGTAAAATACAGGAAGAGCCTGAAAAATTGTGAAATATATGAAGAGCTTCAAAATGTGTGAAAAATATGAGGAGCATGAAACGGTCTGAAAATAGGAGGAGCATGAAACGGTCGGAAAAATAGGAGGAGCATGAAGTGTTGTTCAAAAACATGAAGAGCTTGAAAAGGTGTGAAATATATGAAGAGCTTAAAAAGGTGTCAAAAATATGAGGAGCATGAAACGGTATGAAAAATAGGAGGAGCATGGAGCGGTGTTGAAAAACATGAAGAGCCTGAAAAGGTGGGAAATATATGAAGAGTTCCAAAAGTTGTCAAAAATATGTGGAGCGTAAAACCGTCTCAAAAATAGGAGGAGCGTGAAGCGGTGATGAAAAACATGAAGAGCGTAAAAACGTGTGAAAAATATGAAGAGCTTCAAAAGGTGTCAAAAATATGAGGAGCATGAAACGGTCTCAAAAATAGGAGGAGCAAGAAGCGGTGTTGAAAAACATGAAGAGCCTGAAAAGGTGTGAAAAATATGAAGAGCTTCAAAAGTTGTCAATAATAAGAGGTGCAGGAAACAGTCTGAAAAATAGGAGGAGCATGAAACTGTCTGAAAAATAGGAGGAGCATGAAGCGGTCTTGAAAAAGATGAACAGCCTGAAAAGGTGTGAAAAATATTAAGAGCTTCCAAAATTGTCAAAAATATGAGGAGCATGAAACGGTCTGAAAAATAGGAGGAGCATGAAACGGTCGGAAAAATAGGAGGAGCATGAAACGGTGTTGAAAAATATGAAGAGCCTGAAAACGTGTGAAAAATATGAAGAGCTTCAAAATGTGTCAAAATATGAGGAGCATGAAACGGTCTGCAAAACACGAGGAGCATGAAGTGGTTTTGAAAAACGTGAAGAGCATGAAAAGCTGTGATAAATATGAAGATCTTCAAAAGGTGTCAAAAATATGAGGAACATGAAACGGTCTGAAAATTAGGAGGAGCAAGAAACGGTGTTCAAAAACATGAAGAGCCTGAAAAGATGTGAAAAATATGAAGAGCCTAAAAAAGTGTCAAAATATGAGGAGAATGAAACGGTCTGAAAAAATGAGGAGCATGAAACGGTCTGAAAAATAGGAGGAGCAAGAATCGGTGTTGAAAACATGAAGAGCATGAAAAGGTGTGACAAATATGAAGAGCTTCATAAGGTATGAAAAATATGAGGAGCATGAAACGGTCTGAAAAATAGGAGGAGCATGAAATGCTGTTGAAAAACATGAAGAGCTGAAAAGGTCTGAAAAATAGGAAGAGCTTCAAAAGGTGTGAAATATATGAGGAGCATGAAACGGTCTGAAAAATAGGAGAAGCATGAAGCTGTGTTCAAACACATGAGAACCAGAAATGGTGTGAAAAATATGAAGAACTTCAAAAGGTGTGAAATATATGCGGAGCATGAAACGGTCTGAAAAATAGGAGGAGCATGAAGCGGTGTTCAAAACATGAAGAGACTGAAAAGGTGTGAAAAATATGAAGAGCCTAAAAAAGTGTCAAAATATGAGGAGAATGAAACGGTCTGAAAAAATGAGGAGCATGAAACGGTCTGAAAAATAGGAGGAGCAAGAATCGGTGTTGAAAACATGAAGAGCATGAAAAGGTGTGACAAATATGAAGAGCTTCATAAGGTATGAAAAATATGAGGAGCATGAAACGGTCTGAAAAATAGGAGGAGCATGAAATGCTGTTGAAAAACATGAAGAGCTGAAAAGGTCTGAAAAATAGGAAGAGCTTCAAAAGGTGTGAAATATATGAGGAGCATGAAACGGTCTGAAAAATAGGAGAAGCATGAAGCTGTGTTCAAAAACATGAGAACCAGAAATGGTGTGAAAAATATGAAGAACTTCAAAAGGTGTGAAATATATGCGGAGCATGAAACGGTCTGAAAAATAGGAGGAGCATGAAGCGGTGTTCAAAACATGAAGAGACTGAAAAGGTGTGAAAAATATGAAGAACTTCAAAAGGTGTGAAAAATATGAGGAGCATGAAACGGTCTGAAAAATATGAGCAGCATGAAGTGGTGTTCAAAAACATGAAGAGCCTGAAAAGGTGTGAAAAATATGAAGAGCTTCAAAAGGTGTGAAAAATAGGAGGAGCATGAAACGGTGCTCAAAAACATGAAGAGCCTGAAATGGTGTGAAATATATGAGGAGCTTCAAAAGGTGTCAAAAATAAGAAGAGCATGAAACCGTCTGAAAAATAGAAGAGCATGAAGTGGTGTTGAAAAACATGAAGAGCCTGAAAAGGTGTGATAAATATGAATAGCTTCAAAAGGTGTCAAAAATATGAGGAGCATGAAACGGTCTGAAAAATAGGAGGAGCATGAAGCAGTGTTGAAAAACATGAAGAGTCTGAAAAGGTGTGAAAAATATGAAGAGCTTCAAAAGGTGACAAAAATATAAGGAGCTTGAAACGTTCTGAAAAATAGGAGGAGCATGACGCAGTGTTCAAAAACATGAAGAACCTGAAAAGGTGTGAAAAATATGAAGAGCTTCAAACGGTGTCAAAAATATGAGAAACATGAAACGATCTGAAAAATAGGAGGAGCATGAAGCGGTGTTCAAAAACATGAAGAGTATGAAAAGGTGTGAAAAATATGAAGAGCTTCAAAAGGTGTCAAAAATATGAGGAGCATGAAACGGTCTGAAAAAAAGGAGGAGCATGAAGACGTGTTCAAAAACATGAAGATCCTGAAATGGTGTAAAAATATGAAGAGCTTCAAAATGTGTGAAATACATTAGGAGCATGAAACGGTCTGTAAAATAGGAGAAGCATGAAACGGTGTTGAAATACATGAAGAGCCTGACAAGGTGTTAAAAATATGAAGAGCTTCAAAAGGTGTCAAAAATATGAGGAGCATGAAACGGTCTGAAAAATAGGAGGAGCATGAAGCGGTGTTGAAAAACATGAAGAGCCTGAAAAGGTGTGAAAAATATGAAGAGCTTCAAAAGGTTTCAAAAATATGAGGAGCATGAAACGGTCTGAAAAATAGTAGGAGCATAAAACGGTGTTCAAAACATGAGGAGCCTGAAAAGGTGTGAAAAATATGAAGAGCTTCAAAATGTGTGAAATACATTAGGAGCATGAAACGGTCTGTAAAATATGAGAAGCATGAAACGATGTTGAAATACATGAAGAGCCTGAAAAGTTGTGAAATATATGAAGAGCTTCAAAATGTGTGAAAAATATGAGGAGCATGAAACGGTCTGAAAATAGGAGGAGCATGAAATGGTCGGAAAAATAGGAGGAGCATGAAGCGTTGTTCAAAAACATGAAGAGCTTGAAAAGGTGTGAAATATATGAAGACCTTAAAAAGGTGTCAAAAATATGAGGAGCATGAAACGGTCTGAAAAATAGGCGGAGCATGGAGCGGTGTTGAAAAACATGAAGACCCTGAAAAGGTGTGAAAAATATGAAGAGCTTCAAAAGGTGTCAATAATAAGAGGTGCATGAAACAGTCTGAAAAATACGAGGAGCATGAAATGGTGTGCAAATACATGAAGAGACTGAAAAGGTCTGAAAAACATGAAGAGCACCAAAAGTTGTCAAAAATATGTGGAGCGTAAAACCGTCTCAAAAATAGGAGGAGCGTGAAGCGGTGATGAAAAACATGAAGACCCTGAAAAGGTGTGAAAAATATGAAGAGCTTCAAAAGGTGTCAATAATAAGAGGTGCATGAAACAGTCTGAAAAATAGGAGGAGCATGAAACTGTCTGAAAAATAGGAGGAGCATGAAGCGGTCTTCAAAATGATGAACAGCCTGAAAAGGTGTGAAAAATATGAAGACTTTCCAAAATTGTCAAAAATATGAGGAGGATGAAACTGTCTGAAAAATAGGAGGAGCATGAAACGGTCGGAAAAATAGGAGGAGCATGAAACGGTGTTGAAAAACATGAAGAGCCTGAAAACGTGTGAAAAATATGAAGAGCTTCAAAAGGTGTCAAAAATTAGATGAGCATGAAACGGTCTGAAAAATAGGAGGAACATGAAGTGGTGTTGAAAAAAATGAAGAGCCTGAAAAGGTGTGAAAAATATGAAGAGGTTCAAAAGGTTTCAAAAATATGAGGAGCATGAAACGTTCTGAAAAGTAGGAGGAGCATGAAGCGGTGCCCAAAAATATGAAGAGCCTGAAAAGGAGTGAAAAATATGAGGAGCATGAAACGTTCTGAAATATAGGAGGATGATGAAGCGGTGTTCAAAAATATGGAGAGCCTGAAAAATTGTGAAAAACATGAAGAGCTTCAAAAGGTGTGAAAAATATGAGAAGCATGAAACGGTCGGAAAATTAGGAGGAGCATGAAGCGGTGTTCAAACTATGAAGAGCCTGAAAAGGTGTGAAAAATATGAAGAGCTTCAAAAGGTGTCAAAACTATGAGGAGCATGAAACGGTCTGAAAAATAGGAGGAGCATGAAATGGTGTGCAAATACATGAAGAGACTGAAAAGGTCTGAAAAACATGAAGAGCTTCAAATGGTGTGAAATACATGAGGAGCATGAAACGGTCAGAAAAATAGGAGGAGCATGAAGTGGTGTTCAAAAACATGAAGTGCCTGAAAAGGTGTGAAAAATATGAAGAGCTTCAAAAGGTGTGAAAAATGAGTGTAGCATGAAACGGTATGAAAAATAAGAGGAGCATGAAGCGGTGTTGAAAGACATGAAGAGCCTGAAAAGGTGTGAAAAATATGAAGAGCTTCAAAAGGTGTCAAAAATATGAGGAGCATGAAAGGGTCTGAAAAATAGGAGGAGCATGAAGCCGTGTTCAAAAACATGAAGAGCCTGAAAAGGTGTGAAAAATATGAAGAGCTGAAAATGTGTGAAATATATAAAGAGCTTCAAAAGGTGTCAAAAATATGAGAGGCGTTTAACGGTCTGAAAAATAAGAGGAGCATGAAATGGTGATCAAAACGTGAAGAGCCTGAAAAGGAGTGAAAAATATGAAGAGCTTCAAAAGGTGTGAAATACATGAGGAGCATGAAACGGGCTGAAAAATAGGAGAAGCATGAAGTGGTGTGGAAAAACATGAAGAGCCTGAAAAGGTGTGAAAAATATGAAGAGCTTCAAAAGGTGTAAAATACATGAGGAGCATGAAACTCTCTGAAAAATAGAAGGAGCATGAAGCGGTGTTCAAAAACATGAAGAGCCTCAAAAGGTGTGAAAAAAATGAAGAGCTTCAAAAGGTGTCAAAAATATTAGGAGCATGAAACGGTCTGAAAAATAGGAGGAGCATGAAGTGGTGTTGAAAAACATGAAGAGCCTGAAAGGGTGTGAAAATTATGAAGAGCTTCAAAAGGTGTCAAAAATATGAGGAGCCTGAAACGGTCTGAAAAATAGGAGGAGCATGAAGTGGTGTTGAAAAACATGAGGAGCCAGAGAACATGTGAAAAATATGAAGAGCTTCAAAAGGTGTCAAAATATGAGAAGCATGAAACGGTCTGAAAAATAGGAGGAGCATGAAGCGGTGTTGAAAAACATGAGGAGCCAGAGAACTTGTGAAAAATATGAAGAGCTTCAAAAGGTGTCAAAAATGAGATGAGCATGAAACGGTCTGAAAAATAGGAGGAGCATGAAGCTGTGTTGAAAAACATGAAGAGTCTGAAAAGTTGTGAAAGATATGAAGAGTTTCTAAAGATGTCAAAAATATGAGAAGCATGAAACGTTCTAAAAAATAGGAGGAGCATGAAGCGGTGTTGAAAAACATGAGGAGCCAGAGAGCTTGTGAAAAATATGAAGAGCATCAAAAGGTGTCAAAAATGAGATGAGTATGAAACGGTCTGAAAAATAGGAGGAGCGAGAAGTGGTGTTCAAAAATATGAAGAGCCTGAAAAGTTGTGAAAAATATGAAGAGCTTCAAAAGGTGTGAAAAATATGAGGAGCATGAAACGGTCTGAAAAATAGAAGTGGCATGAAATGGTGTTCCAAAACCTGAAGAGCTGAAAAGGTGTGAAAAATATGAAGAGCTTCAAAAGATGTGAAATACATGAGGAGCATGAAACGGTCTGAAAATTAGGAGAAGCATGTAGTGGTGTTGACAAACATGAAGAGCCTGAAAAGGTGTGAAAAATATGAAGAGCTTCAAAAGGTGTCAAACATATGAAGAGCATGAAACCATCTGAAAAATAGGAGGATCATGAAGCAGTGTTCAAAAACATGAAGAGCCTGAAAATGTGTGAAAAATATTCAGAGCTTCAAAATGTGTCAAATATATGAGGAGCATGAAACGGTCTGAAAAATAGGAGGAGGATGAAACGGTGATTAAAAACATGAAGAGCCTGAAAAGGTGTGAAAAATATGAAGAGCTTCAAAAGGTGTGAAATACATGAGGAGCATGAAACAGGCCGAAAAATAGGAGAAGCATGAAGTGGTGTGGAAAAACATGAAGAGCCTGAAAAGGTGTGCAAAATATGAAGGGCTTCTACAGGTGTCAAAAATATGAGGAGCATGAAGGTCTGAAAAATAGGAGGAGCATGAAGCGGTGTTCAAAAACCTGAAGAGCCTGAAAACGTGTGAAAAAATATGAAGAGCTTCAAAAGGTGTGAAAAATATGAAGAGCTTCAAAAGTTGAGAAATACATGAGGAGCATGACACTCTCTGAAAAATAGAAGGAGCATGAAGCGGTGTTCAAAAACATGAAGAGCCTGAAAAGGTGTGAAAATATGAAGAGCTTCAAAAGGTGTGAAAAATATGAAGAGCTTCAAAAGGTGTCAAAAATTAGATGAGTATGAAACGGTCTGAAAATTTGGAGGAGCAAGAAGGAGTGTTGAAAAAAATGAAGAGCCTGAAAAGGTGTGAAAAATATGAAGAGCTTCAAAAGGTGTGAAATACATGAGGAGCATGAAACTCTCTGAAAAATAGAAGGAGCATGAAGCGGTATTCAAAAACATGAAGAGTCTGAAAATGTGTGAAAAAAATGAAGAGTTTCAAAAGGTGTCAAAAATATTAGGAGCATGAAACGGTCTGAAAAATAGGAGGAGCATGAAGTGGTGTTGAAAAACATGAAGAGCCTGAAAAGGTGTGAAAAATATGAAGAGCTTCAAAAGGTGTCAATAATATGAGGAGCACGAAACGGTCTGAAAAATAGGAGGAGTATGAAGTGGTGTTGAAAAACATGAAGAGCCTGAAAGGGTGTGAAAAATATGAAGAGCTTCAAAAGTGGAGAAATACATGAGGAGCATGAAACGGGCTGGAAAATAGGAGAAGCATGAAGTGGTGTGGAAAAACATGAAGAGCCTGAAAAGTTGTGAAAAATATGAAGAGCTTCAAAAGTGGAGAAATACATGAGGAGCAAGAAACTCTCTGAAAAATAGAAGAAGCATGAAGCGTTATTCAAAAACATGAAAAGCCTGAAAAGGTGTGAAAATATGAAGAGCTTCAAAAGGTGTCAAAAATTAGATGAGTATGAAACGGTCTGAAAATTTGGAGGAGCAAGAAGTAGTGTTGAAAAAAATGAAGAGCCTGAAAATGTATGAAAAATATGAAAAGCTTCAAAAGGTGTCAAAAATATGAGGAGCATGAAACAGGCCGAAAAATAGGAGAAGCATGAAGCGGTGTTCAAAAATATGAAGAGCCTAAAAAGTTGTGAGAAATATGAAGAGCTTCAAAAGGTGTCAAAAATGAGATGAGCATGAAACGGTCTGAAAATAGGAGGAGCATGAAGTGGTGTGGAAAAACATGAGGAGCATGAAAAGGTGTGAAAAATATGAAGGGCTTCAAAAGGTGTGAAATACATGAGGAGCATGAAACAGGCCGAAAAATAGGAGAAGCATGAAGTGGTGTGGAAAAACATGAAGAGCATGAAAAGGTGTGAAAAATATGAAGGGCTTCTAAAGGTGTCAAAAATGTGAGGAGCATGAAGGTCTGAAAAATAGGAGGAGCATGAAGCGGTGTTCAAAAACCTGAAGAGCCTGAAAACGTGTGAAAAAATATGAAGAGCTTCAAAAGGTGTGAAGAATATGAAGAGCTTCAAAAGGTGTCAAAAATGAGATGAGCATGAAACGGTCTGAAAAAAAGGAGGAGCATGAAGTGGTGTTGAAAAAAAAAGAAGAGCCTGAAAGGTGTGAAATATATGAAGAGCTTCAAAAGGTGTCAAAAATATGAAGAGCATGAAACGGTCTGAAAAATAGGAGGATCATGAAGCGGTGTTCAAAAACATGAAGAGCTTGAAAAGGTGTGAAAAATATGAAGAGCTTCAAAAGGTGTCAAAAATATGAGAAGCATGAAACGGTCTGAAAAATAGGAGGAGCCTGAAACTGTGATCAAAAACTTGAAGAGCCTGAAAAGGTATGAAAAATATGAAGAGCTTCAAAAGATGTGAAAAATATGAAGAGCTTCAAAAGGTCAAAAATATGAGGAGCTTGAAATGATCTGAAAAATAGAGGAGCATGAAACGGTGTTGAAAAACATGAAGAGCCTGAAAACGTGTGAAAAAATATGAAGAGCTTCAAAAGGTGTGAAGAATATGAAGAGCTTCAAAAGGTGTCAAAAATGAGATGAGCATGAAATGGTCTGAAAAATAGGAGGAGGATGAAATGGTGATTAAAAACATGAAGAGCCTGAAAAGGTGTGAAAAATACGAAGAGCTTCAAAAGGTGTGAAATACATGAGGAGCATGAAACAGGCCGAAAAATAGGAGAAGCATGAAGTGGTGTGGAAATACATGAAGAGCCTGAAAAGGTGTGAAAAATATGAATAGCTTCTAAAGGTGTCAAAAATATGAGGAGCATGAAACGGTCTGAATAATAGGAGGAGCATGAAGCGGTGTTGAAAAACATGAAGAGCCTGAAAACGTGTGAAAAAATATGAAAAGCTTCAAAAGGTGTGAAGAAGATGAAGAGTTTCAAAAGGTGTCAAAAATGAGATGAGCATGAAACGGTCTGAAAAATAGGAGGAGCGAGAAGCAGTGTTCAAAAATATGAAGAGACTGAAAAGGTGTGAAAAATATGAAGAGCTTCATAAGGTTTGAAAAATAAGAGGAGAATGAAACGGTCTGAAAAATAGAAGTGGCATGAAATGGTGTTCAAAAACATGAAGAGCCTGAAAAGGTGTGAAAAATATGAAGAGCTTCAAAAGGTGTGAAATACATGAGGAGCATGAAACTCTCTGAAAAATAGGAGGAGCATGAAGCGGTGCTCAAAAATATGAAGAGCCTGAAAAGTTGTGAAAAATATGAAGAGCTTCAAAAGGTGTCAAAAATATGAGGAGCATAAAACTCTCTGAAAAATAGAAGGAGCCTGAAGCGGAGTTCAAATACATGAAGAGCCTGAAAAGCTGTGAAAAATATGAAGAGCTTCAAAAGGTGTCAAAAATATGAGGAGCATGAAAAGGTCTGAAAAATAGGACGAGCATGAAGCGGTGTTGAAAAACATGAAGAGCCTGAAAAGGTGTGAAAAATATGAAGAGCTTCAAAAGATGTGAAAAATATGAAGAGCTTCAAAAGGTGTCAAAAATATGAGGAGTACGAAACGGTCTGAAAATTAGGAGGAGCATGAAGCGGTGTTGAAAAACATGAAGAGCGTGAAAACGTGTGAAAAATATGAAGAGCTTCTAAAGGTGTCAAAAATATGAGGAGCATGAAACAATCTGAAAAATAGGAGGAGCATGAAGGTGTGTTCAAAAACAGGAAGAGCCTGAAAACGTGTGAAAAATATGAAGAGCTTCAAAAGGTGTGAAAACTATGAAGAGCTTCAAAGGTGTCAAAAATGAGATGAGGATGAAACGGTCTGAAAAATAAGAGAAGCAGGAAGTGGTGTTGGGTAACATGAAGAGCCTGAAAAGGTGAAAAAAATATGAAGAGCTTCAAAAAGTGTCAAAAATATGAAGAGCATGAAACGGTCTGAAAAATAGGAGGATCATGAAGCGGTGTTCAAAAACATGAAGAACTTGAAATGGTGTGAAAAATATGAAGAGCTTCAAAAGGTGTCAAAAATATGAGAAACATGAAACGGTCTGAAAAATAGGAGGAGCCTGAAACTGTGATCAAAAACTTGAAGAGCCTGAAAAGGTGTGAAAAATATGAAGAGCTTTAAAAGATGTGAAAAATATGAAGAGCTTCAAAAGGTGTCAAAAATATGAGGAGCCTGAAACGATCTGAAAAATAGGAGGAGCATGAAGCGGTGTTGAAAAACATGAAGAGCCTGAAAACGTGTGAAAAATATGAAGAGTTTCAAAAGGTGTGAAAAATATGAAGAGCTTCAAAAGGTGTCGAAAATGAGATGAGCATGAAACGTTCTGAAAAATAGGAGGAACATGAAGCTGTGTTGAAAACCATGAAGAGCCTGAAAATGTGTGAAAAATATGAAGAGCTGAAAATGTGTGAAATATATGAAGAGCTTAAAAAGGTGTCAAAAATGAGATGAGCATGAATCGGTCTGAAAAATAAGAGGAGCATGAAATGGTGATCAAAACGTGAAGAGCCTGAAAAGGAGTGAAAAATATGAAGAGCTTCAAAAGGTGTCAAAATGAAATGAGCATGAAACGGTCTGAAAAATAGGAGGAGCATGAAGAGGCGTTGAAAAAAAAGAAGAGCCTGAAAAGGTGTGAAAAATATGAAGAGCTTCAAAAGGTGTCAAAAATATGAGGAGCACGAAACGGTCTGAAAAATAGGAGGAGCATGAAGAGGTGTTGAAAAACATGAAGAGCATGAAAAGGTGTGAAAAATATGAAGAGCTTCTAAAGCTGTCAAAAATATGAGGAGCATGAAACGATCTGAAAAATAGGAGGAGCATGAAGGTGTGTTCAAAAACAGGAAGTGCCTGAAAAGGTGTGAAAAATATGAAGAGCTTGAAAAGGCGTGAAAAATATGAGGAACATGAAACGGTCTGAAAAATATAAGCAGCATGAAACGGTGTTGAAAAACATGAAGAGCCTGAAAACGTGTGAAAAATATGAAGAGCTTCAAAAGGTGTGAAAACTATGAAGAGCTTCAAAGGTGTCAAAAATGAGATGAGGATGAAACAGTCTGAAAAAAAAGAGAAGCAGGAAGTGGTGTTGAAAAACATGAAGAGCCTGAAAAGGTGTAAAAAATATGAAGAGCTTCAAAAGGTGTCAAAAATATGAAGAGCATGAAACGGTCTGAAAAATAGGAGGATCATGAAGCGGTGTTTAAAAACATGAAGAGCTTGAAATGGTGTGAAAAATATGAAGAGCTTCAAAAGGAGTCAAAAATATGAGAAGCATGAAACGGTCTGAAAAATAGGAGGAGCCTGAACTGTGATCAAAAACTTGAAGAGCCTGAAAAGGTGTGAAAAATATGAAGAGCTTCAAAAGATGTGAAAAATATGAAGAGCTTCAAAAGGTGTCAAAAATAGGAGGAGCTTAAAACGATCTGAAAAATAGGAGGAGCATGAAGCTGTGTTGAAAAACATGAAGAGCCTGAACACGTGTGAAAAATATGAAGAGTTTCAAAAGGTGTGAAAAATATGAAAAGCTTCAAAAGGTGTCGAAAATGAGATGAGCATGAAACGTTCTGAAAAATAGGAGGAACATGAAGCTATGTTGAAAAACATGAAGAGCCTGAAAATGTGTGAAAAATATGAAGAGCTGAAAATGTGTGAAATATCTGAAGAGCTTCAAAAGGTGTCAAAAATGAGATGAGCATGAAACGGTCTGAAAAATAAGAGGAGCATGAAATGGTGATCAAAACGTGAAGAGCCTGAAAAGGTGTGAAAAATATGAAGAGCTTTAAAAGGTATCAAAAATATGAGGAGCATGAAACGGTCTGAAAAATAGGAGGAGCATGAAGTGGTGTTGAAAAACATGAAGAGCCTGAAAAGGTGTGAAAAATATGAAGAGCTTCAAAAGGTGTAAAAAATATGAGGAGCATTAAACGGTCTGAAAAATAGGAGGAGCATGAAGTGGTGTTGAAAAACATGAAGAGCCTGAAAGGGTGTGAAAATTATGAAGAGCTTCAAAAGGTGTGAAATACATGAGGAGCATGAAACGGGCTGAAAAATAGGAGAAGCATGAAGTGGTGTGGAAAAACATGAAGAGTCTGAAAAGGTGTGAAAAATATGAAGAGCTTCAAAAGTTGAGAAATACATGAGGAGCATGAAACTCTCTGAAAAATAGAAGGAGCATGAAGCGGTTTTCAAAAACATAAAGAGCCTGAAAAGGTATGAAAATATGAAGAGCTTCAAAAGGTGTGAAAAATATGAAGAGCTTCAAAAGGTGTCAAAAATTAGCTGAGTATGAAACGGTCTGAAAATTTGGAGGAGCAAGAAGTAGTGTTGAAAAAAATGAAGAGCCTGAAAAGCTGTGAAAAATATGAAAAGCTTCAAAAGGTGTCAAAAATATGAGGAGCATGAAACGGTCTGAAAAATAGCAGGAGCATAAAGCGGTGTTGAAAAACATGAAGAGCTTGAAAAGGTGTGAAAATTATGAAGAGCTTCAAAAGGTGTCAAAAATATGAGAAGCATGAAACGGTCTGAAAAATAGGAGGAGCATGAAGCGGTGTTGAAAAATATGAGGAGCCAGAGAACTTGTGAAAAATATGAAGAGCTTCAAAAGGTGTCAAAAATGAGATGAGCAGAAACGGTCTGATGTAGGAGGAGCATGAAGCTGTGTTGAAAAACATGAAGAGTCTGAAAAGGTGTGAAAGATATGAAGAGTTTCTAAAGATCTCAAAAATATGAGGAGCATGAAACGGTCTGAAAAATAGGAGGAGCATGAAGTGGTGTTGAAAAACATGAAGAGCCTGAAAGGGTGTGAAAATTATGAAGAGTTTCAAAAGGTGTCAAAAATATGAGGAGCATGAAACGGTCTGAAAAATAGGAGGAGCATGAAGCGGTGTTCAAAAACATGAAGAGCCTGAAAGAGTGTGAAAATTATGAAGAGTTTCAAAAGGTGTCAAAAATATGAGGAGCATGAAACGGTCTGAAATATAGGAGGAGCATGAAGCGGTGTTCAAAAACATGAAGAGCCTGAAGAGGTGTGAAAAATATGAAGAGCTTCAAAAGGTGTGAAAAACATGAGGAGCATGAAACGGGCTGAAAAATAGGAGAAGCATGAAGTGTGTTGAAAAACATGAAGAGCCTGAAAAAGTGTGAAAAATATGAAGAGCTTCAGAAGGTGTGAAAAATATGAAGAGCTTCAACAGGTGTCAAAAATTAGATGAGCATGAAAAGGTCTGAAAAATTTGAGGAGCAAGAACTAATGTTGAAAAAAATGAAGAGCCTGAAAAGGTGTGAAAAATATGAAAAGCTTCAAAAGGTGTGAAATATATGAAGAGCTTCAAAAGGTGTCAAAATGAAATGAGCATGAAACGGTCTGAAAAATAGGAGGAGCATGAAGCGGTGTTGAAAATCATAAAGAGCCTGAAAAGTTGTGAAAAATATGAAGAGCTTCAAAAGGTGTGAAATACATGAGGAGCATGAAACAGGCCGAAAAATAGGAGAAGCATGAAGTGGTGTGGAAAAACATGAAGAGCCTAAAAAGTTGTGAGAAATATGAAGAGCTTCAAAAGATGTGAAATACATGAGGAGCATGAAACTCTCTGAAAAATAGGAGGAGCATGAAGCGGTGTTCAAAAATATGAAGAGCCTAAAAAGTTGTGAGAAATATGAAGAGTTTCAAAAGGTGTCAAAAATGAGATGAGCATGAAACGGTCTGAAAATAGGAGGAGCATGAAGCGGTTATGAAAAACATGAAGAGCCTAAAGAGTTGTGAAAAATATGAAAAGCTTCAAAAGGGGTCAAAAATGAGATGAGCATGAAACCGTCTGAAAAATAGGAGGATCATGTAACGGTGTTGAAAAACATGAAGAGCCTGAAAAGGTGTGAAATATATGAAGAGCTTCTAACAGTGTCAAAAATATGAGGAGAATGAAAGCGTCTGAAAAATAGGAGGAGCATGGAGCTGTGTTGAAAAATATTAAGAGCCTGAAAAGGTGTGAAAAATATGAAGAGCTTCTAAAGGTGTGAAAAATATGAGGAGCATGAATCGGTCTGAAAAATAGGAGGAGCATGTAGTGTTGTTGAAAAACATGAAGAGCCTGAAGGTGTGAAAAATATGAAGAGCTTCAAAAGGTGTCAAAAATATGAGGAGCATGAAACGGTTCGAAAAATAGGAGGAGCATGAAATGGTGATCAAACACATGAAGGGCCTGAAAAGTTTTGAAAAATATAAAGAGCTTCAAAAGGTGTGAAATACATTTGGACATGAAACGGTCTGAAAAATAGTAGGAGCATGAGGCGGTTTTCAAATACATGAAGAGCCTGAAAAGTGTGAAAAATATGAAGTGCTTCAAAAGGTGTCAAAAACATGAGGAGCATGAAACGGTCTGCACAATAGGCGCAGCATGAAGCGGTGTTCAAAAACATGAAGAGTCTGAAAAGGTGTGAAAAATATGAAGAGATTCAAAAGGTGTCAAAAATACGAGGAGCATGAAACGGTCTGAAAAAGAGGAGGAGCATGAAGAAGCGTTCAAAAACATGAAGAGCCTGAAAAGGTGTGGAAAATATGAAGAGCTTCAAAAGGTGTCAAAAATATGAGGAGTATGAAACGGTCTGAAAAATAGGAGGAGCATGAAGCGATGTTGAAAAATATGAAGGGTCTGAAAAGGTGTGAAAAATATGAAGAGCTTCAAAAGTTGTCAAAAATATGAGGAGCATGAAACGGTCTGAAAAATAGGAGGAGCATGAAACGGTGATCAAAAACATGAAGAGCCTGAAAAGGTGTGAAAAATATGAAGAGCTTCAAAATGTGTGAAATACATGAGGAGCATGAAACGGTCTGAAAAATAGGAGAAGCATGAAGTGATGTGAAAAAACATGAAGAGCCTGAAAAGGTGTGAAAAATATGAACACCTTCAAAAGGTGTGATATACATGAGGAGCATGAAACTCTCTGAAAAATAGGAGGAGCATGAAGTGCTGTTCAAAAACATGAAGAGCCTGAAAAGGTGAGAAAAATATGAAGAGCTTCAAAAGGTGTGAAAAATATGAGGAGCATGATACGGTAGAAAAAATAGGAGGAGCATGAAGCGGAGTTCAAAAACATCAAGAGCCTGAAAACGTGTGAAAAATATGAAGAGCCTCAAAATGTGTCAAAAATATGAGGAGTATGAAACGGTATGATAAATAGCAGGAGCATCAAGCGCTTTTGAAAAACATGAAGAGTCTGAAATCGTGTGAAAAATATGAAGAGCTTCAAAAATGTGAAAAATATGAAGAGCTTCAACAGGTGTAAAAAATATGAAGAGCCTCAAAAGGTGTCAAAAATTAGATGAGTATGAAACGTTCTAAAAAATAGGAGGAGCAACAAGTAGTGTTGAAAAAAATGAAGAGCCTGAAAACGTGTGGAAAATATGAAGAATTTCAAAAGGTGTGAAAAATATGAGGAGCATGATACGGTGTGAAAAATAGGAGGAGCATGAAGCGGTGTTCAAAAACATGAAGTGCCTAAAAAGTTGTGAAAAATATGCAAAGCTTCAAAAGGTGTCAAGAATGAGAGGAGCATGAAACGGTCTGAAAAATAGGAGGAGCATGAAGCGGTGTTCAAAAACATGAAGTGCCTAAAAAGTTGTGAAAAATATGCAAAGCTTCAAAAGGTGTCAAAAATGAGAGGAGCATGAAACGGTCTGAAAAATAGGAGGAGCATGAAGTCGTGTTCAAAAATATGAAGATCCTGAAAAAGTGTTTAAAATATGAAGAGCTTCAAAAGGTGTGAAAAATATGAGGAGCATGATACGGTCTGAAAAATAGGAGGAGCGTGAAGCGGTGTTAAAAAACCTGAAGAGCCTGAAAAGGTGTGAAAAATATGAAGACCTTCAAAAGGTGTCAAAAATATGAGGAGCATGAAACGGTTTGAAAAAGAGGAGGAGCATGAAGCGGTGTTAAAAAACATGAAGAGCCTGAAAAGGTGTGAAAAATATGAAGACCTTCAAAAGGTGTCAAAAATATGAGGAGCATGAAACGGTCTGAAAAATAGGAGGAGCATGAAGAGGTGTTAAAAAACATGAAGAGCCTGAAAAGGTGTGAAAAATATGAAGAGTTTCTAAAGGTGTCAAAAATATGAGGAGCCTGAAACGGTCTCAAAAATAGGAGGAGCATGAAGTGGTGTTGAAAAACATGAAGAGCCTGAAAAGGTGTGAAAAATATGAACACCTTCAAAAGGTGTCAAATATGAGGAGCATGAAACGGTATGATAAATAGCAGGAGCATGAAGCGGTGTTGAAAAACATGAAGAGTCTGAAATCGTTTGAAAATTATGAAGAGCTTCAAAAATGTTAAAAATATGAGGAGCTTCAAAAGGTGTAAAAAATATGAAGAGCTTCAAAAGGTGTCAAAAATTAGATGAGCATGAAACGGTCTAAAAAATAGGAGGAGCAACAAGTAGTGTTGAAAAAATGAAGACCCTGAAAACGTGTGAAAAAAATGAAGAACTTCATAATTTGTCAAAAACATGAAGAGCTTCAAAAGGTGTCAAAAATATGAGGAGCATGAAACGGTCTGCAAAAAAAGAGGAGCATGAAGTGATGTTGAAAAACTTGAAGAGCATGAAAAGGTGTGAAAAATATGAAGAGGTTGAAAGGTGTGAAATACATGAGGATCATGAAACGGTTTGAAAAATTGGAGGAGCATGAAACAGAGTTCGAAAACATGAAGAGCCTGAAAAGGTTTGAAAAATATGAAGAGCTTCAAAAGGTGTCAAAAATATGAGGAGCATGAAACGGTCTGAAAAATAGGAGGAGCATGAGGCGGTGTTGAAAAACATGAAGAGCCTGAAAACGTGTGAAAAATGTGAAGAGCTTCAAAAGGTGTGAAAAATATGAGGAGCATGAAACGGTCTCAAAAATAGGAGGAGCATGAAACGGTGTTCAACAACATGAAGAGCCTGAAAAGGTGTGAAAAATATGAAGAGCTTCAAAAGGTGGCAAAAATGAGATGAACGTGAAACGGTCTGAAAAATAGGCGGAGCATGAAGTGGTGTTGAAAAGAAAGAAGAGACTGAAAAGGTGTGAAATATATGAAGAGCTTCAAAAATGTGAAAAATATGAAGAGGTTCAAAAGGTCTGAAATTCATGAGGTGTATGAAAATGTCTGAAAAATAGAAGCATGAAGTGATGTTGAAAAACATGAAGAGCCTGAAAAGGTGGGAAAAATACGAAGAGCTTCAAAAGGTGTCAAAAATATGAGGAGCATGAAACGGTCTGAAAAATAAGAGGAGCATGAAGTGGTGTTGAAAAACATGAAGAGGCTGAAAATATGTGAAAATTCTGAAGAGCTTTAAAAGGTGTGAAATACATGTGGAGCACGAAACGGTCTGAAATATAGGAGGACCATGAAGTGGTGTTGAAAAACATGAAGAGCCTGTAGAGGTGTGAAAAATATGAAGAGGTTCAAAGGTGTGAAATACATGAGGATCATGAAACGGTTTGAGAAATTGGAGGAGCATGAAGCAGAGTTCAAAAACATGAAGAGCCTGAAAAGGTTTGAAAAATATGAAGAGGTTCAAAGGTGTGAAATACATGAGGATCATGAAACGGTTTGAAAAATTGAAGGAGCATGAAAAAGAGTTCGAAAACATGAAGAGCCTGAAAAGGTTTGAAAAATATGAAGAGCTCAAAAGGTGTCAAAAATATGAGGAGCATGAAACGATCTGAAAAATAGGAGGAGCATGAAGCGGTGTACAAAAACATGAAGAGCCTGAAAAGGAGTGAAAAATATAAAGAGCTTCAAAAGGTGTCAAATATATGAGGAGCATGAAACGGTCTGCAAAATAGGAGGAACATGAAGCGGTGTTCAAACACATGAAGAGCCTGAAAATGTGTGAAAATTATGAAGATCTTCAAAAGGTGTCAAAATTATGAGGAACATGAAACGGTTTGAAAAATAGGAGGAGCATGAAACAGTGTTGAAAAACATGAAGAGCCTGAAGAGGTGTGAAAAATATGAAGGGCTTCAAAAGCTTTGAAAAATATGAAGAATTTCCAAAGGTGTCAAAAATGAGATGAACATGAAACGGTCTGAAAAATAGGAGGAACATGAAGTGGTGTTCAAAAACATGTACAGCTTGAAAAGGTGTGCAAAATATGAAGAGTTCAAAAGGTGTCAAAAATATGAGGAGCATGAAACGGTCTGAAAAATAGGAGGAGCATGAAAGGGTGTTCTAAAACATGAAGAGCCTAATAAAGTGTCAAAAATATGAAGAGCTTCAAAAGGTGTGAAAAATAGGAGGTGCATTAAGCGGTGTTCAAACACAAGAAGAGCCTGAAACGGTGTGAAAAATATGAAGAGCTTCAAAGGTGTCAAAAATATGTGGAGCATGAAACGGTCTGAAAAATAGGAGGAGCATGAAGTGTTGTTTAAAAGCAAGAAGAGCCTGAAAAGGTGTGAAATATATGAAGAGCTTCAAAAGGTGTGAAAAAAAAAGAAGAGCTTCAAAAGGTGTCAAAAATATGAGGAGCATGAAACGGTCTGAAAAAAAGGAGGAGCATGAAACGGTGTTCAAATACATGAAGAGCCTAAAAAGGTGTGAAAAATATGAAGAGCTTCAAAAGGTGTGAAAATATGAAGACCTGCAAAACGTGTAAAAATCGATGAGCATGAAATGATCTGAAAATTAGGAGCAGCACGAAGCGGTGTTGAAAAACATGAAGAACCTGAAAACGTGTAAAATATATGAAGAGCTTCAAAAGATATGAGAAATATGAACAGCTTCAAAATGTGTCAAAAATGAGATGAGCATGAAGCGGTCTGAAAAAAGGAGGAGCATGAAGTGGTGTTGAAAAACATGAAAAGCCTGAAAAGGTGTGAAATATATGAAGAGTTTCAAAAGATGTCAAAAATATGAGGAGGATGAAACGGTCTGAAAAATAGGAGGAGCATGAAACTGTGCTGAAAATCATGAAGAGCATGAAAACGTGTGAAAAATATGAAGAGCTTAAAAAGGGAAGAATGATATTAAGAGCTTGAATAGGAGTCAAAAAGAGATGAGCATGAAACGTTCTGAAAAATAGGAGGAGCATGAAGTGGTGGTCAAAAAAGGAAGACACTGAAAAGGTTTGAAATATATGAAGAGCTTCAAAAGGTGTGAAAAATATGAGGAGCATGATACAGTCGAAAAAATAGGAGGAGCATGAAACGGAGTTCAAAATCATGAAGAGCCTGAAAAGGTGTGAAAAATATGAAGAGCCTCAAAAGGTGTCAAAAATATGAGGAGTATGAAACGGTATGATAAATAGCAGGAGCATGAAGCGGTGTTGAAAAACATGAAGAGTCTGAAATCGTTTGAAAATTATGAAGAGCTTCAAAAATGTTAAAAATATGAAGAGCTTCAAAAGGTGTAAAAATATGAAGAGCTTCAAAAGGTGTGAAAAATATGAAGAGCTTGAAAAGGTGTCAAAAAAGAGATGAGCATGAAAAGGTCTGAAAAATAGGAGGAGCATGAAGCGGTGTTGAAAATCATGAAGAGCCTGGAAAGGTGTGAAATATCTGAAGAGCTTCAAAAGGTGTCAAAAATATGAGGAGCATGAAACGGTCGGTAAAATAGGAGGAGCATGAAGCGATGTTGAAAAACATGAATTGTCTGAAAACGTGTGAAAAATATGAAGAGCTTCAAAAGGTGTGAAAAATATGAGGAGCATGATACGGTCTGAAAAATAGGAGGAGCATGAAGCAGTGTTCAAAAACATGAAGAGCCTGAAAAGTTTTGAAAAATATGCAAAGCTTCGAAAGGTGTCAAAAATGAGATGAGCATGAAACGGTCTGAAAAATAGGACGTGCATGAAGCGGTGTTGAAAAACATGAAGAGCCTGAAAAGTTGTGAAAAATATGAAGAGCTTCAAAAGATGTGAAAAACATGAAGAGCTTCAAAAGGTGTCAAAATGAGATGAGCATGAAACGGTCTGAAAAATAGGACGTGCATGAAGCGGTGTTGAAAAACATGAAGAGCCTGAAAAGGTGTGAAAAATATGAAGAGCTTCAAAAGATGTGAAAAACATGAAGAGCTTCAAAAGGTGTCAAAATGAGATGAGCATGAAACGGTCTGAAAAATAGGAGGAGCATGAAGTCGTGTTGAAAAAAAGGAAAAGTCTGAAAAGGTGTGAAATATATGAAGAGCTTCAAAAGGTGTCAAAAATATGAGGAGAATGAAACGGTCTGAAAAATAGGAGGAGAATGAAGCAATGTTGAAAAACATGAATTGTCTGAAAACGTGTGGAAAATATGAAGAGCTTCATAAATGTGAAAAATATGAAGAGCTTCAAAAGGTGTGAAAAATATGAAGAGCTTGAAAAGGTGTCAAAAAAGAGATGAGCATGAAAAGGTCTGAAAAATAGGAGGAGCATGAAGCGGTGTTGAAAATCATGAAGAGCCTGAAAACGTGTGAAAAATATGAAGAACTTCATAATTTGTCAAAAATATGAAGAGCTTCAAAAGGTGTTAAAATGAGATGAGCATGAAACGATCTGAAAAATAGGAGGAGCATGAAGTGGTGTTGAAAAAATGAAGAGCCTGGAAAGGTGTGAAAAATATGAAGAGCTTCAAAAAGTGTCAAAAATATGAGGAGCATGAAACAGTCTGAAAAATAGGAGGAACATGAAGCGGTGTTCAAAAACATGAAAAGCCTGAAAAGGTGTGAAAAATATGAAGAGCTTCAAAATGTGTGAAATACATGAGGAGCATGAAACGGTCTGAAAAATAGGAGAAGCATTAAGTGGTGTGGAAAAACATGAAAAGCCTGAAAAAGTGTGAAAAATATGAAGAGCGTCAAAAGGTGTCAAAAATATGAGGAGCATGAAACGGTCTGCAAAAAAGGAGGAGCATGAAGTGGTGTTGAAAAACATGAAGAGCCTGAAAAGGTGTGAAAAATATGAAGAGCTTCAAAAGGTGTCAAAAATATTAGGAGCATGAAACAATCTGAAAAATAGGAGGAGCATGAAGCGGTGTTCAAAAAAATGAAGAGCCTGACAAGGTGTGAAATATATGAGGAGCTTCAAAAGGTGTCAAAATTATGAGGAGCATGAAACGGTCTGAAAAATAGGAGGAACATGAAGCCGTTTTCAAAAACATGAAAAGCCTGAAAAGGTGTGAAAAATATGAAGAGCTTCAAAATGTGTGAAATACATGAGGAGCATGAAACGGTCTGAAAAATAGCAGGAGCAAGAAACGGTGTTGAAAAACATGAAGAGTCTGAAAACGTGTGAAAATATGAAGAGCTTCAAAAATATGAAAAATATGAAGAGGTTAAAAAGGTGTGAAAAATATGAAGAGCTTCAAAACGTGCCAAAAATTAGATGAGCATGAAACGGTCTGAAAAATAGGAGGAGCATGAAGCGGTGTTCAAAAACATGAAGAGCCTGAAAAGGGGTGAAAAATATGAATAGCTTCAAAAGGTGTCAAAAATATGAGGAGCATGAAACGTTCTGGAAAATAGGAGGAGCATGAAGCGGTGTTCAAAAACATAAAGAGCCTGAAAAGGTGTGAAAAATATGAAGAGCTTCAAAAGGTGTCAAAAATATGAGGAGCATGAAACGGTCTTAAAAATAGGAGGAGGATGAAGTGCTGTTCAAAAACATGACGAGCCTGTAAAGGTGTGAAAAATATGAAGAGACTCAAAACGTGTCAAAATTATGAGGAGTATGAAACGGTCGGAAAAATAGCAGGAGCATGAAGCGATGTTGAAAAACATGAAAAGTCTGAAAACGTGTGGAAAATATGAAGAGTTCATAAATGTGAAAAATATGAAGAGCCTCAAAAGGTGTCAAAATGAGATGAGCATGAAAAGGTCTGAAAAATAGGAGTAGCATGAAGCGGTGTTGAAAATCATGAAGAGCCTGTAAAGGTGTGAAAAATATGAAGAGCTTCAAAAGTTGTCAAAAATATGAAAAGCTTCAAAAGGTGTCAAAATGAGATGAACATGAAACGATCTAAAAAATAGGAGGAGCATGAAGTGGTGTTGAAAAAATGAAGAGCCTGGAAAGGTGTGAAATATCTGAAGAGCTTCAAAAGGTGTCAAAAATATGAGGAGCATGAAACGGTCTGCAAAATAAGAGGAGCATGAAGCGGTGTTGAAAAACATGAAGAGCCTGAAAATGTGTGAAAAATATGAAGAGCTTCAAAAGGTGTGAAAAATATGAGGAGCATGAAACGGTCTCAAAAATAGGAGGAGCATGAAACGGTGTTCAAAAACATGAAGAGCATGAAAAGGTGTGAAAAATATGAAGAGCTTCAAAAGGTGTGAAAAATATGAAGAGCTTCAAAAGGTGGCAAAAATGAGATGAACGTGAAACGGTCTGAAAAATAGGCGGAGCATGAAGTGGTGTTGAAAAAAAAGAAGAGACTGAAAAGGTTTGAAATATATGAAGAGCTTCAAAAATGTGAAAAATATGAAGAGGTTCAAAAGGTCTGAAATTCATGAGGTGTATGAAACGGTCTGAAAAATAGGAGCATGAAGTGATGTTGAAAAACATGAAGAGCCTGAAAAGGTGGGAAAAATACGAAGAGCTTCAAAAGGTGTCAAAAATATGAGGAGCATGAAACGGTCTGAAATATATATTAGGAGCATGAACCGGTCTTCAAAATCATGAAGGCCTGAAAAGGTGTGAAAAATATGAGGAGCTTCGAAAGATGTGAAAAATATGAGGAGCTTCAAAAGGTGTCAAAAATGAGATGAGCATGAAACGGTCTGAAAAATAGGAGGAGCATGAAGTTGTGTTGAAACACATGAAGAGCCTGAAAAGGTGTGATATATATGAGGAGCTTGAAAAGGTGTCAAAAATATGAGGAGCATGAAACGGTCTGAAAAATCGGAGGAGCATGAAGCGTTGTGGAAAAACATGAAGAGCCTGAAAAGGTGTGAGAAATATGAAGAGCTTCAAAAGGTGTTAAAAATATGAGTAGCAAGGAATGGTCTGCAAAAAAGGAAGAGCATGAACTGGTGTTGAAAAACATGAAGAGCCTGAAAAGGTGTGAAAAATATGAAAGCTTCAAAAGGTGTCAAAATTATGAGGAGCATGAAACGGTCTGAAAAATAGGAGGAGCATGAAGCGGTGTTGAAAATCATAAAGAGCCTGAAAAGTTGTGAAAAATATGAAGAGCTTCAAAAGATGTGAAAAACATGAAGAGCTTCAAAAGGTGTCAAAATGAGATGAGCATGAAACGGTCTGAAAAATAGGAGGAGCATGAAGTCGTGTTGAAAAAAAGGAAAAGTCTGAAAAGGTGTGAAATATATGAAGAGCTTCAAAAGGTGTCAAAAATATGAGGAGAATGAAACGGTCTGAAAAATAGGAGGAGAATGAAGTGGTGTTGAAAAACATCAATTGTCTGAAAACGTGTGGAAAGTATGAAGAGCTTCATAAATGTGAAAAATATGAAGAGCTTCAAAAGGTGTGAAAAATATGAAGAGCTTGAAAAGGTGTCAAAAAAGAGATGAGCATCAAAAGGTCTGAAAAATAGGAGGAGCATGAAGCGGTGTTGAAAATCATAAAGAGCCTGAAAAGTTGTGAAAAATATGAAGAGCTTCATAATTTGTCAAAAATATGAAGAGCTTCAAAAGGTTTTAAAATGAGATGAGCATGAAACGATCTGAAAATAGGAGGAGCATGAAGTGGTGTTGAAAATCATGAAGAGCCTGAAAACGTGTGAAAAATATGAAGAACTTCATAATTTGTCAAAAATATGAAGAGCTTCAAAATGTTTTAAAATGAGATGAGCATGAAACGATCTGAAAATAGGAGGAGCATGTAGTGGTGTTGAAAAAATGAATAGCCTGGAAAGGTGTGAAAAATATGAAGAGCTTCAAAAAGTGTCAAAAATATGAGGAGCATGAAACAATCTGAAAAATAGGAGGAACATGAAGCGGTGTTCAAAAACATGAAAAGCCTGAAAAGGTGTGAAAAATATGAAGAGCTTCAAAATGTGTGAAATACATGAGGAGCATGAAACGGTCTGAAAAATAGGAGAAGCATTAAGTGGTGTGGAAAACCATGAAGAGCCTGAAAAAGTGTGAAAAATATGAAGAGCTTCAAAAGGTGTCAAAAATATGAGGAGCATGAAACGGTCTGCAAAAAAGGAGGAGCATGAAGTGGTGTTGAAAAACATGAAGAGCCTGAAAAGGTGTGAAAAATATGAAGAGCTTCAAAAGGTGTCAAAAATATGAGGAGCATGAAACAATCTGAAAAATACGAGGAGCATGAAGCGGTGTTCAAAAAAATGAAGAGCCTGAAAAGGTGTGAAATATATGAGGAGCTTCAAAAGGTGTCAAAATTATGAGGAGCATGAAAAGGTCTGAAAAATAGGAGGAACATGAAGCCGTTTTCAAAAACATGAACAGCCTGAAAAGGTGTGAAAAATATGAAGAGCTTCAAAAGGTGTCAAAAATATGAGGAGCATGAAACGTTCTGAAAAAAGGAGGAGCATGAAGTGGTGTTGAAAAACTTGAAGAGCCTGAAAAGGTGTGAAAAATATGAAGAGCTTCAAAAGGTGTCAAAAATGAGAGGAACATGAAATGGTCTTGAAAATAGGAGGAGCATGAAGTCGAGTTCATAAATATGAAGAGCCTGAAAAGGTGTGAAAAATATGAAGAGCTTCAAAAGGTGTGAAAAATATGAGGAGCATGATACGGTCTGAAAAATAGGAGGAGCATGAAGCGGTGTTCAAAAACATGAAGAGCCTGAAAAGTTATGAAAAATATGCAAAGCTTCGAATGGTGTCAAAAATGAGATGAGCATGAAACGGTCTGAAAAATACGAGGAGCATGAAGCGGTGTTGAAAAACATGAAGAGCTTGAAAAGGTGTGAGAAATAGAACGACTTCAAAAGGTGTGAAAAATATGAGGAGCCTGAAACGGTCTGAAAAATACGAGGAGCATGAAGTGGTGTTGAAAAACATGAAGAGCCTGAAAAGTTGTGAAAAATATGAAGAGCTTCAAAAGGTGTCAAGAATATGAGGAGCATGAAACGGTCTGAAAAAGAGGAGGAGCATGAAGCAGTGTTCAAAAACATGAAGAGCCTGAAAAGGTGTGAAAAATATGAAGAGCTTCAAAAGGTGTCAAAATATGAGGAGCATGAAACAATCTGAAAAATAGGAGGATCATGAAGCGGTGTTGAAAAACATGAAGAGCCTGAAAAGGTGTGGAAAATATGAAGAGCGTCAAAAGGTGTCAGAAATATGAGGAGTATGAAACGGTCTGAAAAATAGGAGGAGCATGAAGCGATGTTGAAAAATATGAAGTGTCTGAAAAGGTGTGAAAAATATGAAGAGCTTCAAAATTGACAAAAATATGAGGAGCATGAAACGGTCTGAAAAATAGGAGGAGCATGAAACGGTGATCAAAAACATGAAGAGCCTGAAAAGGTGTGAAAAATATGAAGAGCTTCAAAATGTGTGAAATACATGAGGAGCATGAAACGGTCTGAAAAATAGGAGAAGCATGAAGTGATGTGGAAAAACATGAAGAGCCTGAAAAGGTGTGAAAAATATGAAGAGCTTCAAAATGTGTCAAAAATATGAGGAGCATGAAACTGTCTGAAAAAAAGGAGGAGCATGAAGAAGTGTTCAAAAACATAAAGAGCCTGAAAAGGTGTGAAAAATATGAAGAGCTTCAAAAGGTGTCAAAATATGAGGAGCATGAAATGATCTGAAAAATAGGACGAGCATGAAGCGGTGTTGAAAACATGAAGAGACTGAAAAGGTGTGAAAAATATGAAGAGCTTCAAAAGGTGTCAAAAATATGAAGAGTATGAAACTGTCTGAAAAATAGTAGGAGCATGAAGCGATGTAAAAACATGAAGAGTCTGAAAAGGTGTGAAAAATATGAAGAGCTTCAAAAGTTCTCAAAAATATGAGGAGCATGAAACGGTCTGAAAAATAGGAGAAGCATGAAGTGATGTGGAAAAACATGAAGAGCCTGAAAAGGTGTGAAAAATATGAACACCTTCAAAAGGTGTGATATACATAAGGAGCATGAAACTCTCTCAAAAATAGGAGGAGCATGAAGTGCTGTTCAAAAACATGAAGAGCCTGAAAAGGTGAGAAAAATATGAAGAGCTTCAAAAGGTGTGAAAAATATGAGGAGCATGATACGGTAGAAAAAATAGGAGGAGCATGAAGCGGAGTTCAAAAACATGAAGAGCCTGAAAAGGTGTGAAAAATATGAAGAGCCTCAAAACGTGTCACAAATATGAGGAGTATGAAACGGTATGATAAATACCAGGAGCATCAAGCGGTTTTGAAAAACATGAAGAGTCTGAAATCGTGTGAAAAATATGAAGAGCTTCAAAAATGTGAAAAATATGAAGAGCTTCACAGGTGTAAAAAATATGAAGAGCCTCAAAAGGTGTCAAAAATTAGATGAGTATGAAACGTTCTAAAAAATAGGAGGAGCAACAAGTAGTGTTGAAAAAAATGAAGAGCCTGAAAACGTGTGGAAAATATGAAGAATTTCAAAAGGTGTGAAAAATATGAGGAGCATGATACGGTCTGAAAAATAGGAGGAGCATGAAGTGATGTTGAAAAACTTGAAGAGCATGAAAAGGTGTGAAAAATATGAAGAGGTTGAAAGGTGTGAAATACATGAGGATCATGAAACGGTTTGAAAAATTGGAGGAGCATGAAACAGAGTTCGAAAACATGAAGAGCCTGAAAAGGTTTGAAAAATATGAAGAGCTTCAAAAGGTGTCAAAAATATGAGGAGCATGAAACGGTCTGAAAAATAGGAGGAGCATGAGGCGGTGTTGAAAAACATGAAGAGCCTGAAAACGTGTGAAAAATGTGAAGAGCTTCAAAAGGTGTGAAAAATATGAGGAGCATGAAACGGTTTCAAAAATAGGAGGAGCATGAAACGGTGTTCAACAACATGAAGAGCCTGAAAAGGTGTGAAAAATATGAAGAGCTTCAAAAGGTGTGAAAAATATGAAGAGCTTCAAAAGGTGGCAAAAATGAGATGAACGTGAAACGGTCTGAAAAATAGGCGGAGCATGAAGTGGTGTTGAAAAGAAAGAAGAGACTGAAAAGGTGTGAAATATATGAAGAGCTTCAAAAATGTGAAAAATATGAAGAGGTTCAAAAGGTCTGAAATTCATGAGGTGTATGAAAAGGTCTGAAAAATAGAAGCATGAAGTGATGTTGAAAAACATGAAGAGCCTGAAAAGGTGGGAAAAATACGAAGAGCTTCAAAAGGTGTCAAAAATATGAGGAGCATGAAACGGTCTGAAATATATATTAGGAGCATGAACCGGTCTTCAAAATCATGAAGGCCTGAAAAGGTGTGAAAAATATGAGGAGCTTCGAAAGATGTGAAAAATATGAGGAGCTTCAAAAGGTGTCAAAAATGAGATGAGCATGAAACGGTCTGAAAAATAGGAGGAGCATGAAGTTGTGTTGAAACACATGAAGAGCCTGAAAAGGTGTGATATATATGAGGAGCTTGAAAAGGTGTCAAAAATATGAGGAGCATGAAACGATCTGAAAAATAGGAGGTGCATGAAGTGGTGTTGAAAAACATGAAGAGTCTGAAAAGGAGTGAAAAATATGCAAAGCTTCAAAAGGTGTCAAAAAAATGAGGAGCATGAAACGGTCTGAAAAATAGGAGGAGCATGAAGTTGTGTTGAAAAACATGAACAGCCTGAAAAGGTGTGAAAAATATGAAGAGCTTGAAAAAGTGTCAAAAATATGAGGAGCATGAAAAGGTCTGAAAAATAGGAGCAGCATGAAACGGTGTTCAAAAACATGAAGAAATTGAAAAGGTGTGAAAAATATGAAGAGGTTCAAAAGGTGTGAAATACATGAGGATCATGAAACGGTCTGAAAAATATGAGGAGCATGACGCGGTGTTGAAAAGATGAGGAGCCTGAAAACGTGTGAAAAATATGAAGAGCTTCAAAAGGTGTGAAAAATATGAGGAGCATGAAACGGTCTCAAAAATAGGAGGAGCATGAAACGGTGTGCAAAAACATGAAGAGCCTGAAAAGGTGTGAAAAATATGAAGAGCTTCAAAAGGTGTGAAAAATACGAGAAGCATGAAACGGTCTGAAAAAGATGAGGAGCATGAAGCCGTGTTGAAACACAGGAAGAGCCTGAAAAAGTGTGAAAAATATGAAGAGCTTCAAAAGATGTCAAAATATGAGGAACATGAAACGGTCTGAAAAATAAGAGGAGCATGAAGTGGTGTTGAAAAACATGAAGAGGCTGAAAATATGTGAAAATTCTGAAGAGCTTTAAAAGGTGTGAAATACATGTGGAGCACGAAACGGTCTGAAATATAGGAGGAACATGAAGTGGTGTTGAAAAACATGAAGAGCCTGTAGAGGTGTGAAAAATATGAAGAGGTTCAAAGGTGTGAAATACATGAGGATCATGAAACGGTTTGAGAAATTGGAGGAGCATGAAGCAGAGTTCAAAAACATGAAGAGCCTGAAAAGGTTTGAAAAATATGAAGAGGTTCAAAGGTGTGAAATACATGAGGATCATGAAACGGTTTGAAAAATTGGAGGACCATGAAGAAGAGTTCGAAAACATGAAGAGCTTGAAAAGGTTTGAAAAATATGAAGAGCTCAAAAGGTGTCAAAAATATGAGGAGCATGAAACGATCTGAAAAATAGGAGGAGCATGAAGCGGTGTACAAAAACATGAAGAGCCTGAAAAGGAGTGAAAAATATAAAGAGCTTCAAAAGGTGTCAAATATATGAGGAGCATGAAACGGTCTGCAAAATAGGAGGAACATGAAGCGGTGTTCAAACACATGAAGAGCCTGAAAATGTGTGAAAATTATGAAGATCTTCAAAAGGTGTCAAAATTATGAGGAACATGAAACGGTTTGAAAAATAGGAGGAGCATGAAACAGTGTTGAAAAACATGAAGAGCCTGAAGAGGTGTGAAAAATATGAAGAGCTTCAAAAGCTTTGAAAAATATGAAGAATTTCCAAAGGTGTCAAAAATGAGATGAACATGAAACGGTCTGAAAAATAGGAGGAACATGAAGTGGTGTTCAAAAACATGTACAGCTTGAAAAGGTGTGCAAAATATGAAGAGCTTCAAAAGGTGTCAAAAATATGAGGAGCATGAAACGGTCTGAAAAATAGGAGGAGCATGAAGCGGTGTTCTAAAACATGAAGAGCCTAATAAAGTGTCAAAAATATGAAGAGCTTCAAAAGGTGTGAAAAATAGGAGGTGCATTAAGCGGTGTTCAAACACAAGAAGAGCCTGAAACGGTGTGAAAAATATGAAGAGCTTCAAAAGGTGTGAAAAATAGGAGGTGCATGAAGCAGTGTTCAAACACAAGAAGAGCCTGAAAAGGTGTGAAAAATATGAAGAGCTTCAAAAGGTGTCAAAAATATGTGGAGCATGAAACGGTCTGAAAAATAGGAGGAGCATGAAGTGTTGTTTAAAAGCATGAAGAGCCTGAAAAGGTGTGAAATATATGAAGAGCTTCAAAAGGTGTGAAAAAAAAAGAAGAGCTTCAAAAGGTGTCAAAAATATGAAGAGCATGAAACGGTCTGAAAAATAGGAGGAGCATGAAACGGTGTTCAAATACATGAAGAGCCTAAAAAGGTGTGAAAAATATGAAGAGCTTCAAAAGGTGTGAAAATATGAAGACCTGCAAAACGTGTAAAAATCGATGAGCATGAAATGATCTGAAAATTAGGAGCAGCACGAAGCGGTGTTGAAAAACATGAAGAACCTGAAAACGTGTAAAATATATGAAGAGCTTCAAAAGATATGAGAAATATGAACAGCTTCAAAATGTGTCAAAAATGAGATGAGCATGAAGCGGTCTGAAAAAAGGAGGAGCATGAAGTGGTGTTGAAAACCATGAAGAGCCTGAAAAGGTGTGAAATATATGAAGAGTTTCAAAAGATGTCAAAAATATGAGGAGGATGAAACGGTCGGAAAAATAGGAGGATCATGAAACTGTGCTGAAAATCATGAAGAGCATGAAAACGTGTGAAAAATATGAAGAGCTTAAAAAGGGAAGAATGATATTAAGAGCTTGAATAGGAGTCAAAAAGAGATGAGCATGAAACGTTCTGAAAAATAGGAGGAGCATGAAGTGGTGGTCAAAAAAGGAAGACACTGAAAAGGTTTGAAATATATGAAGAGCTTCAAAAGGTGTGAAAAATATGAGGAGCATGATACGGTCGAAAAAATAGGAGGAGCATGAAACGGAGTTCAAAATCATGAAGAGCCTGAAAAGGTGTGAAAAATATGAAGAGCCTCAAAAGGTGTCAAAAATATGAGGAGTATGAAACGGTATGATAAAGAGCAGGAGCATGAAGCGGTGTTGAAAAAAATGAAGAGTCTGAAATCGTTTGAAAATTATGAAGAGCTTCAAAAATGTTAAAAATATGAAGAGCTTCAAAAGGTGTAAAAATATGAAGAGCTTCAAAAGGTGTCAAAACAGAGATGAGCATGAAAAGGTCTGAAACATAGGAGGAGCATGAAGCGTTGTTGAAAATCATGAAGAGCCTGAAAACGTGTGAAAAATATGAAGAACTTCAAAATTTGTCAAAAATATGAAGAGCTTCAAAAGTTGTTAAAATGAGATGAGCATGAAACGATCTGAAAAATAGGAGGAGCATGAAGTGGTGTTGAAAAAATGAAGAGCCTGGAAAGGTGTGAAATATCTGAAGAGCTTCAAAAGGTGTCAAAAATATGAGGAGCATGAAACGGTCGGTAAAATAGGAGGAGCATGAAGCGATGTTGAAAAACATGAATTGTCTGAAAACGTGTGAAAAATATGAAGAGCTTCAAAAGGTGTGAAAAATATGAGGAGCATGATACGGTCTGAAAAATAGGAGGAGCATGAAGCAGTGTTCAAAAACATGAAGAGCCTGAAAAGTTTTGAAAAATATGCAAAGCTTCGAAAGGTGTCAAAAATGAGATGAGCATGAAACGGTCTGAAAAATAGGAGGAGCATGAAGCGGTGCTGAAAAACATGAAGAGCCTGAAAAGGTGTGAGAAATATGAACGGCTTCAAAAGGTGTGAAAAATACGAGGAGCCTGAAACGGTCTGAAAAATAGGAGGAGCATGAAGTGGTGTTGAAAAACATGAAGAGCCTGAAAAGGAGTGAAAAATATGAAGAGCTTCAAAACATGTCAAAAATACGAGGAGCATGAAACGGTCTGAAAAAGAGGAGGAGCATGAAGAAGGGTTCAAAAACATGAAGAGAATGAAAAGGTGTGGAAAATATGAAGAGCTTCAAAAGGTGTCAAAAATATGAGGAGTATGTAACAGTCTGAAAAATAGGAGGAGCATGAAGCGATGTTGAAAAATATGAAGGGTCTGAAAAGGTGTAAAAATTATGAAGAGCTTCAAAAGTTGTCAAAAATATGAGGAGCATGAAACGGACTGAAAAATAGGAGGAGCATGAAACGGTGATCAAAAACATGAAGAGCCTGAAAAGGTGTGAAAATATGAAGAGCTTCAAAATGTGTGAAATACATGAGGAGCATTAAACGGTCTGAAAAATAGGAGAAGCATGAAGTGATGTGGAAAAACATGAAGAGCCTGAAAAGGTGTGAAAAATATGAAGAGCTTCAAAAGGTGTCAAAAATATGAGGAGCATGAAACTGTCTGAAAAAGAAGAGGAGCATGAGGAAGTGTTCAAAAACATGAAGAGCCTGAAAAGGTGTGAAAAATATGAAGAGCTTCAAAAGGTGTCAAAATATGAGGAGCATGAAACGATCTGAAAAATAGGAGGAGCATGAAGCGGTGTTGAAAACAAGAAGAGACTGAAAAGGTGTGAAAAATATGAAGACGTTCAAAAGGTGTGATATACATAAGGAGCATGAAACTCTCTGAAAAATAGGAGGAGCATGAAGTGCTGTTCAAAAACATGAAGAGCCTGAAAAGGTGAGAAAAATATGAAGAGCTTCAAAAGGTGTGAAAAATATGAGGAGCATGATACGGTAGAAAAAATAGGAGGAGCATGAAGCGGAGTTCAAAAACATGAAGAGCCTGAAAACGTGTGAAAAATATGAAGAGCCTCAAAACGTGTCAAAAATATGAGGAGTATGAAACGGTATGATAAATAGCAGGAGCATGAAGCAGTTTTGAAAAACATGAAGAGTCTGAAATCGTGTGAAAAACATGAAGAGCTTCAAAAATGTGAAAAATATGAAGAGCTTCAAAAGGTGTAAAACATATGAAGAGCCTCAAAAGGTGTCAAAAATTAGTTGAGTATGAAACGTTCTAAAAAATAGGAGGAGCAACAAGTAGTGTTGAAAAAAATGAAGAGCCTGAAAAGGTGTGAAAAATATGAAGAACTTCAAAAGGTGTGAAATACATGAGGAGCATGAAACTCTCTGAAAAAGAGAAGGAGCATGAAGTGGTGTTCAAAAACATGAAGAGCCTGAAAAGGTGTGAAATATATGAAGAGCTTCAAAAGGTGTGAAAAATATGAGGTGCATGATATGGTTTGAAAAATAGGATTACCATGAAGCGGTGTTCAAAAACATGAAGAGCCTGAAAAGTTGTGAAAAATATGAAAAGCTTCACAAGGTGTCAAAAATGAGATGAGCATGAAACGGTCTGAAAAATAGGACGTGCATGAAGCGGTGTTGAAAAACAAGAAGAGCCTGAAAAGTTGTGAAAAATATGAAGAGCTTCAAAAGATGTGAAAAACATGAAGAGCTTCAAAAGGTGTCAAAATGAGATGAGCATGAAACGGTCTGAAAAATAGGACGTGCATGAAGCGGTGTTGAAAAACATGAAGAGCCTGAAAAGGTGTGAAAAATATGAAGAGCTTCAAAAGATGTGAAAAACATGAAGAGCTTCAAAAGGTGTCAAAATGAGATGAGCATGAAACGGTCTGAAAAATAGGAGGAGCATGAAGTCGTGTTGAAAAAAAGGAAAAGTCTGAAAAGGTGTGAAATATATGAAGAGCTTCAAAAGGTGTCAAAAATATGAGGAGAATGAAACGGTCTGAAAAATAGGAGGAGAATGAAGCGATGTTGAAAAACATGAATTGTCTGAAAACGTGTGGAAAATATGAAGAGCTTCATAAATGTGGAAAATATGATGAGCTTCAAAAGGTGTGAAAAATATAAAGAGCTTGAAAAGGTGTCAAAAAAGAGATGAGCATGAAAAGGTCTGAAAAATAGGAGGAGCATGAAGCGGTGTTGAAAATCATGAAGAGCCTGAAAACGTGTGAAAAATATGAAGAACTTCATAATTTGTCAAAAATATGAAGAGCTTCAAAAGGTGTTAAAATGAGATGAGCATGAAACGATCTGAAAAATAGGAGGAGCATGAAGTGGTGTTGAAAAAATGAAGAGCCTGGAAAGGTGTGAAAAATATGAAGAGCTTCAAAAGGTGTCAAAAATATGAGGAGCATGAAACAGTCTGAAAAATAGGAGGAACATGAAGCGGTGTTCAAAAACATGAAAAGCCTGAAAAGGTTTGAAATATATGAAGAGCTTCAAAAATGTGAAAAATATGAAGAGGTTCAAAAGGTCTGAAATTCATGAGGTGTATGAAACGGTCTGAAAAATAGGAGCATGAAGTGATGTTGAAAAACATGAAGAGCCTGAAAAGGTGGGAAAAATACGAAGAGCTTCAAAAGGTGTCAAAAATATGAGGAGCATGAAACGGTCTGAAATATATATTAGGAGCATGAACCGGTCTTCAAAATCATGAAGGCCTGAAAAGGTGTGAAAAATATGAGGAGCTTCGAAAGATGTGAAAAATATGAAGAGCTTCAAAAGGTGTCAAAAATGAGATGAGCATGAAACGGTCTGAAAAATAGGAGGAGCATGAAGTTGTGTTGAAAAACATGAAGAGCCTGAAAAGGTGTGATATATATGAGGAGCTTGAAAAGGTGTCAAAAATATGAGGAGCATGAAACGATCTGAAAAATAGGAGGTGCATGAAGTGGTGTTGAAAAACATGAAGAGTCTGAAAAGGAGTGAAAAATATGCAAAGCTTCAAAAGGTGTCAAAAATGAGAAGAGCATGAAACAGTCTGAAAAATAGGAGGAGCATGAAGTTGTGTTGAAAAACATGAACAGCCTGAAAAGGTGTGAAAAATATGAAGAGCTTGAAAAAGTGTCAAAAATATGAGGAGCATGAAAAGGTCTGAAAAATAGGAGCAGCATGAAACGGTGTTCAAAAACATGAAGACATTGAAAAGGTGTGAAAAATATGAAGAGGTTCAAAAGGTGTGAAATACATGAGGATCATGAAACGGTCTGAAAAATATGAGGAGCATGACGCGGTGTTGAAAAGATGAGGAGCCTGAAAACGTGTGAAAAATATGAAGAGCTTCAAAAGGTGTGAAAAATATGAGGAGCATGAAACGGGCTCAAAAATAGGAGGAGCATGAAACGGTGTTCAAAAACATGAAGAGCCTGAAAAGGTGTGAAAAATATGAAGAGCTTCAAAAGGTGTGAAAAATACGAGAAGCATGAAACGGTCTGAAAAAGATGAGGAGCATGAAGCCGTGTTGAAACACAGGAAGAGCCTGAAAAGGTGTGAAAAATATGAAGAGCTTCAAAAGGTGTCAAAATATGAGGAACATGAAACGGTCTGAAAAATAAGAGGAGCATGAAGTGGTGTTGAAAAACATGAAGAGGCTGAAAATATGTGAAAATTCTGAAGAGCTTTAAAAGGTGTGAAATACATGTGGAGCACGAAACGGTCTGAAATATAGGAGGAACATGAAGTGGTGTTGAAAAACATGAAGAGCCTGAAGAGGTATGAAAAATATGAAGAGGTTCAAAGGTGTGAAATACATGAGGATCATGAAACGGTTTGAAAAATTGGAGGAGCATGAAGCAGAGTTCAAAAACATGAAGAGCCTGAAAAGGTTTGAAAAATATGAAGAGGTTCAAAGGTGTGAAATACATGAGGATCATGAAACGGTTTGAAAAATTGGAGGAGCATGAAGAAGAGTTCGAAAACGTGAAGAGCCTGAAAAGGTTTGAAAAATATGAAGAGCTCAAAAGGTGTCAAAAATATGAGGAGAATGAAACGATCTGAAAAATAGGAGGAGCATGAAGCGGAGTACAAAAACATGAAGAGCCTGAAAAGGTGTGAAAAATATAAAGAGCTTCAAAAGGTGTCAAAAATATGAGGAGCATGAAACGGTCTGAAAAATAGGAGGAACATGAAGCGGTGTTCAAACACATGAAGAGCCTGAAAATGTGTGAAAATTATGAAGATCTTCAAAAGATGTCAAAATTATGAGGAACATGAAACGGTCTGAAAAATAGGAGGAGCATGAAACAGTGTTGAAAAACATGAAGAGCCTGAAGAGGTGTGAAAAATATGAAGAGCTTCAAAAGCTTTGAAAAATATGAAGAATTTCCAAAGGTGTCAAAAATGAGATGAGCATGAAACGGTCTGAAAAATAGGAGGAACATGAAGTGATGTTCAAAACATGTACAGCTTGAAAAACTGTGCAAAATATGAAGAGCTTCAAAAGGTGTCAAAAATATGAGGAGCATGAAATGGTCTGAAAAATAGGAGGAGCATGAAGCGGTGTTCTAAAACATGAAGAGCCTAATAAAGTGTCAAAAATATGAAGAGCTTCAAAAGGTGTGAAAAATAGGAGGTGCATTAAGCGGTGTTCAAACACAAGAAGAGCCTGAAACGGTGTGAAAAATATGAAGAGCTTCAAAAGGTGTGAAAAATAGGAGGTGCATGAAGCGGGGTTCAAACACAAGAAGAGCCTGAAAAGGTGTGAAAAATATGAAGAGCTTCAAAAGGTGTCAAAAATATGTGGAGCATGAAACGGTCTGAAAAATAGGAGGAGCATGAAGTGTTGTTAAAAAGCATGAAGAGCCTGAAAAGGTGTGAAATATATGAAGAGCTTCAAAAGGTGTGAAAAAAAAAGAAGAGCTTCAAAAGGTGTCAAAAATATGAAGAGCATGAAACGGTCTGAAAAATAGGAGGAGCATGAAACGGTGTTCAAATACATGAAGAGCCTAAAAAGGTGTAAAAAATATGAAGAGCTTCAAAAGGTGTGAAAATATGAAGACCTGCAAAACGTGTAAAAATCGATGAGCATGAAATGATCTGAAAATTAGGAGCAGCACGAAGCGGTGTTGAAAAACATGAAGAACCTGAAAACGTGTAAAATATATGAAGAGCTTCAAAAGATATGAGAAATATGAACAGCTTCAAAATGTGTCAAAAATGAGATGAGCATGAAGCGGTCTGAAAAAAGGAGGAGCATGAAGTGGTGTTGAAAACCATGAAGAGCCTGAAAAGGTGTGAAATATATGAAGAGTTTCAAAAGATGTCAAAAATATGAGGAGGATGAAACGGTCGGAAAAATAGGAGGATCATGAAACTGTGCTGAAAATCATGAAGAGCATGAAAACGTGTGAAAAATATGAAGAGCTTAAAAAGGGAAGAATGATATTAAGAGCTTGAATAGGAGTCAAAAAGAGACGAGCATGAAACGTTCTGAAAAATAGGAGGAGCATGAAGTGGTGGTCAAAAAATGAAGACACTGAAAATGTTTGAAATATATGAAGAGCTTCAAAAGGTGTGAAAAATATGAGGAGCATGATACGGTCGAAAAAATAGGAGGAGCATGAAACGGAGTTCAAAATCATGAAAAGCCTGAAAAGGTGTGAAAAATATGAAGAGCCTCAAAAGGTGTCAAAAATATGAGGAGTATGAAACGGTATGATAAATAGCAGGAGCATGAAGCGGTGTTGAAAAAAATGAAGAGTCTGAAATCGTTTGAAAATTATGAAGAGCTTCAAAAATGTTAAAAATATGAAGAGCTTCAAAAGGTGTAAAAATATGAAGAGCTTCAAAAGGTGTCAAAACAGAGATGAGCATGAAAAGGTCTGAAACATAGGAGGAGCATGAAGCGGTGTTGAAAATCATGAAGAGCCTGAAAACGTGTGAAAAATATGAAGAACTTCAAAATTTGTCAAAAATATGAAGAGCTTCAAAAGGTGTTAAAATGAGATGAGCATGAAACGATCTGAAAAATAGGAGGAGCATGAAGTGGTGTTGAAAAAATGAAGAGCCTGGAAAGGTGTGAAATATCTGAAGAGCTTCAAAAGGTGTCAAAAATATGAGGAGCATGAAACCGTCGGCAAAATAGGAGGAGCATGAAGCGATGTTGAAAAACATGAATTGTCTGAAAACGTGTGAAAAATATGAAGAGCTTCAAAAGGTGTGAAAAATATGAGGAGCATGATACGGTCTGAAAAATAGGAGGAGCATGAAGCAGTGTTCAAAAACATGAAGAGCCTGAAAAGTTGTGAAAATTATGCAAAGCTTCGAAAGGTGTCAAAAATGAGATGAGCATGAAACGGTCTGAAAAATAGGAGGAGCATGAAGCGGTGCTGAAAAACATGAAGAGCCTGAAAAGGTGTGAGAAATATGAACGGCTTCAAAAGGTGTGAAAAATATGAGGAGCCTGAAACGGTCTGAAAAATAGGAGGAGCATGAAGTGGTGTTGAAAAACATGAAGAGCCTGAAAAGGAGTGAAAAATATGAAGAGCTTCAAAAGGTGTGAAAAATAGGAGGTGCATGAAGCTGTGTTCAAGCACAAGAAGATCCTGAAACGGTGTGAAAAATATGAAGAGCTTCAAAATGTGTGAAAAATAGGAGGTACATTAAGCGGTGTTCAAACACAAGAAGAGCCTGAAAAGGTGTGAAAAATATGAAGAGCTTCAAAAGTTGTAAAAATATGAGGAGCATGAAACGGTCTGAAAAATAGGAGGAGCATGAAACGGTGTTCAAAAACAGGAAGAGCCTAAAAAGGTGTGAAAAATATGAAGAGCTTCAAAACGTGTCAAAAATATGTGGAGCATGAAACGGTCTGAAAAATAGAAGGAGCATGAAGCGGAGTTGAAAACCATGAAGAACCTGAAAACGTGTGAAAGATATGAACAGCTTCAAAAGGTGTGAAAAATGAGATGAGCATGAAGCGGTTTGAAAAATAGGAGGAGCATGAAGTGTTGTTTAAAAGCATGAAGAGCCTGAAAAGGTGTGAAATATATGAAGAGCTTCAAAAGTTGTGAAAAAAAAGAAGAGCTTCAAAAGGTGTCAAAAATATGAGGAGCATGAAATGGTCTGCAAAATAGGAGGAGCATGAAACGGTGTTCAAATACATGAAGAGCCTAAAAAGGTGTGAAAAATATGAAGAGCTTCAAAAGGTGTGAAAATATGAAGACCTGCAAAAGGTGTAAAAATCGATGAGCATGAAGTGATCTGAAAATTAGGAGCAGCACGAAGCGGTGTTCAAAAACATGAAGAGCCTGAAAAGGTGTGAAAATATGAAGAGCTTCAAAAGGTGTGAAAAATATGAAGAGCTTCAAAACGTGTCAAAAATATGAGGAGCATGAAACGGTCTGAAAAATAGGAGGAACATGAAGCGGTGTTGAAAAACATGAAGAGCCTGAAAACGTGTGAAAAATATGAAAAGCTTCAAAAGGTGTGAAAAATATGAAGAGCTTTCAAAGGTGTCAAAAATGAGATGAGCATGAAACGGTCTGAAATATAGGAGGAGCATGAAGTGGTGTTGAAAAAAATCAAGAGCCTGAAAAGGTGTGAAAAATATGAAGAGCTTCAAAACGTGAGAAATACATGAGGTGCATGAAACTCTCTGAAAAATAGAAGGAGCATGAAGCGGTGTTCAAAAACATGAAGAGCCTGAAAAGGTGTGAAAATATGAAGAGCTTCAAAAGGTGTGAAAAATATGAAGAGCTTCAAAAGGTGTCAAAAATATGAGGAGCATGAAACGGTCTGAAAAATAGGAGGAGCATGAAGTGGTGTTGAAAAACATGCAGAGACTGAAAAGGTGTGAAAAATATGAAGAGCTTCAAAAGGTGTGAAAAATATGAGGAGCATGAAACGGTCTGAAAAATAGGAGGAGCATGAAGTGGTGTTGAAAAACATGAAGAGACTGAAAAGGTGTGAAAATTATGAAGAGCTTCAAAATGTGTGAAATACATGAGGAGCATTAAACGGTCTGAAAAATAGGAGGAGCATGAAGCGATGTTCAAAAACATAAAGAGCCTGAAAAGGTGTGAAAAATATGAAGAGCTTCAAAAGGTGTGAAAAATATGAGGAGCATGAAAGGGTCTGAAAAATAAGAGGAGCATGAAGCCGTGTTGAAAAACATGAAGAGCCTGAAAAGGTGAAAAAACATGAAAGGCTTCAAAAGGTGTCAAGAATATGACGAACATGAAACGGTCTGAAAAATAGGAGGAGCATGAAGTGGGGTTGAAAATCATGAAGAGCTGAAAAGGTGTGTAAAATATGAAGAGCTTCAAAAGGAGTGAAATACATGAGGAGCATGAAACCGTCTGAATTATAGGAGGAGCATGAAGCGGTGTTCATAAACATGAAGAGCCTGAAATGTTGTGAAAAATATGAAGAGCTTCAAAAGGTGTAAAAATATGAAGAGCTTCAAAAGCTGTAAAAAATGAGATGAGCATGAAACGGTCTGAAAAATAGGAGGAGCATGAAGTGGTGTTGAAAAACATGAAAAGCCTAAAAAAGTGTGAAATATATGAAGAGCTTCAAAAGGTGTGAAAAATATTAGGAGCTTCAAAAGCTGTCAAAAATGAGATGAGCATGAAGCGATCTGAAAAATAGGAGGAGCATGAGGTTCTGTTGAAAAACATGAAGAGCCTGAAAAAGTGTGAAAAATATGAACAGCTTCAAAAGGTGTCAAATATATGAGGAGCAAGAAACGGTCTGAAAAATAGGAGGAGCATGAAGCGGTGTTCAAAAAATGAAGAGTCTGAAAAGGTCTGAAAAATATGAAGAGCTTCAAAAGGTGTGAAATACAATAGGAGCATGAAACGGTCTGAAAAGTAGGAGAAGCATGAAGCAGTGTTGAAAAACATGAAGAGCCTGAAAAGGTGTTAAAAATATGAAGAGCTTCAAAAGGTGTGAAAAATATGAGGAGCATGAAATGGTCTGAAGAATAGGAGGAGGATTGTAGCCGTGTTCAAAAACATTAAGAGCATGAAGAGGTGTGAAAAATATGAACAGCTTCAAAAGGTGTGAAAAATATTAGGAGCTTCAAAAGCTTTCAAAAATGAGATGAGCATGTAACGGTCTTAAAAATACGAGGAGCATGAAGTGATGTTGAAAAACATGAATAGCCTGAATATGTGTGAAATATATGAAGAGATTAAAAATGTGACAAATATATGAGGAGCATGAAACGGTCTGAAAAATATGAGGAACATGAAGCGGTGTTCAAAATATGAAGAGCCTGAAAATGTGTGAAAAATATGAAGAGCTTCAAAAGGTGTCAAAAATATGAGGAGCATGAATCGGTCTGAAATATAGGAAGAGCATGAAGCTGTGTTCAAAAACATAAAGAGCCTGAAAATGTGTGAAAAATATGAAGAGCTTCAAAAGGTGTGAAATATATGAGGAGCATGAAACGGCCTGAAAAATAGGAGGAGCATGAAGCGGTATTGAAAAACATGAAAAGCCTGAAATCTTGTGAAAAATATGAAGAGCTTCAAAAGATGTGAAAATTATGAAGAGCTTCAAAAGGTGTCAAAAATGAGATGAGGATGAAACGGTCTGAAAAATAGGAGGAGCATGAAGCGGTGTTGAAAAACATGAAGAGCATGAAAAGGTGTGAAAAAAAGAAGAGCTTCAAAAGGTGTCAAAAATAGGAGGAGCATGAAAAGGTCTGAAAAATACGAGGAGCATAAAGTGGTGTTCAAAAACATGAAGAGCATGAAAAGGTGTGAAAAATATGAAGAGCTTCAAAAGGTGTCAAAAATATGAGGAGCATGAAACGATCTGAAAAATAGGAGGAGCATGAAGTGGTGTTGAAATACATTAAGAGCCTGAAAAAGGTGTGAAACATATGAGGAGCATGAAACGGTCTGAAAAATAGGAGGACCATGAAGCGATATTGAAAAACATGAAAAGCCTGAAAAGGTGTGAAAAATATGAAGAGCTTCAAAAGGTGTGAAATATATGAGGAGCATGAAACGGTCTGAAAAATAGGAGGAGTATGCAGCGGTTAAAAAACATGAAGAGCCTGAAAACGTCTGATAAAATATGAAGAGCTTCAAATGGTGTCACATATATGAGGAGCATGTAACGGTCTGAAAAATAGGAGGAGCATGAAGCATTGTTTAAAAACATGAAGATCCTGAAAAGGTGTGAAAAATACGAAGAGCTTCAAAAGGTGTCAAAAATATGAGGAGCATGAAACAGTCTGAAAAACACCATGAGCATGATACGGTTTTGAAAAAGATGAAGAGCATGAAAAGGTGTGAAAAATATGAAGAGCTTCAAAAGGTGTGAAAACTATGAAGAGCTTCAAAAGGTGTCAAAAATGAGATGAGGATGAAACGGTCTGAAAAATAGGAGGAGCATGAAGAGGTGTTGAAAAACATGAAGAGCATGAAAAGGTGTGAAAAAAAGAAGAGCTTCAAAAGGTGTCAAAAATAGGAGGAGCATGAAAAGGTCTGAAAAATACGAGGAGCATAAAGTGGTGTTCAAAACCATGAAGAGCATGAAAAGGTGTGAAAAATATGAAGAGCTTCAAAAGGTGTCAAAAATATGAGGAGCATGAAACGATCTGAAAAATAGGAGGAGCATGAAGTGGTGTTGAAATACATTAAGAGCCTGAAAAAGGTGTGAAACATATGAGGAGCATGAAACGGTCTGAAAAATAGGAGGACCATGAAGCGATATTGAAAAACATGAAAAGCCTGAAAAGGTGTGAAAAATATGAAGAGCTTCAAAAGGTGTGAAATATATGAGGAGCATGAAACGGTCTGAAAAATAGGAGGAGTATGCAGCGGTTAAAAAACATGAAGAGCCTGAAAACGTCTGATAAAATATGAAGAGCTTCAAATGGTGTCACATATATGAGGAGCATGTAACGGTCTGAAAAATAGGAGGAGCATGAAGCATTGTTTAAAAACATGAAGATCCTGAAAAGGTGTGAAAAATACGAAGAGCTTCAAAAGGTGTCAAAAATATGAGGAGCATGAAACAGTCTGAAAAACACCATGAGCATGATACGGTTTTGAAAAAGATGAAGAGCATGAAAAGGTGTGAAAAATATGAAGAGCTTCAAAAGGTGTGAAAAATGGGAGGTGCATGAAGCGGTGTTCAAACACAAGAAGAGCCTAAAACGGTGTGAAAAATATGAAGAGCTTCAAAAGGTGTCAAAAATATGAGGAGCATGAAACGGTCTGAAAAATAGGAGGAGCATGAAACTGTGTTCAAAAACAGGAAGAGCCTAAAAAGGTGTGAAAAATATGAAGAGCTTCAAAACGTGTCAAAAATATGTGGAGCATGAAACGGTCTGAAAAATAGGAGGAGCATGAAGCCGAGATGTAAAACATGAAGAACCTGAAAACGTGTGAAAAATATGAACAGCTTCAAAAGGTGTGAAAAATGAGATGAGCATGAAACGGTCTGAAAAATAAGAGGAGCATGAAATGGTGATCAAAAGGTGAAGAGCCTGAAAAGTTGTGAAAAATATGAAGAGCTTCAATAGAGTGAAAAAAAAAGAAGAGTTTCAAAAGGTCTCAAAAATATGAGGAGCATGAAACGGTCTGAAAAATAGGAGGAGCATGAAACGGTCGAAAAATAGGAGCAGCATGAAACAGTGTTGAAAGACATGAAGAGCTTCAAAAGTGTCAAAAATATGAGGAGCATGAAACGATTTGAAAAATAAGAGGATCATGAAACGGTCTGAAAAATAGGAGCAGCATGAAACGGTGTTGAAAGACATGAAGAGCTTCGAAAGGTGTCCAACATATGAGGAGAAAGAAACGGTTTAAAAAATAGGATTCGCATGAAACAGTCTGAAAAATAGAGGCAGGATGGAATGGTGTGGAAAAACATGAAGAGCTTCAAAAGTTGTGAAAAAATGAGGAGGTTCAAAAGGTGTCAAAACTATGAGGAGCATGAAACGGTCTGAAAAATAGGAGGGGCTTGAAACGGTGTTCCAAAACATGAAGAGCCTGAAAAGATGTGAAAAATATGAACAGCTTCAAAAGCTGTGAAAAATATGAGGAGCATGAAACAGTTTGAAAAATAGGAGAAGCATGAAACAGTGTTGAAAACATGAAGAGCATGACAAGTGTGAAAAATATAAAGAGCATTAAAAGGTGTCAAAAATATGAGGAGCATGAAACGGTCTGAATAAAAGGAGGAGCATGAAGCGGTGTTGAAAACATGAAAAGCCTGAAAATGTGTGAAAAATATGAAGAGCTTCCAAAGGTGTGAAAAATATGAATTGCTTCAAAATGTGTCAATAATGAGAGGAGCATGAAACTGTGTGAAAAAGAGGAGGAGCATGAAGCAGTGTGCAAAAACATGAAGAGCCTGAAAAGGTGTGAAAAATATGAAGAGCTTCAAAACGTGTTAAAAATATGAGGAGCATGAAACGGTCTGAAAAATAGGAGGAGCATGAAACTGTGTTCAAAAACAGGAAGAGCCTAAAAAGGTGTGAAAAATATGAAGAGCTTCAAAACGTGTCAAAAATATGTGGAGCATGAAACGGTCTGAAAAATAGGAGGAGCATGAAGCCGAGATGTAAAACATGAAGAACCTGAAAACGTGTGAAAAATATGAACAGCTTCAAAAGGTGTGAAAAATGAGATGAGCATGAAACGGTCTGAAAAATAAGAGGAGCATGAAATGGTGATCAAAAGGTGAAGAGCCTGAAAAGTTGTGAAAAATATGAAGAGCTTCAATAGAGTGAAAAAAAAAGAAGAGTTTCAAAAGGTCTCAAAAATATGAGGAGCATGAAACGGTCTGAAAAATAGGAGGAGCATGAAACGGTCGAAAAATAGGAGCAGCATGAAACAGTGTTGAAAGACATGAAGAGCTTCAAAAGTGTCAAAAATATGAGGAGCATGAAACGATTTGAAAAATAAGAGGATCATGAAACGGTCTGAAAAATAGGAGCAGCATGAAACGGTGTTGAAAGACATGAAGAGCTTCGAAAGGTGTCCAACATATGAGGAGAAAGAAACGGTTTAAAAAATAGGATTCGCATGAAACAGTCTGAAAAATAGAGGCAGGATGGAATGGTGTGGAAAAACATGAAGAGCTTCAAAAGTTGTGAAAAAATGAGGAGGTTCAAAAGGTGTCAAAACTATGAGGAGCATGAAACGGTCTGAAAAATAGGAGGGGCTTGAAACGGTGTTCCAAAACATGAAGAGCCTGAAAAGATGTGAAAAATATGAACAGCTTCAAAAGCTGTGAAAAATATGAGGAGCATGAAACAGTTTGAAAAATAGGAGAAGCATGAAACAGTGTTGAAAACATGAAGAGCATGACAAGTGTGAAAAATATAAAGAGCATTAAAAGGTGTCAAAAATATGAGGAGCATGAAACGGTCTGAATAAAAGGAGGAGCATGAAGCGGTGTTGAAAACATGAAAAGCCTGAAAATGTGTGAAAAATATGAAGAGCTTCCAAAGGTGTGAAAAATATGAATTGCTTCAAAATGTGTCAATAATGAGAGGAGCATGAAACTGTGTGAAAAAGAGGAGGAGCATGAAGCAGTGTGCAAAAACATGAAGAGCCTGAAAAGGTGTGAAAAATATGAAGAGCTTCAAAACGTGTTAAAAATATGAGGAGCATGAAACGGTCTGAAAAATAGGTGGAGCATGAAACGGTGTTGAAACGATGAATAGCCTGAAAAGGTGTGAAAAATATGAAGAGCTTCAAAAGATGTCAAAAATATGAGGAGCATGAAGCGGTCTGAAAAATAGGATGAGCATTAAGCGGTGTTGAAAATATTAAGAGCTTGAAAAGGTGGGAAATATATAAAGAGCTTGAAAAGGTGTCAAAAATATGAGGAGCACGAAACGGTGTGAAAAATAGGAGAAGCATGAAGTGATGTTGAGAAACCTGAAGAGACTGAAAAGGTGTGAAAAATATGAAGAGCTACAAAAGATGTGAAATATATGAGGAGCATGAAATGATCTGAAAAATAGGAGGAGCATGAAACGGTGTTGAAAAACAGGAAGAGCCTGAAAAGGTGTGAAAATTATGAAGACCTTCAAAATGTGTCAAAAAAAAGGAGGAGCATGAAATGGTGTTGAAAAACATGAAGAGCCTGAAAAGGTGTGAAAAATATGAAGAGCTTCAAAAGGTGTCAAAAATATGAGGAGCATGAAACAGTCTGAAAAATAGGAGGAGCATGAAGCAGTGTTGAAAAATATGAAGAGCCTGAAAAGGTGTGAAAAATATGAAGAACATTAAAAGGTGTCAAAAATATGAGGAGCATGAAACGGTCTGAAAAAAAGGAGGAGTATGAAGCGGTGTTGAAAACATGAAAAGCCTGAAAATGTGTGAAAAATATGAAGAGCTTCCAAAGGTGTGAAAAATATGAATAGCTTCGAAATGTGTCAATAATGATAGGAGCATGAAACGGTGTGAAAAATAGGAGGAGCATGAAGCGGTGTGCAAAAAGATGAAGAGCCTGAAAATGTGTGAAATATATGAAGAGCTTCAAAAGGAGTCAAATATATGAGGAGAATGAAACGGCCTGAAAAATAGAAGGAGCATGAAGTGGTGTTGACAAACATGAAGAGCTGAAAAGGTGTGAAAAATATGAAGAGCTTCAAAAGGTGTCTAAAATATGGGGAGCATGAAACGGTCTGAAAAATAGGAGGAGCATGAAGCGGTGTTGAAAAACATGAAAAGCCTGAAAAGGTGTGAAAAATATGATGAGCTACAAAAAGGTGTCAAAAATATGAGGAGCATGAAACGGTGAAAAATAGGAGTCGCAAGAAGCAGTGTTCAAAAACATGAAGAGCCTGAAAACGTGTGAAAAATATGAAGAGCTTCAAAAGCTGTGAAAAATATGAAGAGCTTCAAAAGGTGTCAAAAATATGAGGAGCATGAAACGGTCTGAAATATGGCAGGAGCATGAAGCGGTGT